>NC_136059.1:878331600-878951600 GCF_964261635.1 Lissotriton helveticus
GTGAGGGAAGCTTGCACTGCTGCTGCCTGTGCTGTACCTGCTTCGTGTGTGAGGGAAGCTTGCACTGCTGCTGCCTGTGCTGTACCTGCTCCATGTGTGAGGGAAGCTTGCACTGCTGCTGTCGGTGCTGTACCTGCTCCGTGTTTGAGGGAAGCTTGCACTGCTGCTGCCTGTGCTTTACCTGTTCCGTGTGTGAGGGAAGCTTGCACTGCTGCTGCCTGTGCTGTACCTGCTCTGTGTGTGAGGGAAGCTTGCACTGCTGCTGCCTGTGCTGTACCTACTCTGTGTGTGAGGGAAGCTTGCACTGCTGTTCCCTGTGCTGTACCTGTTCTATGTGTGAGGGAAGCTTGCACTGCTGCTGCCTGTGCTGTACCTGTTCAGTGAGGGAAGCTTGCACTGCTGTTCCCTGTGCTGTACCTGCTCCGTGTGTGAGGGAAGCTTGCACTGCTGCACTCTGAATCTGCACCCTGAATCTGCACCCTGAATCTGCACCCTGAATCTGCACCCTGAATCTGCACTCTGCACCCTTAATCTGCACTCTGCACACTGCACTCTGCACTCTGCACACTGCACACTGCATACTGCACTCTGCACTCTGCACTCTGCACACTGCACTCAGCACACTGCACTCTGCACACTGCACACTGCACACTGCACACTGCACTCTGAATCTGCACACTGAATCTGCACTCTGCACTCTACATATGGTATGTTATGTACACTGGCCGAGATTAACAAGGCAGTGCTGGGAGGGGGGCTGCGCACCAACTGAAGTGCTCTGGTTGCACGGCCTGCGGCCGTGTGAAGTGATAAGCCTTGAACGGCCTGCGGCCGTGTGAAGTGATAAGCCTTTGAAGTATGGGAGTGTGGGAGGAGTGCTGCTACGGCCTGGGGGAAGCTGGCTGGGGAGGGGGAGGAGAAATGAATGCAAGGCTGTGGGGAACAGAGTTTATGGCCCAAAAGCGCGTGCCTGTGGCCGGTGTGTATCACTTACAACGCAACTTTTACGTCGTAATGCTGTTACAACGCAGCTATTACAACGCAGGATCCATTACATCGGATGCCATTACAACGCATGGCATTACATCGCAGATGCTATTACAACGCATACCATTACATCGTAAGTATTGGTAAGTATATAATTTTTTTTAATTTTATTTAATATTATATAATTGATTTAATAAATATTAATTATAAATAAAAATAAATAAAAATATTTATTTATGTTTTTAAATATTATAAATAAAATTTATTAATTTAAGTAATTTTTTAAATAAGTATGAGTATAGGAGTATATGTTTTGGTGTACTGAGGTTTTAGGGCAGGGTTTGGGTTTTGGGGTACAGGGGTGTTTTTAGGTTTCAGGGTAGGGTTTGGGTTTTGGGGTACAGGGGTGTTTTTAGGTTTCAGGGTAGGGTTTGGGTTTTGGGGTACAGGGGTGTTTTTTGGTTTCAGGGTAGGGTTTGGGTTTTGGGGTACAGGGGTGTTTTTAGGTTTCAGGGTAGGGTTTGGGTTTTGGGGTACAGGGGTGTTTTTAGGTTTCAGGGTAGGGTTTGGGTTTTGGGGTACAGGGGTGTTTTTAGGTTTCAGGGTAGGGTTTGGGTTTTGGGGTACAGGGGTGTTTTTAGGTTTCAGGGTAGGGTTTGGGTTTTGAGGTACAGGGGTGTTTTTAGGTTTTAGGGTAGGGTTTGGGTTTTGGGGTACAGGGGTGTTTTTAGGTTTCAGGGTAGGGTTTGGAATTTGAGGTACAGGGGTGTTTTTAGGTTTCAGGGTAGGGTTTGGGTTTTGGGGTACAGGGGTGTTTTTAGGGTTCAGGGTTGGGTTTGTGCTTAGGGCTAATTAAATTATATTTACCATTTATAAATTAATTAAAATATATTTATTAAATTAAATTAATTATATTATATTAATTACATTTTTAATTAAATTAATTAAATTAAATAAATTATTTTAATTAATTTAATTTCATTACAATTTTAAACATATTTAAATTAAAATAATTTCATTATATGAATTAATTAAAATTAATTAAAATTTTTATTAAAATTAAATTAAATAAATAGATTTACATTTATTAAATTAAATTAATTACTATTTTAAAATGTATTTTAATTAAATTAAATAAATTAAATTAACTAAATTAACTTAATTACATTTTTTTTAAAAAGTATACTTACCTATACTTACGATGTAATGCCATGCGTTGTAATAGCATCTGCGATGTAATGCCATGCGTTGTAATGGCATCCGATGTAATGGATCCTGCGTTGTAAAAATTACGATGTAAAGGAATGCGTTGTGAAAATCTGCGTTATAGTGACACCAATCCCTGTGGCCACGTGAACTTCAAGAAAACGCCAAAGACCGAAGCCCTTAGTTTGAAGAGTATTTCGAGCACTTGAATTCTCGTTCCTCAATGCGCTTGCGCGCATTTAAGGTCACGAGACCTAAAAATAGTGAAGGTAGGGACTAAATTTAAAACACCATAAGAATTCCTGCTAAATTCAGTGTAAATATTTAAACTAGTTAGAAATATGAATAAATATAATTTAATGTTAATAAAAATTACAAAATAAAACAAATTAAATGTTTTATTTTTAAAATAGTTTAGTAACCTTTATTAATTGAAAATTGAATGCAGCATTAATTTAATTAAAATATAATTACTTTACTTAATTCTATACATCATTTTTTAATTATTTGTGATACCTAAAAAACAATAATGTTTAAAATGTAGGTGGTAATTTGTTTTTTTTAATCTTCAGAGACACAATTTACATTTAATGTAATATATTAAAAATAATTACATTTTCAAATAAAAGTAGGATAATGTTGCCGTAGCATTTGATATTAAGTTATGCCTTTAAAATAGATAAATACAAATAGTTTACACTGATACATAACACACATATTTTTACTATTTTTTTAAACAAATGTATTGAAATGTTCTACTTTTCTCTATTCTTTACTGTAGGGAGACCTCTATCTTGATGGCAGAGATGTCTCTAAGGTAAAGTATAGGAAAAATATAAACAGTTTATTAAACTTGAAAAAAGTAGCATACATATATTCGTTAAATATTATTTTAAATGTAGAACAAAAGAAACACAAAAGAAACACTATTAATGTAGAACACAGCGCTATTAATTTAATGTTAAATGTAATATTTATTTCATTCAAATATATTAACTTAAATTAAAATAATTTTGATTAAGTGTAAATTAAAAAATATATTGCCACCTAAAGTAAGAAAGCTAATTATGAAGTAATATTTATTAAAAGCGTTGTCCAGAATATATTAATAGTAAATTAAAGCCCCTAGGCAATCTAAACAACCAGCTCAGGGCCACCTGACTAATATTGTTTAAGATTCGGGGTCAAACCTGGTACATCCTATTACAGAGGAGATTGCTCCTAGGAATTGTCCTTATACTCAGACTGATAGACCTATAGGTATAGCCTCATGGAATATGGAAGGAATAGCTGCAAAACTGACAAATGATAATTGGCTAAGCCTTATCAAATGTTATCAAGGGGTGTGTATGCAAGAAGCGAGGTTGACAGAAATTATATTTGTAGATGGTTTTGTTTCCTATTATACTCCTGCCATACTTGGGTATGTGGGACTGGCTAAGGAAGGCTTAATTACATTGATTTCCCTTGCTTTCCCTGGACGAGTTATATGGGCAAATCTTGCTTCAACCCATTATCAATTTATATTGATCAACTGCAAATTACATCACTTATTACTGATAAATTTCTAAACCAATGTTTTCAATAGCAGCAATACTGTGATAATCAGATCGCTACATAAGGATGTGGAGTGAAGTTTAAGTAGTATGGTGACTATCTGATTTTATGGATGGGTGATTTTAATACAAGGCATTCTTTAGAGTCTAATGTAGGGTCTGTGGCTTAATGGATGTTGAGGGGAACTGATTACCCATTTTTGTCATAGCCTGTATGGAGAGAAAATCAATCTGCTTTTGATGGAATACAGCCTGGTATTTGCCTTCAATACTTCGTAAGCCCTACGTATTTTGGGAGGGATAAGGATCAATTTCTCTGGTACGTTGTTGGGGCAGCGCATTCTAATTTTATGGTGTGTCTAGACAAACATAATGATGGGGTGGGGAGGCTATCACATTAAATAGTTTATGATAACATTTGTGATAAGGCACGTGAAATGCACACGGTTACTAATGGCAGATCTAAAGAGAAAGCAAAATGGTTAGATTATAATTGCACAAAGGACCATGATCAGATATTGGTAGCATTTAAAGCTGTCCCTAGAGATCCTGAATGCATGTGCAATTGCAGGAAGGCATACAGACAGGTGCTAATGGTTCATAAAAAGGCAGTAGGAGAGGAAGCGTATCACTCTGTAATCATGGCTAGTGAACTCAAAGAGATCAAACTCTTATGCCAGACTGTAAATCATAATTATTTTAAGAACACTCATGAAACTGGCCTTAATACAGTCATTTCTTCTGATGTTTGGATTAAACACTTTACACAAATATATTCAGGCCCAGTCACTACAGGGGGTCCCTGCCCATTGAGACAGAGGCAGATTCTCCCCCAGCATCTACAACACCTGTTATACCATCTATTGGATTAGAAATTGAGCTGAGTGATGTCATACATGGTATTAATAGATGTCCAGCAGGAAAAGCTCCTGGTCCAGATGGGATACTGGCTGACATTTTCAAAGCAAATATGCCTTTGTGGGCTCCACTTTAGACCAATGTTTTGAAAGTATCTATAAGTACGACCCCCTAAAACATGGTCACGCGCAACTTTTGTGCCAATATTCAGGAAAGGCTCCAAGGGAAATCCACAATGCTATTATCCTTAATCAACTATACTGCCAACTTAATGGGTAAAATTCTTCTGGAACGATTACAAATTTGGCCGGACAAGAACAATATTTTCTCAGAGCTACAATTTGGCTTTCGTTCTGGTCTCTGGACTATTGAGCAATGTCTCAACCTTTATCTGTTAATAAATAAATATCTGGTGGCCAAGGAGGGAGAGCTTCATTTAACATTTATGGACCTGAGGTCGGCTTTAAACTTGTTAATAGATCTGGGCCACTATAATCAAAATTAGAGCAGAGAAGAGTATTGTCAATTTCTTGAGGAAACTACACTCAGAAGTGACTGCCAGTGTGAGGTTCAGGCTGGGTGGGGAAACAACAGAAGCTTTTAAGCTTGCTAGAAGTGTATGGCAGGGCTACTTCCTAGCCTCTTTCTTTTCTCGCTGCACTTGAACGGGCTTGAAAAGAGCTTTTAGATATTAATGCTGATTGCCCTAGGGTAGAAAATTGCAGTGTTCCAGCACTGACATATGCTGATGACAGTACGATGACAGTACTATTAGCTAGGACTGTGTTTGGGTTACAACAATTGTTAGATCAGTTCTGTATCTTCATGGCGAATTTGGACCTTAAGCTAAATCAAGAGAAAAAACTTGATGGTCTATGGGTCAAAGAAAAAGATATGGCCTTTACAGTGAATAATATGAAAGCCAGCATGGTTCCATCATCTCTGTATTTGGATATCTTGTTCGGCGATACACTTACCTGGGACCCTATTACAATTGCTGGAACAGCCGCATTAGCAAGAAGCTCTGAGGCGGTCCTTAGTTTTGTGACAAGGAGAGGCAATAAACCCATCAGACAACTGATGACAATTTATAAGGCCAAATGCTGCTCAAATGGTCTATGGGGAATCAGCAATCAACCTGGGCTGAGGAAGGTTGAGAATGGCTTCATTAAAAGACTCTTCACTATACCGAAAACTGTATCTGTACTAATATTTGTCATACTGAAGTGGGACAGGGCTATATAAATGAGCTTGTTAAGCTTCGGCCATTGTTATTATGGCTGAGGATTTGAGACTTTGTTCAACCGGACAGTCCTTGCTGATTGTCTTAAACTTGACTGAAGATTAAAAATACCTTGGTTTGCATACATATACAATACCTTTATTAAAGTGAACTTATTTGATCTTTTTGAAAATCCAGGTATTTATTCGGCTACCTTTTTCAAACCGTTGAGGGAAATGTTTTTGACAAAATGCTCAGATGAAATGCCATTCAAAATTTGTTGTACCAGCCATTTCACTGAGCCTTATTCAGTTTGGGTCTGTAATTTCTATTACTGGATGTTAACTAGATTCAGGCTAAACACTGTTAATTTTCTCATGCCCCAACCGGTCCAAGGTACATATTTTAGTAGTTTACCTCCTTGTCCAAGTGATGGTTGTTCTGCATAAAGCAATTTGCACTTTATATTATTCTGCAAGTTATATTCTGAATTTAGGAAGTCTCATTTTAGCTTTTTTTAGACTAGCGAGTTTTAGACAATTCAGGGTTGCCATGGTGTTTCTGCAATCATTGACAACTTCGAGATATTGCGTTTTAGCAGCAACCTTTTTGCAAGGAGCCATACATTTGGGAGCACAAAATGTCACATGAATTCATTTGAAGCCTCGTCCATTTTTATTTATTTTGTAATCAGCAAGTATTCACTACTTGTTAATATTTTATAGGTATGTGTATGTGCTATGTTTTTGTTTCTTCCTGCAAGGTTGTACTGTATTGTATCTTTTATGATAATTGATTTATTGAAAAAAGAATGACTTGACTAATAGTGAATTAATAATTTTTTTAATTTAAATTTACATCTATTTCAAATTAAAAACATATTTAATAATTAACTAATACATAAATATATTATTTTTAGATTTTCTTTAAACACTAAATCAATATTTATATTTGTAACTATTTACAATATTTCAAATGAATTTAACATTATTTTCTATGGGGTTTTATTTTAAGTCCTTACCTCCATTATTTTCTAATGGACAGTGTTGCAGCCTCAGTGGTAGGCCAGATGTGGTGCTGATTCTTTTTGGCAGTAGCAAATTACAACCGTGCATTTGGCTCAACTCTTTCTTCTGAAGTTGGAGACATGAAAGTCTCAACCTTTGAGTGAATTTACACTTATATTTTGTGGCCTAAAGTTAACTATATGAGTAGCGCCAATAGATTTTAATTTACACCCAGTCCTTCCTTACTCCTTGTTAGTCCTATTTATTATCGTCTCTAGTGTAGTTATCAAACTTCATTTCACTTTGTCCACTGTTTCCCCTTTCTGTCTTTGCACCTCCTCTCCTTTGCCAAACCTGGATTTCCTTCAGCTGTCCCCTAACTCTGCATTCATCTCAGTTGCTCTATAGAATCAAAGGTCCAGCAGCTGACCTTCTATCTAAATGGCTAAAAGACAGCAGCATAACAAGAGAGACTAATCGCTTTCACAAGATATCCCTCTAATGAAGCAGAAGTTCGGCAATACATTGGTAAATAAAAATGCTCACAAAGGAAATGTGCACAAGTACTCAATCAACAGACTCAACGTTTAATTTTCATTTTCTTTTCTGTTTGCTATTAGCTGTTAATAGAATTATTTGTGTGGTAGTACAGAGCTGCCATTTTCATAGAATGGGGATTTGAAATAGAAAACTTAATTTTTTCAGAAATAAACTTCAAAGCACATCTGGATGACATTCAGTAGTTAGGTCACTAGACGTACAAACGAAACCATAAAGTCTGAAATTCAAGCATCGACCTTACTTAGCTTGAGTTACAACATTCAAAAACTACTCATTACTTACCTGTAACTGCACCTTCATTTAGAAACAAAAGAAGCATTTAACAAACATGTTGTGACAATGCGATGTGTGTAAGGACTAGAATTTACAGAAGACAGACCGCTTTGATTATGGGACATTGCTTTGGAGAAAGGTGACAACTCCCCCTCCCTCTGAAACTAGATTCACCCATTTTCTGAAACTGGACACATTTGAGGGAAAACAGGAAATTAACAAGAAAAAGAAAAATTAGCCCTTTGAAAGAAATGCAGAGAATAATTGCACCATATTCAAGTTGGACTTGGACTCTCCTCTATTTTCACAAAAGCAGGACTGTTATCATGATTTGCTATGACTTTGAGGTGTAGGTTTTAACCTCTTCGAGGCTCATGACGACTTGAGCTCGTCATGAGCCACAGCGCTCCGGTGCTCGTGACAAGCTCAGCTCGTCATGAGCCGTGGAACGCTCAGGTGCGGGGAGAATTCCCCTCCTGTGCTGAGCGTTCCACGGGAGGTAATACACCTGTGACGAGCTCGTCATGAGCACCGGAGCGCCGTAGCTCATGACGAGCTCAGCTCAACATGAGCATGGGGGCGCTGTGCGTGCCCCCCTCCCCCCCAGCACAACGGGGGAATAACCCCCACAGCGAAGGGGATAATTCCTCTTACGTCTATGCCATATCCATACTGTAATAATAATTATATTTTTCTTCTCTGTCTCGTTAATCCACACACATATATATGTACATATATAATAATTTCACAGTGGCACTTGCCACTGTGTAGTTATGGTCTAGACCAACATTCTAGTGAAATGACTGTTTTTTGAATGCCTAAGACTGCGGCTCTCCTAAACGGATTTGTACAGAATCAGGCACTCACTTGGATTCCTCTAAGGTCCAACTTGCTAAATTCCATGCAGGGGGGAAAAATTCGAGTGGCTGTAAAAAAAAGATATGTTTTCACATTTTATTTTGCATAGGTAATTTTTCTTGTAACTACAGCCAAGATTGCTGAACGGATTTTACACTAAACCAGGCATGAAGATAAAACGTTCCTCTGTAAGTGTGCTTTTGTTGGTTTGGTTAGTAGTTTGTGAGATATTAGCATTGAAAAAAAAGGTGCAGGCTGAGCTTTAAACAGTTAGAACTAAAATAAATAAAGGCATTCCATTATGAAAGTGATTTTTTTCCCCATTGTCTATTTCTTGTCTTTAGTCTCAGCACTTTTTCTTGCAGCTGGCATCACAGGATGTGGGACAACATTCCAACATTCAGAAAAATAAGTCACGTTAGGGGACAGTGTATGCACACCTTGATCCCAAGATGTTATTGGGGAGACACACAAAGGGCCCTCAAAGAATTAAAATAAATCGCTGTGCCTGAGTCTGCCTGCCGGTTATTTTTTGAGGCAATGAACTTGACTCACAAAATGGCACCCATAGTCTACAGCACCAAGATTCTGCAGCCTTGATACGGAGATTGTGGAATAAGATGCCTGTGAACCTGCTTTAGTTCCCCCTTCATACCAAATGATGTCCACAGTCCACGGCTTTGATTCCAAAGCTGTTGACTATGAGCTCCATTTTTGGGGTGGCGAGTCCACCACGACAGTAGATTCTGTTGACTACTTGCACATTTGGTCTCATATAATATTGGCCATTTAAATGTGCCCTAGCTAAAAGTTGTATTTTGTGGGGGTCTTTCCCTGTAAATTCAACTTTTTCTTTTAGAACAATGAGTCTGCAGGACACATGATTTAGAAAAAAACAAGAGACCACAGCACTATTTTCACGTGAAATGGCACAGGCAGGTTACTTCCATTTTAAAACCATGATGAGTGGTGCCTAGGAGAGAGTTGTGAGTCTGAAAAGCACCTGGACATCGGGGAGTTTTCAACCATTTCCAAAGTGAGAAAACAAGGATGCCAGGACATGTGTACCCTGTCCCTAGTAATCTGGAGGAAGGCTTTCCCCCTTTCCAGTAATCCGTGCGCACTGAGTGACAGAAGGAACCCAAGGCGCCCATGCACCTGGCTCCCTAGGAACCCTGGCTGGGCTTGCGGAACCAAACAAGTCCCCATCAGGGCTCCCAGGGCAACCTGGCCATCTGATAGCGCCATTGGAAAGCATTGTGCTCTACCAGATGGCCGTGGGGTTGGGACCAGCCAGGCCAGGGGAGCCTCCTGGGCCTGAATGACCCACGGTTCAGGAGCAGGACGGAACCTCCAGCAACCCAGGGTCTGCTGGAGCCAAGCCTGAGGCCCACTGCCTTCTTCTGAAACCAGCCAAGCAGGAGGAGCCTCCCCAGGCCAGATGAATTCACTCCAGGGCCCGCTGGAGCCCCCTGATTCTGAAACCATCCAGGCCGAGGCTGTCTCCCTGGGCCCAATGGACGCATCCCGCAGGACACCAGAGTTCAGGCCCGGTGCCCGGTCAATGCTTCTGAAGTCAGCCAAGCTGGGGAGCTTCCCCTGGCCCCTTGCAAAGTGGCAGGCGGCTAGAGGCCCTGACTGGGGCGCCCACCCTAAGGACCAGTCGGAGCCCTCAGGCACCCTTCAAATCCTCCGAAACTGGCTACACAGGGGCAGCATCCCCTCCCCAATACTGCGGGTTGGCAAAGGGAGCCTGGGGCCCCGGTGGGCTGGCAGGCACGGGCCTGCTGGCTCCCAGACCCTGCCCAGCCCCGTCCTGTCCAGTCGTCTCTAACGCTACGAAACCGTCACCGGTGCCACAGTCGGTTGTTTCCAACCAAGCCACCTAAAGTCACCACATAGGTCCAACCTTGCCCAACCTTGACCGTCCCAGGGCCACCCTGCCCAGGGCTGAGGAGCTCATTTCCCCCTGCCCACCACGTACTTGACAGCCTGGCCATCTTATAGCATTATTGGAAAGCACTGTGCGCCACCAGATGGCCGTGGGGTTGGGCGTGACCAGATGGCCAGGCCTGAAGAACGGCAATCTGCCCTCTGTGTGCCTTAGCGAAAGGGCTCCCGCCTGCCCTTGGAGCGGTCGGGGGCTCTGCGTCAAGGGGGCCTTTGAGCGCCAGCAGGCGTCATGCACGGGGCTGCGAGCAGGGGTGCGATGGACCCCCAATCCTGGGCCCCCAGACATCTTGACACACAGGCAAAGCGGGGTGGCCTGCCCGGGTCCAAGGGACCCCAGACCTGGGCCCATGGAATAGAGGCAGGTAGGGGGACGGAGCCTAGTGTGTGGAGCGCCCCACCTGGTCCTCTGGATCTGGCCGGAGCTCATAGACACACAAGAGAGGCCACCCCGGGACAGCGGGACCTCATCCCAGATGCTCTGCCATGCGGCAGGCCTGAGGACGGAGCCAAGGTTGGGGAAGGGGACCTCCACAGAGCACTCAGGGGCTTCAGTCGGAGCTCAGGGGTAGCATCCCCTCCCCAATACTGTGGGCCAGAGAAGGGACCCTGGGGCCCTGGTGGGCCTGTTGACTCCCTGACCCTGCCCAGCCCCGTCCTGTCCAGTCTGCACTAAGGCTCCAAAACCATCACTGGGGCCACAGTTGGTTGTTTCTAACCAAGTTTCTGTCCTCCCTGAGCTCACCATAGGACACCTGTGTTCACGTTTCACAGGTGTACCGCCCCAGTCAAACTCCCTACCTGCCACTGACACCGGAGTGGGTCATACCCTGCGAGCACCGAGCACTTGGAGCCAGAAGCGAGAGCCCCACAGGGCTCAACCCTACTTCACCGTGTAAGTGAAAAAATTATAAGAGTTGTGGTATTTCACCGGCTGCCCGAGAGCCTCCCACTTGTCCTACACCTCTCACGTCTCTTCACAGTGCCAGACTAAAGTCAAGCTCAACCGTGACTTCTTTCCCCACTAATTCTCTCAAGCCCATTTCCGGTTGTTCCACTAGATAGTAGGTAGGGACAGTGGGAATCTCGTTCATCCTTCCATGCCCTTCTCTAATTAGCTGATGACACATTTGGCTACCTTAATTTTGGTGTCTAGTAGACCATAAAGTCCCTTTCCTTCAACTATGTGAAAATGTCTTTGAACATTGCTGTTATCACATTTCTGGGTGAGGGGTGCATGTCAAAGAGTTCTGTTTTTGGTATGAGGTAGTGGGAGTAATATAACTCAGGTAATTTGTCCTTAAAAGGTGCTCCCTGTATTGCCCCTTTGTTTAAGATCTATTAAAAAACTACAGGTCAAAAAAGGGTTTTCTGTAGTAGGAGCTAAAAGCAGCTCCCTGGTGCCAGCAGTTTCATTGTTACCAGGCGCCACTTGTATATGTCAGGAGCTACAATATTTTAGTCTCAGACACTGTATATTGCCCAATGCGATGCTATGTTTTCAAAGGAATAAATTCTCAATGACCACACAGGTGCAGATCCTGTACATTGTGCCAGCAAACACCAGGTACCAAAGCTGCCTACCCTTGAGGCCATGTGGTGAATCCATAGCTGCGAGGTGATAAAGCCTACAGTTTAACTGATAACATCTACAATCAATTACATTGAAATCATTCCTCTTGATTGCAAATTCGAAAGAACAGAGGCCACTGTCGCTTATAATCCTATAACTGACTTGCACTGCACTTATGTTTTACTATAATGTATGTTTTATATTATGCTGTGGTATTGCTTTCTAAGTCAGTGCAATATAAAGTTTAAAATCACCCTTTCTGCTTATAGCTTAGTTCCAACAATTTTGGTAATAAATCAACAAATGCATAATTTAACTAAATAAATCATTACATTATGAAATACATCAATTTTCCAAACAGTGTGTAATGTACTGCGGAAAAATCATGCAAGTGCAGATCTGAACAACGGTTCAGCTGTTTCAAAATACAATCATAACTCTCATAGTTTAAATATTAATAAATGGATTTTGTGACACAAATGTACATTAAACATTTGTCTAACTTCAAGATGAGTTTCCCATCTGGGAAGGATTCACTTCTGTGAAATGAAAGCCTCTGAAGAGACTCCAGCCTCATGCTGGTGCTCACAGTTGGTAATGACTTTTGACTGTCAGCTGAAGGAATTTTGGGGAGAAAAGACTGTTTGCCACTTGAGCACGTGGTCTGCTGTCCAAGGAACATTCCCTGGAAGTTAGAGTACCTGGAAGCTGCAGAAGCCACAGTCCTAACAATCTAGACTTTTATTCCTCTGCTAATTAAAAAAAAAAAGACATTTGCTGCTGTAAGTGAGAAAACGTGTGTAAGTTAAGTATTTTTGTCAAATCTATTCTGAAAAAAAACAGTTTCTCTGGAGTCGTTGCTATGTTTCAGTGGAATTCATATATGCACTCAGTGGATATTTTGAGACTCACGGCCTGATCATTGGTGTGCTTACATTTTTACTTCCAGAGACTGCCTTTGTTGCAAACTGCATTCAAAATAATTTTTGGGGTAAAATGTCCTAAATCATTACATTGTTTTATTGTTGTTTTTAACTAAAAATTTTCTTAACCAAGATGTTGTTTTAAGTGTTGCTGTTTTACTATTTAGGGTCAGAATGCTGGCACAGTGGGTCCTACAGAATTCTTTCAAAACTGTGAAGCCTAATTTTATGTTCAGTCATTTTTTTGTGTGTCTTAAAATATGTTTCTTTTATGAAGTAAAGTACAGGTTTTATATTATTAATAATAGTTAAAAAATATGAACACATAAATTAATGTTCACATATCTAATGTTTTATTGTGAATTTACTTAATTATAGTAACAATACATTTAATTACAAATTAATTTTGATTAATTCTATGCATCACTGTTTATTAATTGTTAATCCAGGTTATGAAAAAAAAATTAAATGGAAGTTTTGTTTTTTAATCTAAATGTCAGAAAAACAATTAATTTATCGTAATATTTTTCCATTAATTAAAATGTCATAAAAAATCTACTTATTTCAAAAACACATAAGTAAACTATTTTTGTACTAAATATTAATCTGAATTAAATGCATATACATTTAGTTTAAATGTAGAACAAAATACAAACATGTGCTAGTGCTTTTGAATTAGTAAGAATTAAAACTTTAATTAATGGAAATATATGACATTTTATTTATTTTACTAAAGTTTAAATCAAAAATAAATTTCCACCTAAAGAAGGAAAATCATTATCTGTCTGTGACATTAAATAATAGAACTTCTTACTTCCAAAACCCTACTTGACTGTCTTACATATGGCTTTTACAAAAGAACTGAAACTTCTGTTAAAACATCACATCTTGATTTAATTATTTTAAAGATGTTAGATTGTAGCTCCTTCTCCCTGCAACCTTAATCATCTTCAAATCTTCCTCTGATACTTCTCTCTACACACTGCTTTCCTTAGCATAACTATTATATCTACAGAGAGTCAAAAAGTGCTGCACTATATTATGCTTCCGACGTGACTAATTTGATGTTTTTGTCTAATATTCACACTGCTTGTAATTCCTCAGCTTCTGCCTCATTTATACTTAACCGCATATTTTGGCCGTTTTTCAACCATTGTGTTAACAATACCACATTAGCTGATAATGGTTATGCTCAAAATAAGAAAAAAAAACACATCTTTAAGAAAAGATGCAGTTTTCTGATGGATATATGGCCTGCACTTTTATGGGCTGAGTCGGTGGATATTTCCTGCGGCAAATGACATTTCTACAAAAAAATGCAGGTTTGCATGCTCCACATTTTTCTTTATTTATGTTGTTGTTTTAAAGTGAGAAGAGGAGACTCGTTTCTCTGCTTCCTATCTCACTGATCACATCTTAGTGGAGAACAGCAGTCTCTTGAAGCAGTGCTTGGTGCCCTTACTGTTGATTAAAAATGTATTGCTTGTATCTCCAGCTGTCGATGTGCATGAAAAACATGGGCCCGATTCACAGACTAACTTAAGACAAAATACTAAACTTACTACCATTTTGGTATTCACAGAAGGCACTTACTCATTTTGGTATTCACAGAAGACACTTACTCATTTCGGTATTCACAGAAGTTAGGAGTCCTAACTTTTGGACTCCTAAATGCCTTCTGTGAATACCGAAAGTCTTAAAGTTAGGATTTTTCTCAGTGTAGGAGTAGTAAAGTTAGGACTCCTAACTTTAGGACTCCTAAATGCCTTCTGTGAACAACGAAAGTCTTAAAGTTAGGAGACCACTGCAGCCTGCAGCACCCACTGTCACTGCCATTGATGCCAAATATCAATACTAATGGCCTGGATGCCCTGTTATTATTATTTTTAGTGTACAGTACATTGCTCAATTAATGCGTTTTGCTGAAAATAGGCAAACAGCATCACCATGCGGAGGACTGTCATAAAAATTACCAATGTTAAGAGATAAGTGCTGATGACGAGCACTGGCAAACACCGGCACACATTAGGCACTGCCTGGCCTGTATTGTCATATCCTGGTTTACTGAAAGATCAACATGCCTCATGCTGTGTTGTTGGATTACAGTGACAATTGCTTCACAGTTCACCTCTTGACAGTGTGTACGCAAACAAAATGTACCAGCAGCATTCTGTGACTGTTCTGGCACCTTTTTGCATCCACTGCCTTTGTAAAATCTGTTCACACCTGACTTGCTGAAGCCAGTGCTTGCACTTAATTTTCAATACGGCCTTACCAGGTGGCCAGTTAGCATAATGAATATAAAACTTTTCTCCTGGCTATTTGGCTGTACGCTGAACTGTTTGGAGGTTGGTTTGTAAAAAGCGGTGTTGGTGACTCTAAGGTTATAATCAGATTACTGCTGTAAGCGCACAACCTTCTGTGCTTTTCTTGCACTTTTCCTAAAAGCATCTTTGTTTCAGCTGTAAAATACCATGAAGCCCATTTAAAATGGTTCTTGTAAACAAGTGTACAGGATACCCTGCCTATCATGGGAAAGTGTGAGTGAACATGTACGTAACATGATTTTTTCTGACTGTCGGGATATGAGTTACTAGTAGGTGGGGGTAGTCACCCATAGATAGAAATAATACCACTATCACTAATAGGTCCAGTCAATGGGCCCAGACAATAGGTCTCAGTAAATTAATCCTTGCTCAACCCTTGGTAGCTTAGCAAATGAATAGTCAGGCTTAACTGAAGAGACAGGTATGTGCAAAGCATTTAATACCAACAAAACAATACCTAAGTAAGTGAAATAACACAAAAAATCCAAAATCAGTTTATAAAAATGGTGAAAATGTATATCTTCAAAACAACTCCGAAATAACAAAAATCCAATGTAGAGAACCGGAGATATGAATTTCTTAAGATTTTAGGTAAAAATAATGCCAAACAGAATATCTGGTTGCACTGAACTGGGACAAAGTCACAAGTTCAGGTCGACAATGATGGAGCGTAGGCCGGTCACAGGAAAAGGTTAGCCCGCTGAATATTGTACCTTATGTCTTTAGTGCGTGGTCCCCGCAATGTTACTTTGCAAGGCTTTGCGTAGTTGGCATCAATTTCGAGGAGCTGCGAGGGCTGCGATGCAAGGTCCTGCATCGCGTGGTGTCGCATCTCACTGCATTTGTTCCAATGAAGCTTTGAGGTGAGGCTTTGCATCGACTTGCATTGGTTCTGTTCAAGGAGACAGCTGAGCGATGAGGCTTTGCGAGGCTTTGTGTTGTCTCACAATGGTTCACTTCTGATGAGGCTGCCAGCTGCTTTTTGGTTGCTTTGGAGAGATAAGTGTCTTCTAGCACTGGTCAAGGGTTCATAGGCTCTGAGTTGCTTGGGGGCTAGAACTCAACCTCACACAATGTACTTGCACCGTACAGGACAAGCCCACTGGTCAGATGGCTTGTCCTCCCTTTGGCTTTGCAGGAGACCTCTCTTGCTCTTTTGTACCCGTTGCTGGCCAGAGAGTCCACTCCTTTTCTTTTGGAGTCAGGCACAGTCCTTTCTTTGTGGAGCCTTGTGTGTGCAGCAGGTGCAGTCTTCAGAGTGCAGTCCTTTCATTGGGGCAGTCCGGTGGTCCAGCATGGCAGTCCTGCTTCTCTTTTTTTCCAGGCACCGATCTGGTGAGTTCCTGCAACTCTTCCATATGTATCCTCAATTCTGGGATTGCAGGAGGTGGGACTCCTTTACCAATAGGGGTAAAGCTATCTCCTTCTGCAATTACCACTTACTGTGAAGTGTGGCATATTTTTGACCCAGAATACACGATTCTTTCAAAAATCAAAATGGAGAAAATCTCCCCAAGATGCACACCAACTGTCCTGGGTGGGGCTCAGGCATAGTGGCCTTTTGGTCATAACAGAGCTTAATAATCTTTTGGCTGGCCTCCAGGTTGCTGGTTGTTGTCTACATGTACTCTGCCATACAGGACCAAAGGCCTAGAACATAATCCAGCCGATTTTGTTTGGGCTCTTTGAGAAGCTTCTCTCAAGCTTCTCTAACCAAACTCAATTGCCCTTTAACAATATGGCCAAACAGTAACTCAAAGGGGCTAAAACAAACCCCTTTCTGTGACACTTCTCTGTAATCAAACAGCAGGCATGGGAGAAGAACCACCCATCACATCCTGAGCTCGTCAGATAAGCTCATGATCATACCCTTCAGGGTCCTACTGAATCTTTCCACCAGACCAATGGTTTGGGGATGATGTGGGGTGGTGAACTTGTAGGTAACATCATATTCATCCCGCATTGCCTTCAGGTAGGCAGACATAAAATGTATACCCCTATCTGAGACCACCTGCTTGAAAAAGCCCACCCTGGTGAAGATGCCAAGTAGGGCTCTGGTCACTATGGGAGCAGCGACCATATTGAGGGTATTGGTTCAAGGTATCTAGTTGCATGGTCCACTACCATCAATATATGTCTGTTCCCAGAGGAAGTTGGTGAGTCTACGGGATCAACAATGTCAATCCCCACCCTCTCAAAGTAAGTCCCAACCACTAGCAGTCATATCAAGGGAGCCTTTTGGTTTGCCCCCTGTGTTGCTACTGGCTTGACAGTTTACACAGGATCTGCAAAAGTCTTTTACTTTGTCAGACATAAGGAAACAACAGATATGGCTGACCAGCCTGTTCCAGGTCTTTGTCTGTCCCAGATATCCAGCTGAAGAGATGTCATGAGACAATGTGAGGAAGAACTATATATACTTCTGGGGGACCACCACTCTCCAGGTTGCCCCTGGTTTAGGGTCCCTGACCTCAGTATAGAGGACCCGGTCCTCCCAGTAGGCTCTGTGGAAGCCACTCACATCACCCGTTTCTTGCCTGGAGGCAGTCTGCCTCAGGGCCCCTTAAGAGTGGGACAATCCCTTTGTCCCGGACACAGCTCCATTCTGGAGGGTGCACCTGCTCCCTGCAATTCTGCCAAGTCAGACACATCTTACAGAGCTAGAGTCCCATTGTTACAGAATTCAAGGGAGATAAAAAACATAGGTTTCTTACTTTTTCTGAAACTTCATCATCAGAATTTACTGGAGAATCTGATCCAGGGGAAGACCATACAAAGGCAGAATTCTCTTTTAGCCAGAGGCCAATAAAAAAACAGAGGACTATACAAGAACCAGCCAAGGCAAATGCACACGAGACGCCAATTCAACAAAAGTTTTATTTTCAAAACTCCATTGTGAATTTATCACCTTAAGTTCTAAACGAAAGACGAAGAGTCGGTGCTTGAATTAGGACTGACTTTTGTTCCTACTAAACATACAGATTTCATGACATGAAAAATTGAAGCATTGGAGTTCTTCAGAAAAATCAGTCATAAGGCCTTCTTTGCCAACAAAGAAGATCGGACGACCAAATAAGCCTCAAGGTTATCCAGAATATCAGTGTTTTGTCCACCCCCTCACACTATTCCTAGGGACGTGATTGCATTTGAACAAGCAGTACTCTCATCTCTCAGTTCACTAGAAAATAAAAAGGATTTTTGAAAAAAAACAACATTACCAAAAATCAAGCAAAAGCTATTCAAGAACTTAAAAATGACACTCAGTAGTGATTAAACAAGCTGATAAGGGAGGAGCGGTGGTCATTTAGGCTAAAGATAAGTAGTTGAATGCAGGCAAAAACCATGTCTACAACAAGGATTGGTATTGTCAGATTTTGTATGATCCAATAAAAGAAATTCAGGGGGAGATTTCTAAAGTCCTTCAAGAAGGATTCAATCAGTATGTTCTAGGCCCCAGGGAATTAGATTACATGAAACAAAATGAACCCTAGAATCCCAGTGAATCCTACTTCTTACCTAAAATCCATAAAGGTGACAAACATATTCCAGGCCGTCCAATCGTTTCTGGTTGTGACTCTATCTTAGAGTGCATTTCGCAATTTGTGGAAATTTTCTTAAAACCGTTTCTTAAAGAGGTCCCCTCATACAAACATGACACAATGGATTTCATTAATAAAGTTGAAGGCCATCAATTCACCCCTCAAGAACAATGGATGGTGACATTCAATGTGGACTCATTTTACACTCAGATCACCAAGATGCAGGCTTAGAGTCTATCAAACACTTCCTGGAAAAAGGATCATGATCACATCGACTTCTTGTATAATTTATTTTAAAATTGGCTGCCATAACCCTCAAAAGGAATTATTTCAAATTTGAAGATGAGTATTTTTTCCAGACCCAGGGGACTGCCGTGGGTTGTCCCTTCACACCACAAATGGCTGTACTCTTCATGGCAATGTTCGAAGAAAAATTAATCTTTAACAATAATCCATTTTCCATCTATATCACACAATGGCTACAGTATGTCAATGACATTTTGTCCCTATGGAGTGGCGATGAGGCTAATCTGCATGCCTTCTATGATTGGCTGAATAATAAAAGTCCGGACATTAAATTCAGTAAGGAAAAAACAATCCAGTGCAACTTTTTTGATGTAGAAGTCAGTCACTAAAAGACAAATTGCTGACAGCATTGCACAGGAAGCCCACAGACATGAATAATACACTCCACTATAGGATTTTCACCCTCTATGGGACATTTTGCCCTTTGGGCAATTTTTAGGAATTAGTAGAAATTGCACCATGAAAGAAGTCTGTTTTCTCCACGCTTCGATACTAAAAGACAGATTGAAGGAGAGAGGATATCCACACAAACTTCTAAAACATTTTTTGAAAACAGCGTGGTATACGCCACAGGAGTGTTTACAGGTCAAAAAACAAAACAAAACATTCGAGAAATTGGTTTGCATGTCAGTCTTTTGCCCTCAAATAAATAATATTCAAAAATCATTTGCAGTAATTGGCATGTCATCAGAAATTCAGTAAGGGGCTTGGATGTACCTTTATTTGTGATGAAGAAAAATGCACGTTTAGGGAAACAACTTGTTTGAGCTTGCAGTGCCCAAAAGTTAAAAAGAGGTGATATATGCTCCAATTGGAATTTGAAACCTATAGAAGGTCACCACAAATGTGGGACTTGTCCAGTGTGTTGCCAGACAATTGAAGGTTCATTATTTCAGAAGGACCAGATACAATGGAAACACATGGAATTCTCAAACTAAACAACCAAAATTTGTGGTGTATGCGATCCTCTGCCCGTGTGAGAAAATATACATTGGAAAAACCAACCAAGAAATCAAGCAAAGAATTGTCCAGCACAAATCGGGCATAAGGATTAAAACTGTCTCAGCCCCCTCAGTCAACCACTTTATCAGCAAAGGACACACAGAGAATGACTTTAGATGGACAATCCTGAGTGTGATTAAGCCCAATCCAAGAGGTGGTGATTTGGAGGCAAGTTTAATGCAAAAAGAAGCATGCTTAATTTTGAAATTTGTTGTTCAAAGAAGGGGTTTGGCCCAGCAAGATTAAGGAGGGAAAGTAGGGCCGATTAACAAGAGAAAATTTTTTTTCTCATTTTATTTCATCTTATAGTAAAACGCATTTTTTCCACCGAAACGCGTCGACCCTTCCTCTTGTCTTACATCTAGATGACGTTGGTCATCAATTGGACTACAGACTCAATGCTATAAGAAAATCCTTTTTGTTATTTTTGTGATGAGATGAATGTTTAGGAAGTATGCATGTGTTGTATGTGTGGTTCTTTACCCTGGTTGTGCATATTTAATTGATTTTGTGTTTTATATGAACTCAAAGAACTAAGGATATGTATTTATAATTTCACTGTGTTGTAAAATGTTTTTTCTGAAAGCCTTTGTGCGAAATGTGTATATATTCTCATAAATTGTGATGACTGTAAAATATGATATAAAAAAAGAAAAGAAAAAAATGCTTTTTACTATAAGATGAAATAAAATGAGAAAAACATTACATTTTGTGTAGATATTGTTGGTGTATGCCCCATGTTTGAGAGGTAACTCCCATGATATAATTAATTATAGGTCAAGAGGGAGCTTTTTCTGCTGTCATGATAATTGTCCTCCCCTCTACTCCCTGACCTAAAAGTAACTTCCAGAGGGGGTCCCCCATTTTGTACTATTTAGTATCCCTGTGCGGATTAGCCTTGGACTTGTTTGTATTTAGTTTTCTTTGTGGTTCTGTTACAGTCTGGGGCAATGAGCAAAGGCAAGCGTAAGGAGGGCCCGACGTAGTAGGTACGCTAGATGCGTTTCTGCCATGGGTTGAGTCTGTATCAATTCACGAGATCCAGTTGACAGAAAGAAGACTTTCTTCAGAGCCCCAGAGACTCTCCATTGGAACTGTACCAACCATACCATCCTCTATACTCGAACACAATGCTGTACTAGAACGCTCTCCGATAACGAGTCACACTCCCCCGGTGCACCAGCAAAATGGGTCCTCTCTGTCAGTCAGTCTAGGTAGCAATTCACCTACACACCGTGAACCCATTGCTAACATATTAACGTGCCAGCAAAGTAGCACCATGGCTTCTAGTGGGGAACCCAACCAAAAAAGCAGAAAGCGCATGGCCTCTCAAAAACAACGTATCAGGCATCAAAAGTAGCGAAAATAAAGTCTGCAACTCTAGGTTGTGAGGGAGGCCCGAAGGAAGTATTGGTATCCGACACTCGGGGTACTGAAAACTATAGTAACACGAGTAGTAATTATGAGACTGAGCACCTAATTAGAGTTGAGGAGAAGCTTATTGCCCTCTTGGATCCGCTATTGCTAAAACTGTTGGGAATAGACAAGAGACAGGCAATAATAGAGCAGCATATACTTAGTATTTCCTAATTTTCCAGCGGGCTAGGGCAAGTACTTAGGGCTGAAGCCAGACAGGAGAGGTTTGTGACACTATATCATCTATTAGTGTAGCCACATTAACTGCTCATGCTGAGGAAAGGGCATCTGCGGCTAACCCCATAGCAATTCCCACATCTAATGTTAACTCAATTTACAAAGTAGGTGCCCGAGCTCTACCGCAGTCACAGAGGGTGGTTGTAAATGCTAGTATGCCTCTGCACCTTACACCCGAAGCAACTCCTTATACAATAGTATTAGCAAATGTACCAATGCTTCCTCCATGTGCCAATGAACATTGGTCTTCGCTAAAGAATAAGGCATTACAGTTGCTGAACACTAGATTAGGGGTCGGGAACGCACTATTTAGTGAATTCAAAATGGTGCGCAGAATTCCCGGGGTTGGTAAATTTACAAAGGCCCTTATGGGAGATTGTTTGGTTCTAAGCTTTAGGTCCCCGCGCTTGGTCCAGACAATTTTGGAGAGGGCAGGGATGGGTTATTTAACCAAGGATGACATTAATGTACTCCCCTTTTCTTTTTTTATCAGCCACGTGACGATTATGCAAGAGGTAGGGGAGCACAGAGGGATCGAAATTCTGAACAGAGCCCTTATAACTACGCGGTCCCTATATGTAACCGGTTTGAAGCCTTTTGTACTCTGGAGGAAATTAATTGACTTGGACATAAAACAAGTATCACTAGTCCAGATGCTCACCCATTTAAGGAAAGGCATATGGTTGATTGTATAATGGATACTCATGATAATGGAGCACCCTTATTAATACCATCAATAGACAATAAGAATGTTAGAATCACGAGTGTCAATATGGAGGGTGAAGAAGGAGATTGTGGGCTATTGTTAATAGGCACCCCGTTAGGTGAGGGGGTTGCAGGCTGTGTTTATGTAGATCACAATAGGCCCTCTGCATGCAAAGCAAATAAGCCCTACCTTATCCCCGACTTAAAATTTGTTTACTGGAATGTAGCAGGGCTATGTTCAAAGATATCCTCAGCGGATTGGTCTACTTTCATTGAAGGCCATGATATAATTACCTTCCAGGAAACGTGGGCCATGGACCATGTTTATCGTCAGGGTTTTATAAATGTTTCAAAAATTGCACAAGGGGGGCATAGGGGAAGACCCATGGGGGCCTTACAACATGGGTGAGGCAGTCTGACTACTATAGGGCGGAAGAACTGTTTATTGATAGCAGGGATATTCTATTAATTAGACTACGGACGGCAGAAGTCCCTGATTTGTTGCTCATTAATGTTTATGCTAGGGGTATGCCAGGTGGGAAAGACTCTTCCACCGTAACCCTCCTAGATATGTTTTTAAATGATTATAGAGGTGTAAGCAATATGATAATCGCTGGAGATTTTAATTGCTCTTTTGAACCCTTTGACGATAATGACTTTAACCTTAGTCTTGAGGTGGATGCCCAGTGGAATATACCGCACTTGGATCTTCCTCCTTTTAAAAAATGGACAGGGGCAGCCCTGCAGTTAAAAGTGTTTTGTCTGGAACAGGGGGTTAGGGCAGTAAATGGGAGGTCCGTCTCAGATAGACAGTTAGTGATTGGTGCGACAGCTATTCTTCAAAACTGTGCATCACAAGAGGAGGTGAATTCAAAGGTTTCACAGGTCCACATTGATTTGTTTAACAAGCTTAAAGGCTTTTTTACCACTAGTGCCAAACAACCCCAGAGTTATTCTGACCTTAAGGCTTCTGCCTGGTGTGGTCAATCCTGTAGAATAGCTTATAGAATTTTAGCTAGGGCAATAAGATATAAGAACCGGGGAGATATAAAGAAGGCAGGGCAAGTTGGCACAACAGAAAGCAAAAATGGAATGGGATGAACAACACTGGGTAGAGCTGCTCATGGCTTGTACTGGGAGAAGCATGGCCACTTTTTGGCATCTTGTGAAGTGGGTTAGGGGCGAACTGAGCTGTGTGCCAGTGAACTATGTAGGCCCTGAGCAGTGGATAACTCATTACACGGCCCAGTTTGCAACAACCAACCCCACACAGGAAAAATTTGAATTGCCATTTCTTGAAACACCTCTGTACTTCACAAAGAAAGAGGTGGAAACAGCATTAAAACAAGTCCCAAGAGGTAGGGCACCTGGGTTAGACTGTATTCCGGCAGATCTGTTCCTCCACGATACAACCAATTGGGCATCCTATATTCAGCTCCTTGTGAATTATATTGCTAGTGGAGAACCTACGCCCGACACATGGTCAAGAGCAGAAATTCTTCCAATCTTTAGGAAGGGAGACCGCTCTAACCCAGGCAATTATAGACCTATAAGCCTCATTGACTGTATACAGAAAGTCTCAGCTAGGATGGTACTAAGCCGAATCCAGGCCTGGAAGGATGAAATTGATATTTTGTCACCACTTCAGGCGTGTTTCCGTTCTTGTGCTAGCACTATTGACCAGGTTTTTAGATTTAGTTTAGTCTACTGGCGCGTGGTGATTTTAGGTGGGGGCACTATCTATGCAGCTTTTGTCGACCTTAAGTCAGCTTTTGACCTTGTACCCCGGGCCAAAATGTGGAATACCTTTTTGTAACTAGGTATGCCACCTGAAATATTGGCTTTCTTGGTTACTCTACATGATGCTAATTATGCGCAGGTACGTTGGGAAACACAGGGGAGTGTTACACAAAGATTTCCATTAGAAAAAGGAGTTAGCAAGGGGTGCGTTCTAGCCCCTAGCCTGTTTTCCTTGTATATGAACAGGGTCGTCCGGTATTTCCAGAACTTCCCCACTGATGCCCTACCTTAGCAGGTTTGAAGATCCCCCTGCTTATGTTTGCAGATGACACCCTGATACTTTCCAAGATCCAGAAGGGCTTACAGTCTGCTTTGGTGAGATTCGAGGAGTTTTGCCAGGATCATGATCTCCTAGTGAACGTGGAGAAAACAAAATTCATGGTCCTACATAAACATAAGATTATAAATAGTAGGGTTGAATTGAAGGAAGGTACTCTGGAACAGACTCAGAACTTTACTTATTTGGGGGTAACTATTGGCAGTAAACTTAGTTGGAAGCCTCAGATTAATCTACTGACCCTTAGGCATGCCCAATTGTCAGGTGCCCTGCTGAAGGAGCAGCGTCTTTCTTACACTAAACCTGTTGCTCCAGTTTTAAAAATGTATAATACCAAAATTAGTGCCTCGGCCTTGTATGGGGCCGAATTGTGGGCCTTTGACAATCTAGCCCCCTGAGTGACAGCCCAAAACAAATGTTTGCGGGCATTGTTTGGTCTTCCTCAGTCAACTCCTTTATTGCCCTTGTTTTTAGATCTTGGCAGTTACTCCATTGAAAACATGGCGCAATTTAGACCAGTGGCATACTGGAGAAGGCTCTGGGTTACCCTGGAGCTCTCCCAGGACGCACAGGCACTTTTGGAAGTTAGGGAGGCTGACAACGTGCATACAATTCCTTGGCTTAGATGAGTAAAAATCACTCTCTGTGAGATGGGGTTGAGTGGACTGTGGGTAAATCCCCTCGAAAATCTCTTTCCTGCAAAGAGTGAATATAAGGCAGCATATTGGAATATGATTTAGATGAAGCACTTCTCTGCCTTAACAAGACCACCATTAACAAGGGACATTTTAGAATACAAGCATGAATGGAGTATGAAAAGTACTGGGATCTGATTACCTCCACTAAAGATAGAAAACTTTACCACCAATTTAGGGCGGGATCACTCCCCACTAATTTATTTGTCAGTAGATGGGACACCTTGAACCACAGAAAATGCCCATTTTGTCCAACACAGAATTAATCGTTGACACATATTTTGTTTGTTTGTCCAGTTTCTAAAACTCCCAGGCACATACGGTTAAAACCTATCTGTTTAAACATGAGGACTAGGTTAAGCAACAAGGCATTAAGGATCTTAAAAACAGCTATCAATTAATTTATTGTGATTGCTGTTACTACGTTTTTAAGCTGTATGTGGGTCATACGTGCAAAGGAGAGGGGGCATTGATACTTGTCTGCTTATACTTTGTCTGGGGTGAATCGTATCATGTACTGTGTTGCATTGATTTCAAAGTATCTAATTTGGCCGCCTCTTCGGAGGATTTTATGACTATTAACCAATTGTGGTGGGAGTTTTCGTAGAGATTTTTTGCAGTTTCAATTATTTATTACTTTTAAGTGTTTTTCTTCATTGTGGACCTGTCTTCATTTTGTATACCATCTTTTTATGCACAAATTCACTTACACCAATGATGATGATTATGAAATCTATGAGAACTTTTTTAATGGCATATAATCAGTTTATATTGATTTTATGAACTTTTTTATTATGTTTCTAAATGGTATTGTCTTTAATGATTGTATCCAAAATAAAGACTAATGAACTGAACTGACATATAAAGTGCAAGTAACAAAATGACCTCTCTGACAAAAGTAGTAACCCGCTAACCTATTTTAATTCTATGTACTTTGTGATCTGCATGGTACACGTTCTTTGCAGCAGGCATATTAACCCTCTGTTCTACCTTAAAACTTCCACCAGAGAAAATGTTGATCTCTCTCCAAGCAGAACATTAAGTTATCTTGACATATTTATTAAAGTCAGAGAATTGCTGGAGGCAAGTAATGTCCCAGCAGGTGCTATTAAAACAATAATATACCTTCAAACACGGCTCCCCCACCGGAAGTTAGCACCCAGTGCAGTGGCACTGGAATGCCCTAGAGTGGGGCAGATTGTGTGCTGTGCTCTATTAACAAAATAAATGCAGCAAGTCTACAAGCACAGCATATGATTTCAGAATCACCTGAAAGCACACATAGTGCTTGAACACTTGCTGCATTTCTTTTGTTAAAATGGCACAGCTGCGGGGAAGAATACGTGCCTTTGTGAAAGTATTCATGTTAATTGCAATGCATGACAGGAGCTGTGATTAACATGAATACTTTTTTAAAAAGCACACAATCTGCCCCAAGCCGTGCCCTTTTAACAAAAGAAATGCAGCACGTGCAGGAGACACTTGCTGCTGAACTTACCTGCTACTCGCGTTCTCTTCCACAGTGGTCTCTACCTCACCCTACCCCTGGAGGAAATTACTGTTTTTCGCACCGCTCAAATATTAAAAGTGGTGGCGTGAACGGTCCTCACAAAGGGTACTGTGTGTGCATGCTTCACACACATCACTGCCCGCTCATAGGTGCGTGCACACACCTTAGAGGGAACAGTGATTCCATGCACACACAGCCACAAAGTTTCACCTCCAGTGCGTCCATCCAGTATGGAAGGATTCAAATTCAGAACTCTATTTAAAAAGAGCAGAGTGAAAAGTTTTATTCCTGTTAATTGTGCTACTGGATGCATTCAAGTTCCGGAGTACATGACATTTAAAATTTACTTGAGACAAATGACTGTGCCCAAAATTTTAGACATCATTGAAATTTTCTTGTTGAAGTACATTTTTTTAGTAAACTTCACTGTCAACAAGTGTGCAAAATGTGAGGCGAACAGAAATCATTTTGTCCAACTAAAACAATTGTCCAGCAAGCTTTATAGCAAAAATAGTTCTATTTCTACATGGGCTGAGTAGCAGTCAAATGAACCTTGAAGTTGTGCACCTGAAGGGCAATTACATTAATTTCACAACAGCACACTAGTTAAGGAGTTACCAGGTACTTGGTCAAGTGATGCTGTGAGGCTTGAGGAGTTCTTAATTAAGAGGAGTGAGTAGTTCATCATCTAATATATTGTATATATTGCTATCCCACAGATCCCAGCCAGACAGGGTCCTGAGGAGAACCCTAAAACCACAACAGGTTCAATACTAATCAACTGATACCCTTGGGGAGTGCCTTTGAATTGTACCATCTGGCCAGTGGGCAATCTCAATGAACTTTCACCGATGCCACTATAACCGATCAGCTTTGGAACGCCCAAGACGTTAGTAAATAGAGGTTCACATTATAGAGAATGACAGTGATGGTTACGTCTGTTCAATGTCAAAATGTATTGACTGGCATTTTTAATGCGCTAATATCTTCCTTTAAAGCACATTCAGGTTTGGAGTTTCATTTATATTGATTTTTTTATTTGTGTCGTGGTTCAGTTCCGGTCAGCCTTGTCTAGGGCTGTGGGTTAAATTATGTATTTGGAAAATGTTTAAGTATTCCCTTTTCATGACATGTTGAAAATCTATCGGAAGTGTTGAAATGTTAATGGAAGATATGTGATTAAATTTACAGCCTAGATTAATCAATATTCTTGTCCTTGATTCCAAAAAGAAGTGGGTTAAAAAATGACAGGTAGATCCTGTTTGTGTTCAGGACTTTTAGAAAATGGGCATTTTCTTGCTTAGCCATCCTATGTGCCTCTGAGGGTGTGTGCATTAACTGTCTAGCTTGGGATGTGCATTTACTGTAGATCGCCACTGGGGGGTTGATGTGTGTCCTGCCTTCCCTGGATAACTCAGAGCTGAGCTCAATAGACCTGGGCTGCATTTAGAGTAATGGGAAGAGATTTCCTTGCACCTGAATGGCTCTGTCTCCTGTGCTGGGAAAACAGAAGGAGAAGTACTGCCCCATTGCTGTGTGGATGCCTTGCCGGGTTGGCGTACAGTAGCTGCTTCTTCCAAGAAGAGGACAAAGATTGAACTATGCTGTGTATCCTGCTTGAGGAAGATCTCCAAGGGCTTGGTGTAGCACTTGCCTCCTGTTCTGAAGTCTCAGGGACAGAAAGACTTCACTCTTTCCACCTGCACCTGGAATTGCGGTTTCAGCTGCCACAGAGCGACAACAGTTGGTCCTAGACATAAATTCAACATGCAACACAGTTCATACAATACTATATAGTATTGTATGAACTGTGTTGCATGTTGAATTTATGTCTAGGCAAAATATAGTATTGTATGAGCTGTATTGCATGTTGAATTTATGTCTAGGACCAACTGTCGACTATAACACTTGATACCCAGGTCCTTTGACTACAATTGGGTTACCCCCTGTTTTATAATAACAGAGCGACAAAGCAACACTGAAGCCGGCGAGCGATGCTGCGCCCTGAAACGAAGCCATGGGTACTGCTCGTGAAGTGCACGATGCACCGCCCTGACTTGCACCGCAGCCCAGACGCTGCATCGTATTGACTCTAACACCGTCACAATGCCGCTGCCTGCACTGGAACCAAGGCCACCACTCGTGATGCTCACTACGCACCGCCCCAACTCAGGCAATCGACCCTGACCCCACCAACACCAGTGCTTCATCATCGCAGAAACAATTTGTGACGTGGATGGCCTCCCGAACCCATCAAGACCACACCGTCATAAGGACCCACCGCCATCAAAACATCACCTCCCTAGCAACGGTAAAGAACCGATGCCTCACCTCCTTGGCAACATAAAAAAACAGACGCCTCACCAGGACCAATGCCTCACCTCCCCTGCGGTTGTAAGGAACCTATACGTCACCACCCCTGAGGTCGTAAGGAGCCGACGCCACCCGGCACCAATGAAGCATCACCTCTCAACGCTGTGCACCATCTTTGTTTTCGTCGTTTACCAAGGTATTGTTCTTTGGGGTCCGTGTGACTCCAGGTACGACACTGAGCACTTCACGGTTGGTGCAGTAGTTTGGGATTTTTCATCTGTCACGATATCGTAATAGCCCCTAGTGGAGCTATTTGTTGCTACAAGCTTTACTTGTGTGAATGACCTATTTTTTATGATATCTTGATACATGTATGGTGGATTTTTATTGTTTTGGTCTTGTTTTGTTTAGATAAAGATTTCCCATTTTTTCTAAACTGGTGTGGTGTCCATTTGTAGTGATTTCACAGTGTTAACGGTATGTGTGCACAAAAGCTTTACACATTACCTCTGACATAAGCTTATAAGCTTGTGCCAAGCTACAAAAGGGGTGAGCAGGGGTTGTCTAAGGACATAACTCCCATACCCTGACTAGAAGCAAGGGTCTCTCTCAAATTACAGATGTGAGTAGTAGTAAGTGGGAAGGGACTGGCCTTTCCTTTCACACCTCTCTCTCAAATGACAAGTGTGTGTAGTAGTGAGTGGGGAGGGATTTGCTTCTCCTTTCAGACCCTGTCTTAGATGGTGGGTGTGCGCAGTAGTGTGCAGGGAGGGACTGACCTCTCCTTTCAGACCCCTCTCTCAGATGATGGGTGTGGGAAAGGACTGGTTTCTCCTTTTTGACCCCTCTTCACAGGACGAGTGTGTGTAGTAGGGTTTGGGAAGGGACTGGCCTCTCTGGTGAGACCTCTTTCTTTATTTTGGTGTGCGAAGTAGGGCACGGGAGGGACTGGTCTCTCCCTTCAGACCCCTTCTCTCAGATGACATGTGTGTGTGGCAGGGTGTGTGGATGGACTGGCCTCTCTTTTGAGACATATCTCTCAAATGAGAATGTGCCTAATAGTGAGTGGAGAGGGACTGTCCTCTCCTTTCATAGCTCTCTCTTAAATGACGGCTGTGCATAGTACGCTATGCCGATGGACTGGCCTCTTCTTTCACACCTCTTTCTAAGATGACGGGTGTGCATAGAAGGGTGTATGGGAAGTAACTGGTCTCGCCTTTGAGACCCCTCTCCAAAATGACAGGTGTGCCTAGTAGTGTGTGTGTTTAGACTGGCCTCCCCTTTGAGACCTCTCTTTCAGATGATGGGTGTGCATACCAGGTTGTGTGGATAGGCTGGACTCTCATGTGAGACCTCTCTCTCAGATGATGGGTGTGAATTGTAGGTTGTATGGAGAGAGACTGGCCTCTCCGTCGAGACCCCTCTCTTTGATAATGGGTGTGCATAATAGACTGTGGGAAGAACCTTAACCTTAACTTTACTCAAAACTCTTACCAAGCCGATGGGCATAAATAGTACACTCTGATGAACACCATCTCCAGTAATAATCCTTCCCACAGTAGCAAGTATGCATACTACAGTACATTCAAAGATCACCTACTCCTTTCAACTTTTCACAATCCTGCTAGTCTTGAGAGATCATAAAATATTTTGAAAATGAGAATTAACTATATACTCATCACAGAATTTATCTCTTAACCACTTCTTCTAAAGAACAAGGACAACAATATGCATTCCTACTAGTACAGTGTATTATTAATTCATCTACTACTTTTCACTATTTACGATACCACGAGATCATAAAAATTATTTAAAAACAATATACATTTATTTTCTTCACTGTAGTTATCCCTTAGACACCTCCTCTCTATATCTAGGGGTACAGCATGACTTTCTGTTGCCTCTTAAGTAGTTTTATTTTACTTCATTTTCACAACACCTTCAATTTATCACAGTAAACAGCAATGGCGGCCATTTCATTTCTAACATTCCAACAGTTAGGCAATCAGAGCGCTCGCTCTCGTGGGACTCACAGGAGCCTTTTTCTCTTGTGAGAGTATGAAGGCTCACAAATAAAACAGGCCTCTCGACCAATCACAGGGCTCCATTTTTGATTTTGCGCTCTCGTGTGATGCTGGTGGGACTCTCGCAAACTGAACTGCCAAAATATAAAAATATTTTTTACCCTTACTATCTCAAAACGACTGAACGGATTTACACCAAATTGCAAACTAAGCAATCTGCAGATCATGATCTAGCTTCCTTCTGAATTTGGTGTAATTTCTGTCAGCAGTTTTTGCTATAAGCTGCCTTAAAGATGTCTGCAGAAAATGCATAGAGATTTTACGACCTGGGACCCCCCTTTTTTTCTAAGGCCCAGCTTAATGGATCACTCTGAAACTTTCCAGAAAGGAGCTGAGGTGGATGAATTTTTTGAGAGAAAGTTTTGTGAAGCTTTGTCAAATAGAGCCAAAATTATTAGCAAAGAAAGAAATGCTCTGTCTATGGAGAAGAAGACCTATCTATACTTACCTACTGGTGATCGCGAAATAAAACCACATCAAATATAAACAATGTAGACAATAAATAAAATGTCAAAAATTAAAGCATCTAAAAATTCAAACTTACAAAAAATACTATAATCATTTAAAAAAATTAGAAATAAAAATAATAATATATAAAATAAAACATTAAATGCTCTAAAATCTATTTACTAATATTATGAAAACTTTTGGAGTCTTAAAATATTAAATATACTATTCCCACTCTAGTTTATGTAAAGGTAGAGAAAGTGTTGGACTTTGGAAGGGTTTGATTTACTATTCCTACTTAAGTCACCACAATAACAGGTAAAGTGTTGGACTTCGACTAGATTTACTATTCCTATTCCAGTCAGTGCAAAAGTAAGAAAAGTGCTGGACTTTGGAGGGGGCAAATGTACTGTTCCCTCGCCAGTCTACACAACAGTAGGCACAGTGTTGGATTTCGAAGGTTTACATTTCCTATTCCCACTCCATGCAACACAAAAGTAGGGAAAATGTTGGATTTCAGAGGGGTAAAATGTACTATCCCCACTTCAAACAGAGCAAGAATAGGGAAAGTGTCAGGCTTCACAGGTAAAATGTGCCTATTCCCACTCCAAACTATGCAACAATAGAGAAAGCGTTGGATTTGGAGGGGTGAAATTTACTATTCTCACTCCAAACAGGGTAACAGTAGTTAAATCATTGGATTTCGGAAGGGTGAAATTAACTAGCGGTGGGGCAGGTAATGGGCGTCTTTGAGGAGTTTGAATATATTTATCCTCATTACCACAGGGGTTGCCAGTGGGGCCCACCATCCCTAATAGGCAGGGGTGGGTAATGGAACTCGAATCAGACGTTCCAATTAGCGCCTTAGACGCATCGACGCATGACTTTAGGTACAGTAGGAATATAGGGTGTCTCCTCCCTGATTCCTAATTTTATTCTCATTTGTTTTCACCTCACAGTCATGAAGCGCAAAACATTTTGACCTAAATTCTCACTTTTCTCACTTATTTTCACGGATTTTAGAGCAGCAGGAAGACACTCATCCATCCCTCCTCTACATTTGTTTTAAGGAGGTGCTCCGTATCCCCTGTCTTTTAACCTTATCTTCCAGGCCCCCGTATAAAACTAGTTTCTGGGCAACGTGAAGGTAATTTTAATTCACTCGCTCACATTCCTAGACCCACACACCCTCATGCACAACTGCGGCGTCTCCTCAAAAGATTTCCATTAAAGAGCCCTCTTGCGGGGCCCGTGGAGGTGAGCAGCGCCACTCCCACGTGGCGCAATGCCCGCTAATGACGCATGACACTCGCAAGGGTGTGTGAGAGCACTCATTCATAAAGGAGGAATTCCCCCACCTTCATTCTAACCCAACTTCATAGAGAGATCACCCACATACTCCTCTTCAACTAAAGCAGGCTGTCTTTAGTTTTTTCTTCTATTTTATCCTCTCCTCTTTAGGAACAGCTACCCCTCAGAGAGTACCAAGGCAGTCTTTGGGAGCATCTGTACTGGACCTGTTCTTTTCCAATCAGCACCCTGTCCCCCCCTCTTTATAGTGTGTTGTGAAATTAACTATTCCCACTCCAGTCAGTGCAACAGTAGGGAAATAGTTGGACTTTGAAGGGGAAAATTTACTATTCCCACTCCAGTCTGTGCAACAGTAGGGAAAGGATTGGATTTCGGACTGTTGTAATTTCCTATTCCCACTCCGAACAGTGCAACAGTGGACTACTGCTACAGTTTTTTATCTGAAGAAAAATAAAGAAATAAAGAATTAACTGCAAACAACTCTACTGAATTGCTGTTTTCATCGAGTTCAAAGAAATTGTTATTGTTGTTGAAATTTTGGAATACATTCATAATTAGTGTGCTGGACCATTTTGTGCTATAAAACAGTAGGGAAAGTGTTGAACTGCAAAGAGGTTAATTTTACTATTCTTACTGCAGTCTAAGCAAGAATATGGAAAATACTTCACTTTAAACATGTTAAATATGTGGGTTACTCGATGAATGTAGAGAAATATTAAACTTGTAATAAAAACATATAAATTTACATAAGTATATATATATGCTTTTATATATTAAAAAACGAAAAACAAGTATTCAATGTACATAATTATTATCCAATAAAAAATAAATTATCAATGAATAAATAATTGTTAGTCAGTTATTGATTAATTGACTTCCCACTATCTGTCCCTACAAGCCAAGCAGCCCATACCTAAAATATAACTAAAATAATAACTAATTACTAACTTATATATTTAAAATAAATTGAATAATAAGTGACAATTAATAAGGAATTGTTAGAAGGAGGGAAATGCTGACGGCCGGCTGATTGCGAAGTAACCACTCCCGCTTCCTTCTTCGCAGCTGATGCAGGGCTGAAACAGACATCAGACACGGATCCCAACTGTTTCAAATGCGGAACGCTAATCGCTGAAGGCTCCTGAAACTCCGTGAATATCGGTGAGAGCAGGAGTGGGTAAACAGCTCGGAAGCAAGGTTGTGCTGAGAAGCTGTGCTGAGAGGTGAGGGTTTCCTGTGTGCGTTTGCATTCACTGCCACATTTTCCAGCTGTGTATCGTACCGAGCTGGCCCCCAAGTTGGCTCCCGAGCTGGTTCACAGCTCACAGGATCACAGGCGTTTAAATATACCGGCTTACAGCTGTTCTTGGTGTCTGGTGTCTGGTTGTAGTCCTTTCAGGTTTCTGCTCCTGCTTCTGGACTTCTTCAATTCCTTGCTGTTTGATCCACCAGGTTTCTCGCCAAGAAGGGGTAAGTGCATGTATCATCCTTACCCACCAGTGCACGGGAGTCCACCTATGCTGCTTGGCTGAGGGTCGCTGGGGGGGTCTCAGGCAGCTACTTTTTGACTATTCGGATAAGTAATTTATGCTACAACCACATTATGCTAAATCTTGCAAAAGGAGCTAAAAGCACAACAACAGTCCACACGGATTCCCCAAGCCTAGGCCAGAGGGTGAAAAAAAGAGTTGGTAAAGCTGCTGCTCGTGAAAATTGTGCGGAGGCCCCCAGGAAGGATCTCAATGTAAACACTGAAAACGGCGAAATGGCAAGCCTAGAGGCAACCAATCAAGTTGATAAAGGGGGATCCTCTACAGCTTTGGACTCAAGTATCAGCCCTTGTTCTATTGTAGGGATATCCATGTTATCAGACTCAACTAAAGTTAAGGCACCAACACTACCTGGCTTAGTTGGAGCATCTAAGGATCTTAAAAAATATCCTTTGTTCTTCAAGGTTATGCACGGCTTACCATCGGGGGGAGCAGGTAGCGACAGGGAATGAGCCCCCCCAATCAACAATTCTATAAAGAATTCTATAGACAACCCTACGGCTCTGGACACAGGTGGGAGTCTGAAAGATCCTTTAGATTGTGGTCAATCTTCCCCACCTTCTTCTGCTCTCGAGGGGGGTTCCTTACCGTCATCGGATCCACCCACTCCTGTGATCCCTACTTTGTCTATTCCAGTTGAGCCTACATCTTCTTCTGGAGGAAGTTCTTGTTCAGATCTCTCTGCTCCTGCGGGATTTGCCTTGTCTGCCTCGGCAGAATCCATGCTCTCTACGCACCATACACAGCCCGAAGATACATCAGAAGTATCCCAAGACAACCTCATACAGGAAAATAGATCCTTTTCTATGCAATTGGACGCCAAGAGTCTCCTTAATCTGATCTTGGATGAGATACGAGAGCTAAAAGCCTCTCAATCTGCTGAGATAACCGCAATACATCTCCATCTATCCAAAGTAGAGGAAAGCATGGCCCAGGTATCGGCACGGCTTCTCGAAGCCGAAACGAGAATTTTGCAGCTGGAGGACCAAGTCTTAACTATGAGTAGCAACTTTTCAGAGCCAGAAGACAACACTGGAACATAAAATTGAGGAATTAGAAAATCATTCCTTGCGCTCCAATATCCGGAGCCTAGGTATTCCGGAAGGCCTTGTGGGGCAGCAGACTCTACATTGGGTAGACTCATTTATCAAAAAACAGTCCTCCCAGAGTTTAATGGCGATCTCACTCTTATGCAAGCACACAGGGTACCTGCCAACTCCCTCCAAATTCAAAGTTCCCACAAACTATGTTGGTCAATTTAGGGGATTATAGGGTTAAGGAACAAATCCTAACCAAGGCAATTAAACAGCGACAGTTTACCTCGACAGAAGTTCCACTTTGCCGCATCTTCCCTGACATGTCGGCTTCGGCAGCCAAAAGGCAGAAGGAATTCTTAACAATTTTACAGCTATTTAAGAAATAGGGGGCACAGGCTATTATTGCCCAACACAGCAAGCTAAAAGTGCTAGTCAAAGGAAGATTACACGTGTTTTGTGATGTTTCAGAAGCACAGGAATTATTGCAACAAATCTCTATAAGAAATTCCTAAGTGCCTACACTTTTTTTCAGTCTCAAGATATGATTTTAAGTTAATATTAGGCATTTCAGTTAGCTTTCAAATGTTTTTTATATGTTTTGCATTTGCTGGTCTGGATTGACTTGTTTCTTGCATATCTCTCTTAGGCAGATTTGTCTCTTATTGCTTTTTTGGTTTCGTTTGTCTAGTGGTATTGGTTAAGGTGGCGCCATTTATCTACTTATCTTTAAACATTTTCTTGCGGGGTGATAGGGAAAGCGGAGCAGATTCCTTGGCCTGTGGTGTCTTCGAAGATGGGGAAATTAGTGCAACAAATTCGGACTTTACTGACCTGCAGACATTGTTGGGTTGATATGGCTCGATGCAATTCAACACTGAAGGGTAGTCTTTAGACTAGAGGTTATATATTTTGTCCATGTCCGATCCCTTTACTTTGCCGCTATGTTGTTCCGTTGCTCTGTGTTGCTGTAAGCTATCTATCTATAGACACTCGTGATAGGCTAAATAGGCTGAATACCTCCTTTGTATTTGCCTGTTTCTTGATTTGCTCTGTGTCTTTAATTTTTTCTTGCCTCTTTTTTTCTTTGTTTGTTTGTTCTTTAGAAACTGAATTCTTTTTTAAGGAAGGGGGGGGGGTTGTGAGGCCGGGGGCATTAGGTACCAAGTCATAGTGCCAGTTAAGGGGGAGGGGTTAAGCATGTCAGATGTGAGCAGAGACGGCGTTCTGTTCATAGTGGCTGCTAGGGGTGGGTGGGGTCACAAGGGTGGAAAAGGGAGCATAGGGGAAAAACGAAGTCTATTTTTTCAAACTCATACACAAATACATCCATTTTATGTCAACAGACTCAAACTCTGTCAGTCCGCAATTTAATGCTGTTTGGGTGGGCAATTATCTTCTCTATTATTAATGGCTAGAAAGTAGATTTTGAAAGTGGTTTCTTTCAACGTTAATGGTCTTAATAACAAAAAGAAAATGAGGGCAATTGAGGCGTGGATCAAGACATAAAATCCAGCGATTATTCTATTACAAGAAACCCATATACAGGCAGCGTAATTATAAGACTTTTCTATGTTTAGGTCCTGGGCAGCCTATAGGGAGTTTCCTCATCCTCAGTATCCCATCGGGGCACAGCGATATTCTTGAGTAAAAGACTTCAGGCGGAAGTTGTCAATTTTGCAAATGATCAGAGAGGACAATGGTGCTGGGTCACCTGTAATGTAGGCCATAGACTTACAACTTTTGCCAGCATATATGGCCCAGTCGAGGACAATCCAACCCCGTATGAGGAAACTTTTCAATCCCTAATTCAAGTGCCTGGCGAGCTGATCCTAGGGGGGATTTAAATTTTTTTATGAATCCTAAAATCGACTCCTCTGTTCTGTCCAAAAAACAGCTGAAACCTAAAACTTTAAGACTTATATAAAACTATGGTGCAACTCTAGACATATTGGATCCTTGAAGGGTGGCATTTCCAACTAAGATCGCCTATTCTAGTTTGTCAGGCAGATTTCATACCTCATCACGCATCAGTTTCTTTCTTATCTCTAGGAGACTGAGTTTCAGCCAGCAGAGGTTCCTTTAGAATGGATTCTCAGACCATGCAATGCTGATTCTTGAGTTACAGTTAGGGGATTATAATAGGACCCTTAAAAGATGGATGCTAAACAGGCACTATCTATTAGAAGAGAATTGGGTGCTTTTTATTGAAACCGAGATTAGGGAATTCCTTATGCGAAACCATGACTCTGCACTTTTAAATGGGATTTGGGACTCACTCAAGGCCTTTATTCGAGGGCTGGCCATTGGACAAGATGCTGAAAATCTCAGGAAAGTCAAGGAAGAAAAGCGATCCCTAGAGCAGACAGTACAAAGGTCTCTAGACGCATTTCTTAGCAGCCCCCAGTTTGTAACCAGTGGCAGCTTTATCAGGTTAAACGGGATCTTAGCTAAAGATATTTTAGGAGTGAATCCTTCTACCAGCATCATAGACAAAAAATTTATGAAGAAAGTAATTATACTGGTAGGTTTCTTGCCTGGCAGGCAAGGGAGCAGGCTGCTACTAACCAGATAAATGCATTAAAATGTCCCTCAACTGCTGCTTCCCGTACTGATGACCCGGTAGAAATAGGTGATTTAATTGTACAACATTATAGGTCTATATATGGCCTACAACAGTTTGTTGATATCACATCCCTGAGAGGATTCCTTCAGAGAAATGAATTACCAGCACTCTCGGATATCGAGATAATGACTATGGCAAGGCCTTTCACAAAAGACGAGCTGGAAGGGGGTCATAAAAACCTTCAGAGCGGAAAAGACTGTGGACCGAATGGCCTCCTGACAGAATTTTTTAAAGAGTTTCGTAGTGCCATTTTGGATTATTTTTTATTATTAGCTAATTCAATTTTAGTGGGGCTATACCAGTGTTATTCAGAAATGGGAACATAGTCAGTTTTTAAAAAAAAAGGGCAAGGATAGTGAAGACCCTAATTCTTACCGCCCCATCACGATATTGAATTCTGACTATAAAATAATCACCAAACTTTTAGCTAATCATTTTAACCAAAACGCCCCACATTCGATTCACCCTGACCAAAATGGGTTTATCGCTGGCAGGCAGCTCGGCACAAATACACACCATTTAACAGAAGCATTGGACTATTTTGAGACTCAGAGGATACCGACTCTAGTCCACCTTTTAGATGCTGAGAAGGCATTTGATCTAGTCGTCTGGGAGACCCTTTTTTTTATTCTGCCAAATTTTGGTTCAGAATTCATACCTTAACGCTGAAGCCAACGTAATTATGAACACCTCGGAAGTTGGCCAGGTTAAGGTTAAGCGGGGGACTAGACAAGGGTGCCCTCTGTCGCTGGTATATTTCGCCTTTTTTATCGAGCCATTAGCGATTGCAATTAGGACTAGTATTGATATCTGCCCCCCACTTCCAACCATGGCGAAATTGAAATTATTCACCAATGGTATCATGCTTATTATAAAGCCTGAGAAGGAGGTCCAAGGAAAAACTTTTAAGGTCTTTGAGGAATTTGAGGCATTAGGTGGATATAAAATACATTTTAAAAAACAAAAATTATACAGTGTGGCGGAGCTTGTATTAATTTACACCCTGATATTCTTTCCTGCTCAAACACTAAACCGTAAGAGGTATCTGGGTATTTATTTTTCTGAACAAATAACCGATTTATACGCCTTGAATTTTGTCCCACTTCTACGAAAAGATCAGGACCTATTCCTTCAATGGAGCTCTCGTCCATTAACAATCTTGGGTAGGGTTGCATTTTTTAAAATGCCTGTCCTTCCACTGTTCAACTTCCTCTTCTCGGCGATTCCTTGTATTTTAATAAGCTACATTTTTTATCAAAATAGAGTGTATGTTTACAACTTCCTTAGGGCAAAGAAGGGCCCTCTAATTCACTTAGCAATTCATACGAAGAGCTGGAACATGGAGGAATAGCTCTCCTGAATCTCAGGGATTATTACTTTGCAAATTTTGCACAATATATTTCCAGATTTAGGCCGGAACAACAATCAAATCTTTTCATTATCTATTTTATGAATTTTATTTGCAAGGAAAATCAGATCCACTGCCCATTAACAATTGTTAAATCACATAAATTAGTATGATATAAGTGTTTACAGTGGTTTTTCCATAAGCGGCAGGCTCTGTATAGAAGATATTCCATCACACAATCAACTCTTCAACCCAGTTATCCAGCCCAATCCTATTATCTGGGATTAGAGAATCTTCAGTACTAACACAAAAATGGGCCATTGCTAAATTCTGAAAAATCTCAGATTTTTTTAGGAATGATAGTTGGCTGAGCATAGCTGAAATGTCTCATTTATTCGTCAATGACTTCCTTCTTCTTGGGTCATACAATATTTTTAGTAAATTCCTCAGCAAACTTGATTTGGCCCAGATATGTGAACGGAAACATGTAGTATATACATTATTAGATGATACTGCATTTAAGAAACCTGGGGAATGGAAAAAGTGTTTAGCTTCAACCAAGGGTATCGATTTGGAGCAGAAGGCCATTAAGAAATGGGCTAAGCATGAGGGGTTGGAAATTTCAGCAAGTATGTGGTCAGCAGTTAACAATCTTAATTTGTGTCCGATGAGGGGAGCTAATTAGCGAAGGATGTTGTTTTTTAGAAAATTGCAACTTTATAGAACTCCTCTTTTTTTATCCAAAATTTATACCAACCAATCAGCGCAGTGCTTCCGCTGCCTTAACCATCCTTCGGCCAATTGGGCACACATTATATTACAATGCCCCTTGATCCAGAGGTTCCGGAAGGATATTTTCTTTCATCTGGGTATTTTAATAGGATTGAGTATCTGGCTAATAATACTTGGCTTTGACCCAGACCTTCTTTTTCCAGATAAGCTTGTTAAACTATTGTACATTGCAATGGCTGTAGCTAGATCACTTCTGCTTCAAAGATGGCGATCAGATCTTATACCATCTATTCATGAATGGGTCCGAAAAGTTAAGCTAGTCAAAAAAAGTCAGCGAGCCTATGCATTACGAATTGGGGGACTTAAGAAGTTTGATAGAATCTCGGCAGCCTATTTTGATTAAGATCTCTAAATTCAATGTATTTTTTAGGAGGCACTTCCACTATCCCTAATATCTAGGCCGGGCAACTCTAGGATCTCAACGTATTATGTAACATTTTACAGGGGTTTTCTGTGAGTCAGTTACATTATTGAATATAGGAAGATTTATTATGCTCTACATACTCGCTGATTTTTAGGTATATGTTTTGGTACCCAAGGTTCAATCCATTGTTCAGTTTATATTAATGATCGGTAGTGGATACTGTGCTCTTTGTCTTTCGTGTAATGGCTTAAATGTTTATGTTGCTTATCTTTCTGGATTTGTAGATGTATTCTCTCTTGGTAAATTCGTGCTAATTAACAATTCTGTATTATTATCATCATATTTAATGAATTTTTATGGATGTATTTATGGATACAAAAATGTTTGTTATATGGATTGCAATAAAAAAAGAAAATAATAATGAATTGTTAATTAATTATTACTTAATTAACGTCCTACCCCAGACCTCTGTAAACCTAGCATCCTCCAACTAAAACAAAAAGAAATTAAATAAGTATTCCACAAATTACATGCTTAAAATTCAATTAACTAATTAATTTACAAATAATAATTAACTTCCCACCCTATGCCTCTGCTAACCGAGTACCCCACAACGAAAATATAAGTAAAATAAATCAGTATTCCATATTTTCCAGAATTAAAACTCAATTAATTATTTATATCGTAAATAATTGTTAATTATTACTTACTTAAGTTCCCAACTAATACCCCTACAAACCTAACAGCCCACAAATGACACATAACAAAAAAAAATTCAAATAATTCTTCATTATTTTAACCCTAATTAACTTCCCACCCTATCCCCCTACAAACCTAACAACCAACTATGACACTATAAATTAGTTTTAAAAATTCATACACATTTTAAATCACTTAAAATTACAAGCTATACATTCAAAATAATTAATACATTTTTTATAAATAATAGTAACACATATACTTCAATTGATTAATCAATAAAAGGCTTTATTCGATTATTTTGCAGAATAATCATAAAAGCATAGAGAAGACACATATAATTTCATAATCCTAAACTAACTAAAAAATAGCTTTGTTTACAAAATGTTCGATAAAAACAAACATATTTAAAAAAGAATCTTACAACAGTTTCATTTAGATACCTTCTGGAATTTAATATCCTAATAGATTTTCTACATGAAATTACTCTTCAAAAGAAGACGAATTGAGGTTGTAAAAAATTGTTTTCTAAAAATTGCAGTAATAACAATGCTGGACGGCCTCGTCTCAAATCCAATACCCATAAAGTTGCTAAAATCCATCTCCTTCTTTGCATTTCATAAAATTTACAAAATAACACCTCATGTATTGTTGATTGGAAGGACAGGCCGTCACATGGGCAATTACACGTTTTAGACCAATCATTTATTTCTGGGAAACTTAAGAGATGAAATTTTCCAAATCTAAAGCAAGTCAGAACAAGTCTATCAAAGCCGCTTAATGTAGTTTTTAAGACTGTACCGATGGTCTCAAGGCCTTGACTGTGAATCTATTTGTCTCCAAATGCGTCATGCAGTTTCTTTTAAAAAAAAGATTCTGGTGATGGAAATTATAGAATCTGAATTGTTCTGATATTTAGAGTGCCCGAGATTGTTCATAAAGTTTTTAATGTATTTTAGCCATGGGATATCCAGTACCCTCTCTACCATAAGGCTGTCTTTTATGATGTCGTGATTAAGAGAAGTGTTTGTGGAAGTCCAGATCCTATGTCACAAAAGGACAGGTTGAACTTTTATTACTTCCAAGATATAGGGCGACCCTAATTCAGAATGGCATATATAAGTGGAGGTGCTGCACGGAACAGCCAAAAGTGATTTTAAAAAGGTCTACTTAATATATCAACTAAAACACACTTAAATAATTAAAAACTATCTTTTTTATCACTATATTAGTGAAAATTATATTAAAATATCAATATTTTTACAACAATATTACTTACCTCACAAAACGATATTCTTGTTAAAGATATTTGTGAAATTTGTGTGTCACAATATTTAATTTCTGAACTTTCTTTCTCCCTTTATTCTTAAAATTATATTTTGTCCAAACACACATCCTCTGGTCCTGTCATGGGGGCGTGGCTAAGCCGCCTAAGATGGCTGACCGATCTTCTTAGAGCTCCAGCTGCCGGCCACCTCAAATGCAGCCCACGAGACGCCCTCACCTGCTGCCGGGGCTAGGGGGGCAGAATTGATCGACGGAACCTCTTGTGGCAGCCCAGAACTGTCCGTGACCCTTAGACGGGGTCCCTGAGGCATCCGCGGCGTCCCGCTGTCACTCCCCGTGCGCGGCCTGGCATGATGACGGCTGCCCGGTAGAGCGATGGTATCCGAGTGCCGCACATTCCGGAGTACAAGCGGCCGGGTACCCCCAGCGGAGCACCCACGACAGCTCTGAAGGTGAGGAGGCGGTCGTGGTTGTGACGGCGAATTGGCGCCGCTCGCAATCTGAACCCTCGATGGGGGAGGAGCCTGCGGAGCCCAGGCGGACCACATTGCCGAGTGAGGCCCATCCCCACCGGGCAGGACCATTGCCACCGCAGCCCCGACCGCGATAGACACTGCTGCGGCGGGGCACGCGTTGCCAACCAGCAAGTAAACACCGTTACCTGCTTTGGGACGCGGAAACGGCTGCCCACCTCCTTGCAAAGACCAGGCGTGACCCCCACCTGCGACACAGCCCCCATCACGAAGTCCGCTGACAAGTTGGGCTGACATTGGGGGGCACCCGGCGGGGGACACCACGACGCTGGGGACATGGTGCGCTGGAAGGCACCGGTGACCCCCGCAGCGACTCCGGGGCCGACCCACTGCTGCCGCGCCACAGCTCCCGGCCTACCCGCCATCCTGCTGACCCGCCTGCCCGACCACAAGTACCCAGAGGACAGGTCACCGCGCGCCTGCAGCACCGGGGTTCCCCCCATCTACCTCCTGCTGCTTCTGCACGTGCCGTGACCGCGTGAGAGGAGGAGGCGCACTAACGAGGGCCGGCCAACAGACGATAGCACGAACTCCGACACCCAAAGGATCAAGGTGCTGGCGTGGTGGCGTTCCCCCCCCTCCCCCGTGCTGAACGGACAAGGCCCAGACGCCCATTCGGAGCCATAGACGACTACATCCCCGGTGACAACGGCGCCGCGAGGCCCCTCCCTCCCAAGTGCGGTGCTGGCCGGTACGGGACGGGGTCACTCCTAGATCTACTGCACCACCGTGACCACGGACCAAGATGCCCGTCGTCGCCTCCGGGATATCCCACAGGGGACCCCTAAATCCCACGATGGGCGGGAACAACACAAGGCGCGGACCCACAGAAGATGCCATATCAAGCGCCGACTCCGACCGCACAACGGGACGGGCAGGACAGCACGGACCCCATGTCCAGAAAGCTGGACCAAGTGCCTGAAGCAATAGAACACTCCAGGGTGGCGATGGAGCACAAATTTGACTCTCTAGCTACGGATCTTAACCTTCTCCGTGACGACGATAGGAAACTATCGGATAAAGTCACCCAAGATGAACAGGCGATACAGACTCTAAACCCACAAGTACAACAACACCACCGCGACTTGGAGGGGCGCTCCCAGAGGAGCAATATCTGCGTCATGAATCTGCCGGAGGGGGCGGAGGGGACTGACCCAATACAATTCACCACGGACTGGATCGCAACCTTCACACCAGCCGCGGACCTGACCCCCTACTTCTCAGTGGAACGGGCACATCGAGTCCCAGCACGCAAACCTAAACAAGGCCTGCCCGCGCGACCGTTCCTGCTGAAACTCCTCCACTTTCGAGATAGGGACACAATTCTACGGCGGCCAGAACACACGGACGGATACAAGTGGAAGAGAAACAAGTTCCCTGATTACTCCCGCGCCGCAATAAAACGAACACTCTGGCAAAAGAACATCCAATATGCCCTCCTGTTCCTGGCCAAGCTCAATATCATCCATGAAGGCATCACGCACTTCTTTACAGACCCAAAAGAAGCAGACACCTGGGTAGAACAGCACGCCCCTCGCCGCCCGGTGTCGTCGGGCTCACAGAACAATCCACCTGAGTGACGACCGCGGAAACAGGGCCGCAAAGTCACCCTGACGCAACTCAGTGCCCGGTCTACTCCGACGGGGAGTGGCTCCCCAGACCTCACCCAGATCATAGCGGAGCGCAGACGAGCGATCCGAGCAGTGTCCGCGCTCGGCCCGATGGAAGGAGGATCAGACATGGACAGAGGACCTCACCTGTTTAGCTCTGAGGACGAAACCAGTGACGCTCGGGCTTCCCGTGAGGGCTCCCTGACGCCCCCGATAGTGACACCCCAGACCTCGGACTTGTTGATGCAACACGGACACGCACATGGAGGCCACCTGTTACAACAGCCCAGCATGCGCTGGTCAGCTCTGCAAGACCTCGGCGGCCCAGACAACTGTTAGGAGGGATGGGTCCGTTGGCAGGACCCCGAACGTCGGTGGGGCATTACCACACTGCCCCAAACGTACACTACGGCACCGTCACACACGAGATGCCAGAGGGACCGCTTCCACAGCCAATCTATCTTGAGCGTGGAGCCGGCAGCTCCAAGGAAGGAGCCCGGCCGCCACCCCACAGCAACGAACTAAGGAACTCACATGTTATACTGTTTGGACGTATTACCCGGAGTTAGGAATGTTCCCCGGAGTTAAGGTTTATTCCCCCTATACGATATTACTTTCCTAGACACTATGAAGCGGGCGGGCGTGGGAGTATAGCGCCATGGCATCGGACCCCGGGTGGGTGGGGAGCGGGTGGCTGGGGGGGAGGTAGGTTGGAGAGGACACGGTTATCACACAAGGCCTACACACGACACAACTGAATTATGGCACCTAAATTAACGAATACGGACCTCAAATTTGTAACATTAAATGTCAGAGGTATGCACACGGCCACAAAGCTCTACTCGATCTATGCCTATATCAAACAGCAACAGGCACAAGTGGCCCTCCTACAGGAGACGCACCTGACAGAACAAGAGGTCGCCTTCACCTCGATTCCATGGCTCTTGGGAGGAGGAGATTACAAATGTGCTCTAGACTTACACCTAGACAGGTCACACCCTTCCCCACCACATTCCCCGGCACACAAACAAACTGAGCATTTCCGCAAATGGGTGGAACACTGGGCGCTGACTGATGCCTGGAGAGCACGGAACCCGACGGTCAGGTTATATTCCTTTCACTCCATCCCACACGACCTTAGGGTGCGACTCGACAGATTCCTGTGCTCCTCAACTGTCCTACCGAAAATACAACACACTGACTATCTAGGGCGCATAGTGTCGGATCATGATGCACATACGTTGACCCTTCGCTGGCGGCCGCCCCACCCCCCTGTCCCCACATGGCGGCTACCCCAGGAGTGCCTCACCGATCAGGCCTTCTGTCAAACACACGAGGACTTCATCAGGGAACACTTTCAGCGCAATGCGGGCTCTGCCTCCTCTAGGGGTTTAGAATGGGACACATACAAGGTCACCGCACGGGGGCATTGCATTCAACAGGTGCTGGGGGTGCGGAGAACATTCGAACAGGCACTACATGAGTCAGAGACAGCACTGGCAGGATTATCCCGAGACTCAGATCAGGGGGGAGTCACCCCGGAACAAATGGGGGTGGCGAAGCTCGAACACGCAGAAACACTCCGAGACCTACGGAAATATAACTTCCGCATGTATGCAACCCGGGTACACAGGGAGGGTAATAGGGCGGGTGCCATTCTTGCGTGGATGGCCAAACAGGACACGCCCTCGCAGCCCATCACGGAGCTGATATACGAAACTGGATGGCTCCACTTCTCTCAACTCGACATCCTGAACATATTTCGAACCTATTACACAGGCGTATACCGTAACCCAGCGCCAGCGCCACATGATTCACCACAACACTTCATGGGCATACACAGGCTCCCCACCATATCCTCAGAAGACAAGAAAGATAGAGACAGGAAAATTACATCCTCGGATATCAGACACGCCATCGGGTCCCTTGCACGGAAGAAATCACCGGGGATGGATGGGTTCCCGCTGGAATACTATAGCACATTCCCGGCCAGATAGTAACCCATCTCACGCTTACATACGAAGAGGCCCTGTCTACGGGGATCCTGCCCGCGTCATTCCGTGAATCCACGTTGGTGACCTTTTTAAAACCCCACAGAGACCCCACGCACTCATCCTCATACAGACCCATCATACTCCTCAACACGGATTGTAAAATTCTAGGGAAAATATTAGCCGATCGTTATAGTCAAATTATACCCACCTTAATTCATCCTGATCAGTGCGGATTTGTGCCCAGGTGCAACACATCACATAATCTGAGGAGGCTCTTCCATATCCAGGACAGTGTGCAGGACAGGTTCCCCGTGCAGCATGCCTGATATTCGACCTAGAAAAGGCGTTTGACACATTGTGTGGTCACACCTATTTGCGGTCCTCCAGACACTGAACTTCGGCCAGGTCTTGATGGCTTATATGCGACTACTATACAAGGGACTCACCTCTAGGGTCAGAATCAGCAAGCTTATTTCTGCTCCCTTCCCGATTGAGAGAGGCACCAGGCAGAGGTGCCCTTTCTCCCCTCTCCTATTTGCACTAGCAGTCGAACCGTTGGCCACATGGCTACGGCTGGAGGGAGAGACCTGGGGGATTTCGATTGCGGGTACGACGCACTGCATATCATTGTACGCAGATGATTTGCTGATTTACGTCCGGCACGTGACAGGGGATCTTACCTCGATATGGGATACTCTGCAGGCCTTCGGAGCTATCTTAGGTCTTAGGATCAACTGGGAGAAATCGACCATCTACCCGCTTGGCCCCCACCTGGCTCCACACACTGTGACGCTGGGCACTCAGACCTTACAATGGAGCGGAGCGGCCCCCTGATACCTGGGAGTGCGACTTTATCAATCCGCGGCAGACTTGTAAGAATGCAATCACCACAAGGTACTGGCAGGTATGCGATCGACGGTGACCTTCTGGAAAAGTCTACCCCTGGCACCCATCGGCCGGGTGGCTCTAGCGAAAATGATAATGGTACCCAGACTGCTTTATCATTTTGTCAATCTCCTGGTGATCCCGCCCCGGTCATTCTTCCAGGCACTGGATACCCTACTCATTTGGGGTAATGGCTGGCACAGAGTAGCACTCTGCAAGTTACAGTTGCCCACCACAGAGGGAGGCCTGGGAGCTCCATCTTTCGAATCATACTTCCTGGCCGCGCAACTTCAGCGGCTGTCCCACTGGACAGCGGAGCGATATGTCAGGGAAACGATAACGGAGACCGGTAGGATACCTCTTCCGGTTATCAGGAGAATGCTCCTGTCTGAAACCAAACCGTCCCGTACACACCCGCTTCAGGTATCCATTACGCGTCAATGTATGATGCGTATTCATCGACTATCCAAAGACAAGCCACTCTATTCCCCACTGTTACTGTTGGTTGGTCTCCCTCGCGGGGAACACCATTACACCACCAGAACCTTACAAACCTGGACCGATCACGATGTAACGGAGGTGGAAGCGTTGTTCCAGGATGGGCAATTGCGCACCTACGAGCAACTGATCGAATGGTATGACCTCCCGCGAGGCCAATTCCTTACGCACAGACAACTCCTGGACAACACACGACCGTTATGGAATCTGCGAGACAGGGAGCCACCCACACATCCGGTGCTCCACACGATACTCCGTATGGGAGCTGGCAGACACCTAGTTACGTGGCACTATAAGGCCATCAGGGAATTGACTAACGCCTCCCTGGATACCTTCCGACAATCTTGGGAAGACGATGTTGGCAGGGTGTTCAATGACGCGGAATGGAAACGCGCCCTGGAAAACACCAAGAAAGTGTCCAGAAACGCGCTGTTTAAAAATATACAGTTTAATATACTCCACCGGGCCTACCTCACGCCAGACAAACTCCACCGATACTACCCGGATACACAATTTAACTGCCCGGGTTGTAACCTGCCGGGAGCAAACTTTAGGCACATGTTCTGGGATTGCCCTTCCCTATGCCACTACTGGACCACGATACACCAAACTCTCCTTACACTAGTTAACCTACCGCAAATTGAGTCCTGGGAAGTCGGCGCCCTAGGGACATACAAAAGAAAGAAATCTGAGAAATTGAACTGGAAGTTTGCATCATTCCCCTGTTACTGGCAAAACGAGCAATCGCCATGCACTGGAGGGCCCCCTCAGGCCCACCGGAGGTGGCCTGGATAGGAGCAGTGAACAAATGGGGGGCGGCAGAGGAGGATCTTTTACGGGACGAGGAAGTGAAGGGAACAAGCAAGCACCCCATATCCCTGGAATGCCCGGGTTGTAACCTGCCGGGAGCAAACTTTAGGCACATGTTCTGGGATTGCCCCTCCCTATGCCACTACTGGACCGCGATACACCAAACTCTCCTTACACTAGTTAACCTACCACAAATTGAGTCCTGGGAAGTCTGCGCCCTAGGGACATACAAAAGAAAGAAATCGGAGAAATTGAACTGGAAGTTTGCATCGTTCCCCTGTTACTGGCAAAACGAGCAATCGCCATGCACTGGAGGGCCCCCTCAGGCCCACCGGAGGTGGCCTGGATAGGAGCAGTGAACAAATGGGGGGCGGCAGAGGAGGATCTTTTACGGGACGAGGAAGTGAAGGGAACAAGCAAGCACCCCATATCCCTGGAATGGGTATAGTTGCTCATACAATTTAAACAAGAGACGACCCTGGAAGACACACCAGATCCGACCCCACTTCACACGCGGGTCTCTCCACGGCACCACAGCCCCCCTAGACAATTTCCCAGAGCCTAAACCCCCTGCACACAAGACGGGACAGACTGGACACCGACCCCTCTTGGAGTGGTGGCTCGCTACCCCTGACAAACTACTCCCCCTCTTCCCCGGGGACCCTCCGCAACCCCGTACCCCCCCTTTGGCTCACTGACCCTAACACCCTCCACCCATCATGCTCATTAGCCCCAGCCAGCCCGCCACGTGCACTTCGCACCGCACACAGCTCTAGGAAAAGGTTTCCCCGCAGTTCCACGTTTAGTTTCCGGTCGGTAGTTCGAACACCGACACACATTTCCTTTGTTCGTAACTGTTGGTTTGTTAAAGGTTCATATAGACACACAAACGGGGATAACATTCACAACTACCCCCGTCAGCACGCAAGTCTACGGATACGAAATAAAAGGTCCTACTACGACACATTTAGCTCCTCAGCTTACACGTCAGAGGACCTTTGGGTACAATGATGCTAGACGAGGTTACGTCCACATGTGGCAGATGACTTCTAATTGTAAATTTTGTGTAACCCTTTAATGTGTGAAATAATTGGTAACTACTTGATGTATCACCCCCCTTGGGGGCTTTGAAACATAAAACCTTAATAAAAAGATATAAACAAAAAAAAAAAACTCTGGTCCTGTCATACTGCATGGCCGTCCAGACGACGAAAGGAGGCAAGAAAGGGTGACTTGTCTCATATGTCCTGTTGGCAGAAAAACTGTTGATTCTGGCTCTTCGGCGGGAAATCTTGGTGAGCACGCAAGTGAAATGAATCAAACAGCTGTGGTGGATTCTGGGGATTCGAAAGGGGCCCGGGGAGAAACTAAAGACTTCTTTCAGACTTCTGTCCAAAGATACTTCGAGCTCTGAAAACTCTAGAAAGCTCCAAACTTGATGACTACTATAAAGAAGCCAAAAGATTGGCTTGGAGCACTTACCTGGATATGCAACCCAGGGAGGAAGGCAGCAGTGAACTGAATCATAGAGAAAAACAGCGGATAAATGGGATCAACAACAGGAGGAGGGATGGGTTTTGTTTATTGGAAAGCATTAAAAAATATATATATATATATTTTAAATTGGATCGAAGTCTGAAGAGCGAAGATCTCCTAAATCAGTATTTTGTCCCTACACCCCGATTATCATTGAGGGATAATGCGATAAAGGAAACCTTATAAATTGTGAGGGTTGGATCCAATTCTGAAGAGAGAAGGTTACCCATATTAGAGCTTCAACATTTTTACTCCCACATATCACAAAACAAATTTAAAGTTGGATCTAATAGGATCTCATTCACCATTTAGCGATTTCGAATGGTGCTGATACCTCAAAACAGTAAAGCAATTTGTGGCTATTCCTGAAGAAGGCGTCGGGTATGCCGAACCGCACGCCGATAGAATTTAAACATTTTGCCACTAGTTTTTTTTATATATGTATTCTTTTTCTTGATTTTTGACCAAATGAAATGTTATGAGTTTGCTTGATTTACACTACGTATTGTGTTGTTACACAATTTTTCATTGAATTGTTTTTATAAATCATTAAAATGAATGTTTTTTTAGAAAATTATCTTTCTTGGTTTCATTAATTTACTCTCCCTTGCATATTTGTGTTGATAATTATTTAAGATTGCCTAGGAATTGTTCTTTACTTCATTCAGTTTTCCCTGTCCTAGGAATTGAACGATTTACTGTTCAGGGGGTCCTTGATAATTACACTAATTAGTCCACTAAGCCACCAGACCCAGCAGTAAACCACCGTTTTTGTTTGATTTTAGCATGTTTCAATACAATGCATGGGAAGGGCTCCAATTTGTAAAATGGTGATGAAAAGTTTCAAATATCAGGCCGGATATGCAACATTTGTCAGTATACTCACTTACAAAGAAAAATAACTATCGTGCAAACTCTACAGAGGGAGCTGTAAAATGGCATATAAAATGACATAAAATATCTGCATGTTAGTACTCCATCTTCGCTGATCTCAAAACCTGAGAAAAGCAGGGTCTTGACACCCTTACCTTCACAAGTGTCAGTGTCTGTTCTGAATAAGTAACCTTTTGGACAGGTGCAAGTGTAACTTCCAGGTGTGTTTCGGCACAAGCCATTGTCACAGAGGAGTCTATTAACCATGCATTCATCAATATCTGAAAAAAATCCATATTGTATGTTAATGACATGTAAGGTAAACACGTATTACATTTAAATGGGAAGATATCACACATTAGTCTATATAAAAAAAATCAAATGTCAAAAATCCTTGGGATTCTATTGATTTTATCACATCATAATACTATTGTCGCATACAATAGCACAAGGAAGCCCTTATACGGGTAGCTGTGTACTCTACAAATATTCTATAATAATATTATTGGGAATGTCCCCAATTCACATTTTACCAGTTCTTTCTTTCTTTAATTTCTTTATCCAGTTTATATGGCAAAATCATAAAAAGACAACAATACATGAATACAAAGCGTAAAAACTTCATAAAACAATACATAAAACATTACATTTATGAAAAAAAACTAAAAATCTAAGAAATCATTAGACATCCTGTATGCTCCGTATAGAAACTGCGGCACCTAAAAAGCAGGCTACATTTGCAACAACAAATTCATCTGACAACATCTGCAAACACACAAGTGTAGGGCGAACTTGTTTAAAGCCTCTTTCTTTGATTAAGAGGACTACAAAAGATGTCCTAAGTTCCTTACAATAGTTGTAGATCATCATAAAATGCGATATGACCTGTGGGGATCTATTATCGCAACCTCAAGGGGCCCAGGGATTTAAAATCATAGCAACTCCTTGGTTAGGTTAAACTCATGTGCAAAAGATTGTATCTGAATCAGGTTAGCAAAAATCTGTCCCGCTTGTTTTTACCAGGGTTAGGTAAAGTTCCATATCCAGTGTAGTAGTTGCAAGAACGCATATTCTAACTGTAGATTTCATCAACCCTACCCCTTCCCTAAGTGAATTCTCCCTTTCTAAAAAACTATCCTTTAACCCCTTGCACGATGATGACGGAACCGCTCCGTCATCAGCTGCGGGTGCGCTGTGCTGATGACGGAGCGGTTCCGTCATTGCCCGCCCCGCTCAATAGAACGCTCATGCGCGGTGCGAATTTCGCGCCTGCGCTGAGCGTTCTATTGAGCGGGGCGGGCCATGACGGAACCGCTCCGTCATCAGCATAGCTCAACCGACGCTGGTGACGGAGCGGTTCCGTCACCAGCATGCGGCCGCCGCGCAGCCGCCCCGCCCCCTTAGCACTGCGGCGGAATAGCCGCCGCAGTGAAGGGGTTAATCATTTGTGGTCTCCTCTGCTGATCCCCCCAGGATTGAAAAATAAATCCTCCCTCCCAAGTTTAACGAAAGAGTCCTTTATGTACCTTAGCCAGAGTATTTTTTGGGGCATAGTCGATTGATAGGCAGCCCCTCATAATTAAACAGATCAGGCCCAATTCCTCCTTAGACCAGATCCTAATCCAGCACTGCAGTGCTCTCAAAGCTATTTGATCATTTAGATACTTGACCCCTAGCTCCTCATGCACACAATAGTTTGATGTGCTTTGTGGAACACTGAGTATGCGCCTCAGGATTTTTTTCCCTCTCTAAAGCTCAATTGCTGGTAGAAAGCCCCGGATATCACTCCCATACAGTGCTTTAGAAATACACTTAGGGGCCGATTAGGATGGCGGTTAATCCGCATACCCCAGGCCGGCGGAAGCCACCGTCGGCCTGGAGGATGCGGATTAACCGCCGCGGCTACAGACAACACCCACCGCCAGATTAGGATGGCGGTGGGATTGCGGTGGGACCAGCGGCGTATGGCTGGTCCGTCCGCCGCTGATCCGCGGGGTGGGGAGGGCGATTCTGCAAGACACCGTCAGCCAAATTAGGATGTGCACGGACACATGCTTTCCTGTGGCGGCTTTTCCACCGTGGTAAAGCATGTGGACATTGGTGTTTGGGGGCCTGTTGCGGGCCCCCAGGGTGTCGGGGGGTGGGGGGTGCACATGGGGGGTACCTATGGTCCCCTCAACACTTACATGCACAAAGCGGCAGGCACCGCGCGTTGCCTGCCGCTTTGTGCATGTAAATGTAAAACATGCAGTTTTAACATTGCGGCGTGTGCTGCTTCAAGCAGCACCCGCCGCAATGTTAAACATACAGGATGTGACCGCCAGGATGGCGGTCACATCCTAATTTGCACGGAGGGACCGCCGCTGCCCCAGCAGTCGGTCCCTCCACCTCTGGGGTGGCGGACGGACGCAGGTCCGTCCGCCATCCTAATCGGCCCCTTAGTCTGATAGATCTTATCTAGCGTTTTAAGGGGGTCTGCTACCCACCCTAGAGGTAAAGCTAAAGACAGCTCCTATCGACTTCTTGAGCTTCTACTTTCTATCCATAGCCGAGGGTTTCCAGCTTGAGTTTGAGTCAAATAACACCTCCAGGTAAGGGGAGACTCCCAACTTTTGCTAGCATGTGATGGTTCTTATTAAAAGTCTTAGCTCTGGTTTACTTGGGCCCCACCACCATGATGTAAGATTTGAAAAGGTTCAAAAGGGCTTGCAGACTGTTTGCCATTCTTGACACCAGGTCATCGTCATCGGATTATAAGAGTGCAGGTAGTGATCAAAGGCCAATAAATGGGCAATCCGCGTTAACAGCGGTAAAGACCTTTTCCAACCCATTAATATAAATGGAGAATAGGAATGGGGTGAGACCACACCTCTGTTGCACCCCACAACTCATTTTAAAGCTATCAGTACAAGCTGAATCGTTTGATTATCTGACTGTAGCAATGGTTTCAGCATGGAGGGCATGTAAAAAATAAACTTTGTTGGGATCCACACCTAAACCCAAAAGGATCTTCCACAACTTAAAGCAGTTGACCTGGTCGAACGCTGCTGTGAGGTCCATAAAGGCCAGGTGAATTGTTCACACCTGGCAATAGTATATTTATTAATGACCATATAAAGGTTCATACAGTGATCAATGGTGGTTTTGCCTGACTGAAAACCATATTGCGAATCAACAATTATATTATTATTGTCTGCCCAAATTTGCATTCTTTTCAATACTACCCACCCCAGGACATTAACAACCGAGTCTATGAGTGAAATGGGTCTATATCACTATGGTTTGTCTTTGCCACCCTTTTTAAAAATTAGCACAATGACTAATGACTACCAAAAAGGAGGTGGACCACCCCTAACTGCAGCATTCAAAATCAGGGTCAGCAATGGCGCCCAAAATTTCAGATAGTGAGCATATAAATCAGATGGTATGCCATCTGGGCATGGGGCCTTGTGCCTAGTAAGACCCTGGATGAATGTATGATCTCTTCCATAGTAAAAACAAGGCCTGATTTATCCAGCTCAACAGCACCCAATTCTCTCTAATATGACGGGCTGGTACAATTGTAAATGCACTCAAAATTGGTCAACCAATCCTGTGCCGTAATGTGATGACACAAGATAGGGGCATTCTCCTGGGCAAAACAAGGCTGGTTAACAAAGGTCCAAAAGGCTGAACAATTTCTTGTTGTACAAGCTTGTGCCAACTCCTGCCATGCCTTGTTCCTCTTTTTCTTTTTAGCTCCTTCTTATAGTTGCGCTGACAAATAGCTACTTGTGCTTTATTTCTGGCGGTGTTTTAAGCCTGCTTTTTAAGTTACGCAAAGGCCCTAGAGCAATCAGGGTCAAACCACTTCAAGCGGAAGAGGAAGATTTTTGTGGTAGGCTAGTATAAAAGCTCAGTGACCTTTTCTGCGATGGAGCCAAAGGCTGATAAAAGCATATGATCAGGAGAGGAAGAGTCAAGACAGATTTGTATTTATTTGGCATAGAAGTGAAATATGGTGTTAAGAAAATTTTCCGGTTCCACCATAGCCCATCTTAAATGTCGGCCCTGGCAGTATGTCTGAGGAACTATGCGGGCCCATTAATTGCTCCTTAAAGATATTCATGGCACCCCCAGGACTAAGGTCAATGGATTGTGATCAATATATACTTGACAGGAGATGCTAAATTTAAAATGATAGCGTATACTGAGGCCCCAGAAAAATGTAATCAATAATGGAGGCACTACCCCTTCCATGTATTAGAAGTGAATTTGTCTACATGAGCGGCTACCAACATATCCAAAGTGAATACAAGATTAAAATCATTAAGCATTGTCATTACGTCAGTCCCCCTGTGTTCTAAGCGCAGCCCTTCAGTTAGCAGATACATCTGTGAGGCATTAGGGATTGCAGTGGAAGTTTCACCTAAATGTGTATTAACGTCCCCAACGATTATTAGATTTATCTACCCCCTCCAATGCTTAATAAATGAGTGGTTATATGAGCTACATTTATGAACACTAGGTGTGGCCGGTAACCATGTTTTTGCATTACAAAAGTTTAACAGCTGAACTGCAAAGGACCCAGCAAGTGTGATCTTAAGGACTTGTAAGGTGGGAACGCCTGGGTGTAAGTCAATAACTCACCCCTTAATCTCCAATGACATACAATTGATCATTCCACCTTTAGCCCTGCCAGAGAGCGAATTCATTGCTGGAGTAAAGAACCTTTTGTAACCTTCCAGAAACAAGGTATTCGGGGTCTCCCATGTATCTTGTAAGCGTAGCAGATTGAACCCCCTAATATACCTAATTCAATTTACATCTGAAAACTTGGAAGTGAGTCTAGCAATGTTCCAGGTTATCAACTGGATATCTTCACTATTGATGTTAAAGACTCACATAGAGGGTACAGACAATGACTTTCGGGGCTAAGAGGGGCCATGATTGGGGTGGATGCTTGCGCTGGGGTCTCGATACCTGTATATTAGAAGTCAATGCAAATTGCAAATGCTTGTTAGCGGAGGCAAGATGGTCGCTGACCGGCCGTAGGGTGAAGTCGCACTAGCCCTCTCTCCCTGCAGATCGTGAAAATGCTGTAGAATGCATGGTGCTCCTGGCTGGATACGTTGCTTTTCGTGTAGACTACTGACTCTAGTATTCTGGCAGGCACCGCGTCGAATTTTGGTCTCGATAGTTGCAGCTGTGAAAACTGGTTTTCTAAAAACTACTATGGCGCCACGAGGTCCGAAACCAAAAGAACAGAAGATTGCTCCAAAGGATGCTCCAAACCCGAATATCCCGAATGTCCCTGCCCCTGTGCCGAACTCAGCTGGACGCGTAGCGGTTCTAACAAGGAAGCAGACCGCAAAAAATACAGGTACTGCAGATGAGTCAGCTGAAGGCATTAAAGGAATCAAGCAAAAAGATACCGAGGCGTCTGTCAAGAAGGGTAACAAGTACAAACCGAAAGAAAAGGAACTTAGCACTAATACTCCAAAGGGGAGTATACCCCGGCAACCCACCTTGGTCAAGTCGTTTTCCGCCATATCAGCAAGTCAAGAGGCTCCCAGCGTTGTGGTGGCGGTCGGATCCGGTCAGCTTCCCGGCTCTGAGCAAACTGAAGTTGAGAAGGCAGCAGAGCAAAGATCACCGAGCGAGATGGGCCTCGATGACCAGCGGGTGGATCTCCCATCCCAGACAGCAGGAGATGAGACGGAGCAGGCACGGAGGATGAAGGTGAGCAAAGCAGGAGCTGGGCGAAAGACGGCGAACCGCGGAGACTCACAGCTAGAGGCTCCAACAAATTGGTGTGCGGACTGGGACGCAGCACAGGGCAGGGTTTCAGTAGGCCAGCAACAGAAATAGAGGGAACAGGCAGAACACCATTACTACAGGCACAACCCAATTGGGATGGGAACCTTACTGCCATAAATACTACTGGCGCTACGGGGGGCTCCACACAATACAGCGGAAGCCTGGGAGGAGACTCGGTTGAAGAAGGGATGAAGGATAGGGCTAATGGAGGTGCAAAAACCCCCTGAGATAGCGAGCAGCGAGCTTAATTTGGAGGGGGTTGCTGGTGCAGAAGGTTTATCCCCCGTGAGACAGAGAGCCCTTTTCCTCGACGCAGGCCCAGGTTCACCCAGTGATGATTTCTTCTTTTCTGTGAACGACAATACAAGCTCAATGTCTGGAGAGAGTGGGGGGAGTGGAGAGAGCTACACTGGCGGCTCATACTCAGACCCCGACCTGTCTGCGGCGGAGAGCACAGTCAAGAGGGCTTCGCTTAACCAGAGAGCAAAGCAGCAGAAAAACAGACCGCGCCTGAAACACAAGGTCCCCACCAGTCCATCACATCTTGAAGTGGCAAAGAAATTAGAATGGGACTATTCCGCCACCTCTCATTTTTATCACGAGGATGGCGGAATGAACAGCCAACACCAACAGCAGGCTTCCACCCCACCTCAGACTCCAACTATGGACTTGCTCTACGCCACACTAAAGCAGATGCAGGGGGAGGCTAGATCTGAGAGCAGAAGAGCTAAGCAGGCAAACAAAAAAATTCAAGGTTCACTAAGCAAAATGAACAAAATATACGCAGAAATGGCAGAGAGAGTCACTAAAGTGGACGAAAGGACTGGGAAGCTGGAGAATGAAGTCTCAAGATGGAGGAATTCAAGGAGGACCAGGAGAAAGTCACCGAAGACGTTCAATGGAAGTTGGAAGACTTAAAAAACCGACAGAGACGCAACAACATTAGGCTCCTGGGCATTTCAGAGGGGGCGGAAGGGCAGGATACACAGGCCTTCGTCATCTCTCTATTAAAGGGGGCCTTTCCCGAACTCTCAGCTTGGAACTGTGAGAACAAAGTGCAACGCACTCATCGGTTTCCTATGTCCCAGAGGAAGGGTTATGCTACATCTCAACCAGACAAACCCAGGGCGAGGCTGGTTTATGTTGGGAATTTTCTACTCAGGCAAGACATTATGGACAAAGCGAAGCCTCAGACCCAGCGCTCCTTCAATGGAACAAAATGTTTTGCACGCCCAGGCTTTTGCCACGCCACAGTAGAAAGGAGATGGCGATTAAGACAACTGATATCGCCTTTTCAGAAAATAGGTTGTGAAGCCTATCTGTTATTCCCAGCACGCCTTAAAGTGTTAGTAGACGGACAAACCAGGTTGTTTTTTTCAGAGACTAAAGCTCAAGCATTTTTGTTGGAGTTAAAGGAAAGGAGGGATCAGAGGAGCATTAATGCTGCATTGAGATAACCAAGATAAAGTTATATGGATGAATCTTTAGATTAACCAATAAGGCAATCTACTAATAATATTAAGACTAAAAGCACTAAAAGCACTCCTATGGCATAATCAGACGGCATAATCAGACTTGGCTAGTTTTTTTTTGCATGGAGTGGGGGGGGGCTTAGCGATTCCCTGCGGGCTCAAAGCTGTCAGGATTGACCTATTTGCCTGTAAGGGGGGTGGAAGTCAGAGGGGGGGGGGTTATGGGCACAGGGCACAGTGCACTTTTGCACATTTTCACACATGAGCTTTACGTAGGGGGGAGAATGCAATTAGAGTCAGTGGTCGGGCCATGGATGGTATCTGTACTAGACATTGAAGGAAATTTGATTGTGTGGGAACAGCTTGATTAGCAGTCAGCCAACAGTCGTACCATAATGAATATAAGAATAATAACGCTTAATGTATGCGGTTTAAATGATCGTCTTAAGAGACAGCGAGTAGCAATGCTGCTTAGAAATACACGTGCAGATTTTGTGTGTCTCCAGGAGACGCACATTGAGGGAACCAAGTGATTCATATTGGAGCAATTGGGATTTCACTTGCTAGCTTACTCAAGGCAAGGGGCTAAAACCAGAGGGGTGGCTATTCTATCGAGGTCCAGCAATGTGGTGATAAGGAAGAAACATGAAGATCAATGGGGCAGGTGGGTCTTGATAGAATGCTTGATTGGAGGTGACTGGGTTACGCTGGGGTCAACCTATGGGTCAACAGAAGACGATCCAGAAGTTTTAGATTTTTTAGACCTAGAACTGGCTACATGGGCTCCACGGGTCATTTTAGGTGGAGATTTTAATATTAATGGGGCAGGAGGGCTAGGTTTGGACTCCAGGGGGAGTTATAAGGGCCGAAAAAAGAGAGTCTGCCGGGCAATTTTGAGACTTGCGAAACATAATGCGTTAATGGATGTATGGGGGAAGTTAAATTCTAATGACCCAGGGTTTACTTACTATTCTGCCCCCACAAGCTATGTGTTAGGTTAGATTATTTTATGGCATCCTGCTCTTTAATATCCAAAGTACAGATTGAAAGACTCCCCCAGATCGTATCCGATCACAATCCTTTAATGCTAACAATAGAGGCAGCGGCAATACAAAGGCAGGAGCGGGGATGGACATTTGAGAGTGGTTTATTGAGGGACACCGACTATGTCACACATATGATCTTTGGGAAGTTAATAGGGGAAGTACTGATTCAGGGAATGCTTGGGATGCTGGGGTGTTACTTGACCAGGCACTACTTAAGGTTGCCAGAGCGAAAGCGGAGGCAGAAGAGAGAATAGCAACTAAAGCTGCTTATATCTTTTTAGCTAAAAGGGAAAAATGCCACGAATTTAGTGAACGGGTTGGTCATACTTTGGCAGCTCGGGCTAGACAGAAGGTAGCCTTAGGTGAAATTAAAGAAATAAAGGACTCCAGCGGGAACCTTGTTTCAGATACTGACAAAATTTGTGAAGTTTTTCGATAGTTTTATACTAAACTATATAAGGAAGAACAACCCAAATTCAAAGATACTTGCACAACAACCCCACTTATACATTATCAGAGGAAGATAGGGAATAATTGGGCGCACCTCTGTTGAAAGAAGAGATTGATGCCGCCATGTTAGGCTTGCCCTCAGGTAAGGCCGCAGGCCTAGATCAGATCCCGGGGGAATTTTATAAGGTCTTTTTTGATGTAATAATCTACAACCTAGTCAATACAATACAGGAGGTGCAGGTAGGTCTCTCCATACCGGATAGCTGGGCAGGAGCGTATATAGTAATCATTCTAAAGAAAGGGAAACCATCGAGTGAGCCAGGTTCTTACCGGCCAATTACGCTCATGAACTCAGATGTAAAGGTTTTTTCAAAGGCACTGGCAGTAAGATTTTCAAGAGTAATTGGCACACTGGTTAATATAAACCATCACAGCTTCATTCCAGGAGAGGTACTACTCATCACATTCGTAAGGTCATTACACTGTTTGATGCCGCAGAAACCCCAGGAGACCTGATGGCAGTTTTGCTTCTGGATGCCGAAAAAGCATTTGATCGGGTCTCTTGGGAGTTTCCGTGGGCAGTTCTGAGGCGAGCCGGCTTTGGGGGAGGGCTTTATTACGGTGATACAAGCACTATACATTGCCCCCACAGCATGTATCCGGGTGAATGCAGGATGAACCTCTCCTTTTCAAATTACTCAAGGCACACGACAGCGGTGCCCGTATTCCCCACTCCTGTTAGCTATGTATATAGATCCATTGATTCGAAAGTTGGAACAGAACACCCGGATTCCCCCACTGGAGACTTAAAAGGGGTCTATGTAAGGTTTTGGCTTATGCCGATGACGTGGCGGTCATCACACCACTACCTACGGAGGCTATCAGAGAGGTAGAGGAGGAAGCAGAGTGGTGTGGCCAGGTCGCAGGATACGCCCTGACCAAATCTAAAACTCAAATTGTTAAAAACGAGCAGGCAAAGTGTACAGATCTGCGTGTGATCCAGTCTGGAGTCTATCTAGGGGTAAACATAACTGCAGATCTGGACAAGCTGGTAGAGACAAACAAATCAAATCAAATCAAATCAAATAAGCTTTATTCGGTTTTTAGTTTAAAACCATAAAAGCAACAAGAAAGAAAAATACATACATACAAAGATAACTCATCAAATCATTTACAGGATTAAAATAAATCAACTATTAAAATGAACAAGAAACAATTTAACTAATCAGGTAATCAAAATACGTGAATAATCAAAGACAAAAACAAAAAGTACAGAATTAATAGCACAAGGTACCCGGAATCCCCTTTCACCAAGAATTATGATTCAATGACATTAGTCTTGGTAACGAATTGTACCGGGGGCCGGGATAAAAATCATGCAAATCCCAAATGCAAATGGGGCCATCTCCTTCTTATGCTGGGAGGAACGGAGGTAGGGGACAATGTTCCTATCCTTAAATTTAATTAAAATCAAGTCCCCCGAAATGTCTTTGGGCAACGTACCTAGCCACCCCACCCTCCTGACACTCAGGATTCCACCATCTAGTGCAGGTGGCAACGGTCTGTTGTGTTTTAGCCAAAAATCGCTTTGTTAAGCAAATCCTGGTGTGTTTCAAGTTTGCCGTGACTCAATGCAGGGACCCCAGAGAGAACAGTCACAAATGGGGCGGCTTCGGGAGGTAGATTGATGCAATGCCTTCTATCAGGTGTGGTCCTAGGTGCTCTATGAGGTACGAGTACGGGGTTAAGAGTAGCATTCCGGCCTCTTGGAATGAGTGTAGTGAAGGGGGGTTCAAGAGTTTGATTTTTTCTGCATGCAGTGGGCTTGGACTTTTCATAGTTGATAGAGGGAGTAGGGCAAATAGGTGTATCAATTTTATCGGTTGATGAATAGTTCTTTTTTTATTGTTTTTTCAATAAGGGTCAACCTGTCCCCTAGATCGTTGATTTTTGTGATCAAAGGTGATAAAGCCGAGATTAACAGTTGCTCAATCTGAGCCAGTAAGTTCTTAGCCGGTGTTAGTATAGTTGAGTTGGAGGGGCATAATGGGGGGCTAATGCACATTTTGTCCACCTCAACATCAACATTAGGTAGATTATCATCGTTGGCATTATTTTTGTCCTCAGCATGCTCCCTTTTGCTGGTTGATCCCCGGTACAGAGTGTTGGTTTGAGCATGGGTTTTATTGGGGGATAAAGGTACATCCAATAGAGTGCAATTAAGTTGGTCAGCGTCTCTACCCAATTTAGGAGGGGTCAAGGCTTCCGGAACATACTTTGTGCCACACAGGGCATACAGCTCCTCCCAAATGGACATGACTAGTGGAAAACACTGCTACATAGGAGACAATGGACAATTGGAATGGCGGAATTATAGGAAGGTTAAAAATATAGGTACCTCCTCCTCCAATGGAACCAAGTGGGGTGGCCCGTCCCGTCCTCCTCTGGCCTCTGAAGGCCACAGAGGGCCCGCCCTTTGCCCGGGCTTAGCCCCGGGCGCCAACCCGCGCGCGTACCCGCGACGCGGGGGCTCACGCTGTTTTTCTGAGCACCTCCGGGGGCGGGACAGGATATGCGTGCCTTCCTCTGCGCTAGTGGTGCTGGGGGATGTAGTCCCTGGTCTCCTGCTGCAAGGAAGCCTGGTATGGGCGGCGCTAAGGCAGCGCTGGTGCTGCGGCGGACCAGGACTCGGGGGAGAGAGCTCCCAGGTCATTTTCTCCCCAAAGCTGAAGTGTGCCCCGCTCCCCCGGGGCTCACGCTGTTTTTCTGAGCACCTCCGGGGGCGGGACAGGATGTGTGCGCCTTCCTCTGCGCTAGTGGTGCTGGGGGATGTAGTCCCTGGTCTCCTGCTGCAAGGAAGCCCGGTATGGCAGCGCTGGTGCTGCGGCGGACCAGGACTCGGGAGAGAGCTCCCAGGTCAGTTTCTCCCCAAAGCTGAAGTGTCCCCCAAACATAGGGCCAGTAATCAATAAAGCCAAGAAAGATCTGGACAGGTTTCATAATCTGCATCTGTCTATAGTGGGGCGGGTTAATATTATTAAAATGATCCTCCTCCCAAAATTCCTCTACCTGTTCAGGGCAATCCCTCTTATGTTTGGAGCAAAATGGTTCAACATTCTAGAACAGATGATAAATAGATTTGTCTGGTCGTATGGGAAAACAAGAAGAGCACTGAGATACATGTCACTCCCTAGGGATAGAGGGGGATGGGCACTGCCTGTTTTTAAAATGTACTATTGGGCAGCAGCCCTTCAGCAAAGGACGGGGCTCTTAGGGGGGGCAGAGTCTGAATTGGAGGAAGCAATAGGTTCTATTTCTAGCTATGCGCTTGTCCTTGGTGAAGTGGTGGAGAATGCTTTTTTGAAGTATACCGATCCCAGCTACTTCAATAGAATGAAATTTATAACGGTCTTCGCAGCACACAAGGTTTGGAAGGCATTTATGAAAAGATTTGGGTTGGGAAGATTTAATGCATACACTAGGTTATTTCAGAATCCCACACTACCGCAAGAGATTTTTCAGATACCGTTTTTTTAGAGTGGGGGAGGCGGGGGTTGACAAAAGTGAGGGATATGATTGGGCTTGAAGGAATGTGTCAATTTACTGATATCCAGTCATCATTTGGCCTCAACTCAATGAATTTTTCTAAGTACTTACAGGTCAGGAGTTTCCTATCCAGTAAAAAAGGTGGACCAAAGGGGTTCAAGAAAAATACAATCTTGGAGGCCATTCAAGGCGGAAATGGATGTACGATCAAAAAATTCTATGCTGAGCTTATTGAAAGTAGAGAAGACGATCTTGCAAAATATGAATCTAAATGGGCAGACAAGCTAGGAACAGAACAGGAGGCTTTCCGGTTGTCACTACGGCTAGGTCAGGAAATTATTTGCTCGGCTGCTCTCCGAGCGCAACATTATAAGACTATTTACTCATTATACTATACACCAGCTAGGATTGCACAATGGGGAGGAACGCAGGGGATCACCTGCCCACGCTGTGATAGCTCAGAGGCAGACATAACACATATTTTTGCTACATGCCCTCACTTACATAATTTACTTAACCCAATTGAGCTTTTTATGAAAAACTCTTTGAGAATAGAGGTCAAGCTGACCCCAGTCACGATTCTATTGTGGGTTGAAGAGGACTCTCCCCGGTCTCCATATGATTACTTTTTATTTGTTGCTACGGCAGTGTTTCGAATCTGTATTACTTCAGCATGGCTTGACCGAATGCCACCAACTTTACATCAATGGGTGGCTAAGCTGCTAAATGCCTACAACCTAGAGAAGGGGATTTATGCAAGAAAGGGCAAGAGGGGAAGAGCGCTAGGGATAAAAATATGGGACCCGCTCAAAAATTGAAAGAACAGTAAGCCCCTACCGCTTAGGACAACTATCTCACTGACCGCATCTTGATTTATTTGTTTATTTTATTTTGCTTAGTTTTTTCTTCTCTTTTTTTGCATTTTCTTTTTTTCTCTCCCTATATTTGATCTGATTTGTCAATAGGGCGATATTTTTCAGGTTGACCCATGTACATACTATCTTTATTTTTCAATTTAATTTAAGAATGTTTATGCAGATCTATTTGTATGTTTAAACAGTTTATAGCTCATGCTTATGTTAGCTTCTGATTTTGGTTTCTACTGTGATATACACTGATTTGCAGATGTTTTTCACTTAATGTGCCCTGTGTGGAAAAAAGAAAACTATATTTTAAAAAAAGAAAAAAAAGAAGTCAATGCAAGGACAAAAGTGTTTGCTACTGCGATTACCTGCTCCGTCACATTAGCTATATTAAAATTAATAACTATACAGTCAGCCCCCCAATGATTTTGTGTCTTTTCCCAGCCAGCTAACCCTCCTGACAATATTGATACATTCAGTGTGGTCTGTACCCAAATTCAAATTTGAACTCATCCAGTGAGTCACTTTATTTTTCAGCTGGATATATAATTCTGGGGTGTTGCGAATGAGAGGCAGGTCACTACCAAGGATCACCACATAGGGAGTTGCTTGGGGAGGGAGGTCAATTATGGGGCCATTAAAAGATCTAGGTTGCCAGACTCATTTATCCAGAACTTGATTAATCATGGGGCCAGAAAGACCTGCCGCAGGAAGCTCCCTTCAATTTCTCCACTGTGTAGGTGACCTACCCTGGCCCACAAAGACTCTTGCCTAGATGGGCAGCCTTCAGTAATCTTGGAATTAGCGTTTGTGCAAGGCACAGGTGCACACTGCCTATCTCGAGTGATTGTGTCTGTCAATGGACCATCAGCAGATGGATTTAAGGGTGGATGCACAGCTGCCAACCGAGGGTCTCCCTTTAAACCTATAATAGCTTGCTCATTATTATTATTACAACATAATTACAAAGGAAGTAGTAACCCCCTGATCCAAAGTTTTAACTCTGAGTAGAGAGAATGCATGCAAGTCTGAATTTTAGTGTTGATTATGTCGTCAGCAGACTTGTTAACAATTATACCCTTACATTGTAAAGTCTTCCTGCTGAATACGTCCTTTCCCTTTTCTTCCATTCCCTTGACAGGGGAAGGGAATCTACTGCTTGTTCCAGTCCATTATAATTCGGAAGAGCCCTCCCTATGCAAAGTAGTATGGCTGCACAATGAACCTGGGCATGGATGCTAGTTGTATTGGTAGTAGGTACTACATCCCTTGTTAAAGACCCCCTTGGGACTGCAACATAAGGGTCTTCCCTCGCAATGAGCCAACTCATCCTCCACGTTGGCAATATCCTTCTCCAGAGCTCACACCACAGAGGATAAAAAGGACAGGATGCCTGAATTCTCCTGACGGGGTGTAGAGACTGACAGCTCATTCCTCGCATGGACTAGGCCATTGCATTTTGTTTCCCCATCAGTGCTGATCTGCAATTAGTAATGACAATCTGCCAAGGTCAATCCATAATTACTCCTCAATATATGGCCAAAGGTGCAATCAGTAAGTGGCCTCTCTCGAAAGCCAGCAACCTGCAGTAAGTTGTGGTTGAATTGCGACAAGTGAAATACAGTTCTTTGTCGACGGGATTCTCATTACAGGTCAATGTCCTCCTGTTGCTACAAGAATTCTGTGAGACATGAATAACAAATACACAGAATAGTATGTTTCTTTCCAACATGGAGCCACACGTTCTGTATTAGAAAAGAGACTGAGGGTCCTTAACGCTGGCCACTTTGAAAAGTCACCTTCAGGGACTACAGAATGAAATGCAAGATAGAATGCTTGAAATCTAGAAGCCCGGGGGGGGGAGGGCGGGGGGCAGCCCGGCCTCATCCGGCTACTGGCAGGCGCGCATTGGTGCGCCCTTGGCCGGGGCTTTTCAAGGGCGTGACCCGCATGGTGGGACACCTCGCAAAGCTTTATAGTGCTTGATTTGCACCAGTGAGGGAGATTTCCAGAGACTTCCTCTTGGGCCCTTGGTATTGCTGGTTGATGTAGTCCCCACTGGCTTGCTCTATGAGATCGCTTGCACAGCCGGACTCCTCGTTGTACTTTAGAACGCTTGATTTGCACAGGTGTGGGAGATTGCCAGAGACCGCCTCCTGGGGCCCTGGTATTGATGATTGGTGTAGTCCCCACCATCTGGCGCTACAAGATCACCTGCACAGCCGGACTCCTCGTTGCGCTTTATAGCACTTGATTTGCACAGGTGACAGAGATTGCCAGAGACTGGCACCTGGGGCCCTGGTATTGCTGGTTGATGAAGTCCGCTACGAGATCACCCCCTACTTTTCTATCAAAATATGAATGGCATGGCGATTTAAAAAAATAACCAAATGTCAAAAATCCTTGGGATTCAATTGCTTTTATTACATTATAATGCTAATGTTGCATATTGGGAATTTCCCCATTTCCATTTTACCAGATAAGTTCTGGAGAAATGTAAATGGGGGAAATAGCCTGGATTTTGGGGAAATACCAATTTCCACAGTTTTTGCCAATTTCTCGGTTCCTGATAACTGTTTTTACATTAGACTTACTCCGTTATGACAGAAGAGAGGAAATGAAATACATGTGCCTATTTATCTCTCCATGATAAAAAGGTCAGTGAGGGGAATGCCTGTGTTTTTTTTTAAAGAACCCTCACCCACTAGTTATATTAGTGGCATGCTTCATCATAGGGTTCTCACCCAGCACACCTAATGTATCTGGGTGGGTTCTACGCTTCAGTTACAGTGGAGATTTTTGTGGATGTTATAAATGGATCCAATCATTTAAAATTACCTGCAGATGTCCCTTCCTCTTTGACATGTTATGAGGAGGAACCTTTCGCAAGGTTAAAAATAAAAATGTTGATGTCACTGGAGGTGCTATGAGCTCCTACATCAAAAACGGGGCTGCATTATTCAGTCATATATGATTTGCCACTTAGGTCAGATGGCTTTCCTCAAGATCAGAAAGTTAAGTAGGTCCCTAGTTTGCATTATGGCTGGAAAAAGCACAGTTGTGTCATGTGTCAATATGCATTTTTATCATGCTATTGTGTGCATGCCTTATGGTTTCCACTCTATTGTAACCTATTGGAAGGAACTTCCTTATCTGGAATATGCAGAGCTTAGAGGACACTCTTGGGCCCTCCTCATGTGAGACACCTTGACAAAAGCGTGACAATAGGGTCCACTTGACTCTAAGACACAATAGGGCAATAGAGTACTGAAAAAGACAATAACCAATACCGAAGAGGGAATGAGGAGCCATTTGAAGATCTGCCTCAGCATCTTCAGGGTGTGGAAGCAGGATGCAGTCATTGAATTCTGCAACCATGCCCAGTTTGCTGGTGATTATTATTCTGAGGTTCCCAGTGTGGGTTCTGGGTGTTGGTCCGTGTTCAGTTGGTCAGATGGAGTTCCATGGTTAGGTGTTCTTGCCGCAGATCACTATTTCTGTTTTGTCCATGAGGAGCTTAAGACAGTTGGCTTTCATCCAGTTAGCAACTTCGGTCATGCAGGCGATAAACGTGTTTCTTGTGTTGGGGTCTTGTCCGAGAGGGAAGAGTATGAAGTGCATATCTTCTGGGTAGGAGAGGATGTTGATGTTGATGTTGTGTATACCGATGCTGTTTGTCAGAGTTATGTTTTGAAGAGAGTGGGGCTGAGAGATGATCCTTGAGGGACTCTGCAGAAGAGTTTACAGGTTTCCTAGGAGTAAGGTGCCTGGTTGACAGCTCGTGTTCTATCCATTAAGATGGAGCAGATCCATCAGACAGCAGGCCCTTGGATTACAATCTAGTGCATTTGCCTGATGAGGATGACGGATGAGACCATGTCAAATGCTGCAGAGAGGTCCAAGAGAATGAGGGCTGCAGTATCTCCACTATCAAGGATCATGCAGATGTTGTCTGTTGTCGCAATGAGTGCTGCTTCTGTACTGTGGTTGGGCATAAATCAAGACTGCGTGGCATTGCGGTACTGATGGTTGCTGAGGTGGTAGGTGAGCCGTCAGTTGATTCGTTTCTCTAGGGCCTTTATCAGGTGTGGCAGAATGGAGATGTAATTGGAAAATGTGTCTGGGTCAGTGGATGGTTTCTTGAGCAGGGGCATAACGATGGCAAGTTTCCAGGTGCCCGGAAATGTGGCTGAGTTGATAGAGGCAGTGAGGATGGGTGTTAGTGCTTCAGATTTGTAGGAGACCTTTGGTGGAGGCAATGGTCAGATGGAGCTCCTGAATGGATGGTCTTTGTGGTAGTAAAGATTTTGATAGGGGAGATGGCAGGCCACGAGGTCGGGGTCATCGGCTGTGATGGGAAGTTGAGTTGCAATAGTAATGAGGTCTGTTTAAGGGTCAAAGTTGATATACATAGAAGTGATTTTGTTACAGTAGAATTCCGAGAGCTTGTTGCAAAGGTCTTGTGATGGGGTGATGTTGCAAGAGGTGGCAGGAGGAGTGGTGAAAATGTTGATGATGACGATAGTTTCCTTGCTGCTGTTAGTGCTGGTGTCAATGTGATCTGCAGGAACTAAGCGCTTAGTGTTCCTGATCTACTTTTCGTAGCATCTTAGGGTTGATTTGAAGATGTTGTTATCTGCAGTGTCCTGACTTGTTCTCCATTTGAGCTCCAGTTGCTTGCAGTCGTGTTTCATCAGCCTTAGTTGCTCTGTTTACCATCTGGCCTGTGGTCGTGCTCTTGCCTTTGGGTTGTGCTTGAGGGGAGCCAAGGTGTTGGCACATACGGTGATCTAGCTTTTGAGTTTTTTTATGGCTTTCAGCAAGTTGCTGGTGTGCTCAGGTCGATGCTCGGAAAGGGTGGAAGCCCACTCCTCTTCTGAGATGCTTTTTCAGCTCTTGCAGGGGGTTCCTATGGTAGTAGGTCTGTGATGGTGTGAGATGGGTATACTGAAAATGATGTAGGTGTGTTTTGTCCAGGTCATAGTTGCTGGCTTTTCAACAGTGATGTTGCTGATTGAGGAGAAAATAGGGTCCAATAGGTGTCCGGCTGTGTGTGGGTGGGTTCAGAAACATGCTGAGTGTGGCCAATGTTTGCAAGGTTTTCTAGAAGGGCTGTAAAGTTTGGGTTGGTGCCGTCTTCTAGGGAAATGTTAAGGTTTCCGAGGAAGATGAAGGTACTGGCATTCATGATGTCTCTGGTGAAATTGGTGCGAGGTCCAGGCAGGGCTGGACTGGGAACTGAAACCGACCCTGGCAAACTGGTCAGCTGCCCCACTGAGGGGGCTGAAGGGGGTGCAGCCTTGCTGTTTGCAAGGGCCGGTTTTGGACGATTTTGTTACCGGGCTGACATTGCAGGCCCCCAGTAAAAAAAACGGCCTCCAGGGGCCCAAAACTGGCCTTCACCCTGTCGGCCCACCGGGAAAATGCCTGGTGCCCGCTACGGCCAGTTGATCTGTAAAGCAGGGTTCCACCCAGGGAACAGTTGGCTTTGATGTGTATTTTAAAACTGAGCAGTTCCGTGTAGGTGGTGCAGTTAATGGTATCCTTAAATATGATAGAGACCACACCTTGGGTCTGTGCTGACGGTCTTGCCTAATGATCTTGTAGCGGGTGGGGATGGCGTTAGCAATTTCTGGTGCTGAGATTTGGTTTGTTGAGGAGCATGCATGCGAGCGTGGTATTTGTGTGAGCATGAGCAAATAGGGTGCTGGGTGCTTTTGGCGCTTGAGTGGTGGGTATAGAGTGCCTGAGTGGTGGGTGAAGGGGGCTGGAAGAGTGTGATTCATTCATAAAGTCTATTTGTGATTCATTATTTGGTATTTGCTTTAGGCAATCGCTTTTTTCAACAATCACTTATTTGGTCACTTTGCATATTTAAGGAATTTATATTTTCCTACCTTTGTTTCATAGTACAGGCAAATGTTAGCTGTCACAAACTAGTCTGTGACCGATTTACGACTCTATTTCCATATATCATGCCCGGAGGCCTTTGCTCCCATGGTAATACCCTTTACTGTAATTCACAGATACCGCTCCAGTCCACCAAACCTCACTTCCTTGAGCTGCATCCCGAGATGCAAACATCTGCTAAAGGAATACCTCGACTGTGGGCTTACTTTAAAAGCCTCTAAAGTCTGAAATGGCTTCCATGCCCTGCTGTGCATCAAATTCCTTCTGAAAGCCCTTATGACCTTTCTTTCTATCATTCTAGAGTCCCAGTAACTCGTCACCTCGAGCAAAAGCACTTTACAGAGATAAATCACTGTTACATGACAACCAAGTATGAGCGGGTTCAGTGTATACAGGGAATGTAACTTACTTCAATATACAAACATCACATATAACAAAGATCTAAGTAAACAGATAAAATGGCATCTCAAAAGGTGTGGTATTAATGAAAAAGTACTGTATTATGTAATACGTTTATTTAATGGAACAAGCAATTATGGTGTTCCAAACAGGGTTGAGGTAACAATCAAGAATGACACAAGGAAAAGGGGCTTGATTAACACAGTGGAGATGATGTCCTGAGCATACAAAGCATCTTGTGGTAATTACATGTTTTACCTCTGAACTTCATCATCATGATTTAATATCTGCAATTGTGTATGTGGCTCAATGTTGGAATGAGGATGACAATTCATTGAGAGCGAGATGTTGTGAATAGGTTGCTTACTATAAATAGGCACTAATAGAAAGCAATTGTTACAAGGCTGTGTATATGATACGTAATGGTACGGTTTGCGTATTGGGAAGTTTGAGGAACAGAATACAGATAGGACTCAAACTGTAACAAGTAACTTGATTTTGTAGATTTAATAGGTGTTTATATAATTTTGATATCCAAGTGATCCAAGAACCACAGCATCAAAGCAAATTTGCAATGTATAGTAGGGCATATTCATCCGTCTGCATACAGTGGACACATATGCGTGCCACCCTTCTTAATAAGAACATTACTACGAAAGGCTTTTAGATCAGATTATTTCTGTAAAGTACGAAATGCCTTTTGACAGTTTTAAGTGGAAGTGCATACCCTGCCAATGTCTCACGTCATCTTTGATTTGTTAGAATGTAATTTATCCAGCTGTGAACAATCCTAAATTGAGCACATGTAAAACATCATGCTGAGTTTTGTAGTTGACTTTGTGACAATCCCAGAATGACTGATATTAACATGATATCGCAGTTCATAGACTGGTTTCCTTCTCACTTCAATTTTACAGAGTTCTTGGATAATAACCACAATTTGGTCTGAAAGCAGAAATTATAGATGCCAAATGTTATATATGTTCATTTTCATCTGTGACTTTTAAAGTAATGTTGCAAAGGATATAATCTCAGGTAATATTTAGGATAATCATTTTAATCAAGATACCATTTCAATTAGAAACTTGTTCATTATGGTACTAAGCCACGTACAAAAGAAACAAAATATTTTTGCAAATATTCTGCTCCAGGGTTTATTTCTGTAATAGCGCTGTTTTTCGTTTACCACTTGTTTTTGGCACTCATTATGTAGCAGAACATGTCATCAATCCCAGTGCTTTTCACTGTTCTTTCAGTTCACTGATAGATGATTTTCAATAAATGTTATTTAAAAGACATTTTTGCTGGAGACTAAAAACTTCCATGGACTTTTTAATCGCCACAGCCTAATTTAAATAAGAAACCAGAGAGCCAAGGAACATTTTTGACCACCACCAGAGCTCAATATATGTAATTTCAGGAAACACACCTGCTGAGTGCATGTAGCGATTAGGCGAGGGTGTCGCTGAACATTTTCAGGCTCAACTTGGAATTTTTTGTGCATGTGGATTGTTGATTAAGGTAAGTCTCTTATCTGGGCTGGAAAAAGGATATTCCCGGGCAATTTACCAGCCAACCGTCTGTGAACACCCACACAAACTCACAGCAAGAGGAAGGGCCTAGTTTAGAGTTTTCTGGATAGGTAACTCAATCACAAACGTCCCAGATATCCCGTCTGCATTTTTACAAGTGCACTATATAATATGAGGGAGCAACATGATGGATTAAATGTTTGCCAAATTCTAAACCAGGCTCTAAGGGGGATATTCACAAAGAAGTGGCGGTGAGAGGCGTTAGCCTCCTTGGCTTAACGCATCTCACCGCCTCTTCGGAAATGCCAGGCTGCCCCCAATTCACAAGAATATTGTGCAGCCTGGCGTTTCCCCCATCGATGGCGCTAAATATCATGACTTAACGCCAGAACAGGCACAGTTGCACCAGAGCTCAAGGGTGTCTGCAAGCAGGGAGGTTTGTTAATGCACAGGAAGGTGTCCCTTCTTGTACATTAACAAACTGAAAATGCCATTTTGCTTGTTCCACGTGTGATGCTACATGCAGCACACATGGAAAAAGCAAAAACGAGGAGAAATAAAAGTTTTCTCCTCGTTTAGCCACATTAAGAACTGATATTTCTAGGTCTTAAGTGTGGCCCTGCCACCTATTATCGCCACCCTTGATAATAGGTGGTAGCGTCAAACTCAATGGGTGTTGCGGTGGTACGCCCACCGCAACACCCACTGCAGGCCCCCTTTCACGCTAAGTTTAGTGTTAAAGGAGCCCTATTCTCAAGGCAGCGTTAAGCCACTTAACATGGCTTTAAGCCACGTTAAGCCCGGTAACGCTGCCTTGAGAATAGAGCTCTAGCCTATCGCCATGGGAACGTCAAAAACTGACATTCCTGTGGCGATAGGGGCTTGAGAATATGCCGCTGAGTCTGTTTCTTTGGTGCTAAAAAATGGAGAAGCCCTAATGTTTCTTATGGAGCTGACGAAGGCATTTATTCCTTGGAGAAACATGTTTTGGGACCTGGAACAATAAAATATTTAAAAACTGCATCTGCACATTTCAATCATACCTAATTCAGTAGAATGTACCTCCACCATTGTACTGGAAAACCGATGTAATTTACTTAGTGGACTATGGAAACAAAGTACATCTAGAAACCTCTCATTTGTATGAATTTTCAGACATACTCCAATGGTATTCTGTGAATCTTTCAACAATGTGAAAAATCTTGGGTAGAACTCTATGATGTAAAGAGTTATATTTTTGTCAATGGGGCCCATACATTTAAGTGACTGATTTGCCTAGAAGTCATGCCATATCCCATTAAGACTCATTTAAATGTTGAGGCCGGGAAGCCATTTTGAAAGCATTCTGTGAATATAAGTACAGGCCAGGAGCTGTTGTTCTCACAACAGAGAACTAATGTGTGTATGATGTGAGACACAGGTAACACCTTCAGTGCTAGCAAAATGTTTGACTATGAAGCCAGTCAATAATGCTAGTTACTGTCCCTTACCCTCGTGGACACTCTCGCATGTATCTTGAGCACACCGTGATGGACAATAACTAGCATTATTAATCCGCACTGCAGTCAGAAATGTAACTTAAATATGGTTTGAACCAAAACCATTTGTTTGGGTGATTTCTTACCAATGCAGGTTCGCCCAGTGGTGTCAGATTCATATCCGCTATTACAGTAGCAGCGATAGCTACCACGTAGGTTTTCACAAATTCCATTAGTGCAAATGTCAGGATCCAGAGCACATTCGTTGATATCTGTGTGAAGCAAGGGAAGATGAGATTTTAACATCCAAAGCAAATAAAGAAGAAAAGCGTTACATTAAAATGGTTTAGCAGAAAACATATGCATAACATTGTGCATCTTGAATATAGATTTGGTTAAAGGACAGAAATGCACACAATCTGCTTTAGAATGCCAGACTGTTGGCTACGGCTGCAATGTCTGGTAGTTACATTCTAACAAATACACCAACTCAGCAAAGCTTGGGTTTCTAGTGTGTTGTGTTTATTTAGAATTTTTAGTTAAATGTTACCGATGGCAACACAGGCTACGGCAGATGCCATTCTATACAGTAGATACATCAAATGTTTGTAACTCTGATGAACAAGGACCTAACTCGGTAAAAACCTCAAACACAATAGCTGTTTCTATGCCATATTTTTACAATCTCACCTAAAATAGTTCAGCTGAAGCAGCATAGACCCAGATGCTGCAGCCAAGTGACTTTCAATGTATTGTACGTATGTATGCAATGAGGTTCCACTGTGGTCATACAGGAAGTAATGCATGGATTATGAGAGAATTAATGGGACGTATTTTCCTCTGGGTTTTCGATTTGGAACTTGCATTATTTGCAATCTCTCCTTATTCCCGGTAATTTACGCCTTTGCCAGGACTGTGATATTTAGAGCCGGTGTTGGATTGTTCTTTTAAAAAACGACTAAAACTTTATAACAAAGTAAGAGCTAGAATTCTAAACGGCTCTGTGTGAACTCCCATTCGAATAACATGAGCCCACATGTAGACACTACACTCAAGTATAGGGGGCAAGTCACAAGGGCATTTCGCAGTACATAAAGCTGTACTCCTAAAAAAGGGACTAAGCAAGGAATATTCATGTGCAATTAGCTCAAATAGAAAGGACTATGCCCTCTTTGCACTTTTACTAAAAGAGAGTTGGACAATTTGGGGCCAATTCACAAAACCATGCGAGAGTACATAAAAAAATACTTATGTAGTACAACTTCCTATTTGTGAATATACCCATAGAGTCTAATTTTCAAAAATCATCACAATCGCTAACTTCCAGAATGAGTACATATGTAAATATGAGCACATGCTTATCTACAGATGTTTACTATTGTGGAATAGGTGAAATAATAATGTAGCTGCATTTATGCTAAGTAACAGTGAAACTGAAACTTCCATTTGCACAAACAAGGACTTAAAATAAGTTACAATCAACCTGTGTGGAGGTACAATGGCAGAGCATCACTTCGTGAACAAGGGCTTTCAAGAGTACAATAATGAGGAGTTTATATATTTTTGCATCACATTGTGATATATTTGCTCTACATGTTTTAGTTCTTCAGGAATCAACCCCATTACTCCTAGTTGAACAAATCTTAGTAGTGCACAGGCAAGCATAAATGGACTGTTAATAAGGCATAGTGCTGGAACAAATGTACTAACAATAAGGCACCAGTTGTTGCATAATTGACAGGTGATTTGTGAAAGTACTATGTAGTTGTTTCAGGCCAGAACAATATTTCCAGATCCTAATTATATACACAGAGGGTTATATGCCTGTATCCCAGGGTTCACAACCATGATTTTACTAACCCAAAGACCACAACACTGTCAGACCAAGTGCAAAAATTCTTAATGGCAACATTGGTGGCAAGATAAATGAGATATGTTTTATGTTTATGTTTGAAGTAGAATGCTCAACTTTGTGATTGGGTGAAAGGTAGTTTTGTTAAAAACACATTTTGAAATAATGATTTTAACAGATTACCTCTTCCATCAACTGTGATTCCTATTCCACCACTGCAGAGGCTTTGGAATTCCGCTGTTCACATGAAACAAAAACAAACATATTTCACTGACACAGCTTTTAAGTGTATGTATATTCATCAAATCCACTGCTTAACAAAAAGCAGAAGTCACAAACCTAGTCAGGGTAAGCTAGATACACACTAAAAGAGAACCTTTGCCCACCCTCTGGTAGCTTGGCACAGAGCAGTCTGGTGTATCTAAACAGGCAACGAGTAAAGTATTAATGCAGCACACACACAGTAATGCAATGAATACGCCACAAAAGAACACCGCAGAGGTTTATAAAAACAGATGATTATATTTTACATAAAACAATACCAAAATGACAAAAACCCAATGTATAGAAGTTGAGATATTGCATGCTAGTAGTACCTGTAAGTATGTAGCCATTTTATATCAAACAGGAACTATACAGTTAACAAATAATCAACTTAAGAGCAATCTAATGGTGTTTATAACGTAATGTTATGTTATTTGTAGAGTGCAGCGATTAATAAACAGTGTGCTAGGAATCCTATCAACGGTGCTATGGGAGTAAAAAAATAATTACCAAACTTCAAGACAGAAATGAAGATAGGTAAAAGGAGAAAAACCTTTGACAATAAAAATCTAGAATCATCTCTTCTGAGTGATCATTGTACTTAAAATCTTGACAGATAATAAATGCTGGCGATGCAAGTCCAAAAGCTCTGACACTTCTCATATTCTATGGTTTTGTCAAACACTAGAACACTGCTGGAGGATTGTATGGTCAGTACTTTTACGAGTGCAATCGATCCAGCTCATACACTTAGTGCTGATTCACAATGTAACTAATATCTCTGGCCTCAACAAACACTCAAGTAAATGTTTAGCGACGTTACTGGTTGCACTCAGATTCTGTATTCTTAGGCAATGGCGACAACCGACTTTACTCAGAGAAGAATGACTTACAGAATTTGGCAGAATTTTTTTTAATGAACAGACCATTTATAAAGTAAATGACAAAGTGTTATACTTTGGCCAGGTACAGGAACCGTTCCTTAGATGGACTGTTTTCCTCTATAATGAAGGTTTGACTGAGTCATGTGTCATCATAGACATGGTGATTAAGCAGCCTTACCTCATTTCACAAAGGTTACCAGGGTCGGACTGGGACATAAAATAGGCACAGGCACCAAAATTAATATGACCCCATTAGCATATCAGATAGCTAAAAAGTGACCCATAATTTGCAAACCACGGCAGGTTTAAACGTGTGCACAAACGCTGTATAGGTGTTGTGCAAAGAATGGGTGACTGTATTTATTTGTGCTTACTGAAGGCAATGTTTGTGCTAATTTTAGGGAAATCAACAGCTAAACTGGCCCACCTCGCCATAAAACAGGCCCACAAACAACAAAACAATTGTTCAACATACTGATATTAGACCAGCCCCTCGGGCACTGCCAGATTTCCCTACAGTCCAGTCCAACCCTGAAAATTACCTGTGTGTTCTATTGTTCCCTAAGCATACTTAGGTGATTGTATTTTGTGTACTTTTTGAACATGCTAATGTACATACAATTGTATATAGCATGGATTGTCCTAGTTCTATAGAACTTAATATCTGCTGTAACCTATGTATGTACGTGCTTTAGTTAATCTTTTTACTGCTATCATAATCTTGCCTACCCAATTAGAAAGCAGTACAGGCACAAGAATAGTAGCACAGGCATATAGACCGTCCTGATAAAGAGATGTGATCAATAGACCCTTGAATTATCTACTAGTTTAACAAATGTACTTGTGCATTATATTGTCTCTGCCAGTGTGTTGGACTACTTGTTGTGCTTCATTTTCAGATGCATCCCCCTCACCTGTCTTCACCATCTCTCTGTTCCATTCTCCTTCCCCATATCAAATTCTTCTCTTTTTTATTCAGTAAAGGATTGTTGCAAAAACATCTTCATAGCTCTCAGTACAAAAAGCCTCAATTTGCTTGTATCAACCATGTTTACTCTGTGCAGGAAGGGCTGGTTGGCTTCCTCAGTCGCAGAGTGGCTTGTCTGAGTAGTGGTGCTTCTCTAACTGTGCAGCACACCTCTATCTGTGGGCAACCCTAAGGCTCCTCGTGCTCATTACCTCACAAGATGCCCTTTCCTGTGGATTCTGGGGCCACATGTGTGATGTGTGCTGATGATACCTGAATCTAATTTTCTTCTCACTCCATATTACCGCGCATTTTCCAAAGCAAGCTACTAACTTATCATAATTTGACACACCATGACCTGTACTATCTAATATTTAAAACAGCTAACACAGAACTAACCTCTTTCCCATCATCATGCGCATGTAGTATTTACCACTTCCATTTCAGTCTCTTCTGAGATCATCGACTCCTCCTCTGCCAGTCGGTCTGTGATATGTTTTATCATTCATGTCTGCCTTTTCATCTTCAGCTCTCTAACTATCATCTCTGCCCACTGTCACCTACTCAAAATTAGCAATATCTGTTCCTACAACTGCCCCTCAAAACATATTTGAAAAATATCCTGTTCTTATTCACCCGAGATTCACCTCTAACTCTCCTTCAGATAGTAGGTTGACCAGCTGACAGCACACAAGAGGTCTTGGTGTATATTCTTCATACTGGGTTTTAAATTAGCCTGTGTTCACATCTCACTACCTCCCATACCTCAAACCAATTTCCTCCACACTCACTTTACCCTTTCAATGCAATTCAAGTCCATCCTCACCCGTTAGCCAGTGGCGGCTCTTCTAGTAAGGAGCGTTGCCCTACTGAGCAAAAATGAAAAATAAAATGACAATAACGTGTTATTGTCATTTTATTTTTCCTGTTGAGTCAGTGGCCTGTGTGTAGTGTGGGGCCGGTCAGGGCTGGACAGCGCAGGGGGAGGAGTGGTCTTGGGCCGACCAAACAGTTCAAGTGCATTTTTTATGTTCCTACCAGTCCGCATTACACAGCCTGGTCAGGAGCATGCACAGGCCCCAAGTTCAAGTCCGAGCGCCGATCCACGGCACTCAGACCAATCACAACGCTGCACTGCAGCATTGTGATTGGCTATGGGGAGCCTGTGTGCCAGGTGCTTCCTGTAGAGGGAGAAGGAAGAGGAGCAGGGGAGGTAGGGGCCGGCAGGCCATTAAAAGGTAAGATTTCTTTTAAATTAATCAATCCCCCCCAACCTGCCCCACAACCCCTGTGTGCCACGATCCTGTCCACAGGACTACTGAGCTCTTGCGCATGCCTGCGTGTGGCTGTCCTTGCTCCTTGAAGTACTTGCCTGGACATCAAAGTTCATTGTATTGCCCTTGACCCAATGACGTTTGCAGTTCTTAATTTAAAAAAAAACAGAGTTTTAGTAAGCAGATGGAAGATCAGTTCCCCCTTTATTTCTGTTAGTTGTGAACACTGACCTGGGTGCAACAGAAGGCTATTGAGTTTGGGATCGGGGTGGGGGGAAGAGGAGCTTTCACCGTTTGGAGCTAACGACCAAAATCTGCAAATTATAGTTTCTGTCGAAGTTTCAATGGAGCTAGCGGAATCGTAACGCAGTGTGAATGAAGAATGTGCGATAGACAAGTCCGGGATATCTCACTGTGGACTGTACACATGTTGACATGGATGCTATCCCGTAGCACTGTGAGTGTCCTTGTAATCTTTAACCTGCAGTGTACACCTCCGAGTACTACCTAAGCTTCCTTTTTGTTTTGTTTAAAATAATATCCACCCGTTTTTCCAAAAGCATGGGTCGACCCTGACTGTTTATTTCACTCTTTAGTTACAGTCTGCCTCTGTCAGTGCAAGGACCCTCTTCCTGTAACTGCAAGAGATTTCCGAATAGGTCAATTGTGATACAGCTATTGTGAACTGCATAGTATGTGTGCTTCCCAGTTTAGGGGCTGTTTATCTGATTTTGCCCTAAAATGCAATAGTCATAATGTTTCTGATTCTGTGCTCTTTATATTATGCCAAAATGTTTCCCATCATAGTAGGGCTTAAGGATATGCACAACCACATTGTGTCAAACATTATCCATATCCAATTGGTGTTAAATGTATTTGTTCACTTACATTTCATCAGCGTATGTTTCTCGTAAACTAAGGCAACATGCTCATTAGCTGGCACTGTCTCAGTATAAGCAAATAAAATATGCCACTCAAACCAACTATATAAATATTCGACTCTGCCTTGGAGACATTCGCAAGAGCGGCACATGTGCGTCTGTAGATCATGCATATCATTAATTATACAAACCTATATGGGAAGTCTGTGATTAATTTAGCTAAAATCAAACAGCAAGTTAATTATCATGTGTGCTTGTTGCTGTAGTTGCTTATTAATACCTAAAAGACGGTTGTCTCCAGAGTCTAGTTTAGTTTAACTGACAACTGAGCGGAATAGTGTGCACTGCCTTTTAAATTCTGCACATTGATGTATTTATAATCACATTAGAGTAACAATGTTTTTGGTGAACACTTAGGTGCCGATTCAGATGTGGGTAGGAAGGGCTCCGACAGTCGTTAGAAGTCCTTCCTGCTCGCATCGGAATGGCTCGGTCTGATTTTTTACCGACCGAGCCATTCTGATGGGCTTGGTCAGAAAGGAAGCCGACCCGGTTTTCTGAATGGCTTCCGACGGGCTCAGAGAGCCGTCTGCCATCCAGAAACCCTTCAGTACGGCCGGCTCTTTCAGGGTAAGGGAGTTTGATGGCAGTTTCCCACTGCCTTTTTGTGCCGTTTTTTCCGGCACAGAAAGGCAGTGGAAAACTGTCTTTGGGGGCCTCCAGCAGGGCCCCCGTAGGTGTGAAGCCACCGAATGGTGGCCTCGGGGGCACCGATCATGCCCCCTTGATGATCCCTGCACCAGGTAACAGGTACGGCCTAGGGGTCACCTATCATGTCCCCATGTTGATCCCGGCACCCGGTGGCAGGCACATTGTGGTGCCTGCCATGGGGTGGAGGGATGAACTGGACCTCTGCGCTTAACAGTGCGAGTATGCATTCTGTTCGGAATGCATGCTCCCATTGTTAATTATAGGATTGCAACCGAACATGGTTCAGTTGCATTCTACTTGCAGATCTGGAACCAATGACAAAAGGTCATTCGGTTCCAGTTCCTGTCCGATGTCAGACAGACTCTGGTCTGTCTGACAGCGGAATCGCCCCCTAAGTATTACCACATAACATTTAGAGTTTGTGCATACAGGTAAGTGTAGATGTAGGAATCACTGAGTGGGTTTTTAGAAACTGGTATTGGTGTGTCTATGATTTCAAATATGGTACTCCATATTTTATAATAGTGAATGATAAGATGTATCTGATTGTCACATGGATGATGTCATCAGTGATGTCATTTGAGATGTCATCAGTGATGTCATCAGTGATGTCTCTGACCATTTCATGAATGATGTAATATGTGACATCATCAGCAGTGGACTGCGGGCGCGCGAGTTATACTTAGAACAACTAAATATAATGGAGGAATTTCAATGGTTTTGTACGAGTGAAATGTCCAGCTAACTACAACACCCCTAAAACCTACGGTTTTTTCAGTGAATTTCTAAGGGTTTTTAAATGCTAATTCCTAACTATAACATGTCTGAAACCTATGATTTTTTCAGTGAATATATATATATATATATATATATATATATATTCAAAAAGGTTCGAAATCAACACAGCATCCGCTCCCGCTGACAACGAATTTTGAGAAATGCTACAAACTCCGTGCTCTTGTTTCCAGTGTATATTTATTCCGTGAGTAACAGCCCACCAGTCGCCATGACGCGTTTCGCCTCAGCCGAGGCTTGATCACATGTCATGTCGAGAAGAAAGGAAGTGACATAAGTAGTGCAAAGGGTCACATGGTCAATGATACATCCTTTCATGGATTTAAAGTGATATTCACCCATTACACGGAAAACAGAGTGTGGGGCATAGTGCCCTCATATTGCAATAATCACAAAGTTAAACTGTGCGTTTCAATCAGGTTACATCAATTCATTATATACATGTATTTACTATCACTATCTTCCAGTAATTTCCAAAGCTGTAAAAAAGCATACATATGAAATTAAATAAATACTTATCTCCAAAATAAGTATGTTTTCCTTAAGAACATATTCAAAAATTCATATATTTACACCATATTTACAAGATATCCTACTGTCATTGGTTTCTTTGTAAAAAAAACCCTATCAAAAAGCAGACCTATTTCATCTTGGCTGGTTTATTCAACCTTCTGCTAGTTCTGATTATTAGACATTTAATAAGAATATGCAATTTGTAGCTTTCAAAGATAGTGATTTACATTTAAATATAATCATGAGTTAGAACAAAATTGTACCACAGTGAGTAATAACAATATGTAACCTCCATGTGATAATTAGTGTCTCGTGTAATTTATCGCTTTCTACCTTATACTTCCTTGGGGGTCGTCAGTTTCAATATTTGTAAAAGTGACAGTGCATTAAAATTTCAATCTATTTATTAATAGAATTTCAAACTTATTTAGGCTGCCAAGTAAGCATATTTAAAAAAAGTGTCTTATTGCCCGTCGAAACACACTGGTGCCATCAAGATTATTCTGTATCTCCACACTAGATCACAGGCATGTGTAGAGATCTTCACTACAATTCAATCCCCCAGGCTGCTTACTGTTGAGTTCGAGGATATAACGTGTTTCTAAGAGACGTAATTTTCCATCTCTATCTCCTCCCCTCCTCAGTGGTAAAACAGAGTCCACCAGATAATATTTCAGCAGATCTGGGTTGCTCTGATGACATTTCTCAAAGTGTCTTGCTACTGGATAAGACTGATCCTTCCCTACAATTGCCTGCAGATGCTGCAGGATGCGCTTGTGGGCAGGGAGACGAGTACTCCCAACATACTGTAAGCCACATGGGCACAGTAGAATATACACCACGAATTCAGTCTTGCATCCTAGTTTCTGTTTAATGGCAATTGGAGTATCATGGAAGGGACTAGTAAAATGGGTTTTATTAATGGCGTGCTTACAGGCCTTGCAGACCTGACATTTTTTGAAGCCTGTAATTCGTTCCCACCATTTCTTTGGAACGTCCAAGGTGTTACTAACAATAGCACTGCCTAATGAAGGAGATTTCCTGAAGGTGATCTCCGGTCTATTTCTCACTAGGTCACCTATTACCGGATCCCCTTTGACCAAATTCCAGTTTCTCGAAAAGATCTTACGTATTTCAGCATGTTGCTGGCTATATGTGACAATTGCCCTGCATTGTACCTTTTCATCAGTTGCGGGTAAACTCTCAGCTGTAATATTGGTGTCCTGACCATGCCCCAATAGTTGTTCTCGGGTCAGTTTAGTTGTTTTACTTATAGCCTCATCAATCATCTTATGACTATAACCTCTCTCCACAAAACGTACTTTACATGCCTCCTGGGCTAATTTGCATTCATTGTCAGTACTGCAAATGCGCTTTATGCGCAGCATTTCCCCATAGGGGATGCTGCGAATTAGATGGCGCGGATGATTGCTTGAAGCATGTAACAAGGTGTTACCAGCGGTAACCTTCCTGTGTAGTTTAGTTTCTAGTTTATTTTTGTCCTTATCAACATACACTTCTACATCCAGGAATTGCACTGAACAGTCACTTATGGTTGAAGTAAATTCCAAATTTACATCGTTAATGTTCAATTTCGCAACAAAATCAACAGCACTCTCTACTGACCCCCTCCAGACAAAGAACAAATCGTCTATATATCTGAGGTACAGTACTACATTTTGTTCAACCATTGTTCTGTGCTGCCCCATCAGGGTCTGCTCCTGCCACAGCCCCATGTGTAGACATGCAAAGCTGGGGGAGAAGCAAGACCCCATGGCCACCCCTCTGAGTTGTTGATAGGCTTGGCCACCAAAAGTAAAAAAATTCTGCTGTAAACATATTTGTAACATTCCCATAAGCATTCTGTTATGTTGTGCATTGTGCAAAGGACGTTTATCTAGAAAGAATTGAACCGCCTTCAAGCCATCCATATGTCTTATGGAGGTATAGAGAGAACAAATGTCCAATGTCATCAATATATAGTTCTCATTCCAGCTAAGCTGAGACAATTTACATAGGAAGTCGGTCGTGTCTCTTATATAGGAGTTCAATCCCTTAACCCATTCTTGTAAAAAATAATCAATGTACCTTGAAAGGTTTTCCGTTGCACTGTTGATCGCCAATATATATAAGAATCCACAATCCTGAGTGCCAGCAACAGCGCGCAGACACGAACCAGGCACAGACCCCAAAAACTGCAAACCAGCCACAGCTTAAAAGACGAGAGGGTCTGTGGAAGACGAAATCGGCCAATTCGTCAATTGAATAAGAATCCACAATCCTGAGTGCCAGCAACAGCGCGCAGACACGGAACAGGCACAGACCTATATATATATATATATGGATGTATGTCGATACCACGCATACCGTTACAACGCGGTATGTAACAACGTGGATTTAACAACGCAAGTCATTATGTCGACTTGCACTGGAGGGTGCTGGATTTAGAATTAGTGTAAATTACTATTCCAAATCCAGCCTACGTACAGTAGGGAAGGTGTTGGAATAGTAATTCACACTATTCCTTAGTCTAGAGCGCCCTCCAGTGCAAGTCGACATAATGACTTGCGTTGTTAAATCCACGTTGTTACATACCGCGTTGTAACGATTGCGTGGTAAAGGATGTTTCCCATATATATATATCCAACAGAGAGTACGCCACGAAAAGAGGCCACCACACGAGAATGGTTTGTCCATGAGCACGCGTTCACCCAGCGGGTGCCTCTGAGGAAGAGAATTTCGAAACGCGTCAGGCTCTCGGACCAGTGACTGATTGAAACTGCCACCAGAGCCTGATTGTACCCTGGAAATAAAAGGTTTGCCACCTTTCAATCGTGTTCGTGTGCTGTTCAACTGTGAGGGCAACTTTGAGCGTATATTTAGGGCGGTAGCCCCAGCCGCCGAACTTGCACGCGGCTTCGAACAATGCGGGGCCGACATGTGGGACACGGCGGTGGGATTAAAAGCAGACACTGCTGGCGGTGGCCCATCCAGGGCTTTTGAATTTGGGACAGAAATTAGTGCTACCATCCAAGGTTAGAATACCTTGACTACATTTTCCATAGTGCAGTGCTGTCATTGGACAGGCCCATCAAGGGACGGGATTACAGCGCTATGTAAAGAGTCCAGGAGCACGCATTCACCCAGCGATTGCCTCTGAGGAAGAGAATTTCGAAACGCGTCAGGCTCTCGCACCAGTGACTGTCTGATTGAAACTGCCACCAGAGCCTGCTTGTACCCTGGTAATAAAAGGTTTGCCACTTTCAACCGTGTTTGTGTGCTATTCAACTGTGTGGGTAACTTGGAGCGTATATATATATATATATATATATATATATATATATATATATATATATATATATATATATTTATATATATATATATATATATATATATATATATATATATATATATTACCTACTGGCGGTCGCCAGTAGGTATATATAGTTAGGATTTTTTCTCTATGGGTTTTTTGAAAATTCTATGTCTAATAACTTTGGCGTTTGTGGACGGAATTGGCTGAAATTTTCAGGAAAATGGCACATTTTGTTTCTGAGCAGCCCCTGAAAATTGGGGGGGGTTTCGTCCAGGGGGGTCGAGAATAAAGGGGTGTCCCAAAACGTGTTTTTAACATTGAGTTTTCCATAGGGCGGTTGGCCTCACTTTTAGCCCGAACGGCTGAATGGATTTGCACGAAACTTGGCAAAATTGTAGGGACTGGTAGCCCGATGTGCCTTTTGTAGGTCTCAATATATGTGCTCCAGTGGATTTTGAGAAATTAACGTTTAAAAAAAGATATATATCTGTAACAGCGGACCAGGCAGCGGCCCAGGACGCGTACTTTTCGCGCAACGGAGCTTTGTGAAGCGAAGCTGATTGGTTCTCCGGCGTCTGTCAACATTCCAAACAGTCCGTAGCGGCCGCCATCTTGTCTCTCGGTAGGATCGAGAGACAAGAGGAGGCCAAAGCGATGGGGCAAATGACCATAAGGGGGCATAGTACATTGTCGCTGACCCCCTAGGTTTGATGTGGAGGTTTTAAAAGGGCCCCGCGGGGCAAAAAAAAAAAATAATAATAATAATCGAACGGCTGAATGGATTTGCACGAAACTTGGCAAAATATTAGGGACTGGTAGCCCGATGTGCCTTTGCTAGGTCTCAATATATGTGCTCCAGTGGATTTTGAGAAATTAACGTTCAAAAAAAGATATATATCTGTAACAGCGCTCTGCTTCGCGTAACGGAGGTTTGCGAAGCTGATTGGTCATTCTGTCACTGGGCTATAGTTGGGCTACATCTGGCTGATATTTGGGCTACATTTGTTTTTTTGTGTGTCTGGCGGCCATCTTTGGGCTACATTGGGCTACATTGGGCTTCATTGGGCTACATTGGGCTACATTTGGGCTCCAACATATATATAGGCCAATGTAGCCCAATATATATTTTTCAAAGTTAATTTTCGTAAAAACCACTGGAGCATATATCTTGAGACATAGCAAAGGCACATCGGGCTACCAGTCCCTACAATTTTGCCAAGTTTCGTGGAAATCCATTCAGCCGTTCGAGCTAAAAGTGAGTCCAACCGCCCTATGGAAATGAAGGAAATGAATGGGTAATTTGTAATTAGCAAATAGCTAATCGCAAACTAGGAATGGTAAAGAATCGCTATTTATTCCTTAAAGTTCGCTATTTAGGAAATGCAAAAAACTTTGATGATACATATGGCGGTTCATCTCTAACAAGATAAGAAGCATAGGGATACATTTATGATGACTGGCGCATCACCAGGGATGTGTTAGTCATTCTGTGCCGCTGTTCCGTCACCTATGGTGTGCTGCATTTACAATGCGGCGCATCATGGGGCAAAAACAGCACAGATGCGTGATGTATCTGTGCCGTAAAGGTGGCGCATTGCTGGAGTTGTATCGCAAGTGTGATGAAGCTCCAGCAAGGGTCGGGGGTGCCCCTGTCGCAGGGTTTCTGTTCTCACACAGAACTGTGGACAGAGGATTGGAACCTCGGCGAATTAGGGTGTCCCAAATCAAAAACTCCTTAGCAAGCTAGGTACAGTGTCACATTGGATATAACAAACTCTCAATGTTTAGACAATCCAGAATATGAACTTATAGTACCTCAGGATACGTGGAACTCATGAACAGTCGGTCGTTATATATTTCTTAGAAACCAGAACATGGAGTTAAGAAGAACACATGTGTATTTGAAATGTTTATTTACTAATGCCGTCTTCTCAGGCGTAGTATCTTAGATAATACAAGTACACATATTATCAGTAGCAAAATTACCAGCATAGTTACTAGTACATAAAAAGCGAATGGTGATAGTATGTTAACATGCTGTAAATGAATAAGAGTTAGCAACACTTATAAGCAGCCGCGGGCCGTGGAGGGAGTTACGGTGAGGCAGGGAGGCGGGGAGGGGGAGAAGCAGGGTGGAGAATACAAGTACACATATTATCAGTAGCAAAAGTACCAGCATAGTTACTAGTACATAAAAAGCGACTGGTGACAGTATGTTAACATGCTGTAAATGAATAAGAGTTAGCAACACTTATAAGCAGCCGCGGGCCGTGGAGGGAGTTACGGTGGGGCAGGGAGGCGGGGAGGGGGAGGGGCAAGGTAGAGAGGGCTCCACCCTGCTTCTCCCCCTCCCCGCCTCCCTGCCTCACCGTAACTCCCTCCACGGCCCGCGGCTGCTTATATCTCACCCTCCCTAATACACATATTATATTATTTGCTAAGAAGGTCTCTTTGTGTTGGTTTAGGGCGTGCCCATACTTTAGTGTCTTAGATTTGAAGGAATCACATCAGCATACACCAGCTCTCTCTTCATGTGAACCGCATCAACTGTTGTGTATGTGTGTTCGGCAAAGCAATATAAAACCCGCCTCATGCCCAGAATTGGCAGAAGTTGCACTTATGTTATGAGTATGAAGTCGTGGAGATCAGACCTCATAACAATTCTGTATCGTGTTGTTCTTGAAACTTTAGCACTCGCTGTACAGATATAGTTTAACAAGCAAAGCAGATAGTAGAGCAATAACATATTATTCTCATGTAAACCACGATGAACTACTAGGTGGAAAGCTAAAGCAACAACTAAGTGTCGTGTGCAGAAGTTACAAAAAAGGAAAAATGGCGTTTAAACCGGTAATGAGCCCATGCTAACTTAACACGGTGTAAAGATATCCAGGACCTAGATGACACCTCCCCATGATCCGGAAACGAACTGAATAAGATAATAGAAGTGCCATCTCATGAGAGCAGATTGCAAGTTTATATGTGGACGGTCCGCAAGGTAAAGCATTAAAAACTAGGAAAATTTAATGCTAAAGAAAAATAAAACAGCCAAGTACTTTATCGAGTCTTAAGCCAATAGGCAAGGTAAATAATAAAAACTTGACAAATAAGTCAATGAATTGTCAATGAAATGCTAGTACTCAGCATATCAAACATGAAAAAGGACTATGACATAACTGTGTATGCAAAATAAGCTGCAACAGCCTCCAATAGGAAGTCACCGTCTTCATCCGAAAACAGTTCAGCCATCCAATTTAAAAGCGGAAAAGAACATACGTGCTCTCCCAGCACCGGATCCTCTATCACCATCAGAGGACAGCTCGGTGGGTTTTCAAGAAAGCTCTGTTCCAAGAAAGACTGTGCTGCCGCCAGTAAATTCCAGGGACCAAGTAGTCCATGCATCAATGCCACAGCCATAATCCTTTCGCCAGGACAAACCAACTCGTGAGTAATGATAGGAGTCATCAGCTGATTAAAGTCGACGTCAGGAGAAACCGGTCCGCAGAGACACAAATCAATGGCCCAATCAAAATCACAGGTCAGGCAGTGAAATACAGGCTGGACACAGGTGAAGTAGGAGAATCGAAAAGATAATCCATATGCCGTGCTTAATATCGCCAACGGCATTGTGCCATAATATTCTAGCATGCGATTGCGGAACAGTGTCAGCAGCTGCAGGGTGGGAGGTTGCATAGGAGGGACATCCATATTTAAAAATGTAAAAAAGCACAAGAGCGTCCGCTGGTAATGCAAGTAAAAATGCCAATCCACGAACCAGAGTGGAGAAAATAGAATGAAAGGAAGCAGGGATGACTCCAAAGATTTTCTCAAATGAAGTCACGAGATCACTGGTAACAACTTTAAAAAAGTGCGCCAGGGTCTTTGTGGAGGATGCGTTAAAGATAGTCGGAACCATCTTGCTGAAATTGAAAGGCAAATCTGAATTGAAAAGGGTGTGCACCTCTGTACGGGTGTTCGCTATGTGAAGCACGAAAGTTTCACGGGCCGAACTCAAGGCCACCTCTCTCTGAGACAAAAGAGCTCTTATTCTTGCCATGCCGTTGAAATCTGTCCCAAGGTTGGTATTTGTGGCCAGATTGAAAACTCCCTATGATCATGTGTGGGAGGAAATAGAACATTTCTGCAGCAAATAACCCGTTCACTTACTGTTACGATAAAAGGAATACTTTTAATTAACTCAGAACAATCTTCATTATTGAGCATCAAATAACTACCATTTTCCAACAACTTGAACGTGGGGATGATAGCAGGAACTGGCGTGCTTTGCAACACGCAAGCCATATTTGGTCGGTGTTTGTTGCATGAACCGTGTAACTGTATGTGCCTACACATTAGTGAATGATCTGGCGTCTCAGTGCATTCCTCTCCATTCAGATAAACTTCTTGATCATCTTTGAAACATCTGTATGTGTATGGAAGCGACCAGACCTCATGAAGAAAAGCACTACCTAAAGGTTCATAACGACCTATTGGTATATATTTCATACAATTTGAAAACTTATATAAAGCAAAAGGCAGCGTTATTAAACCGTGGATAAGGCACGTTGCCAAAAAACCCGCAATCCTCTGCTGATGATGTCACTGAGCATGTCATGAATGATGTAATATGTGACATCATCAGCAGTGGATTACGGGTAATAGTATCTCTAGTTTACTCCCCTATAGCTGTCTTTCTTTTAACATAAGTGTCTGTTTCCTTCTCTTATACTTACTGTTTTTGGTTCGCTTTCGGTTCGCGTACCGGCGAGCGAACTGGGAAGCGAACTAAGAGAAATAGAGGTTGGCACAGTTCCAAATATTGTACCAATTTTTTAATAACGGGGAGGTAGTTCTGAAAATAACTTTTTTTTTAATTGTTTTTGTTGTTTTATATATATTTTTTTTTTTTTCGGAACATTTTTTTACTGTTTTTGAATTTTTCTGAACAGTTTTATATTCTTTTGGGTTTTTCTTGGAGGGGGCAATGAAAACGATTCATTGTAAAGGGCTCAACAGGAGCAACAAAACAAAAAAAGAAGTATTTATTATTTTGGGCGTTTCGTACAAACTTGCATATGATAGTCAATAGCTCTGTTGATCAGAGTGATGCTTCTTTCTCCGTAGCAAATGAATCCATCGCAATATACGCAGGTGTGTTTTACTTCACCAAATCTCATTTGTATATTTGGCACCCTCTCCCTGCCCTCTGGTCCCGTTACTTCCGGTACAACAGATCTTCTGGCCATAATAGGGAGATTATCTAGGTCGTTCCGAAACTGTGCAGCACTGTAGTTGTTAGGATGCCACCTAGTCATATGGCGATGCATTGTGTAGTTTCCGAAACTGTATTTTTTCTCGGTTCCTCTGGACAGTCTATCTTGACATATAAGGCAAGTTACGTATCTTGCATTTACTTTTTTCTGACCTTTGGGAATTTTAAAAAATTGCCAAATGAAGTTTTCTTTCCGGTGAGACGTCTTGGGCTGCTCAGGCAAAAACTGCCTCTCTTCGTGCTCGTCGTCCTGTTCCTCTTCTTCGTCTTCTTGTTGAATTATAACTTGAGCAGGTGGTCCACTCTTCCTTGGATGTGGTGGAGGTGGTGGGGAAGCACCAGCTGAAGCTACTAAAGAAGCCATTGCTCAGTGATCACAAAGGGTCTTTCTCTCACAATGATGAAAGTCAGAGTGAGGAAAGAAGGAGGGATTTTCATCATTTGGGAAAAACAAGAGTTCTCAACCAATCAAAAGTGTTCATTTTAGATTATATGACCTAGTCTTACATCATTAGGAAACCAAAAGTGAAATGAACCAATGAAAAGTGTTATTACCAAGTCACATGACTTGCTGTGTTTACGTTAAGCGCTTTGCAGGGCCTCCCGGTTTGCTTCCAGAAACCTGCGCTTTGCGACTCGCTTCGCGTACCAGTTCGCTAACGTAGCACGTCATATGACGTATCACGCGAGAACGTGAAACGTCATGCGGACGGGAGGCGTCACGATGTTGTTTTCTAACGCGGCACTTGCGGTAAAGAAACGTTTACCGGCTCGCGGTCTATTTCGCGGCATCAAGGTCAGCTAACGGGAAGCTTCCCGATTCGCGAAGCGGGAACGAAGAAAAAAAAATATTTAAAAAAAAAATTATTCATAAACATATAAAATATATTTTTGGATTTAAAGAAGAATACATTTTACAGCTACAGATATTAGCTGTTAAAAAACCAATGAAATTCACAGAAAAAACCATAGGTTATAGACCATATATAGTTAGGAATTAGCATTTACAAAACCTTGAAAATTCACTGAAAAAACCATAGGTTATAGACCATATATAGTTAGGAATTAGCATTTAGAAAACCTTATTTTACTCACACAAAACCATTGAAATTCCATATATAGTTAGTTGCACTAACTATATATCGCGCACCCGCAATCCACTGCTGATCATGTCACATATTACATCATTCATGACATGGTCAGTGACATCACTGATGACATCACTGATGACATCTCAAATGACATCACTGATGACATCACTGATGACATCTCATTTGACATCATTCTTGTGCTAATACGATAAACCTCTTCAGACTCTGATATAACCTTAGATACACTCAGTGTATACAGACACTCACACACTGCCACTCATCCATGGAGTTACTCACACACCCAGTCAGTCATGCAAAGAAACCATCTCACCTCCATTTCTTCAACTATACAGTTAAACACACCTTACTTATTGAAACATATACTAAAACATATTTACTCTCTTATACAATCCCTGATACAAGTTCACAATGATCGATACAACCACTCACTCATTCAGTGGCTCTCATGCACAGTTATTTATATATGCCAACTCTCAAATGTACTGTGTTTTACATATGTACTTACTATGACATGTAGCATTGAGATATCCATTCACTCATCAATACACTCATGCACACAGTCAACTGCCTATGTAGCTGTTTCCACATGCACTCTTGAACTCATACACCTAGTGAATAAACTGCTCACACATCTATGCATAGAGTCACACACCTTCCAGCCACCCCCACACAAACTCAATCTCCCATAGAAATACTTGGGCAACCAATTAATAACACATATAGCCTCTCGTATAGCTAATGATCAACACATGCAGCAGTTTACAGAACAACAGACATAATGATGCACAAATTAAGACAGTTTAGTCACTAACCCATGCATTCAGTGAGACACATTTAATCACTCACTCATACAGTCAGTCACGCACCTACTAAATCCTTCATCCAGACACTTATACATCCACTCATTCTTCAATATGTAAGACATATTTTAACTTTACAGAAACATACAGTCACTGGATGTAGTCATCAGTGATGTCATCAGTGATGTCATTTGAGATGTCATCAGTGATGTCATCAGTGATGTCACTGACCATGTCATGAATGATGTAATATGTGACATGATCAGCAGTGGATTGCGGGTGCGCGATATATAGTTAGTGCAACTAACTATATATGGAATTTCAATGGTTTTGTGTGAGTAAAATAAGGTTTTCTAAATGCTAATTCCTAACTATATATGGTCTATAACCTATGGTTTTTTCAGTGAATATATATATATATATATATATTCATTTATATATATATATATATATATATATATATATATATATATATATATATATATATGAAGGTTTCCTACATTTGATTAGTAGAGTTGTCACAAATTACAGTGTGACATTTTTTCTAAAGTTAATCATTGGTGCTATGAGGCAGAAATAGTTTGCATGATCTTTTCTTCTTGTGTAAAAGGTATGGCACAAACCGATTTAGCTGCAGTCTACACATCAGCCATATTATATAAACGTTTGTGCTGGTGCGTAAAAAAAGCTTTGGTCTGCACTATTTTTCAACAAATTAATTTTGCTCTACTTAATTGAAGGGAGACAAGTTTGAAAACAAATCAGTTCGCTACTTTTTTTTATACTACATTAGCAGTCAAAATAGTGCAAAATATATATGCACTAATTTTGCCCCATGGAAAATCATTTAAGATTGTCATGTCATCAGATTCATGAGAACCCAAGAGCTGGAAACTTACTTTTTGTGGAAAATTCTCTATTTAAACCTATACCATTTATTCAAATTATTATCCAAAATGCTTTAATATGAATTTTGCACTCTATATCTTAAAATGTTCATGGGGGAAAAAGGAAACTCTTCCCCACGAACCCGCTTTGGGTCACTTGGGCTCACTTGCTCTGTCAAAGTCGCAAACAACCTTTATGTCACACCACTTTTAAAAGTCACCAGCCGTCACTGCCGTTAGCCCTCAACTAGGATGCTCACTCGTTTACTACTTGACTTTAAAACCGACCTCAAGAACCTCCTCTTCTCTAAATTTAGTGCTTGGTTCACAAACATGTTTCCCTGTCATCATGGCAGTATATTGAAAAATGCACAATTTGCTCAAATTAAAAAAGGAATTTGCCATAACAATTGCACACGTGCATTGGCCCTGTGTGCTAAATTTGTGCATAATGTGCGGCCTAGTGTGTGGAAGAGGCAGATCTGTGCTTATAGGTCTGTGACTGTCACACATCACCCTCCCACATGAGAGTCTCCATCTGGGACCATATTACCAATACGGCGCACTTTTGTTTGTGTGCCACGGCACACTTTACAAAAGCCGCACCCAGCGCAAGCAAGGAAACACATGTATTAGAAAAAATGCGCTGCCCCAGGGCAGCCACAAACCTGTGCTGCCTCCAGGGCAATACATTCAAGAGAAATACAGAGCAGCTGTTTAAAAGCTGCTCATTGTTTCATTCTGCAGGCAGCAACCCACCTGCACTTTTAAGGGGAATTAGAGATCCCCTTGCAAGTGGGTGCACAGAGTGACTGCACCCGCCTGCAGTGGGATGTCTGAGATGTCGCTGGGACCCATTTCTACCTCCCAGAGGTAGAAATGGTAGACCATCTATTTGTGGCACACTTTCGGTGCACCTCTTAAATGTCGGTAATGCAGCGTGGTGAAAGAGGCAAAATGACATGTCATAGAGGCAAAATGAATAGGGACACGCCCTTATTCAAATGAGGGAACGCCCTCTAATGAAAGCCCTGGCGCAAAATGTGCCCCAACACTATCTCTATCACAGAACGGGACGCACAAGTGTCTGCAGCCCGTTTCTCGGTGTTATGCTGCCCTAGGTGAGATTTGAAAAATGCCGCCCCCTCCCTTGTACTACTAATTATTCACAAGAGTAATATAACCCCTACCTACCCTCACACGCCAACCCCAGAAGCCACTGAAGGCCTAAACAACTACACAAGCAAACAAACCACAGGTGTGTGTCACACGTCTGCATCTGGCTGCCTACTGCACCTATAGCCGTATTAGAAGAACATTGATTCCCATAACATCCCTCGGTTTGATTGACAGCAGAAATGTCTTAAACAAGCTTTGAACAGGAAAGTCTTGCTTATATTGCAGAAAGTTTTTTAAAAGCACCCCCGCTCCTGATTGGCTACACAGATGCAGAATGGTTGCTTCCTATGGTGTAAGGTCTGATCAACCTCGCTCCTCCTACGGACCCCAGAGCACGGAAGAAGGGACGAGGCAGTGTCTCAACTACTCTTGGAAGCAGAGTCCGGCTGTGTGTGTGTTTTAACCTCCTGGGCCATGACAGCCCCTATCTGTTTGTTCCCGCTGGGAGGACCAGATAGACAGCAACCCGCTCCACAGAAAGGGGCAGTTAGGAGGGTAGATGGATGAGAGCTGGGTCCATTTTGGTCTGAAGGAGGTGCCGCCGCTGGGAACCGTTCAGGGACACCCACATGACTGGGGCTGTTGGCATTGCATATCAGTCCTTAAACTCCAGACAGTCGGAGTGAGAGTGGGTGAGGAGATGATGCCCCATCCCGGTTTCCTTTCAACTCCCTCACAGGACATTTTCCCTTTCTCTTTGAAGAGGGCATCCCCACCCCACTCCCAGCGGAAGGAAAAAAACCTACAGGGCTGTACCCTGGTGAATGCAAAGTGATTTTAGACACTGACTACTCCCGGCCTGACCAGCCTGATGCCACCACAGCCTCTTAAGCTTAAAAAATGTGACGTTACAACAGCTAATCGCCTCACATGTTCGCACCTATCTTCTCACATTTAGATCAGACTGCAGATGCGATTTTGGCACCCCCGCCCACCTGCCCAAGACATGCTCCTGCCGTTCTTTACACAGCCTTTAGGCCAGGATTGTGAGAGCCATGGGGTACAGACAGACCTCCTTGCAGGGGTGGAAGAGACGTGAAATGAAACAACTGTTCAACTTTCCTTTTTGCCCTTATCCCGTTGGTGTAAAGACAGGGCCGGCACCTCGACATACAAGGGTAGCATTTCACGACAATTGCTGTAGAGATAGGGAGCGAGCAGAGAACGGCTGTAGCCTTTGCACGTCTCACTACAGATTCCATGTCAAGAAAGTGCACCAAGAAAGGCCTCGCTCGTTAATATTTACAACGCGTGCACCTCCCTCACACACAGTGAGGAGCAGCGAGAGAGAAACAGAGGGAATAAGAGAAAGAGGAAGAGAGACGGACGACTGAGAGCATCAGAGAAGGAAAAGTAGACATTATTTCGACCACTAAATGAATCCTACCATGTCCCTAATACACCGTCTGGCACCTAAAGTCTCTCACACCACGTGCAACAGAAGCAGGCTGCAGGATCGGCCAACAAGTCCTTGCCTTGATGCTCTTGACTCCTCCTCTCAGCTTCACAGCACTCCGAGTCTGCTGTGCGCCAAGAGGCTAATCGAAAGGTGACAGGTCTGCCCCTCGTAATTTCATTGGTCCAGTCTCTCTGGGGGCATGCCAGCAACAAGAAGCAGGGCCGTCACAAGTAGCGCGTTCGCGCTATGAATGATTAACAGTCCTGATTATTATAGATTATATGAAAAATTATTTCCCCCTTTTGCCGCCCTCCCCCTTTTGCCGCCCTAGGTGGCTGCCTAGTCTGGCCTAATGGTAGAAACGGCCCTGCGAAGTTCTGCAAAACCATTGTGCCCCGGGTGTGCAAAAAAACGGGCGCGCACACACATTGCGCCCCCCCCCCCCCCCGGGGCACAATGTATAATACGGACCCTGGTGTAGGATTTATGCAATGAACATCAACCTTTTTAAGCTAGATTAAATGACTGCTCATAACATAGAAGAAAATAGTCAGAGGAATCACAGTTCAATGATCAAATACATATAAACATTTACCTGAGTTCCTGGAAGGACAAGGTAAACACGGCTCTCCAAAGCCATAATCCGGACTGGCGCAACAGCATTCGGACTTAGTCACAGCCCCAGGGAAAGGGCGGATGCAAACCCCCTTTTTAATTCCTCCATAGCAAGAGCTGCGCATGTGGGTGTCTAGAAAGGGTAGGAGTGAAGGGAAACAGAAGCATTACTTTCCTGAGGCCGGATTACCAAGAGTGCTGCTTATCTGGTGTCTGAGACATGGAACGTGTTGAAAGTGCAAAATGTTTATTCAAAGCATAATGCGGGGCTGGAAGTCGAGAGGCTGGAAACACAGTGTATCTTGATGACAAATGAATCATGCAGCATATGGAAAGGTGCATTAGGAAACCACAGAAAAATATGAAGCTTCAAAGAAGGACAGTTTCCTAAATGCCTTTTAATGAGGTCACCTTCCAAGCAATTACTTTCCCTGCATATTGGACCACACAGTACGTTGCTGGCATTTTATAGAAATTAATTGACATTGATTCCTTTTGATTAATTTGAAGCTTAATGTTTGAAGTAAAATCCAAAGGCTCACAATATGTGGTTATGCAGGCCATGTAAAATGTGCTGACACCATCCTGAACTTCCAGACTCCCAGTGGGTTTCTAATATGGTACGGGAGAGAGGTGCGCGTGTGTTTTATTGGAAGTCTGGTCAATTCATGTACAATGGACTTCACTAGAGTTGGCACAACTTCTCCAGAACACAAGGAAAGTAGTTAGGATTTTTTCAGAAATAAAAAAAATGACAAATGTGCTTTACTTTTTAAGGAACATAAAACCTTCGACCTCTTTAGCCTGTGCAGTACAGAGAGATTCCTCACCTACACAAACACGGCCATCCACACCAATCGCAAGGCCTGGTGGGCAGTCACAGCGAAATGACCCTTCAGTGTTTATGCACTGTCCGTTCATGCAGATCCCGGGAGTGTGGCATTCATCAATATCTGTTTAGGATGAACAAAACAATATCACAGATCATTTAAACCGGTACAATCTTAACATGATTTTAGCTTTAGATAACCTCACCTTCCTGAGCTTCTCTTTGGTTAATATTAAATTCCTTAAGCATAAATGGCTCACACAGCACTTAGAACCGAACGTAGATGTACTAAGCATTTTATGGTTGCAAATGCTCCGATGTGTTGGGGAATAGGCAATGGTCCATGGAACATGTAACTATCTCACTCTAAATAGACACCACCCTACAGTTAGTCCTATGTCACAGTGAGCAGGGGGCCCATGTCTGGGTATACCCTTCACACTTAAGGTGTCTACTGCAGCAAACAACAAAGCGATGTGGCCACATTCCAGTCTATTCAGTATGAGGATGTACCGAGCCATGAAACCTCACCCTCAGAACACAACCTCACAGAATCCAGAGTAGAGCCACGCCCTAGAGGCAAAAAGGGAACAGCAAAGCAGAGATAGCAGAGTCCCCTTAATGCCCAATGATGAAGGGGGAAGAAACACCAGCACTAAACACAGAAGAGGATAAAAAGTAGCCCAGTGACAGATGCCCGACAACCCAAGAAAAAAAGTTCTTCAGAAAGAGTAAGTAAAAGAGACATCACTAGGCAGTGCAATAAATGTATGCACTGAAGCAAATGCAAAGATTAATTAAAGCACTATGAGATAAAAGAAAAGTAAGCTTGGGAATAACACAAGTCAAGCAAAATGGATAGGAGCCAGAACATGGACAGAAACCAAGACACCGAAGGCCGTGCCCCACAGGAAAACCACAAGGCTAACTATCAAACATTAAATGTGAGCAGAGCAAAGAATCAGTGGCGGATGGTGGAATTTGAAACTGGTGAGGCACATGGAGAACAAATCAACGTATGGCAGGCCTAAGACAGTATTCCATCTTCCAGAGGTCGATAAATGAGAAACATTCCTAAAGGATATGGTAACATGGGTTATTCACAGTGCTCAGAAATTGAATAATACATGGAACATTTTCAATGTTAATTATTTATACAAATACATGGCGCCAAGTGCTCTATATTGTGTTAGAGTGATTTGAACAGCGCCATATTTCTATCAAACTGGCCTCACAGCACTGTCAGAGTTTGAATGCCTTACAGCCTGCATACGTTGATTTGTTCTCCATATGCCTCAACAGTTTCAAATTCCACCAGCCGCCACTGGTGAGAGAGAAACATGGAGCATGGAGGCAGGACGCGTTTTCCGATGCGAAAGTACTTGACCGAGATAGCAACACAGATTGCAGGGGGTGCAAGTTGTGGGATGGGGAGGAGCACGAGGCAAAGAGTTTTGGGTGTTTTTTGGTGTAGGCACACAAAGGGAAGAACAACATCGAGCTCAAGGGTGGAAATTGCAGGGGGGAACACATGAGGGACAGAGCATGGGGAGTGTTTTCCACGGGAGGGAGAAGTACTTAAGGCGGGAGCACCATGGTCACAGGAGTGTGGGCCAGGACACAAAGGATAGAGCAGCGCAGAATGCAGGGGCAGGGGTTAGGCGATTGCTGGAGGAAAACCACACAAAGGAGACAGCAACACAGAGCATGGTTTGTTTAGCAGGGATGAAGCACACGAGGGAGAGAGAAACATGGAAAATTGTACTGTGGTGTTTTGCAGGGGAAGAAGCACACAAGGAGATAGCATTATAAAGCATGGGTGGAGGTAATCGCACAAGCGAGCGAGCAACATGGAGCATGTGTATAGTGGGCATTATGGGGACAGAACTCAAAACCGGTATACAACCTTTACAACGCAACTTTTACCACGACCTACCATTACCACGCATTTTTTACAACGCAGGATCCATTACAACGCATACCATTACCACGCATGTATTTACAACGCAGGTACTTTTACAACGCATACCATTACAACGTAAGTATTGGTAAGTATATTATTTTATTAAAAATATTATTTGTTTTTTTTTGTAAAGGGGTATTTTTTGGGTTCAGGGTCAGTTTTGGGTTTTTGGGTAAAGGGGTATTTTTAGGGTTCAGGGTCAGTTTTCAGTTTTTGGGTAAAGGGGTATTTTTAGGGTTCAGGGTCAGTTTTCAGTTTTTGGGTAAAGGGGTATTTTTAGGGTTCAGGGTCAGTTTTCAGTTTTTGGGTAAAGGGGTATTTTTAGGGTTCAGGGTCAGTTTTCAGTTTTTGGGTAAAGGGGTATTTTTAGGGTTCAGGGTCAGTTTTCAGTTTTTGGGTAAAGGGGTATTTTTAGGGTTCAGGGTCAGTTTTTAGTTTTTGGGTAAAGGGGTATTTTTAGGGTTCAGGGTCAGTTTTGGGTTTTTGGGTAAAGGGGTATTTTTAGGGTTCAGGGTCAGTTTGGGGTTTTTGGGTAAAAGGGGTATTTTTGGGGTTCAGGGTCAGTTTTGGGTTTTTGGGTAAAAGGGTACAGTGTAAAAATTAAATATAATTAAACTTAAATTAAATTGATTAAATTAAATTGATTAAATTAAATTAAATTAATTAAATTAAATTAAATTAAATTAAATTAAATTAAATTAAATAAATTAAATTAAATTAAATTACATTATATTAATTTTAATTAAATTAAATATTAAAAAATATTATATACTTACCAATACTTACGTTGTAATTGTATGCGTTGTAAAGGTATATGCGTTGTAAATACATGCGTGGTAATGGTATGCGTTGTCATGGATCCTGCGTTGTAAAAAATGCGTGGTAATGGTAGGCCTGGTAAAAGTATGCGTTGTAACGTCATACATCCCTCAAAACCACATGCATTCTCACAGAGTGTTTAACCAAAAAAACTAAAAAGTGAACAGCAACATGATACTAGTCAGCCAAGCAAAAGGATGATACAGAGACTATGCTCCAGGGGAGGGACAAACACAAGTTGGACTAGATGGACCAAGGGAAGTCACTGGATACGAATCAAGCAAATAAGAGTGACAATAAAGCCAGCCAATGGTAAGCAATGGAAAGCTATAGGCCCGCTGTAAGTTAAGAATGAGTCTTTCACAAACAGAGAGCTTGCATTGAGTGTTAGGTGAGCCCGAAAAATTGGCCATACAAAGCTTGAAAGAACCTACATCAGAAGGACCTGGTCCCAAGAAAAAACTACAACTTGAATATCAGGAAGAAGAAGTATAGCTCTGGAGAATCATGGCACAAGTGTTACAGCCCAGCATCCAATCAAGGCCAGAGCAAAGACACTTAAAATCACATTTCTAAAGAACGCCTTGGGAGCCTCCATCCACACTTGAACCTGAAACGCAGTGCCAAACATCACTACAGTGGAGGTTCAGTAGGAAGAGTGAACTGACGGGGTGAATGGAGTTTGACTTGGGACTGTGCACAGCAAAGCAAACCTGCTGCAAGCACACTTGGCCAGAAGCCATGAGAACACCCAATGCTGGCTCAGAACACCCTATGCTGGCTCAGAACACCACTTGAGGAAGACTGAGCAAGACCACAGCCAACATCAAACCCACCAAGCAACCCCAAAGGCAAAGCAAAATCACGCACAGACTCCAAAGGACATCACAGGAGAAGGGCAGCTGTACTGAGGAGAAAAAAAGGTCAAACACTGTCCCTGGGAGGCACACTTTTGAGACAATCATTAAATGTACCAGGACTCAAGAATCCTCTGTTCATCCAGCACTGAGGTGAAGAACCACATCCACACCAATGTAAGTGAACTGTTTAGACCAGGATTTGAAAACCATAGCAACTACCATGTATATACCATAAGAAGCGAGATAACAGTATGCAACACCTGCCGATGGAGAGCTGGACCATCATCAAAGGATACAAATAACAATTGGATGAGCAGCATTCAAGCACTGGAAAAAGAACTCATGTCTGGGTATACCCTTCACACTTAAGGTATCTACTGCAACAAACAACAAAGTGATGGAAGAAATGCTTCAATTAATCTCAGCCACTGGCAATCTCAGTGGCCACATTCCAGTCTGTCCAGTATGAGGATGTACCCAGCTGTGAAACCTCACCCTCAGAACACAGCATCACAGAATCCAGAGGAGAGCCACACCCTAAAGGCAAAAGGGAACAGCAAAGGAGAGATAGTAGAGTCCTCATAATGCCAATGACGAGGGGGGAAGAAACACCAACATCATACATAGAAGAAGATCAAAAGTAGCCCAATGACAGATGCCGGACAATCCAAGTAAAAATCAGAAGTTCTTGAAAAAGATAAAGTGGGAGAGACATGACTAGGCAATGCAATAAATGTATGCATTGAAGTAAATGCAAAGAAGAAATATAGCACTATGTGATAAAAGAAGCGTGGAGCTTGAGAATAGCACACAAGTGAAGCAAAAGGATATGAGCCAGAATTAGGAACAGAAACCGAGAAACCTAGCGCCACGCCCCACGGCAAAATTACAAGGCTAACTAACAAACAATAAATGTGAGCCGAGACAGGAAAAGAATGTCACAAAAGGACAAATATTAATAATAATAAAGTGTGTATCCAATGGAAACGCTGTGTGTCCATCCGGCAACCATGAGGACCAACACACAAATGTGCCTCGTGTAAACTCATGAAACACTAGAAAAATCAACACGTAAGCCACCACGTAAGTCAGGAGCCGAGTTCCACCAGTAATATCAATATCAATACCCATAGCAAAGCCACGAAGGCCCATCAGGTAAGAAATAAGGTTCCTAATAGAAGGTAAAAGAGGCAAGTCTGCACTAGGAACCAATCAGAAAGTCAGATTGAGTAGACCAGAAGGAGCAGCAGGTACCCTGCCCACAGAGACCACCACTTCCAGATTACCCAGCACGGCAGGAGGCAACCAAGATAGGACAAAAAGGAAAGATATCAGGCACATGATTAGAAAGAGAGACAAGCCCAATGAGCCGCCTAAAGAATCTGCAACAGAGTTGAACAGTTGGCAAAGGAGTGGCAAAGAATACTACCACTAAAAAGAAGAACAATCACCGATGAGGGCAAATCAACAAAATCAAGTGGCCACATGAACAGGGAACAACCCTGTGAAACATGTGAATGAAAAAAGGAAAGAATAGGATACCCAGATATCAAAACAATAGAATGGCCATATCACTTAACAAAAGTAGGCCCACAGTATCAGTCAGGATCGAAATCCAAACAGAATCAACAAGCAGAATCCTAGAAAGAAAGAAGTGACCAAGATCCACTAATCTGCAATGCACATGAAAAAAACAACTGTCAGGGAGCATACTGGAATGTAAAGCGAGAATCTACACCATACTGCAGGGGCACCCACAAAACAACAAACTATGTCCCACCAAAGAGGAACAAAAGACAAATGATAGCAATAGCCTGAACCATTGGCCTGGCTACCCAAGGCTAGATCAAATTGCAGAAAGAGAACCCAGAGTCACTAGAAGGATGTACTAGTGAGAGAAGCCAGAGAAAGCAGAACAGACAGGCCGTTAATTAAGCAGAGCTCCTCCCATCTAAGCACTACCCTGTCCTTCTACTGTACAACTTCAGAGAGCTGGAGGAAGCTGGTGCATTCAAGGATGGCCGCAGGCCCTGTAGTCATATGCTCAGGAACAGGTAGACAGAGATAGTGCACACAAACCACCAATTCCACCTACCAACCAGAACAGAAAAATTACCAAAGGGAAGCAACATGTACAATACGACAATGATGCAGCACGGTGGAGGGAGAAAGACAAAGAGGCACAGGCACAGAACCACTAAAGAAAAATACTGGGCAAACAAGCAACCAGAAGAAAGCACATGTCAATGAACCACATAACCAGATAACACTTATTGCACAGGACACCACTAATGAGCCACATATCAGAGGGAGCCTTGAGATCATAACTTAATAAAGCAAACCTTTAATCGCTGCAACACAATGAGAAAAAAGTGGACCAACCTGAAAGGACTAGATGGGATGCTGCACATCTGCAAATCGAGGGAAATGTCATACTTGGCCTTGAACTCAAGTAAATGAAGCACAGCCAAGGATAAATTAAATGGTCGAACTCCCAGTGGCACGGGTCAGAGGATAAGAGTGCAAAAACAAGCAATAGATGATATGCAGTCAATAGGAAATCCATTGATTGTTTTTTATTTGACTAATTAGCGAGATCCTTGATACATTTTGTGATTGACTAGACCTTGAAATGCACACATGACTATACTAAAAGCAGGACTTGAACCCTTATACATTGTAAATAACAGATGTTATCACAAATGAAATCAAAAGGATCATGTAACTTTCGTTGGACTGGAAAAACCAATATCGTAAGGACCATATCTGCACAATGTAAGCACCCAACTCACTGGACAAAACTGCCAGCTCCAAACAACACTCAATCAAGAATTACAATCTTTCCAGAGACCAGCAAGGAAAATGAAAGGTATTGTCTTTGCAAATAATGAAGAGAGACCAAAACAAAAATGCTGTGCTCCTACTTTGTGTTATCTATGCATTCATTATATGCGAGTTATATTCCTGGCTATGGGGGAGTTAGCACACTGCTGTCATCTCAACAAAAGCTCCCCATTGCATTGTGGTAAATGAGTAAATATATGCATGTCAAGCACCCCTGAAGAGAACTGCTACTTCCAGATGAAGAAGGGGAATCACCCAGAAACATGTGTCCATAAATACACATGAATGCAGGCACTGGCTGCACCAACTGATGGTGAACACTTCCTGCTTCTTCATCTGAGAGCAGACTGTGAGCATTCATAGCTCCACGGACCATAGATTTCTCCATGGTGACGTTTAAATGATGTTGGAATCGCACCATGCCCCCTGAGTAGCATATCAGGCGATTTGGAACCCCCAGCTACTGTAATTTGGATTTTTCCTGTGTAGCCACTCTGGCAACAGGATTAGGTTGCCCCCCCTCCCTTGTCCAGAAGAAGACTCGCCGCTGAGGTCGCAAACTACCCTTACAGCACAAGTCGAGTCGAAACGTCTCCACCTTTTTAGACCTGTACCGCCCTCCCCAGATTGATCCATGAAAAGGCATTCTATGCAGGATATATGACTTTACAGATTTACATGTAAATTTATAAAATGTATATGGGACAGGCCTTGTTTCACTGGATTGTTGTTCCAGTCTGTTGAAATATCCAATTGTTAATTTTGTATCCTTCTTTGATTTATACTTTCTTTTTCACCATCTTTTCCTTCTTTTCGCTTTCCTGCAACCTCGTACATGCTCTTTAATTGTGTAAATAAACTACGCATAAGCAATGAAGTAATTGTTTTGGCGCTTTTTCCATTGTGGTCATGTTAAATACATGTACTCTTTAAATTAAATTAAATTATGAGTGAAGTACAGATGCTTTAAACACCTGGTTTTGATATCAATTATCAGTATTGTAGTTCCACACAATACCGACTTCTTCCAATTTTGTAATTGAGTTATTGTTCAAGACATTGGTTACGGACCATTCCTTTATTAGGGCTCGCCTGCTGATGCGCTTCAGCGCATAGCTGGCGAAGCTCTATAGGGGCTTATCCAGTGTTTATCCACTGGCGATTCCACTGGCGATTCCTTCAAGTGCATGTGCTTTTTAGGTCATTGCGCTTGCGCAAGCCCTAAAAAGCGCGTGCACAATGCCACCAGCCGCCTGCCTGCCTGCCTCGCATTACCACATCAAAGGCAGCCCTCCGAGCGCATTTCTCACCCCCTAATTATTCACGGCCGGCCGGCAGGCACATCAAAGGCTGCTGCTGCCGTGACTCGCATTTCTCCTCCCTCCTCCCCTATCACTGCCCAGGCCGGCCGTACTTTCTCTTTACAAGGGCGCCCATTCCTGAATCACTTGAAATCTCTCCACATTATTTGCATTTTGTTAATTAAAAAAATTAACTTCAACACAGCGTTGCACATTTTTCTCGACTTCGGAAGGATGAGTCCCAATCTCATTTGTACAAAGTGTAGTAATGGGATTATTGGAGAGTTAGAGAAACGTGCTCACAAGTTACATTTTTATGCAAATCATCTGAGTAAATAAACAATAGCATGGTGCCGTTTGCGTCCTTGACTTGATCTGGTTTTTATTTTTATTTTGCTATTATTCTCACAAAGGCTAAGAAGGTCTGCCTACTTTAGTATTAAGTGCTATACGTCGCATAAGCAACAGCTAACCATTCACTCACCCACGCAACGCCACTCACCCATGCAACGCCACTCACCCACGCAACGCCACTCACCCACGCAACGCCACTCACCCACGCAACGCCACTCACCCACGCAACACCACTCACACACGCAACGCCACTCACACACGCAACGCCACTCACACACGCAACGCCACTCACACACGCAACGCCACACACGCAACGCCACACACACATGCAACGCCACACACACATGCAACGCCACACACACATGCAACGCCACTCACACATGCAACGCCACTCACACATGCAACGCCACTCACACATGCAACGCCACTCAACCACGCAACGCCACTCACACACGCAACGCCACTCAACCACGCAACGCCACTCACCCACGCAACGCCACTCAGCCACGCAACGCCACTCAGCCACGCAACGCCACTCAGCCACGCAACGCCACTCACACACGCAACGCCACTCACACACGCAACGCCACTCACACACGCAACGCCACTCACACACGCAACGCCACACACACACGCAACGCCACACACACACGCAACGCCACACACACACGCAACGCCACACACACATGCAACGCCACTCACACATGCAACGCCACTCACACATGCAACGCCACTCACACATGCAACGCCACTCACACATGCAACGCCACTCACACACGCAACGCCACTCAACCACGCAACGCCACTCACCCACGCAACGCCACTCACCCACGCAACGCCACTCACCCACGCAACGCCACTCACCCACGCAACGCCACTCACCCACGCAACGCCACTCACCCACGCAACGCCACTCACCCACGCAACGCCACTCACCCACGCAACGCCACTCACACACGCAACGCCACACACACACGCAACGCCACACACACACGCAACGCCACTCACACATGCAACGCCACTCACACATGCAACGCCACTCACACACGCAACGCCACTCACACACGCAACGCCACTCACACACGCAACGCCACTCACACACGCAACGCCACTCACCCACGCAACGCCACTCACCCACGCAACGCCACTCACCCACGCAACGCCACTCACCCACGCAACGCCACTCACCCACGCAACGCCACTCACCCACGCAACGCCACTCACCCACGCAACGCCACTCACCCACGCAACGCCACACACACACGCAACGCCACACACACACGCAACGCCACACACACACGCAACGCCACACACACACGCAACGCCACACACACACGCAACGCCACACACACACGCAACGCCACTCACCCACGCAACGCCACTCACCCACGCAACGCCACTCACCCACGCAACGCCACTCACCCACGCAACGCCACTCACCCACGCAACGCCACTCAGCCACGCAACGCCGCTCAGCCAAGCAACGCCGCTCAGCCACGCAACGCCGCTCAGCCACGCAACGCCGCTCATCCACGCAACGCCGCTCACCCACGCAACGCCACTCACCCACGCAACGCCACTCACCCACGCAACGCCACTCACCCACGCAACGCCACTCATCCACGCAACGCCACTCATCCACGCAACGCCACTCATCTATATGCAAAACGAAAAATGTCAAACTCTTCTATTGCGAGACCTATTGCATTTTCAATGCTTGTTCCTGTATTGCACCCAGGTCCGATTGTCTTTTGGGTTACCCCGTTATTTGAAACGAGATTACAGCCATGCTCTCCCTCCCACACTGTACTGTTAGAACTCCTTCTGGGGTGATTCAGCTGACGAGCTTTGGGATGCACATTAGCGATTCGGAGTGGTACTGACCTGACGAAATACAAGCAGAGTATCAAGCACCCCTAAAGAGACCTGCTACTTCCTACTAAAGAAGGACAATCGCCCAGAAACAACTGTCTACAATTGCAAAGAAATATCAACACCTTCTAAACTAACTGGTGGTGAACATTTCCTTGCTTGTGAGTAACTGGAATTATCAGAATGCAATGGAGGACCTTTGCTGATATGCCATCAGTGTGCTATCTCACATACCCAAGCACTGGGAAAGATCCTCCTGGAATGATTAGGCTGACAAGCCTTGCACCTGCACACTTTGTATGGGTACTGACCTGATGGTGTACAAGCACCCTAATGACCTGTATTTTCTTCCTGCTGAAGAAGGACAATCACCCAGAAATGTGCACAGGACTACACTAAAATACCAACAATGAGCCTCATTTATGAGGTTTTTCTGTAGTTAGCACCACAGGCCTTCCTGCAGCGCTGCCCTACGGCAATAGAAATGGGCAGAAATGCACCGTATCTATCAGATACAGCACATTTTTGTCCTTTTCCCCTGCGCCGGCACACAATGGGCTGGCTTGCGTCAATGCAGGCACCTTTCCACCATGGTGCAAGGGTGCCTGCCTTGTGGGGATGATTATTTTTGTGCAGGAAGGGAAACCTTCATGCCGTTATCCTGAATACAGCATGTCTCGAAGAGACAGCGCAAGCGCTGCCTAGGCAAGACCTAAAAAACCTGGTTGGAGGAGACATTCTTATGGCTAATGTATTATGCTGGGTCAGGCACAAACTTTACACATTATCCCTTAAGCTACACTGGGGCAGTGGCAACTTTGCTGTGCTGTATCTGTAGAGCCTTACTCTCCACCTCTTACACTAGAGTTAAGAAGGATATACATGAAAGTGTTTAATAACTGAGATGTGGGCTGCTAAAACAGTGGCGCAAAAAGGGTGCAGTGGACCCTAATGCAATTTAGGAAACTGGGCCTCCACCCGCCAGCTTTGTAGTAAAAACAGTTACTTATTGAGAGAGAAGTGGGCCACTCACACATCTGGATCCCGGTGCCACTGCACTTGCTGCACTATGAGGGAGACGCCCGGCGGTAAGAGTAGTGCTCATGGCTGAAGGGTGGCCTGTGACAAAACGTATCTGCGGCTCTGCACTGTAGTTTACTTAGAAAACAGATTAAATTAGCAAAGCCTACACGTGTTCAGAAAGCACGAACGACGAGTGAAATAAAGCTGCGGTGAGGCTACTTTGCTGTACCCTTTATTTATGGCTCCTCCGTGGGTGCTACTTACAAACAATGTTCTGTTCTTGTGTGACGAAAATAAATCTCGTTGACACAAAAGGTGCTTAAAACAATATACGACACAGCAAAACTTGTTCTGCAACCACTTTGCTTTCAAATGTTTGCATTTACTTTTTCTAAACCCGAGGCAGCTTTAAAAGAATAACAGTCAACACCGATGTAAAGTTCCAGATGGCGCAGGCTTCATAAAAGGTTGTGCAATCGCAGATGAGCGCGTCATGGAAGTGGGAACCTTGCTTTTAAGACCCTAAGCCTTTGAAAAGGGCTTTCAAATTACTACCCTGGCAGCCATTCATTCCCACAGTCGCCGCACTGTTTTCATAATATTTCCCATCAATATTACTACATTGAATTTGTCATCAATTTCCAAGCTTCGTCATGTTTGATCACATCCTATAGTTTTTTTTTCACTGTGGGAAAAACACTCTTTCGTAATTTCCCACTTTTTACAGGATGCCTTTTTGCTTCGCGTCCAGAGTTCAGGGAAATGGCAGCTTGCAGAATCAGCAGGAAGGTGATGCAGATATTGCTCATCCAACCATGCCAGTTAATGCGGTCAGGCAAAAGACAACAGCAGGCGCTCAGCTGGTTGGCACTTAGTTTTACAAGAGTGCACCAACTGTGTACTGTAAACAGTGCAATTTAAAACATAAAACACGCATGCATTACTGGGAGTTTGTGAAAATACCTGTTGCTTTTGTCAGCGTTATACAATTGTTAACATTTTTATAAATTTTTATTGTCTCGTACGCTTCTTAAATTAACAATCACTGCAAAGCAAATAGGTCTGCCGTTGGGTCCAACCTTGGGCTTTGCCAATGCTTGTTTTCTTTTGACGCGTTTTTTGTAAAACGGTATTGTTGCGGGAGGTGTGGGGACCTTACATCTAAAAACATGAATAAAACATTGGCTACAAGCAAAAACATATTTTGGTCTCAGAAAGCAGAAATTGTCATACTAGTCCTTCGCACTGAATGGAACCCCTTTGCTCCTTCTCAAAGGGCAGAATGGTGCGACTCGAGCTGGCCAATGGCTGACGTGGGCTGATACTTTGACCCCACGCTGTGTGTTGTATAGGGCGGAAGAACAATGTGAATGGCACAATAGCAAAAGGCTGTCAAAAAGCCCCTGTAAGTAAGAATAAATGCAGTAATATCAAAAGATATAAGAAGGAAAACATTGAAATCACCAATAACTCAACTTGATGATCAGTCACAGTGCACATTACTATATTTCAAACTGAACATATTTGCTCTCGCTGATACAATTCACCTTCTTTCTGTTATTATTTTACAACACATATGTTGCAGATGAGTGTCCAGAACGTCTCGGCTTATATCTACAGCGAACGGTATTTATATTGACTCGTGGCATCACCACAATATTGGATCTTTCCATCACAAAGCCTCATGAGGTTTACTCATATCTGTAAGTTTCTTCCAAGCACCCTATATTTGGGTGAAATTATTTGGGCAAGAGTATTCTCACTCCCTAATTGTGTACATCGCATGCCCAAATTCGACAATCGTTTGGGTTGTTTTCACAGCACTGGATGTTAAAGGCACAGTTTGTAGCCTGCAGCCTTAATAAACATAACTTGTTAAAAATATAATCTGGGAGGCGATAAACAATCCGGAGACAAATTGGCACAAGTACCTAAATTACGCCCTGGAGGATAGTGAAATTTGGGCAAGTGGCCTGCTACTGGTGTCCTTGGCCACCAAATTGGTGCCCAAACAAGCGAGGAGTAAATTAACAGAACATTACATGAAGAAACTGGCACACGGGGCCAGGGCCTAAACACTGTATGAGCCAGGAGTCCTTCCCGCTTATCTTTCTCTGCCCCCTAGCATGAGCATACAACAACAGCTAATGGTCCTGCGATTTGGATTTATTCCTATAAAATCCTATTGGTACGGACAAAGGAATCTGGATGACTCCGTCAGACAATGCCGCTTCTGTGCAAAAAGAGAGGAATCATTGATACATTTTTTTTTGCATCTGCGACAATTTGTTCCTGTTAAGGAAATGTTGGCTTCGACCAGTATAGCGCACTTTAAATGTTAGGACCTGCCAAGGAGCCGCGGAAGCCTGTCTGAGAGGGGACTCTGAGCAGCTAGCTGCTCGATTTGTGAAATTTATTAAATCTGTAGGTGCGCTATCTGCCTTCTCCCAGGTCCTTGAATATATTCCATGCCCAATCGCTCTGCACAGTATAAATTCCTTGCATCATGCATGGTGCATGGGATTGCAGGTAATAGCCCTGATGCTCAGATCAGTGGCACTGCCAGCACGTATTTTTACATCACGGGGATCCTGAAAGAAGTAATCCCTTATATTCCATCAGAACTGCACCAGTAAGTCATCATTGCCCTGGTTACCTCACAGCAGGATTACTGCAATGCTCTGTATCTGAACATCAACAGTTCCTCCCTTAACAACATGCAGGTGGTAAAGAACGCGGCAGCATTCTGTACAATCCCAAGCAGCACTCTGCTGGGTAGGGGATTCGCTCCCTACATTGGCTTCCTGTCAGAAATGCTTTGCACCTGTTTTTTTAAAGGCCTTGCATCATAAGGGCTCCTCCCATTTGAAATTGCTTTTTCAATGGTACATTCTGGGGAGGCAACTGAGATTCTGTTCTTGCAAAATACGTATAATCCCCAGATTTCGTAAGACTAGATGGGGTGGTTGCTCCTTTTTGGTAGCAGCCACCAAACTATGGAACGCCCTACCTGACTATATTTCAAATGCAGACTCTTTTATGGCCTTTAAAAAACATCTGAAAACTTGGCTCATTACATCTTAGCATCCTTTTCCTGGCCACCTCTCTTCTGTTGATCCCTTTTCTCTGCGATAGAGCCTTAACACCTATGGGTATTAGTGCACTCTACAAGTTTTATCCTATCCTATCCTACCAGGACTTACTCTCCAGGTTTAGGGAAGCGTCTCATCTATTCCCACCCTAATGTGAACTAAGATTAAGCTGCTGAAGCAGTATGAAGGGGAGCCTCTTAGAATACGGTGGAATGGGTTTTCCATTTTTCAGTAACTTTTTAGAATGTCAATTTTAATTCGCCACGTCTTTATGTTCTTTATAACAGCTCTTATCTTTTTAATTCTTTATTTAACTGGGCATTATCTCCCTATTAATAATCCTATTATCATGTAAGGATTTTCATTAATCGTACAATAAAGTTATATCTATCTATCTATCTATCTATCTATCTATCTATCTATCTATCTATCTATCTATCTATCTATCTATCTATCTATCTATCTATCTATCTATCTGTCTTTGGGCAACCAATACACTTGTATACTATTTGTTTTGCAGTCATACACCAGTCCATTTCTAAAATGTACACATTTGGCTTTCAAAGTCCATTAATATTTGAGCGTACAGATACACCACTGTTTCTTCGACAGGCCATCAATATTCTGCCCCTTCCATCTTCCTTTTGCAGGCTTCCTTCTTAGTAGGGATAGTAATACACAGAAAATAGTACATACCAGTACAGTAACGTCCATTTTGTGCAAGTAAAAACCCTGGTTTGCAGATGCACTTGAAGCTGCCATCTTCATTTATGCACATTCCATTGAGGCACATGTTGGTAGTAGCACATTCATCATGATCTGGAGAAACAAGAGTATATGTCACGGTTCATTATTACAGGTTGATATTCTTTAACAGTTTCAGACACCGCACACAAAATTGCTTCAGGTTAAAGCTTCTTATTACGCAATTATGAGCTTTTCATGTATGCATTGCTATTTATCGCATTCAGTATATAGCGATTCCTTGCGGGTTCATTATTTATCGGGTGTGATCAATAATGGCAATAATGAGTGTTGTCCTAAAAATTGGAGCATAATATTCAGATTTTGGTGCTGACTAAACAAGTGCTGCATGACCTGCTGATATTTATCAAGTGAAAAAGCTAAAGTGACTGATTGAAAAATCTGACATACTCATAATTCAGACATTTGTGGAAGCAGGGTGTTGGAATTTTACAATGAACTAGCAATTGAAGCCGCAATGTACTGCATTCTCCTTCAAAAAGGGTAGCGTTGGTGGATGGTACCTCTGATGGCGGTGCAATATAATGAGAGGCCTCATCTCAGGTTATCAAGTCATTGGAAATGCTGATCTCATGTTGACTATAAATGGATGCCTACTTTTTACAGATTGTATATTGTTATTCCCCCTCGGCTTCTCCATTGATTTAAGCTTATTACTACTGCCATGTAGTGTTAGTACCCGCCACCACAAGAAGTACTAAGCATTCCAAAAACCACACAAAAAAGAATCTCATGTCAAGACATATTCTCGTCCACACTTTAAGTTCAGACTTTCCACACTGATGCTCCTGAATGAACAAAATACCAAATCACACTGAAAAGAACACCATTACATAAAATCATAGGCTCACAATAACCTTAAGTCAGTGTATAAACTTCACTACTTTGATTGTGATCACAAAGCCCATTGAGCTAAATTACATCAAGAGAGTCTGTTTTAAATTGTGTTAAAGCCGGGCAGGGTGCCACAGGAGGCTGGTATGTTTCTGCCGCTGTTGTATGTCTATACGGCCCCCTTTCTGTCAACCCTGACCTGCTTTTCATGTGGCTACAATTTTGAGAACTGTTTGTCTCGGTCATTCTCTCAGTTTTACAGCTTTGTGGGCGGTGTTCTCTTACTAGTTTGTACCAGAAGTTGGAGATGGATCAGATGAGATTTGTAAAAGGCATGTAAGTCAGTCCTCAGCCATCTTTTACATTTCCACTACTTTGTTATCCCACACTGAGGAATGTTGTGTTCTAGGGTGTCATGGCCACCTGGTAGGGCAGGTCTAAAAGCACCAATAGTGTGAACTTCCTTTCTCAAAGAGGTTGCACTGAACATCCTGTAGATGGATCTAAGTATCGTTGTCGGGTCTAATACATGATGGCTGATTGTCATATCCTTCCAGGTTGCTCTGTAGTTATCCCTCAGAAATAACGCCAGGCTTGTTCACTTTTCCCTTTCCTTATTAGGCGATCTAAGGGTTCATTCGAGTATCACTCTCTGAAAACAGAGCATTTACAACCTTTTGATTTCAGAATGTCAAACCAGTTAAAATTAATACAAAAATACTTTTTGAAGAGTGCCAGGAGATCACTGAATCCATTTGTCGGTTTCACTGGTAGGTTTGCCTAACCCAGCAGTGAACATTCCAACAGGGTGGAAGGCAAGAAAGCCCTCATCAATACTCAGCTGCACACAGCAGTGATATTATTTTTAAAAGACTGGACTGGGTGACTGGTACTGTAAGGCAAAAGGCTTGATGGTGGACGAGGATAATATAAACACAAAGTAAGGAATACCTTCCATTAAGTGACTAACTTTTCATTGCATAACATACCTTAAGAACATACCCCACATCTCTTTATTGGAGGGAGAGTCTGGGTCCTCCTATCCTGCACACCACTATGGAGATATGGCACCAGGAGGTCAAGGCAAAAAAAGGAAAGGGGGATGGCGGCAAGGTCTAAGACAAAGAGAGAAGCGTGCGGGGCATACAATGGAGGAGTAAAGGGAGTGTGGATGTGGAATCAAGTGTGGTCGTGAGGAGAGACAGGCACGCATTAAATAAGGGAGTGCCAGGAGGCGCCTTATGGATGAGAGGATTGGACAGGGCTGCAGACAACTGAGACAAAATAAGACTCATATCATCTGAGCTAGGACATGGAGGAAAAGACAGATCAGAAAAAGGGTTCAGTCCCAAGAAAGGTGAGAGCGGGGACCAAAGCAGGACAGGACAGAGCAGGGACAGGAGCACATGTCAAATGAGAGGAGGGAGTGAGGCACAAGCTGCATGATAAAATGTGGTTAAAAAAGAATAACTGATAGAGGTGACCTCAAACCAGGGGAGATAGTGATTGAGGTGAGACGAGAGTGAGAAGCTAGACATATTTCAGAATGAGAGAGGGGAGTAAGGCACAAGCTCAATGAGAGAGGATGGAGGTCAGCCGCGGGCCGTGGAGGGAGTTACGGTGGGGCGGGGAGGCGGGGAGGGGGAGGGGCAGGGTGGGGGGACCTCAAAACTGGCATATGGATAATTGCAGGTAAGTACACAATTTAATTAATAAAACGAAATTCGTAGCGCGCACAGCATCGCATTTTGCGATGCAGTGCGCGCTACGAAATGTGTATGAAATGTGTACTTACCTGCAATTATCCATATGGCGGTTTTTAGGTCCCTCCACCCTGCCCCTCCCCCTCCCCACCTCCCTGCCCCACCGTAACTCCCTCCACGGCCGCGGCTGGTGGAGGTGTTCAAGTTGTATGAGTGGAGAATGAGGCTTAAAGAAGAATTAGGAGATAGGAACACAGACTAGGTGATAGACTTGCAGGGGCATATGACTGATGAGGGAGGGTAGCTAGGAAAAAGGGGGATGAGAGAGTGGCGCTAGGAACAAGATAGATTAAAAAGTAAATAATCGTACACTGCAGTGATTAGGGAGATAAAATGTTTATGGTGGGCCAGAGATGGAATGACACAGAATGAAAGAGAGAGTAATTAATAGACCAAATATGGGATGAGAGAGGGTAGTAAGGGCGGGGACGGAAGAGAGAGGGTATCAAGAGCCAAGTTGGATAAGAACAAGGAGTAAGGCACCAAAACAATGATCTAGAGGAATGAGGCCAAAGATAGATGAGAAAAGAGAGTCAGATATAAAATAAATGGGAGAGAACCAAGTTACACAGTGGATGAGAGAGGGGACTGAGACACAATACGGATTTGGGAGTGGGACAAGGGACAGAAGACAGTGAAAGTAGGATAAACCGCAAAACAGGTGACAAAGGAGCCTAAGGTACCATGTGGAATGGGTTACGGCACACGGTGTGGGAAATTAGCATATGTTGGATTATTGAGGAAAGTGAGCTATAAGGTGCATGTTTAACTAAAGAGGAAATCAAGATATCTTCGATCACAGAATTGTATAGTGTTGTGTGCACTCTATGTTTAGTTGTTGAGGTGATACAGTGAGCATACATGCTGAACAGACAGACTGTATGGAGAACAACCATGTCTTAGGAACCATAAAATAGAATAATAGAGGGAAGTATTGTGAAGGACTGGATTGTACAGCAATGTTTGCAACCGGTTTATTGCGTTTTGTCTTAAATAAAGTACACAACAAAAATGTGATTAAAGACAGAAGAAAGCACAAGATGATAGGAAGTGTGAGTGGGGTACAAACAGCAGTGTGAGGGAAGTGAGGGGAGTAAAGCACAACATGAATAAGCAAGGAAAGAAAACAGCACATCAGGTATGAATAGGGGCTCAGGCACAATAAGGATGAGAAAAGAGAAACACCCACAAGGAGCTTAGTCTGAGAGGTGGGTTTATGAAAGATGAGCATCAGGCACTAGTTACAGTCTGGATACGTGAGGGGATTGAGACAGAAGACAGATCAAAGCATAACTGTAGCACAAGATGCAAGAGAAATGCTAGTGATGGGTGTGGGTACTCAGACATAAGGTGGATGAAAGAGCAGAACAGGGCTCAAGATGGCTGAGAGAGGGGAACAAGGGGCAAGATGAAAAGGAAACTGTAAAAAGGCACTTGACGGTTAACAGTAGAAAGTTAGGCAGAAGTCAATTACGTTGAAAGAGTGAAGCCAAGACATAAAAGGATCCAGCGCACAAAGTGTCTGAGCAAAGGAATAGAGGCGAAAATAGGTGAGAGTGGGGAGTATGCCACAAGATGGACAGCTATCATTGCATATGTAGATTTTAATAACACACAATAATGATGTTTCTCTCTGTTTCGGGGTGGACATATGCAACCATAGGGGCGGTCTCCCAGACTCCAAATTAGGCTCTATTTGCTTTTGAAACTGCCCACGTGCACTTCTTCCAATTTGGGACCTAACAGTACCACAAACTATTGAGAGCCCCTTTAGGTCCTATATTCCTGGACCGAAATGACCTAAAGTAACAGACATGTGCATCATCCTTTGGAAGGAAAATGTCATCTTTTTTCCAGAAGATCTAATAATAATAATCACAATCCGGTATTTGTAAAGCTCAAACTAATCACCCCTATGAGTCTGCAGGCACTGGGGGCCGTCTGGAAGATTAAGTGAGCTATTCTATTGCCCAGAGTCACATGATGCTGAGCTGAGATGGCGCCGGTGATCGAACTGTGAGCACCACACTCTGGAGTCAGCCATTCTGGCCGCTGCGACACACCTCTCCCCAAATTCTGTTTAATTTCCTTTCGTCTACAGTAACCTAACCTCCCAATCATAGAGAGTGGAAATGTTACAAATATACTTTTTTAGATATTGTACAAAAGATGTGGCTTCAGTATAAGCACATTACTTGGTAGACAACCTGTCAGAGCTTAAAAGCCAGCGAAAGTTCACACATGCCTCATATCTATACAGTCTGGATATGTAGGGCTCGCAACACGCCCTGCTCCACCTCCTTTATAGGAATTTTTTAACTGGTCCCCTGCGACCCCTCCAAGCCTCCCACTCATGGCCCAACTACTTCTGGATATCTTCAGAGAGGTTTGTGTCTCACCTCCTTGAGCCCTTCACACCCCCCCCACTCGCACTCTCACCCTGCCCTGCCTGCTGACCTGGCTGCACTTCCCTTCATCGGCTCCAGGGTGCAAAAGTAAGCTTCATAGGGATGTGTTTATTGTTGCAGAAGCATCTGGAGCACAAGGGATCTGCACAGAAGAGTTTAGTATGAACTTTATTCTGACCTGGATTAGGGAAACCAGGCAATCTCGAGCATGGGGTAGCTGATTAGACACGTAGTGGCACAAAGCAGTAGTCGGTGTGCAGCTGCTTGTGTTACACACCTCTCCTTTGCATTACACAGTCACAAATACTGTATTTACACTTTCAAGCAGATTGATTCACCTAGACTCATACAAGTTTTCAATTGAGTCAGGATGGGAAAGTGTAATCCCCTTCAATCTGCTTTTGTTGATGAAAAATATCTCAGTAACAACCCTCCAAAGCGAACACTGCCGCATTTTTGGCCCTCGGTATAATAACACAGTGCTTGTCTAGTGCTTACTATTGTCGTGTGTGTGTTGTGAGGCACTATAGGTAACAGGCGTTATTGTTACCCAATTAAACGGCAATAATTTGAAACAACTTGCAAGGGCGAACGTTTGATCGACCATTACGCGAAAAAGCCTGAGAACTGCTGACTCTTAGACAAATCTCTGGAGCAGACGCTTTATCCTGCTGAACTATTATACCAGCATCAGGGCGTTAGACAGAGGGAATACCCAGTGGACTCAGTGGGCCCAATTCACAGTACTAATTTAAGACAAAATCCTAAACTTACTACCATTTTAGTATTCACAGAAGGCACTTACTCATTTCGGTATTCACAGAAGTTAGGACTCCTAACTTTAGGACTCCTAAATGCCTTCTGTGAATACCTAAAGTCTTAGAATTAGGATTTTTCTCAGTTTAGTAGTAGTAAAGTTAGGACTCCTAACTTTAAGACTCCTAAATGCCTTCTGTGAATACCGAAAGTTTTAAAATTAGGATTTTTCTCAGTTTAGGAGTAGTAAAGTTAGGACTCCTAACTTTAGGACTCCTAAATGCCTTCTCTGAAAACAGAAAGTCTTAAAATTGGGATTTTTCTCAGTTTAGTAGTAGTAAAGTTAAGACTCCTAACTTGAAGACTCCTAAATGCCTTTTGTGAATACCGAAATTCTTAAAATTAGGATTTTTCTCAGTTTAGGAGTAAGAAAAATCCTAATTTTAAGACTTTTGGTTTTCAAAGAAGTCATTTAGGAATCCTAAAGTTAGGAGTCCTAACTTCTGTGAATCCCGAAATGAGTAAGTGCCTTCTGTGAATACCAAAATGAGTAAGTGCCTTCTGTGAATACCAAAATGGTAGTAAGTTTAGGATTTTGTCTTAAGTTAGTTCTGTGAATCGGGCCCAGTGAGAGTTGGGCTGTGAAGGTCTTGGTGCATGTGTCTTGAGTCCTTCACAAGTGTAAGAGAAGGAGGTGCTCAGCGCAGCCTGGAGTTGTCCCGATGAGCGCAGAGGAGACGAGTAATCACCCTTCTACTGGCCTGGGCTGCATAAAAGGTCTCACTAGTCACACGCAGTTTCCTAAACAGCGCAACACACACTTTGTGACATAACAGTGAATCAAGCACGCAGTAGCGGCTGGTGTCCAAGCTGAGTGGCGGGAGTACAGGGGAGGGAAGGAAGTGGGAGACTAATGACTATAGACTACAACAAAATACAAATAACTTACCTTCCCGTCCTGCGGCACAGCCGCATCTTCTCCTTCTCCCAGAATCTCCTGCAGTTGCCCTCATTCATGAGAGTAGCATCAGGATTAGCCTGAGCACCCTTGCTTTCTATGCACAGGAATTTGCTCTCAGTTCCAACCCCTCGAAAATGATTTTCAAGGTCCTGAAGGACCTGATGACTAAAAAAGCCACCTCGGAAGTGATTTGCACAGACTCACATTGTGACAATTTGGCCACTTTTTTCTTAGAGAAAGTGAAAAAAATCTACCAAGGATTTGATACAGGCTGTTCAAATCTAGAGGTAACCAAACCTGATGCTATGGGATATGATACCCTGGCTATTCTACCTGACCTGCCTATTGAAACCTTTGACAGGCTCAGCCTTAGGGTTAAGTCAGGTTCTCCCCTGGACCCGTTGAAGCCAGCTTTTATCAACACACTTTCCCCGCTGTGCCGAGACCCCATATTGAAATTAATCAATATGTCATTGTCCAACGGAATGGTACCCACCGCATGGAAACAGGCAGTGATTACCCCTATTTTAAAAAAGGCCAATTCTGACCCTCGGGCGCCAGAAAACTACAGACCTATATCCCTTCTGCCTTGGATAACGAAAGTAACGGAAGCCCATGTCAACTCAGTTCTGTCTGAGCATCTGGCTCGTAACCAGATATTAGATCCCAGTCAGAACGGCTTCCGGTCAGGACACAGTACCGAGACGGCGTTACTTTACATCACGGAACATCTTCGCCAGGTACTTGACTCGGGTCATACAGCAGCGCTCTTGCTATTAGACCTAAGCTCTGCTTTTGACACTGTGTCCCACCATATACTGATCCAACGCTTACAGGAAGCTGGAGTTACGGACATCGCTCTCCAGTGGTTTCGTTCCTTCCTATCAGAGCGAACCTTTAAAGTGGCTATACCACCAGCTCAATCCGCCACTTATTCCTTGGAGATGGGAGTCCCACAGGGATCCTCGTTGAGCCCTACAATGTTCAACCTCTATGTGAAACCGCTAGCTGCAGTCGTCAAACAGTGGGGTCTGACGATGACCTCATATGCTGACGACACACAGCTGGCGGTGACACTTAGTGGAGACCCCGAGGTGGAGGCTCCCAGATTCCGAGAGGGTCTGGTGGCAGTAGCAAGCTGGCTCCGGACCAATTGCCTTCAGTTGAATGCCACCAAAACTGAGGTGTTGGTATTAGGGAAGCATGCGGAGCTATGGGGAAATCAGTGGTGGCCACCAGAGTTGGGGGTCATTCCGATTCCTGCCTCTGGCGTCAGAAATCTAGGCATCTGGCTGGATCCTGCACTCACCTTCATGGATCACACCAAGAAGGTGGCGGCCACATGCTATGGCATCCTACGGGGTATAAGGCCGGTTTTAAAGTACTTTGACCCCCCCACTAGACAGCTTGTGGTCCAGGCATCTATACTATCCCGGCTGGACTACGGCAGTTCGTTGATGCTAGGGATGAATCAAGCAGAGACCTCTAGACTCCAAAGGGTTCAAAATGCCGCGGCACGTGCCATTGTGGGCCTCCCCAGACATTGTTCAGTGTCTGGTACGATCGTGGCCCTACACTGGCTCCCGGTCAGACAGCGAATTAAGTTCAAAGCGCTGTGTCTGGCTTTTAAAATTTTGAAGTTTTCTTCGCCGCCGGCACTTGCCAACTTACTTACTCCCTATTCTCCTTCAAGATCTTTGAGATCTGAGGCGCTCCACCTGGCAGTATGCCCCCGTTTCAAATTGTGCAGAATGGGTGGCCGTTCCTTCCGGGTGCTTGCGGCAGGATTATGGAACTCCCTCCCGGTCCGCATTCGAGCTCTTGACGACCTGCTTACCTTCAGGCAGGCGATCAAAACCTTTTTGTTTCCCGTTTCTGAATAGTTGCCCCTTTCTTTTACTGTGTGTTATGTTGTAGTGTCTGTCCAAGCGCCAGGACGCCCCTTGGCTGGGGCAGCTGTGCGCGATAAAAATACAATTAACATAACATAACATAACATTTGCGCTCCCAGGGAGACTGGGAGCCTGTGACTCTTGTCTTCAACCCAGTAATGCAGCTGTGGTTTGAGAGAGCTTCAGTGCACATGATGCTTTGGCCAGCCCAAGTCGGCCGGTCAAACTGTCGCACTGATCACAGTGCCCACCACTCTCCCTCCGTGACTGCCTCGCACCTACCCACCCTGATGTCCCCGCCCCCAAGACTCACGGGAGGGAAAAATAATGACAATAAATCTGCTTTATTATTGTTTTATTTTTCAATTTTTGTAGCTGCTGTGGGCGCTCCACCACCATAGCGGAGGACTTGCTGGCCATGTGCCATCATGTCTTCTGCATGCAATTATATATTAATGTGGGGGATGGGTGCCAATAAACAGCCCTGAAGGAGCAGAAAACCAAAACAGAAAAACATGTAAGACCAGATATATGAAGTAATTGCATTGTCTTTCTGTCACATAAGGTGATGCAAGAACAATGCAAAGGCTTCAGTCAAACTTACAAAGCCAAGCAAGGGGCGATTTATACTGCCTTGTGTTGCTTTGTATAGAAATATAATGTAACGCAGCTGCTTGCGCTGCGTTACATTACATTTCACATTGGAATGCATTCCATAGGTGGAGCATGGCGTTCCTGTGCATCCACCTGTGGATTTTGGCACATTCCCAGACTTACTAAAGCTAGTGAACCTGTAAATGTTTCAACATGGTATGCTTTCCTCTATGAGGGGTAACGAGGAGAAAGATCTTTATTGCTCCTCGTTATTTTCTCTTTCCATGTGTGCTGCAGCACACATAGAAAGAGGAAAATGCTTCTAAGGATTGTTTTTGTGCAGGAAGGTGTTCCTTCTTGCACAAAAACAATCCTGCCAGCTCAGGCACAATAGGTGCCAGCATTGGCACTGAGCAAGGCACAGTGCGTCAGGGCAAGGAGAGTTCAGAAATGCTCCATATCTTTGTAAATAGTTCTACTCTCTTGCGTGGTAAATACGTTTGAACACAATTCAGAAAAAAAACTGCTTTAGTTATTTTATCAATGTGAAAATGTAGTGGCTCTGCACACAGTGGAAGTCATTTTATAACTTCGTTACCGGTCTCGGATGCACTTAGGTCTGATTCCGTCTCAGGAAAGCTCAAGAAGGAAGAACGTATTGAAACTATTAACATGGTATGGAAAACATATATACTTTACCTTTCATTTCCTATGCTGGCTGTTATAAAGAAAACATACGAAATATATTTTAGTTGCAATTGCGTGTAAAAACAGCACATTTTGACATATTACGACCTTTGATGTTATTACTATTAATGAGAACAAACAATAACTGCATCCATTATCTGTCATCCTGAAACAAAATATTAATTTATGAAAATGTAACGATTGGCATGTACATTTTTTATGCAATGGTCTCTTTTTTCTTTACCTTTCTTCACATTAAAATATTATTTTGTTTTTGATTATCTAAATCTTACTTATATTTCCTTCGAAATAATATTATAAAATGTTTTATATTTTTCTTACCAATGCAATTTTTTCCATCCGTTGTTAGTTCAAAACCTGCATTACAGATACACTGGAAACTGCCTTCTGTATTCACACAGCGGCCATGTTTGCAAAGAATTCCATTCTGAATACACTCATCAATATCTAAGAGAGAAGCAGGACACTTTGTTACAAGGACAATCCATATACAGTTCAACACACCCACATGAACAAACAATTCAGTTTTGATGAAGCTTCTACACTACTGTTTTTTTTTTTTTTTACATATACAAGTGTACATCCCTTTATGTATTTAAATATAGCAAATCATTCCTTTGGCTGAATAGAAACAATGGAGGTTTTTTGTAACTGTCAGTATTTTTAACTGATTCAAGGTGGCTGCACTAAAATATTCAAGGATAGTCAAGGCAAAGAGGCTGTTTTCTGGATATACATCAATAGATGAAAATGTTTTTATAAATTTGTTCCATCATATTTTGTACATGCGTTTTCCTATGGGTTGCTTTTATTAATTTGGAGTGCCTTTCAAAGCATGAGGGGGAAGAGGGTCCCCTGGTGTCTATGCCATTGACACCAAGTAATACCCAACTGATGAACCCTAATCAGGGCAAAACTGGTCTTGGATTGCTTGTGTTCTGGTTCAGGTAGGACCTGGTTTGGCAGTTCTGTCTGGACTGTTCCTAATAGTGCAGTGATGTGCATATGACTGTGTCCAAACTGAGGTGTCATGTTGGGCAAAGAACAATGGCTGGAATGCTACTGAGTGATTGCCAGTGGTTAGAAAAATCACAGGCATTCCTCTCATCAACTTTTGTATGTTTGATCATTGGCCTATTGCCACAACCACCTGAGGCAACCTGTACTTAGCGTAAACTCTTCCACAAGACAACCATAAAGAATGCAGTCATAAACAGATTAAGTATAAAAAAATGCAAGCTGTCAAAGGAAAACACTATCCTTCCTAAGAGAACCTAACAAGGATTCTGCCAGTACAAATCTTCTATACCCATGGTTTGTCACAGGGGGTAGCCAGCATTAAACCCTTGCCCACTATGGTAATCTGTGAGATTCTGTGTAACAAAATACAAATCTGTATGCGTTAATACAGACTAATAATAATCTACTCTTAAATGCCTGCTGACTTTAACATATGCTTTTAAAAATAATTACATTAAATTAATATCAGATCTACTTCCTTTATCTTAACTTTGCATTATAAGCAATCAGGCCTATTACCTTTAATACTGGCATGCTGCCACAACCAACTCAGACTGCATTGGTTCATAAATCCTTCCCACAAGGCAACCACCAGGTATACAGTAATAATATTATAGGTATGTACAAAAGAGAGGTGTCAAAAAAATATAAATTTCAGTCTAATATAGCCTAATATGAATTACCATAGTGAAAATCGTCTCTCACCATAGTTTGATCAGGTCACCAACACCAAAATACTTGCATACTACAGTAATCTGTGAGATTCTATGTAACAAAATACCTGCCTACAGGCTTTAGCACAGTGTCATAGCAATCCACCCTTAAAGGCCTATTGCCTTTAACACATGCTTTTCACAGTCGGTAAGGCCTACTGCCTTTGTCATAACTTTTCATTTAAACAGATCACATCTTCAGCATCTGACATAACATTTCCCAGTGAAGCTATAAGGCTTCTAGCCTTTTTAATGGGTTGACACTATATACAACCCAGGCCAACGGAAGTGTGCAGAAACTGGAAACTATCAGTAACTTATTTGCAAAATTACAAATTGTTACAAAATTACAGTTGGCAAAGCAGCATACAACCCCTCTCAGTAGGGTCTATCAAGAATCAACACGGGGAAAGTATTCTCCTAGGGTTTGTCAGAGTGGGTGACCAACACCAAAACCATTGGCAACTATGGTAATCTATGCGATTACATGTAAGCAAATACCTTTCTGTGGCCTGTAACTTAATGTGATAATAATACACTGTTAGAGGCTCATTGGCATCACCATTTTCTTTACACAATAAATAAGCCAGGCTTAATGACTTGGAACGGTCCAGACCTATGGTATTAGGAATAGCAGTTCCTGCTCACCAATCTAGCATATAGCTGTTATCATTGGCTTGCCACCATAAACAACTGAGGCCCATTGTACTGAGAGCAAGTTTTCACACAAGGCAGCCTAAGGAATACAGTCATCAAATTACAAATGTATTCCAAAGTACACATGGGAAAGCAAAATATTATCTCTCCTAAACAGAGCATAACAAGGATTCTCACACTGCAGAACCTCTGTACTCATGGATTCTCAAAAGGGGTAACCAACTCACAATCCTTGCAAGCTAAGGTCAACTATGAGGTTCCATGTCACAATAAAAATGTCTGTAGGCTTTGATTCAGAGTGATAACAATACACCCTTAAATGCCAAATTAACTTTACCATATGCCTTTCGCAATCAATAGGCCAGGCCCACTGCCTTTATCATAACGTTTCATAATAAACAATCAGTGTATAGGCTTTATCATTGGCTTGTCACCATAGCTAATTCAAGCCCATTGTACTGAGCGTAAACTTTCCACACGCCATCCATCAGGCATACAGTCATAAAACTACAAATGTATACAAAATGACAGTTGGCAAACCAAATACTATTTTTCCAAAGAGAGCCTAATAAGTATTAATGTAGTGCATATCTTCTATCCCACAGTTTGTTCAAGGGATCACCAACACAAAAGCCCTTGCCTACTACGCTAATCTGTTGCATTCCATATGACAAAATACATATGCATCCTTTACCCTTTAACATTGGCTTTACACTCTACCCAACACTGGCCTATTCAAGTGCACAGAAACTGATAATAATCATACATAGAGTTATAATATTATAAATATGTAGAAAAACACAGCTTGCAAAACAGTTAATAAGCTAGACCAATTGTCTTTGTCACAATGTTTCATAACCAGCAGAGCAGATCTATGGCCATAATGCTTGCAGTGCCTTAAACAGGCATATAGTTTGCCACCATAACCAACTCAGGCCTACAGTTTTGAGCACCAGCTTTTCCACAAGAGAACCATCAGATAGAGGGTTATAAAATTAGAAAGGTATACAAAATTACAATTGGCTAAGCAAAATACTATCTCTACTAAGACAACCTAACAAGGATTCTCACAGAGAATTTCTTCAATAGACAGAGTTCACTCGCAAAACCATTCCCCACAACTGTAATCTGTGTGATTCCACATAACAAAATACCTATTTGTAGGCTTTAACTTAGTATAATCAAAATCTACACTTAAATGCTAATCGACTTTACTAAATGCTTTTCACAATAAATATGGGAGGCCGAGTGCTTTTATCACAACATTTCATAATAAACAGATCAGTCCTGTAGCCATGATCATTGGCTTGCCAACAAAACAAACACAGTCATGCTGTATAGAGTATAAACTTTGCCACAAAGCAAAAGGTGCGATACAAGTAGTCCTTTTAGTGGAAACACACAAATTCGGACCGAGCAAATCCAGTTCTCAGGGGAACCAACATGTTCCCCACTCTCAGCAGAACTCTGGAAGCACTTTTTTGTTGATCACATAAGGTAAAACAACAGTTTCACTCTCAAGCCAGATCTAAACATCCATGTAGATTAGTGTGGCCCTTGACTCATCACTCTGAAGTCTAAAGTTAATGAGTGCCATCCCATCTGTGCAGTTGACAGCGAAAAACAAACACGCTGAATTATCTCATTATTTTAGACAATTTACTAGCATTCCAATGTTATGTGTGTGGCCCTAATAGTTCAAGCACAGGCAGCTGGTTAAATTGACAAAAAGACCATAGCTGCATGGAGGGCATACGCTTTTTTTGTGGAAGCACACAACTTCTGGCCAAATGAAAACATACTCCTGGCAACCAACGGATGGGCACAGTGAAAGCCCTGGTAGTGCTTCTTAAAGCCCTTTTTAGATTAACACATCACATCTGGCAACAGCTGCACTAGCAACCCATACCTAAAAAGACAACTATAAAACTGGCAAATTGAGCTTCAGAGGTTAAATACTTCCAAAGAAAAGTTTTGATTATTGTGATTTATAAATGTAGTTTCTTTGGGGCCCACTCATTCTTAACTAAGTACAGCAGAGCAGATATGCACAATGATATAATAACTATATATGATGGGCAGTGTAGGCAAAATATGTTGTCTCAAGTTTTGCTTATAAATTGGCACTCTTGAAACAAAAAGCATTTGAAGCAAAGATCTTCTGTTAACCCTATCTAGTCTTAAGTCTAAGGGAAAAGCTAAGGATCTCTTATACTTCAAAATACAAGTCAGTGGCTAATTGTTTACCATCCTGTGGTATAGAGAGATTCATACACTGAGCATCAATTCCCCAAACATGTCTGTTTTGTTTACATTCATGTTAGTATGAGTTTATGAATGATTCGGACTGTCCAAGGTATAAACCACTATTGAGTAGAGCACGTATCTTGGTGCAACTGGATACTCTTAAGACCCCTAAATAAATTATGAGAGAGGAAGAATGTGGTCAGTGTATGAATGGAGATCCAGGGGAGGTAGCCAGCAAGTATATATTGAAGCTGGCTAACTATATAAAAACTTTTTTCAGGCCATATGGGAGCCGGCAGGCACATGCAGCACTTGGGAGCTAAGGTGGAGGCAGCGGTTACATTTGTAAGCGCATTAAGCCAGTAACATTGGTCAAAAAACGTGTAGAATGCAATGAGTGTTTCACACTGGAGCACCGGCCTCTCTCTCTCCAATAATTTGTTAAATGTTTTTGAGAAATAAAGCATTATTAATGATACTCAATCAGAAAAATTGTTGAAAACATCACTTCATTTGTTTAAAGGCGTCTCTGGTGTACTCTGCTGATTCCCTGTCTTGATTTGGGGTGGGGCACGGGGGGCAGGAATAATTTGCAAACTGCAACACGCTTCACATTCATTAAATTAAGTGTGCACAGCTTCAGAATGCATCATTGTCCACTTATTTTGCAACGGAAAGCCTGAAATACCTTATTGCTCAATCGTGAACTAACTTGCTAAGCCCTAGCCACTACACTGACTAAGGCAGTGATATCACTCTCTGGCAAGAAATATGTGGAGAAAAAACAGGGGCAGTATCATGATGGGCTTTTCTGGTGCAGCACAGAGCTGAGCCATTGTTTTATGCACCTGTTGGGTGCAAAGTTTAATAGCTTAACTGATATTTTTCAGAGTTAGTGCTTTATTGTAAGACAGGCCAGCTAAGAAACAGGAGGCAAACCCTGCTTCCCAGCCTTTCTGTCTACAAATAAAGCACCAACTCCAAGAAACGGTGTGTTAACTTAAATTTACTTTTCACCGTGCAGGCACATCGAATAGTCAAGCGATTTGCATTTGTCAGAAAGGCTCTTCATGATGATACTGCCCCAGTGGTCCATGTTGGAACATTATAGGTGCTGCAAGATACAATAGAGCAGACTAATGCAATCACTTCAGAGATATATTTATTATCTGCACTCACAAATGTAGAGGTCCAATGCTAATTTTCCAAAGGTTGATATAATGGCTATTGGAACTTTGGAATGGCGGGAGCTCCATTGAAGACAATGGAGTGCTCTGGGCTTTTAATGGCTGGTAGAAGCCCTGAGCATCAACATTCCAATGTTTGTTCACAGCTCTTGCTGTAAACAAAGGCTTCACGGAGCCCGAGAGGATTTCAATCCCCTCGGGCTCCATGAGTCCTTTGTTTTACAAATTAGAACATTCTCACCTCTAGGGGCAAAATGTTCTATTAGCCTTAGAGCCCTCTGTAGTTGGCTCTATCGACCATCATAGGCCTGCTTCCTTGTCAAAGGCCCTTGAATTAGACTCGGCCCTCTCATGTTGGATCGGCCTTTAATGGCTGGCAGAGTCCCCTACGTTGGGCTCTAAGGCTACACTAGAACATTGGAATGTTGAGAGCACCACTGAAGAGAATGGAGTAGCTCTAGGAATATAATGGCTGGTACGGCCCAGAGCTCCAATATTCCAATGTTTGTTTTCCTATTTTTCAGTTTTTAATTTAGAACATTCTACCCATGGTGGGTGAAATGTTTTAATAGCTTAATAGCCCTTCTGCCTGGGACTATACCAGTTGTTAACCCCTTCGGTGCTCATGACGAGCTCAGCTCGTCATGACCACACCCATTTCTATTATGGCCCAGCACTGCAGAGGAACATCTCAAGCAGCCAAGGTGTTAAAAGCCCTCTCCCTCGTGATATTTAAAAGGTTTACCTTTTATTTTAAGAATAATTATTCAACAATTTGAAAAGTTGACTAAGGCCACCATGCATGCACCCGCCTTTTAAGTAAAAATGTTCAAAGTGGGCAACATAGACTTTTTTTCTTTTGTTTAAAAAAATTGTTTTTAGATGGCTGCAGCACTTGCACACACTTACGTGGGGTTAGTTAATTCTGATACAGCATATGGTGCCTAAAGAAAATTTACTTTATAGATGGTGCTACATAAATATAGAACTCTGTAAACAGTAAATAACATTTGAAAGATATTGAGCCATCGGAATTGGAAGACACTTTAGATGTGTAAGTCAAACTTTGTAAGAGTAATGAGACAGTAATTGTAAAAAAAAACGAGCAATAAAAAAATAAGATCAATAAAGCCCTCCATAAAACAAGAGGTACATAAAGGAATAAAAAAGAGGTGGTGAAGAAGTCCAAAAAGTTTCTTTTTGCTTGATATTAGAGGAAACAATGAGTTAGCATCACAGGCTTGAGAATTGAGATCTATTTTTCTAGAACAGGGCAACTGTCGAGCTACTTCTGCAGGTATATATGTTATCCCTCATTCTAATTGAATTGTTGCTTGCTAAATAGTTAAGTGTGATTTGGAGCAACAGAGCATTAACTGGATTGGGTGTCCCATCTGGAAAACCTGAATTGTCTGTTGGTGATGTCTCTTATTCGGTTTATACATTTGACCAGTGCTCATTTTAGGCACTTTAAAATAATTACATTTTTTGCTTTGATTCAAACACATGAAGCCCCCGATTCATTAGCCCAATAAGCTAATTTACCTAGCAAAGACAATGGCCCGGAGCAGAAGATGAGAAATATTGTTTATTTTATGTGGTAGACACTACAAACTGCACAGGACCTAAGAGATATTAGTGTTGAAAGTCAACCTTTCAAAACTTAGTCGCACTTGGTTTATCTACATTGGAAAGATGAAAACACAAGTTGTCAATACCTGTATGTGAGGTTGCGACTCACAAGTTGCACATAATTTTCTGGAACAGGCCATTTATCCCAATAGACGTTTGGATTGACCAGTAAAAAACCTATGGGCCTGATTCCCAATAGTAAATTTACCCTTGTATGTGGTGGTTTTCAAATTTAGAATTATATAAATACATTTCACATGATTAGAATTGCATTTCACATATTTTTAATATTTTAAGCATTGAGATTTTACATAAAATGCCCCAAATCATAGAATATTCAATGACATGTGGAAGGTGGGATGAGAATCCCGGTTTACAGGCTCCAAATGGTGTCATTACCTCTTTAACTTTTTAATAAGCTGGCGAAACAAAGATATATCCTACTTTGTGTCATGGGGGGACAAAAGTGAACATTTCCTTGTATATCTGGAGATGATAAATGTGCGCAACTCTAAAATAATGAACAGTGGATTCTATACTAGTTAGCAGCATGCCCTGTTTAGGGTTGTATGATAAACAACGCAGGGAAATGCTTTGCATGCCTTTATAATGCAATTTTTATCCCATATTTAATCAGAACACATATGCGTTTACAATTTATGCCATTACCACATATTGTTTATATATATTTATATTTACAAAAAATATGTATTTGTGGGGGGAGAGTCCCCACACTCCCCAACATATCTTAAAGGAGTGGTAAAGGCATGCGTTGTAAAGGCAAATACGTGGTAAAAACGTGTGGTGAAAAATGCGAGGTAAAGGCACAATGTGGTAAAATCCTCGTTGTAAAGGCTGCTTCCACTTTTTAGATCACGTCTACAGCCAGCTTCTGCTGTCTGCTACTGGTAACAGACCTATTGTACCTAATATGAATTTAGAGAGTGCTTCATGTCTGCCCTTCGACTCACGAATCAATGGCTTTCTTGTCTTTCTCAGTTCCTTCCTTCTGATTCAATGTCTTTCCTTTCTATCTTATCACTGTATCAGAAGATGGTTATCTTAGGCACAATTTTAAATAATTCCAAGATGGCTGCCTGTGTGTGTGTGTGTGTGTGTGTGTGCATGTGTGCGTATGAACGTTCATGTGCAGCAACCTTCTTGGAATGGTTTAACTTTTGTTTTAAGAATAATCAATCATTCAGCAATACCACCTTTGCATACACACAAATGTGCGGCAGATATCGTTTCATGATTTTTCTTCAAACAATAGAAAAAACATCTGAAGATGGCCACCATGCTCAAACGCTCCGTCCATCATCCCCTTTTGTATCGCTTTGGTCGCCCTAAGTGTGGCAGGGTATGCTCAGACGTGAGTCCCTTGCTCACTTGGCCACTGGATTCAAGATAGCCTGGCTGATGAGGATTATGAATCAGAAACCGGTCCCAGGATGCTTGTTTCCGGTCCATGGAAGACATGGCTTGGCAGTTCGGGCTGTACTGTTCCCATGAGGCACAGGGTCAGACTGATTTGCATATAGCCATGTCTGAAATGGGGTGGCTGAGTGGGCTAAAGAATGGTGATGGATTAAACCCAGATCAGTTGACTGGGGGTGAGTGTTTGATTTGCTCAAACGCTCCGTCCATCATCCCCTTTTGTATCGCTTTGTTCGCCCTAAGTGTGGCAGGGTATGCTCAGACGTGAGTCCCTTTCTCACTTTCACCACTGGATTCAAGATAGCCTGGCTGATGAGGATTATAAATCCGAAACCGGTCCCAGGATGCTTGTTTACGGTCCATGGAAGACATGGCTTGGCAGTTCGGGCTGTACTGTTCCCATGAGGCACAGGGTCAGACTGATTTGCATATAGCCATGTCTGAAATGGGGTGGCTGAGTGGGCTAAAGAATGGTGATGGATTAAACCCAGATCAGTTGACTGGGGGTGAGTGTTTGATTTGCTCAAACGCTCCGTCAATCATCCCCTTTTGTATCGCTTTGTTCGCCCTAAGTGTGGCAGGGTATGCTCAGACGTGAGTCCCTTGCTCACTTGGCCACTGGATTCAAGATAGCGTGGCTGATGAGGATTATGAATCCGAAACCGGTCCCAGGATGCTTGTTTCCGGTCCATGGAAGACATGGCTTGGCAGTTCGGGATGTACTGTTCCCATGAGGCACAGGGTCAGACTGATTTGCATATAGCCATGTCTGAAATAGGGTGGCTGAGTGGGCTAAAGAATGGTGATGGATCAAACCCAGATCAGTTGACTGGGGGTGAGTGTTTGATTTGCTCAAACGCTCCGTCCATCATCCCCTTTTGTATCGCTTTGTTCGCCCTAAGTGTGGCAGGGTAGGCTCAGACGTGAGTCCCTTGCTCACTTGGCCACTGGATTCAAGATAGCCTGGCTGATGAGGATTATGAATCCGAAACCGGTCCCAGGATGCTTGTTTCCGGTCCATGGAAGACATGGCTTGGCAGTTCGGGCTGTACTGTTCCCATGAGGCACAGGGTCAGACTGATTTGCATATAGCCATGTCTGAAATGGGGTGGCTGAGTGGGCTAAAGAATGGTGATGGATTAAACCCAGATCAGTTGACTGGGGGTGAGTGTTTGATTTGCTCAACCGCTCCGTCCATAATCCCCTTTTGTATCGCTTTGTTCGCCCTAAGTGTGGCAGGGTATGCTCAGACGTGAGTCCCTTGCTCACTTGGCCACTGGATTCAAGATAGCCTGGCTGATGAGGATTATGAATCCGAAACCGGTCCCAGGATGCTTGTTTCCGGTCCATGGAAGACATGGCTTGGCAGTTCGGGCTGTACTGTTCCCATGAGGCACAGGGTCAGACTGATTTGCATATAGCCATGTCTGAAATGGGGTGGCTGAGTGGGCTAAAGAATGGTGATGGATTAAATCCAGATCAGTTGACTGGGGGTGAGTGTTTGATTTGCTCAAACGCTCCGTCCATCATCCCCTTTTGTATCGCTTTGTTCGCCCTAAGTGTGGCAGGGTATGCTCAGACGTAATTCCCTTGCTCACTTGGCCACTGGATTCAAGATAGCCTGGCTGATGAGGATTATGAATCCGAAACCGGTCCCAGGATGCTTGTTTCCAGTCCATGGAAGACATGGCTTGGCAGTTCGGGCTGTACTGTTCCCATGAGGCACAGGGTCAGACTGATTTGCATATAGCCATGTCTGAAATGGGGTGGCTGAGTGGGCTAAAGAATGGTGATGGATTAAACCCAGATCAGTTGACTGGGGGTGAGTGTTTGATTTGCTCAAACGCTCCGTCCATCATCCCCTTTTGTATCGCTTTGTTCGCCCTAAGTGTGGCAGGGTATGCTCAGACGTGAGTCCCTTTCTCACTTTCACCACTGGATTCAAGATAGCCTGGCTGATGAGGATTATGAATCCGAAACCGGTCCCAGGATGCTTGTTTCCGGTCCATGGAAGACATGGCTTGGCAGTTCGGGCTGTACTGTTCCCATGAGGCACAGGGTCAGACTGATTTGCATATAGCCATGTCTGAAATGGGGTGGCTGAGTGGGCTAAAGAATGGTGATGGATTAAACCCAGATCAGTTGACTGGGGGTGTGTGTTTGATTTGCTCAAACGCTCCGTCCATCATCCCCTTTTGTATCGCTTTGTTCGCCCTAAGTGTGGCAGGGTATGATCAGACGTGAGTCCCTTGCTCACTTGGCCACTGGATTCAAGATAGCCTGGCTGATGAGGATTATGAATCCGAAACCGGTCCCAGGATGCTTGTTTCCGGTCCATGGAAGACATGGCTTGGCAGTTCGGGCTGTACTGTTCCCATGAGGCACAGGGTCAGACTGATTTGCATATAGCCATGTCTGAAATGGGGTGGCTGAGTGGGCTAAAGAATGGTGATGGATTAAACCCAGATCAGTTGACTGGGGGTGAGTGTTTGATTTGCTCAAACGCTCCGTCCATCATCCCCTTTTGTATCGCTTTGTTCGCCCTAAGTGTGGCAGGGTATGCTCAGACGTGAGTCCCTTTCTCACTTTCACCACTGGATTCAAGATAGCCTGGCTGATGAGGATTATGAATCCGAAACCGGTCCCAGGATGCTTGTTTCCGGTCCATGGAAGACATGGCTTGGCAGTTCGGGCTGTACTGTTCCCATGAGGCACAGGGTCAGACTGATTTGCATATAGCCATGTCTGAAATGGGGTGGCTGAGTGGGCTAAAGAATGGTGATGGATTAAACCCAGATCAGTTGACTGGGGTGAGTGTTTGATTTGCTCAAACGCTCCGTCCATCATCCCCTTTTGTATCGCTTTGTTCGCCCTAAGTGTGGCAGGGTATGCTCAGACGTGAGTCCCTTGCTGACTTGGCCACTGGATTCAAGATAGCCTGGCTGATGAGGATTATGAATCCGAAACCGGTCCCAGGATGCTTGTTTCCGGTCCATGGAAGACATGGCTTGGCAGTTCGGGCTGTACTGTTCCCATGAGGCACAGGGTCAGACTGATTTGCATATAGCCATGTCTGAAATGGGGTGGCTGAGTGGGCTAAAGAATGGTGATGGATTAAACCCAGATCAGTTGACTGGGGGTGAGTGTTTGATTTGCTCAAACGCTCCGTCCATCATCCCCTTTTGTATCGCTTTGTTCGCCCTAAGTGTGGCAGGGTATGATCAGACGTGAGTCCCTTGCTCACTTGGCCACTGGATTCAAGATAGCCTGGCTGATGAGGATTATGAATCCGAAACCGGTCCCAGGATGCTTGTTTCCGGTCCATGGAAGACATGGCTTGGCAGTTCGGGCTGTACTGTTCCCATGAGGCACAGGGTCAGACTGATTTGCATATAGCCATGTCTGAAATGGGGTGGCTGAGTGGGCTAAAGAATGGTGATGGATTAAACCCAGATCAGTTGACTGGGGGTGAGTGTTTGATTTGCTCAAACGCTCCGTCCATCATCCCCTTTTGTATCGCTTTGTTCGCCCTAAGTGTGGCAGGGTATGCTCAGACGTGAGTCCCTTTCTCACTTTCACCACTGGATTCAAGATAGCCTGGCTGATGAGGATTATGAATCCGAAACCGGTCCCAGGATGCTTGTTTCCGGTCCATGGAAGACATGGCTTGGCAGTTCGGGCTGTACTGTTCCCATGAGGCACAGGGTCAGACTGATTTGCATATAGCCATGTCTGAAATGGGGTGGCTGAGTGGGCTAAAGAATGGTGATGGATTAAACCCAGATCAGTTGACTGGGGGTGAGTGTTTGATTTGCTCAAACGCTCCGTCCATCATCCCCTTTTGTATCGCTTTGTTCGCCCTAAGTGTGGCAGGGTATGCTCAGACGTGAGTCCCTTTCTCACTTTCACCACTGGATTCAAGATAGCCTGGCTGATGAGGATTATGAATCCGAAACCGGTCCCAGGATGCTTGTTTCCGGTCCATGGAAGACATGGCTTGGCAGTTCGGGCTGTACTGTTCCCATGAGGCACAGGGTCAGACTGATTTGCATATAGCCATGTCTGAAATGGGGTGGCTGAGTGGGCTAAAGAATGGTGATGGATTAAACCCAGATCAGTTGACTGGGGGTGAGTGTTTGATTTGCTCAAACGCTCCGTCCATCATCCCCTTTTGTATCGCTTTGTTCGCCCTAAGTGTGGCAGGGTTTGATCAGACGTGAGTCCCTTGCTCACTTGGCCACTGAATTCAAGATAGCCTGGCTGATGAGGATTATGAATCCGAAACCGGTCCCAGGATGCTTGTTTCCGGTCCATGGAAGACATGGCTTGGCAGTTCGGGCTGTACTGTTCCCATGAGGCACAGGGTCAGACTGATTTGCATATAGCCATGTCTGAAATAGGGTGGCTGAGTGGGCTAAAGAATGGTGATGGATCAAACCCAGATCAGTTGACTGGGGGTGAGTGTTTGATTTGCTCAAACGCTCCGTCCATCATCCCCTTTTGTATCGCTTTGTTCGCCCTAAGTGTGGCAGGGTAGGCTCAGACGTGAGTCCCTTGCTCACTTGGCCACTGGATTCAAGATAGCCTGGCTGATGAGGATTATGAATCCGAAACCGGTCCCAGGATGCTTGTTTCCGGTCTATGGAAGACATGGCTTGGCAGTTCGGGCTGTACTGTTCCCATGAGGCACAGGGTCAGACTGATTTGCATATAGCCATGTCTGAAATGGGGTGGCTGAGTGGGCTAAAGAATGGTGATGGATTAAACCCAGATCAGTTGACTGGGGGTGAGTGTTTGATTTGCTCAACCGCTCCGTCCATAATCCCCTTTTGTATCGCTTTGTTCGCCCTAAGTGTGGCAGGGTATGCTCAGACGTGTGTCCCTTGCTCACTTGGCCACTGGATTCAAGATAGCCTGGCTGATGAGGATTATGAATCCGAAACCGGTCCCAGGATGCTTGTTTCCGGTCCATGGAAGACATGGCTTGGCAGTTCGGGCTGTACTGTTCCCATGAGGCACTGGGTCAGACTGATTTGCATATAGCCATGTCTGAAATGGGGTGGCTGAGTGGGCTAAAGAATGGTGATGGATTAAACCCAGATCAGTTGACTGGGGGTGAGTGTTTGATTTGCTCAAACGCTCCGTCCATCATCCCCTTTTGTATCGCTTTGTTCGCCCTAAGTGTGGCAGGGTATGCTCAGACGTGAGTCCCTTGCTCACTTGGCCACTGGATTCAAGATAGCCTGGCTGATGAGGATTATGAATCCGAAACCGGTCCCAGGATGCTTGTTTCCGGTCCATGGAAGACATGGCTTGGCAGTTCGGGCTGTACTGTTCCCATGAGGCACAGGGTCAGACTGATTTGCATATAGCCATGTCTGAAATGGGGTGGCTGAGTGGGCTAAAGAATGGTGATGGATTAAACCCAGATCAGTTGACTGGGGGTGAGTGTTTGATTTGCTCAAACGCTCCGTCCATCATCCCCTTTTGTATCGCTTTGTTCGCCCTAAGTGTGGCAGGGTATGCTCAGACGTGAGTCCCTTGCTCACTTGGCCACTGGATTCAAGATAGCCTGACTGATGAGGATTATGAATCCGAAACCGGTCCCAGGATGCTTGTTTCCGGTCCATGGAAGACATGGCTTGGCAGTTCGGGCTGTACTGTTCCCATGAGGCACAGGATCAGACTGATTTGCATATAGCCATGTCTGAAATGGGGTGGCTGAGTGGGCTAAAGAATGGTGATGGATTAAACCCAGATCAGTTGACTGGGGTGAGTGTTTGATTTGCTCAAACGCTCCATCCATCATCCCCTTTTGTATCGCTTTGTTCGCCCTAAGTGTGGCAGGGTATGCTCAGACGTGAGTCCCTTGCTCACTTGGCCACTGGATTCAAGATAGTCTGGCTGATGAGGATTATGAATCCGAAACCGGTTCCAGGATGCTTGTTTCCGGTCCATGGAAGACATGGCTTGGCAGTTCGGGCTGTACTGTTCCCATGAGGCACAGGGTCAGACTGATTTGCATATAGCCATGTCTGAAATGGGGTGGCTGAGTGGGCTAAAGAATGGTGATGGATTAAACCCAGATCAGTTGACTGGGGGTGAGCGTTTGATTTGCTCAAACGCTCCATCCATCATCCCCTTTTGTATCGCTTTGTTCGCCCTAAGTGTGGCAGGGTATGCTCAGACGTGAGTCCCTTGCTCACTTGGCCACTGGATTCAAGATAGCCTGGCTGATGAGGATTATGAATCCGAAACCGGTTCCAGGATGCTTGTTTCCGGTCCATGGAAGACATGGCTTGGCAGTTCGGCTGTACTGTTCTCATGAGGCACAGGGTCAGACTGATTTGCATATAGCCATGTCTGAAATGGGGTGGCTGAGTGGGCTAAAGAATGGTGATGGATTAAACCCAGATCAGTTGACTGGGGGTGAGTGTTTGATTTGCTCAAACGCTCCATCCATCATCCCCTTTTGTATCACCATGCATGCACATGCATTTTAAGTTAATTTACCCAAAGGTGTCAGCCATCTATGTATGTACCCACATGGACATGTTTTTTCTTTTGTTTTAAAAAATAGTTCAAAGAAGGCTGCAGAATTTGCACGCTCATGCGTGGTGGCCATCTTTTTTTTTTGTAACTATTTGAAGATGGCAGCCATGTAAAAAGTATTGGTTTTGCCAATGCTTTGTTGCTTAAGTTACAGATTTGTCTTACAATTACACTCAGAAAAATCAAATGCAATCAAAGGAGGAGAGTGGTACATGGAACAACTGTATGCTGGAGACTGTTTCTAATGACCTATGGTGTGTTCTTCTTTTGTTGTGTAAGATTTACTACCCAAAAGAAAGACAGCTAAGACCCATGTACTCTACTATACGTTTGCAAATGTTTGAATGAATGGCTTTATATTTCGTGCCCCAGACTGTAAACTTGCTAATATGTTAATAGTAACTTTCAATAAATGGTTTGGTTATGTGATAAGAAGTGCTATTCATCCAGGAGCAATGTGGTGATATGGCAGTTTAACTATGCACTATATTATATATATAGATTATGTGGGATGTGTTATAATTATCGAGGGAACGGTGAAGAAGTAAAGACAAGAAAATAGAAAATGCTAGCATACGAATACTATCCTTTTGCTTAATTTTAAACGGGCCTACACTCAACATATTGATATAATACTTCCCTCGCAAAATAGATCCGCATTTCTTGTCTGTACCATATGTTTTCACTCAGAAAATGCTGGAGGGGCATTATAAACATTGTTTAGGCACAGAAAAAGCAACATGTAATAACTGTCTCTCATTAAAAACACACTGGTATCCAGCCAGACAGTTTTCTATGCTGAGGCACCACATTAACTGAAGGTAATAAAACAAAATTATAGTTTTATGTCTGAAACAAGGTCAGACGATTTTGAAAACTACTGTATAATTACAGGAAAAACACCCGTTCTCTCTCTATTGTACGTTCTTGGAAAAACCCAGGTACATTATTGGCAGGAACTTTCCCAAGCGGTGTCTTAGCGTGCGTGTAAGGTGGAAAAAAGCATGTGTATAAAACAGAAGCCTTACCAATGCAAGCTTGTTTGGTTGGAGTCCTTTGGAAACCTGAATGGCATTTGCAATAATAGGAACCAGGTGAATTAACGCAGTCTCCATTGGTGCACGGGGTGGAGGCGCACTCATCAACATCTGTTAGCAGAAAGAAGATGACGAGATATGTCAATGAAGAATTTTGTAAAGGAAGAAAATGAAACAGAGGAACAGCTGCCTTGCATAGCTTCAGGACATATTTTATGGGGCGCATACTACGATGGAGGCACGAGCTATAGTTCACCATTCCATGAAGAGGCCATCAAGGGAGCATGTAACAGTGAGTGACTGACAAACACACAAATGCACAGACGCCCACACACATATCATCACATTCCAAAGATAGTGCATTTGCCACAACATGCCAACTTCATCTTGGTATTCCTGTGCAAGCTGGTAGTAGGATTGGAGACCTCTGCAGCGACTAATCACTATTAGAAATTAGAAGCGAGATGGCCAGTGAGCGAGAGCACAAAGAGCATGAAACTACAAGGACCATAATGCCTCACGGAAGTGGCACAGCCGATATACACACGTTTGGTAGGGACATGCGCTTTCAGGTTCAAACAGCACAATTAAATTAGGAGTATCTCGGCAAAGTGAGGGTGAGGTTAAAGATTACAAAATGTAATCCCAGAGAGAAGCACCCTCTGATTTCGGGGCGTATACAATGCACCAGCACCCAGAGGCTATTGAAAACGATGGAAGTTGCAATATATAAAAACAGCATAACGTAGCATAACAAAATAAAATGACATCAAATCACATGAAATAGCACAACAAGACATGAACTGTGAGGACCTAACACGACAGAGCACACTCGCAGAATCAGAGTCTTTTGTGTGCATCAGTAAAGCATTTTTCCATCTCCTTGCCTCACTGTGGCTAGTCACTTCTGGGCGGGGATTTAATGGTAGAAGGGGCGACCAGGTATCAAACTACTAAGGGTATCTCCCTGCCAATGACCGAGGCACATTCCTGAAGTATCATGAACTTAGCCAGATACACACTGAAGGGCTGACGGGCATGCCACTGGCATGAAGTGTGCAAGGTATGCAAATCGCTTTGCAGTTGGGCAATTAGGAAGTAAGCTAAGTGACATGCCATGCCACAATATGCATTTTCCTGTAATATTTTAGTTACAATAATCAGTTTAATGACTGAATAGTTTATAAAAGTGAAAAGAGGTACTTGAGAAATTTCTCCATATCTCACCCACCACAGTGTGGGACAAAAGCGTTATAAATCTGCATTTTAAGATAGCCCAATTTCTCAGCTTGACAAGCATGGGGCAGACTCTGTTCAGCCTTATTAGTGATCTCACAAACTAACAATAGATCCAATTATTCCAATACATTAATTTGAGCAACGACCTTGCACCTCGATTTCCTGGTCATATGAGCAATATGTGTCCTTATCTAATAAAGCCCAATTAACTATAGGTTAAACAAATATCACATCCATGTTTCTCCTTTAGATAATCCTGGGTAATCTCCATTTCTGCAAGGAAATCTTTGTAACGTTTTTCTAATTTAACAGGAGGAAACATAAGAGTTAGAAATGGGGGTCTCTAGTTGGCAGAGGTAGGCACCTTTGTCCAAATAGGGATCATTGCTTCTAGTCAGGGTAAGGGGGATACACTTCTAAAAAACTCCTGCTCACCCCCTTGGTAGCTTGGTACACGCAGACAGGCTTATCTCAGAGGCAGTGTGTAAAGCATTTGTGAACACATACAGTAATACAGTGAAAACACTACAAATGGACACCACACCAGTTTAGAAAAATAAGTAATCTCTATTTAAACCAAAGCAAGATCAAACGACAAAATCCACAATACAGTAATAAAAATATGACTTTCAGATGGTAGAAATAGTTCAGTTCAAAGCAAATTGCAGATGCAACACCTTTCACACAAAGTACCAGGGATGCATCACGCAAACAAACAAAACGGGCCGCAGGGAAGGTGATGCATCGGTTCCTTACACACAGGGAAGGTGATGCGTTAGTTCCTAGTTCCGGGGGAGGTGATGTGTTGGTTCCTTACTGCTGCACTGGGGAGGTGATGTGTCAGTTCCTTACCGGAGAGGAGGTGATGCATCGTTTTCTTACTGCGTGCGGAGGTGATGCATCAGTTTCTTACTGTGTCCCCCAATGATGCGACAAACGTGGCGCCTCGATGCGATGCGACGATCTGGGTCGATGCTTTGATTCGTCCAGCTTCCAGCGAGAAAAACAGTCTCTAGATGTCCAAAACAACAGCAGACACCCCTATGCCGGTCAGAACTCCAAGCAAGGAAGTTCAGTGGAGCTGATGGTGACGTCTTTGTGTCCCTGAGACTTCAAAACTGGAGGCAAGCTCAGTTTCAAGACCTTGGAGATCTTCCTCCACCAGGGGACACAGCAAAGTCATTTTCCCTTTCCTTGGCAGAAAGTAGCCACTGCAGGCCAACCCCAGACAGCAAACAGCACCGGGGCAGTATTCCTCCTCAGTTTCTCCAGCTCTTCTCCTTGGCAAAGGTTCCTCTTGATTTCCCAGAAGTGATCTAAAAGTCAGGGTCTAGGCCCCTCTTTTTATACCCCAAAATCCTTTGTTCTCTGAAGACAGAGAGTGTCTGTACCCAGCCAAAACCTGTTCGGTGGGGCACTTCGAAAGTGCACAACAACCTCCATTGTCAGTGTGAGCCCTGGCTCCAGACACACCACAAGGGGGCGGAGACGTCGTTGGGAAAGGCAGGCACAGCCCTATTCAGGTGAAGGTGCTACTCCTCCCACCACTCCAAATGCAGACCAGGCCTATTCAGCCCAACCCTGACTCATCAGACTTCTGGAACCGCTGCCCTCTCCAGCCCCAGTCATCCAAAAGCCAGTCATGCAATACACAAACCTAGCAGAGGCACACTGGATGGTTAAGCAAGAAAATACCTACTTTCAAAAAGTTTTATTTTCAAACACAGAATGTAAAAATCACCCTCACTAAAAGATGCACTTTAACATTCTAAGTTCAGTTATATTAAACTTTACTTTTCCATCTGGTTCCTATGGTCAGTTATGTTTATTAGATGTTATAAAAAAAACTCCCCATTCAGTTCTATGGGATCAGATAGCCTTGCAATAGTGAAAAACCAAATTGGCAGTGTTACACTATCAAGACATGCCACACACATCAAGGCATGTCCTAACTTTCACATACAATGCGCCTTGCCCACAGGGATACCTTGGGCCTACCTTAGAGGTGACTGATGTGTAGAAAAGGGAAGGTGTAGGTACTGGCAAGTGTGTGCACTTGCCAAGTCGACATGGAAGTCCCAGACTGCACACAGGCTCTGCAATGGCAGGCCTGAGTCACATTTTACAAGCTGCTTCTGTGGGTGGCACAATCAGTGCTGCAAGCCCACCAGCAGCATTTGATTTACATGCCCTGGACACACATGGTGCACTGTACTATTGTCTAACTAGTAAACCAAATAGGCAACCATGGAAACACTAATCTTTAGTCAATTTACAAAGAGAGCATATGCACGTTAGCACTGATCAGCAGTGGTAAAGTGCCCAGAGTCATAAAACCACCAATAACAGGTCAGAAAAAATACAGGAGGAAGGCAAAAAGGTCTGGGATGACCCTGCAAAAAGGGCCAAGTCCAACAATAAGTAAATACCAGCCTGCCTTCTTTGAACATATCAATGAAAGACACATGAGTTTGCTTTAACAAAATGCATGAATCAAGTATAGTTGAAACTGCACCAGATATTGCAAACAATTCAAGAGACACTAAATATCACTGCAAACGCGTTAATTAGCTTCTTCTAGCCAATTAGATAAACTACAGGTATCCATGAGAGAAATCAATACACGTACGTGTAATTAATAATAATCAATGGCCATGCATATAAGATTATTTAGTTGATTGTGACATTATGTCAGTATTTTGTGTCATGTCCTACTGCCAAAATGCGCTCTAATGCCAATTTATTTGATGAAACGCCAATAAATAAAAAGTGAAGGCTTGGTATGGCTGTAGTGGCACATCTTTTGGACAAACCAGTAGGTAATGCTAACAACTGGAGAAATCTCTTGACTACTTGGAGACTTTCCATGTATGAGGTAATTTGAATGGGTGAGCGACTGAATAGAATATTATTAAATGAGTGGATGAATTAATGCATAAGTGTAAGGATTAGAGTCAGAATACAAGCATTATGAGGGATTAAGTACTTAAACCCACCAGTCAATGAAGAGGCAGATGTAACCAAACTATTGGCTCGACCAATGCTTTTATGGTCTGGCGTAGAGACAACTTTAACCAACCTCATTCTTCCCAAAGAATTCATAATAAAATACGAATATAGACATATATTCAGTGGCTTTGGATCACCCCTCATCATCCACTTGCCAGTGAGAATCAGTCACATTTTGCTTCAACCCCACCACAGCATACAGCACGGGCAATGGGTTAACCCAGTTCATGCACTTGCATGATCGAATACGGCATTTTGCCTGATCACATGTGCACAATGACTGACAAGGATGGCACTCCATTGCCGTGCTGGTCTGCTGGGCTACTTCCTTATTTTTAAATTTTTTATATGTTTGCCTTTTTTACTTTTTGCATATTAATGCCCAAAAATGCAAACTTGCATGAATTTTTGATTTATTTATAAAGGTTTATAAAGCACAACAGTTACCCACCCATGGTGTCCTTTCAAGGTAGATCACTTTACAGAAAAAGGTGGAGGCGTACAATCATTGTGTACATTCCTATGTCTTGAATGGTATTCTGAAAGCCATATGGACTGCAGTTAATTTTAGGGAGTGAGGGAGCACATTTCAGGTTTTAGCCTTAATGAACATACAGATATGCCTGCCATTTTATGATGATATGGTCTCTGGATGGAAAGAAGATTGGCAGAGGAAGAGCGAAGGACCTGTGAGGTGGAATGTTGTAAGGAAATGTTTTGAGTGCATTTAGGTCCTTGATCATGTAAGTTCCTATGGCAAAGGAGGGAGCTCTAAAAAGATACCTTTTCTGAATGGTACGTGAAGGTAAATTGATTAGATGTTGGGAGATGTGGAAATATATTTTAGGTTGAATAGGAGATGGGATTTTGTGTTTTTAGTTGTTCAAAGATGAGCAATTTGTTTCTTACTTAAACTCATTAAAACTGAATTGCAATAGTATAGTCTGGCCATAAAGGTACATCGAATAACCAATTTCCTTAGGTCAAGAGAAATACAAGGTAGAATTTTACGAACACATTTTAGCTAAACGTATCTAGTAGAGGTAATTCTGGTAATGTGATCATGGAATGAGAATGTAGTGTCCAAGATTACACCAAAGGTTTTGGCTATTGAAATGGGAGTTGATGGAGGAGGACATTTTCTGGCTACCAGTCCGAAGGCCAGATCACAGTGCCACCAAAAACTAGAATCTCAGTCTTGGAAGCATTCAGCCTTAGCAAGTTGTTATTCATCCATCAAGAGATCTGAAGTGTGGGACTCAATGCAGAGCCCTGAGGAACACCATGCATATTACTTCTGCACTGTGACTGAAATGGTGGGCCTGGTGATTAGTTGGCTAGAATGGAAGTGAACCATTTAGGTGCAAGTCCTCTCATCACAGTCTGGCTGAGGCGGATATGTAGGATTTAATGGAAAAATGTATCAAACACCATCGATAAGTCTAAGAGGATTAGGAAGGATGAGTTACCTGCATCTAAAGATGTAAGCAGTTCAGCAATTATTCCCAAGAGAATGGACATTTCCTCTTCTTTTAAAGCCATCATAAACAGAGGGGGTGTAGGATTTTGATGGCGATTTGTGGATTTATTTCCAGGGATTGCTAAGTCTACTGCTTCTACAATATAGGTGTTAAAGAGCGTTACATTATTATCTATGTAATTTTGCCAATGAGGGACAAGTAGCTGTATGTTTTAGGTCAAGCATATTAGGCTGTAATTTGTACCAAGGGTGGTAGGCGTGGAATATCAAATCTTGAATATCAACGGGGCACTTACCTTTCAATATTTTGTCTCTCAATATTGTTGGGGATATATTCTGTCCTATTGATAGTTGGAATTCAATATTCCCAGCCACAATCAAACCAAGGATGTTTATAGGAAGTAATCCTGATCAATTAAGGTAAAGAGGGGAAGCAAGAGTCAGGAAGGGAGAACAGTATCACTGAATAATCAGACTATACTATGGGAAGAATTCTTCAAATTAAATTGAGTCTACGGGAAGCTAAAAGCAGATCAATGCCAAACCTATTGGCTTTGTCAAAGCTTGTTTCTTACTGTGAGCATGGGGGTGCCACTGATGTACAATTTCTTCAGTGCAGATTTATTAGTGTCTAAATTCCTGCAGTCAACATTTATAACATTCTTAGTGCTGGAGGATCATTAATAACAGATTCAGAGAAGCATTGCATGAGTTTTAGTCACAACGTCTGCTCTTGTCTTCTTTATTTTTCCTTCCTTCAGTAGATATATTATACAAAAATCTGGAAATCCAGAAAATGGGGAATAGTTGCTCTAAGCTGTACAACTAATCCTGAAGGATACAAACAAACCCATGAATTACATTTAAAGCAATGGCTTTCAACTTCTGCACTTAAGTGGTCTGCTTTGTGATCGCTATGAGTTTACTGATTCCTTGAAAGTTGACTTCTAAAAAACGCCCTGACACAAGGACAAACATACATTAAAATTCTATAAAAATTATGTTTGTATCGGTTTTTTCAGTTCATATCAATCCTGATGAGAACCTTTAAGTGTGAAGGTTTCGAAATGCGTTGATGTATTCTCAGCCGAAAGTACAGGATATTAATGAGTGCTGGAATGTCGGTGGATGGTATTGGATAGTGATAAGGCCACTCTTTTGTGCCGAATCAGCCCATTCAGGAGGAATTTAATTGGTGGTAGTAGTAGTGGAAGAAAAATAATATTTCCTCTTGGCCATTGCAATTCAGAACTGTTTGATTTATGTTGTATGTTGGTATGTATTGATTTGGATTTGTTTTTGTATTTTGTTTTGTGTGGGTGGATAACAATGTATGGCACTGAATAGTGATTAGATGTTTGCATTGTATGTTATGTGTATATCAGTGTGTTATGTACAAATTAGTATATTGCTAAAATTGTTATAAAGAAAAAAGTAGAAGAAATTAAAAGCTGCTCACTCTTATTAAATATAGTGGCCGTGAACAATCATGAAGGTTTCTAGTGTCATGGTTAGTATTGGCGGATTATTTGAATTTACGATGGCCTAGCCTTGCAAACTGTTTAAGAGCCCATTCCCAGTATAGGTATTGAACTTTTAGAAAGTGAACACTTCCCTGCACTCATAGCTCTCTGTGCCTGTCTCTATTACACATCTGGGGTGAGTCACAGCTACACTTTATGCATTCCCTTTAGACAGCCACTAACACAGGAAGGTTGGGTGTGTATGAGTACCCACCTGCACACATCTGCATTCTAATGGCCCTGCCTGGGCAGGGTTGAAGGCAGAGGCTAACACTTCACTTAAACAGGTCAAGCCCTGTCCCCACACAAAGGGCTGATTTACTCCCCATAGCTAGTCTGGAGCCATGGCTGAGAAGAAAGGGGGACCTGTGCACTTCAAGGGCCTGGTTTGAAGTCACCCCCACTTCAGAGGTACATTTCAGTACAAGTACTCGATCTCTGGCCCTTTAAAATCAGACACTTCTGGACCTACAACTGCACTTTGTCAGAAGGACTGCTGTGCTGCTTAAAGGACTCATTGCTTGACTGCTGACCTGGAAGGCCTGCTTTTCTCCTGTGTTACCCAACTGCTTGTTGCTCTCTGACTCTGCTGAAGTCAGGACTTACAGCCTGATTCATGTACAATCCGTTTTGCGTGGCACTAATAGCGAATCATAGCGACTCGCTATTGAGGACACGCAAAACGGCATTCATGTAGGAATTGCTAATGAAATAGCGATTCCTACATGTTCTTTATTTGCGAGTAGCAATTTGCTACTCGCAAAAACTCCCCATTCATTCCTATGGGCCAAGAGGCCCATAGGAATGAATGGGGAGTATCCCTTATTTGCGAGTAGCAATTTGCTACTCGCAAATAAGATAGCGATTTTAAGGGTGCCAGGGGTGTCCAAAGGACACCCTGTTGCACCCCTAAAAAGCACATTTGAACAGGTGTTGCGCACACACATGTCCAAAGGACATGTGTGTGTGCAACATGCAACTTAGAAAAATGCTTTTAAAAGCATTTCTCTGAGTTTTTGCTATTTACCGAGAGGTCAGACCTCTCGGTAAATAGCGACCCCAAAAGTGCTAAATCGCAATTTCTTGATGTGTCATGAATAGCATTTGAGGAATCTCTAATAGAGATTCCTTAAATGCTATTCCTCGCATATTTGCGACTTCTTAAATAGCGATTTTTGCATTTGGTATCATGAATACCAAATGCAAAAATCGCACTCGCAAAGGGCCAGATTCTCAGAATCTGGCCCTTTTGCGAGCGCTAATGGCTACATGAATCAGGCTGAATATTTGTAAAATAATGTGTACCTGTGCCGAAGCGCTGCTCAGAAGCCCAGCCGGTGGTATTAACCCCTTGGCCGCGGCGTGAATTCCGCCACGCCGCTAGGGGTGTGGGGGCGAGCGCGGCACTGCTATGCTTGTGACGGAACCACGCCATCATGAGCCACGGGCGGCGTGTGCTCATGACGGCATGGTTCCGTCATGGCCCCGCCTGCTCTTTACTTCGCCCACACAGGCGGGGAATTATTGCCGCGTGGGCGGTGCGGCCGAGGCATGACGGAACCACGCCGTCATAAGCACACGCCGCCCGTGGCTCATGACGGCGTGGTTCCATCATAAGCAGGCAAGGGGTTAAATGTCAGCATGCTGAATATCTAGGCTGCATAATTCTGAGTCCACCTCAGGTCTCTTTAATTCACTACCAGACATTGCTTCCCCCTTATCTTACACTTGCATGTTCCTGCTTTCTTCCTTGGTGATGGCTTTGCCATCATTCTCTTCTTCTCTCTTTCCCATCTTTGTGTGTTTCCCTGTCTTGCTCTTGTGAAATGTTGGATGAGCAAAAATATGTGCGACCCCCAGACATTAGTGCCAGTGGGTCCATCGGCAACCATGGGCTCAAATTAAGCACTGGCTGAAGGAGAGCTGGACTCTGCCTTTTCTTTCAAGTGTGCTTCAAGGGCTTGTTTGCTTGCCTCCAGCTGCTTAAGACTCAGGGATACCAAAGTCTCTACCCCAGCTCCTGTGCCTGGTTCACTGGTAGTGGACCCAGATACTTGCAGCATGGACATCGGCACATCTCTTGTCTCCGTGTAGCAGAACTGGTGCTTCGACCCGGTTGCGGGAGTAAAATCAGCTCTTCACTCTTGGAAGCAACGCAGCACCTCGAGAGCCTGAAGCATCAGAACCGTGCAACGCCGCTGCAGCAGCTCGGAGAGATCGATGCATCTCTTGACTGCATGGAGAAACCCGGTACAATGCTCTATGGAACCAACGCAACTCAGCCCAGCGTCTCACCTGCAGAACCGAAGCATTGCCATCACTGCGTGGATAAAATTCAACGCATCCTCAACCTGCGGGATCGACATAGATGCATCTCACAATGCATCCCGCAGTCGCGACCAGGAAAGTACTTTGTTCACCGGGGCCTACGTGGGTCTTGGAGCTGGCCAGCACTCCATCGTGGTCAGCCCGTACTTTGACTTTCCCCTGGTCTAGCATGACCTCAAGTAACCCTCAAATCGTTATTTGCTTCTAAGTGCTACTTTTACATTTATTCTTTTAAAATGCATATCTCGACTTGTACTTATTGGATTTTGTTATTATGGTCTTGTTTTGCTCAGAATATAATAATTATTTTTTTGAAATCTGTCTGAAGTCTTATTGTGGTGTTTTCATTGTGTTACTGTGTGTGTGTATGTTGCACAAATACTTTACACATTGCCTCTTTAGATAAGCCTAACTGCTCCGTGCCAAGCTACCAAAGGGTGAGCACAGGTTATCATTAAGTGTGTATCTGATTTAACTTGACTACGATTGTGGTTCCTGCTTGTACAGGGTGCATACTCTGACAAACAGAAACTCAATTTCTAACAAGATGCTAATATCAGGGAAACAGATGTTGGGAAGTAGAATTCACGGATTCCTATGCAACCATCATCACAAGGGTCTAGTCTATATCTTTGGTAGGTCTGAGACCTTTTTCCCATATTTGTTTTAGTTTTTGAAATGTGTAAGAATTGTTAATAATTAGGAGATTGTATATTTTTTATATTCAACCACACTAGGGTAACTGGTATATAGTTACTTTGTTAAATTGGCTTCAAGTGGGATGTACTCTGGGATATCAATAACAGGTGCTATGTATAGCATACCGGTGTGACACAATTGCAAGTATTTAAATAACTGTTAAGTTTCTAGACTGAAGGATTTCATACTATTAGAAGTTATTACTTTTCCCAGGGTCAATATAGGCTGGTAGTCCTGTTGCCTGAAGCCTTTGAGTTTTTTTACTCGTAGAGCCACATTTTTTACCCTAATTTTCCATGTATAGGAATGCCAAGGGATGATTTCATTTATGTCAGGCCTGAAAAGTAAAACACTTTGAAGTGTTCTAAATATTTGCTGGTGTTGATAGCACTTTGTCAACACATTTAAGCTGTCCTATTGATAAAGATGACCCTGATTTGAACACTGGAATTAGTGGCAATGAGATGCTTTTTGTCACTTTGTGCTAGATTTAGAGTTTGACAGATACTCGCAAACATGACGGTTATCTCATGTGCCTTATTACAAGGGCATTAGGATATACTGCACTTCAAGCTTGGCAGATGGGATATCTGTCATATTTTTGATTGATTATCCATCCAGTAAACTCTAAATCAGGTTTCTTTCTTCTAGATACTCAAATTATGCTTTTATACTGCCAAGAGACGTTTGACTCTTCAGAGACACTTATATTGAAATACAATTTCAAATACACTTTTTAGAATCAATCTGCTTACTCAACACAAAACCAAAATGCTCAAGGGACATTTGCTAATTGATGAACTTGAATATACAGGATTTTCCACTATAATTGTCTGCTTTTTGAGGTTTACATTTCATTCACATCAGCAAAAATCTGTGATTGCTATCAATTTACTCCTGAGCAATCAGGTGCATCTGTGCATTATGTTTTGATTATCAATGGGAATGAGTGAGATCACCATCCCAAAATGAGGATTTTGTCATTAAAGAATGTAATCATGGAGTGCCCTATTTTATCTAAAGATCAATGTTTTAGTGACCATGAACATGATATACAGTGGCTGAAGGGTTCCTTAAGGTAATAGTTTTGGCTTTAGGACAGTCCAGAGTGGATATGTTTGACAAGCCATTGGCTTTCTTTTTTCTTTTGTTAAGTGTTTTTCCTTTTTATGTTGTAAGATAGAGGGTATGCAACGGAAATTGAAAAGGAAATTAGGAAATTACCCTTAATTCAGAAAGGGACTGAATTGTCTAATTATGAATACTAAATAAAAGATGTACTTTGAAAAGGGCCCTTTGCCTCACAAAAACAAAAATTAATTAATATGATGGAGGTAACACATAAAAAAACTAATGGCCATTAGTACGTAGTATGAAAAGGTACTACGGTGACTGTGAAGCATTTGGAAAGCAAAGTAAGTGAAATTGTCTCAGAAAAATATACAGAGCTTATGTATGTAACTAATAAAACAATACATCTGTTTAACAGATTTCAGGTATCTGAGGATGTATTACCTCCAAAATCAAGGAGGCTGACATAATGAGAAGCAAACAATCCAGGGCGTGTGGCCCAACTGGAATGGCTAATGCACTGTTGAAGGCAAACCTCATATAACTGTCATAGCTACTCTATGTTGGTGGCTTCTAAATCATACCTCTTGTTGGATAGGTGGCATTCATATCCATATACTGAAAACATTTGTCCCATATAGATACAAGAATGTGTAAGTGCTTCAGAGGGGAGCACTTAAGGTTTACACAGTCATCCCAATTCAGGTATCGAAGATTTTTGGTTCAAATTATTACTTTTGACTAAGTATGGGCGAATTTTGTGGATTCGCGGTCCACGAATTCGTGCGAAATGGCAGAATAATCCGCGAGTTTGCGGATTTTCCTCCGAACTTGAGGATTTTTTTGCCATTTGTCACACGTGTGTCTGTAACTTTGCCACCGCGCCGAAAGGCACCGAGGTACCTCGAGTGAGCTGTCCATCAAAGTGAGGAAAGGGCAGGAATATGTTGCATACCCTAGTGTGTGTGTGGCAGGGCGAAACGGGTGGGGCTTCCATGCGAGTTCACAAGCCTCTTTAAGGGTCAGAGACCGATCAGGGCAGCAGATGAGAAGGAAGCAGGCTCCTGGTCACAGGAAGTACACGGGGATTGCGCTTGAGAAACTCCTGGATGCAAAGACCTCTATCCAGGATTACATCAAATTTAGGCGGTAGATATTGGGAGGAAGCACACCTGCCTAGCCTCGACCGTGCTCACTAGTTGTTTGGGTGCCAAGGTCCCTCGAGTGAGCTGTCCATCATTGTGAGGAAAGGGCGCGAAGACGTTGCATACCCTAGTGTGTATGTGGCGGGGCCAAACGGGCGGGGCTTCCATGCGAGTTCACATGCCTCTTTAAGGGTTAGAGACCGATCAGAGCAGAGATGAGAAGGAAGCAGCCTCCTGGTCACAGGAAGTACACGGGGATTGCACTAGAGAAACTCGTGGATGCAAAGACCTCCATCAAGGATTATATCTAATTGTAGGAGGTAGATATGGGGAGGAAGCACACCTGCCTAGCCTCGACCGTGCTCACTAGTTGTTTGGGCGCCGAGGTCCCTCGAGTAAGCTGTCCATCATTGTGAGGAAAGGGCACGAAGACGTTGCATACCCTAGTGTGTCTGGGGCTTGGCCAAATGAGCGGGGCTTCCATGCGAGTTCACATGCCTCTTTAAGGGTCAGAGACCGATCAGAGCAGAGATGAGAAGGAAGCAGCCTCCTGGTCACAGGAAGTACACAGGGATTGCGTTAGAGAAACTCATGGATGCAAAGACCTCCATCAAGGATTACATCTAATTGTAGGCGGTAGAGATATGGGGAGGAAGCACACCTGAACACACAAGAGGTGTAGTAGAGTACACACAGAAAGTGACCACAACGAAACGTAGACATAGGGGAATTCAATCATTGGAAAAAGTTGCCCTCACTCACATACCGAAATATGTGACATTCTACCATCATTGGGCCTGCTTGCAATACACCCTGGTGTAGCCACACCCAGGGCGGAGCATTAGGGAGGGGGAAAAAAACAATAAATTTCACTCAACAAGACAAACCATATATCACAGACAACATGTAACATATAATGTGATGTGGTTTGTGCCAATCACCAAGTGTCAGAAATAATAGTGCGACTAAAGTGCAGTTAATAGGAAATGTTAAAACTGATTAAGGGTGCCAACTGAAATAAGTGTTTTATTGGACATTACCTGGTACCCCTATCAGGATTAAAAACTCAAATTGGGATGGGAACTGTCTTGTTCGAGACATGAGGAGCTCACAAGACCTCCCTCCTGATACTGCTTATGTCGACATGTTTCAACCGTAATAAATGTGCCAATGCTGGTCACCTCGGTATTCTTCAGGACAGTCGCCTTTTATTTCTGTCTGAGCCCTACCGCAGTTCGGTATACTGGGCCCCTTGGAACTGAGCCGGTCTTTACAGATCCTTGCCCTCGCTTGTTACATGTAGAGGCTTATCCCGAAATACGGAAAAACACTTACTGTGGATAAAAGAGAAAATAAAGTAATGTAGTACGCTCTCTTTTACCATCTTCAAGCTTGCCATCTTTATTGTGCAAACCATTTGTGTCTCTCTTATATCATGCTGTGTCATGGTTAGGCTGGTCATGAATCCTCTTAATTCATTCATGATCCTTCAGCTGAAGTGAGATCTCTTTTCCCACCCTTCCCAGCACGCGAGCACAGTACTGTCCGACCTCGTGCTTCTCGATCGGATGGCTCATCAAACTTCGCTTACACTCATCACATTACCCCGTGTAGATCCATCACTCACACCAATCTTCCCCGTTTTTCAAATAGATTACCCATCGTGCAACATATCCAGCAATACCATTTGCTTTACTTACCAAGTTCATTAAATTCGTGAACCCGAATTGGTGCCCTGCGGGAGGTTCCCCCTTCGAACACAACCTGTATATACAAGGGAAGATGTGGGGAGGAAGGTGCAAAGGAACGCCTTTAGAGTCGTATTAAGCGTTTAACTGACTTACTGGTTGTGGCTTTCGTGTAATCTAATCACACCTGCCTAGCCTTGACCGTGCTCACTAGTTGTTTGGGTTGATTATAATGCGTGACTGAATTTGAGCTTCAACTCGGGCACCTGCTTTATTTATATCATTCTGTAAGTGCTTCCTGTTGAGGTTTAATTTTTATGACAGGAGCATCGTGCCAGAATGAATCCTGCCTGCATTATCCACGAAGATGCTGCAAAAAAAAGAAAAAATCCGGATTTGCAGATTTTTCAGCAATTTCGCGCGATTCGCGGATAGTGAAATTGCTGAAAATCCACGATCGGAATGGATTTTGCGCCCACCCTTACTTTTGACCTTATCTCTCCTTATAAAAGAAGCAGAGAAATAAGGAAAACTTATATACAAGATTTGCAATTATTCTTATGATCTTATTGAGAGAAATCATAAGGGAATATGAACAATATAAAACATTTGGGGAATTGATTAGGTTCTGGAATCATTGCTATTGCATCTCCATTTAGAAACTTGGATTTATGTAAGAAGGAGTAGAGGGCGTGGGTAAGCAAGAGAATTCCTTGTGAAAATGACTTAAAGCGGGGCAATGTTGTGGCCTGTCTCCTGTTTAACCTGCATATGTCTGTCCTTCAAAAAGACTGTGACACAATAAAAATAATCCCCTTTTGAAAGTGGATTTACTGCATGTTCACTGTTTAGTATATGCATATGATTAAGTGTTATGTGTTCATTGGTTTGCTGTGTTTGCTTGAGGATACAAGTCATACCGCAAAATACATTTGTCGACTATTAACATCTGAAAGACAAAGGGCTATATTTAACCCCTCAATAAGAGTAGCCTCTACATTACCCTAGGACCCTCCTGTCCTTCTGCCATTCCTTAACTAAGTGGAGATGACTATCTCTGCGACAGAAAAAAAAGAAAAGGAGCATGCTGGGATACCCAACCCACTCCCTCCCACTGGGAGTACATAAGCGGTACCAGCCCAGCATGCAGCATGTTCTTTTTTTCTGTCTTCCGACAGATTAGGACGTGTTTGGACTTGGATTCTTCACTGAACGTCTAATCGAGGCTGCTGGGCTGTCCTCACCGTCCTCTTCCGCATTCTCTTGGCCTGCCAGGCTTGCCAGGAGCCGCGTTGATTGCCGACCGGCCCTTTGCGGCTAGGGCGCCGATCCTCTCGGTATCTTCAGGGTTGCAGTGCGCGTCTCCCTGGGCCTTGGCCCGTGTGGGGGCCGTGCTGCTGCGGCTGTATGGCGGGTCCTGGGGCTCTGCTGGGCGATGCTCCTGGGCCCCCTGCCTGGCGTTTCATGTCCTGCCGGCCTCCTCTTCTTCCTGCCGCCCGCGCTGCTTGGTTGGGTTGATGCAAGGGCGGGTCTTGCTGTGGCCTCGGAGGCCATTTATGGCGGGCTTCTCCTCCCGGCGCAGGTTTCATGGAGCGCCCCTAGGCTGGTTGTTGAGGGCAGTGGGCTTGTGGTGCGCCCTTCCTGCCCCCTTGGTGAATACAGCGTAGCGGTCCCTTTTTATCCTTGCTGTTTTGGGTATATGTTGGGGGGCTCTCCTTCAGGGTGCTGCCTGGATGGGGGGGCAGGGTCTCCTCGAGATGCCGGAGTTTGTACCCAGGGCCACATGCATGCGGTGCAGGCGCTCTTCCGCCGGGCTTCTTCCCCGCTTCTGCCCTTATCCGCGTCTCCTCTGCCCATGCCTTCCTGATTCTTGTCAGTAGGTGTGGTTGTGGCGTGTGGCTAGAGCTGCCAATTTTTGAGCCTGTGTCAGTGGGTTTGAGCCAGGCATCCCCTCCACAGCCTCTGTTTCCATACGTGTTCCCTTACTTGTGCGCTGTGACTCACGTTTTTGTACTATGAGGATGTTATGTGGAGCTGATAAACGTGTCCCTTTGGTGTGGCTTCCTTTGCAGTGACACGTGCTACTATTTCTGGTTTGGATGGTTCGGGCATGGGCTGTTTGACGTGGCCAGCAATGCTGCCTTCGTTCCTGTGTCTTTGTTGCACGCACTTGTGGTTTCGCTCCCGATGCTACATCTCTGTTCTTTTTCGCCTGGGTTTTCCGGGTTCATTTGGCTTCTGCTTTCCATGGGGTTTGTTTGCAGGTCTGGGTGGTGTCTCTTCCCCTTGCCCTCTTCAGGTGTTTGGGTTGCTGCCTGCTTGGACTTCTGGTTGTTGCTGCAATGTACGCCTGTGCCTATGGGCGGTGCCGGGGTTTGGTCCCGAGGCCCAAGGCCTCCTGCTGGCGTTTCTCGCACCCATTGTCTTTGCATTGGCCTACGCTGGTCTCCCTGGGTCTTGCTGTTTGGGTTCCTTGTTTTCTCTCAGGTGCTGTTGGATGTAGTCGGTTTCAGGGCTCTCCCGGTGCTGGTGGATTCCTGTCTTTGCTGGTGCCTGTACCTGCGTGCTGGCCCTCTGTGCTGGTTGCATGGGGCATAGGTCTGCTTGCTGTCTCAGTGCTGGGCCCTTGGTGTCTCTGGCCTGGTGCGCTGGCTCTGCTGCCCCCTTCTCCCAGGGTCTTGGCGGTACTTCGGCTTCTTCGGCTGCCTGCGACGTTGGCTTCCCTGCCTTCGCTGTCCTGTCTTGGGCCCTGGTTCCCCTGGTTCACTGCCTTTTTCTGGTTGTTTTGGGGGGTCCTTCGGGGTTCCTCTGTGGGTTGTATGTTTCCTAGCCTTTTGTCTTTTCGTTTGCTCGGCGCTTGTTGCTGGTTGGCGTCTGGGCTGGGAGTCGGTTCCAGTGGGTCTCCCGTTGGCCTGTCCCCTTGGTGCCTGCTGCCTAGCGGCTTCTTGCTTGCTTTTCCTGGGCTGCAGCCCTGGCTTCTGTTTTGCCTGCTGCCCGCCCTGTGGTTTGGGTGGGTCGGACCTGGTTCCTCCTTGGGATGGTGTCTGCTTGCTGGGCCATGGCTCGCTTTGGACAGTCTCTCCAGAGGTTTGTTGGCTTCTTTTTGTTGCCTCTTTGCTCTGTTCTCTGCTGGGTCTCAGGCTGTCCTGTCCTGCGGGCTTCTGTTGTCCCTGGTCGGCCCTGGTTGGTGCCTGGATTGGGGTGCGCCTGGGTTTGACTGTTGCTGTTGCCTGTTCTGGTCGCCCCTGGTTGCTTGTCAGGCGTTTTGACCTTTCCTAGTCCTGGTACCTTGTGGTTCTTGGTCTTCCTTTGGCTGCCTGTGGTCCTTCCACCCATTGGTTCCTGCCCTTCTGTGGGCTCGGCCCTGGTGCGTGCCTGTCTGGGGTCTTGCTTGCCTACGGTTTTTGCTTTTGGGCGCTTCTTGCATCCTTCCAGGTGCTTTTGGCTTGCCCCGTGCTTGGGGTGTCTGCCTACTGCTGGGTCCTCCCCCTTGTTTTCCGGCAGGAAGGGGGGTGTTGTGGCCTTCCTCGGTTCTGTGGGTCCCTTGGCCAGGACGGTGCTGGCCCTGATGAGTTCTGGCTGGTGTTGGGTGTTGGCTTGTTGGGCTTGCCTTTTTCCCTGCTGCTTCTTTTGCCTCCTGTGGTGGCTGGTGGTCGTTGGTCATCCTTGGCCTCTGCCTTGGGTGGCCCCTTGTTCTTCGGGTTCCCGGATCCTGTGCCCTGCCCTGGCTGCTGTGCCCTTTCACTTATTGTGGGTGTTGGGTATCGGCCTCCCCTGGTGCGTAGGCAGCTTTCTTGCTTCCCGCTCCTCTCGTTTCGCTTTTGGGTTGTGGTTGGCTTTGCCTCGGGTCCGGGGCTCTGTTTTTTTCCCTTTGGGGGGCCTGTGCTCCCTCGTGGGCTGTTTTCGGCCTGTGGTGTCTGTGGCCCTAGCTCTCTTGTTGGCTCTGGGGTGTTCCTTCTCCCCTTGTTTGAGTCTGTTCCCGCTCCCCTGTTGGGTGGTGTGCCTGTGGCTTCTCTGGGCTCCTCTCCTTTGGTTTCTGGTGCCTGGGTTGTTTCGGTGTGCTCTGGGGGCCTGGGCTCTACCTCTGTCGGGTTTGCCCTTGTGGTCCCTGTGTTTGGCCTCCTGTTCGCTTGTGCATTTGAGTCGATGGTGCGGTTCTCGGTTTGGTTGTGTCGGGCTTTGTGCTGTGGGGCCCTAGTTTGCTGGGGGTCCTCTTTTGGTCCCTGATTGGGTCCTTTCCTGGCCACTCGTTCTCTTGGACTCTGACACAGTCCTGGTCTGGTCTTCTGTCCTTTCCTGTGCTGCTCCTTTTTGGCTGGCTGTGGTGCTGGTGCTGTTATGGGGGCTGCTGTGCCTTTCCCTGTGTCCCTTCTTTGTTGTGGCTTCTTTTTGCCTCTCCTTCCGTGTCCAGGTGGCACTGTGTTGGGTGCCTTCTGGCTGGCTGGCTGGACTGCCGGTTCTCCGGCTGGCTTCTTGGGAGTTTATGGGTCTCCTGCGGGGTTGGGCTGTTGGCCTCCTTGTTGGTCTTTCCTGTTTTGCCCTTCTACCTCTTGGGGTTCGCCTTCCCCCTGGCGGTTGGTCGGCTCTTGGTTGGTGTTCTTTTCTCCTTTCCGGTTCTGGGGTTTTGGTTTCCCTGGTTCCGTGTTGGGCCTCTGTGTTGTCTTTCTCGGTTTTGCCCTGGTTTGTGCCGGGTCTGCTTCGGGTTGAGCTTCTTTGCTCTCACTGGCCTCCGTTGGGTGGGTTGCTGGGCTCCTTGTCCCGGTGTCTCCTGCTGTGGGGGTGTGCCTCGGGCCTGGTCGTTTCTTGTGCCCCGGGTCCTTTTCCCGGTGGGGTTGCCTTTTGATTCCTGCTGCTCTTCAGTGTCTCGAATGGGGTTGGCCGTTGGTCGGTCCTGCCCTGTGGCCTGGTCCTTCTGTGGTTTTCTGGCCTCTGGGTTCCCTGTTGCGGCTGTTTCCAGCTGGGGTGGGACGTTGCTTGGGTTCCCTGCCCCCTTCTCTTCCTGGCTGTTACTCTGTGTGGGGGGCCTGTTTGCTTGTCTGGTTCTGCCCTCTTTGGTCTTTGCAACTGTGCTGGTGGCTTCCCATGGTGTGTTGGGGTGGTCCTATGGTTGATCGAGTCTTGCTTCTGCTGTGTTCATTCCTGGGCCTTCGGCCCTGTTGCCCTGTGCAGTATGTTCTCATCTCCTCTTGGCCGTTGGGCTGGGTTGGCCTGTTTGGTTCCTGGTCGGGTGGCTGCCTGGTGGCTGCCTGGATCAGTGGGCTTCACCTTTGGTCATTCGGGGGGGGGGGCATGGTTAGGCCTCTCTGGTTATTCCCTTGAGGCTTGGCTCTGCGTTTGTGGCCCCCTTCAGGCTTGCCTGGGGGGGGGTTTGTGTTTTTCTCTGGTCGTCCCCTGCTGGTTTTGGGATCTCTGCTCTGTCCGCTTGGTTGGGGGCTTGCTTGGTTGTGTGCTCCTGCCTGCATTTTTCTCCTTCGTGTGGGCTCCGTTTTACTTCTGTCGTGTGCCGTTTTCCGGTCTGGTGCCCTTGGCATTGGTGGGGTCCTGGAAGGCCGGGTTCTCTGCCTTGGTATTCTCCACTTAGTTAAGGAATGGGACAAGGACTGGAGGGACCTGGGGTTAATGTACTATTACTTACCGGTAATCTTCATTACTCCTGGTACCGTTGTCCTTGTCCCATTCCTTACGCCCCTCCCTCCCTCCATGGCGCCCCGCCTTCCAGTTGTTGGCTTGTTATTTTCAGGCTGCATGCTGGGCTGGTACCGCTTATGTACTCCCAGTGGGAGGGAGTGAGTTGGGTATCCCAGCACGCTCCTTTTCTTTTTTCTGTCGTGGAGATAGTCATCTCCACTTAGTTAAGGAATGGGACGAGGACAACGGGACCAGGAGTAATGAAGATTACAGGTAAGTAATAGGACATTCTAGTGAAATGAGAAACAGTAGTTACCAGACCTGTCAAGTTTTGTTATTCACACAAGCGATTACAGCTGCTGAAAGCAGCTAATATCTCTGTGTGCAACTCTGTGGTAAAACATGCAGAAATGGGAGCAGAAACACCAGGTCATGTGTGTTATTTCTCCTAAACATGCATTCTCCAACCCCAGAATTACAAGGACCTCTGGTTACGGTAATTCTGGGGCAGAGAAATAACGTGGACTAGTGTGAGACATCTTCCAAATAGTGACCTCTGTCACTTCTGTCTACCTCCACTTCCTAGAGCTATTACACACTCTAAACATGTCAGATAGGACATCAACCACTTTTGGGGACCTGTCCTGCATCCTCTAAACTCTAAAATGGGTTTTAATTAGCAATTTTGTGGAAACGTTTGCTGAAAATTTTGTTGGAAAACAGAATGTAATAAAATCGGCTATGCCAAGGATTATCTAAGCATTGGCACTTGCTTGGCATCTAGAGTAAGCAGTAAAAACCACTTTACTAAAGTAAGACAGCAAATTTCCGTAATAAATTGATAACAATTCTTCTAAAGTATGGTGGCCATTGTTTAGTGACTCTTTTATTGGTCTATGACCCAAAGGGTATACGAGTGATTTTACGTAAAGCATCTATAGAGGCAAGAGGGATTAATTAGATTGAAAAAGACTTGAAAAGCATTGCATGCTCATACTGATCTTGAGAAAAGCGTCCTTGTTGATGATGCCATTACATTGAAATTGTGGAGAATAAGGGTGAATGTTTAAGTACAGTGACGTCTTAGAGCACTTGCTGGGCTTTGTTTTACTGAGTCTCACATTATTCTGAACTCTAAATGAGGGAATAATTGACGATATGATTGTGTTACCTGTTATGTAAAAAGACTTTAGATGGATTCAAACATAAAAGACATAAGGAATGAGGAAGACATAGTAGAGAACAACTTGCTCGGCTTTACTCAAAGCTCGTCATCGCAAACTGATAGGTTCTTGTTTGAACCTAAGGACTCTGTGTCAGCTAGGATGTGTATGCATTTTAGGATTAGGGAATTATTTAGAGTTTGGAGGCCAAGATACTCCATAAAAATGTGACTACTATCTTGTCTGTCACCTTACAAGTGCCACAGGCTATAGTACATTGCAATATGGCAAACAGGACATAGAACACTTTTCCGGTGGAATATGCCAGCTGCCGAAATCTAAACAAGCCCTTTAGTTTGACTCCATTAAGACTGGTGGAAGATGCTACACTATATTAACATAGGCACATGGCTTGACATCCAATAGATGAGTGGGCCCAAGGCAAACACTTTCCTATCGCGATGCAATCACAGGGCTCTATCTAGTGGTGGTACCAAACTGCAGTAAAAGGCCCTGCATATAATCTTGGACACAGTCTGGGGAATTCTGAGAATTAGTTGGATTTTCCAGCCAAAATCCCTGATTTGTACAATTAGAATATAGATGAAAAGTCCCACCGAGTACAACCTTATTTTCCAAAATTAGGCCATCCAGTGAATTATGTCACAGTAGGTTTTATAACCCAACAAAACATTATCAAACAAAGGGAAATTCTGGATTCCTTGTTATTGGTGATATATATATTTATTTGTTTGGAAACAATTTTTATTGTTATTCAAAACAAACATGGGCTCATAAAGAAAAAGATTTTACATTATTATTGGTGATATTTGATGATGTGAGAATGGGTCAGAGAGATAGATTTTTTTCATTTCAATGAACTTGGCTGTAGTTTGTCAGGACCATTACACGCATCTTTGCTGCTGTTTAGATCTCACACAGCTGGTCTGTTTTGCATACATTGCCTTCCTTGCAAAAGAGAAACAATGTAAGGCTGAGAAAAGCTGTGATCCAACTACAGCTGTAGTTTTGTATAACACACTGACTTTTATGCATTCCACAGTAACTCAAGCATGTAGTGTGAAATGCAATCATAAGATGGTGCATGCAGCGTTTAAAGAAACTTGATCCGTGAGCCATAAGATATGGAAACCATAACACGGGCAATTTAAAACAAAAAAGTGCAATTTAGGAAACCGTAGAGGTGATGATATATACTGTGAGATAATCTGCTCTGTTTGCAGTTTGACAGATATTCTTACAGATGCATTCTGGATTTAGGGCCCTGTTACTGAAAAATGAATTAAAATGCATCTGTACAAGTAGACATATATATGGGTGCAAGTTTACAACTTTTGGGAATTCAGAAACGTTTCTATTTGTGCATCTGAAATGCATCACTCTACTCTTTGTTATGTCCAAGAAGAAAGCATTTTCCGCATGGATAAACCGCTTCCCCAACACCCACACTAAATCTGGGGGTAATCAGTTTCCTTTCTATCCTGGAACGAAACTAACTCCGGCCAATAGCTGAGGTAAATTTCTGATCACTGCCATGGTAGAAAAAGTCGGAGGTCAGTTTGTGAATGTCCACACATGTACATGGCTGTGGACATTCCCAAATATATGAAGCTAGCCATGCCTTGTAATACCCACTTCCTACTAATGCATGAGATTGACCTCTGCGTATTTCTTCTCACTCATGGTGGAGTAATCTGCAAGTTTAAATCCATTTACACCTGCCATTAAACTTTTTGTGAATTCCTGGCAGGTGTATTGGAAGTATTTTCAGCCCTAACATTGGTCTCTTGAACTAAGTTTACACGAGTCATATAACATGGAATTTTCTCCTTTTTTGTAGATGCTAAACAGCACATTGTGGGCCTTATTACCATTGCTCTGCTTTTAATGTCAGTAAAGCCAGGCAAAAAGATTACTCCTTGAATATTCCTGAACTTTATTAGTAAATCACGACTACTCCAGAACTAGGTAACCCATACTCAGGGGGCTATGTTTTTCCGCCACAAAAAAGGTTCGTATCTCGAGTTGCAGAAAACGTCCATACCTGCCAAGTTTACTTCCTGTAGGCTTTGCGAACAGACCCCTACTCTTCTTGGTGCAAGAATATGGTGATAAAACTCGTTGCTGATGGAAATTGGACACTATGGTGCTTGTTTCCAGTTACTGCCTTCATTTTGAAGTGGACCAGCAGAGTGAACCTTCTTGGTTCGTTCATGAAAAATCATTGAATGAACAACCATTGGCACGACAGAGGATGAAGCGCAGCAGCAATATCTTTGAATATGGACACACTACTGCGTCTATATAAATATCACAAGTGATATCCATGTTAAACTTTGAAACCGAGTGTTTGATTTATTTCATGATTATATTTCTTTTTGTAAACATTTAATTCGTTTTTAATGATCATAAAGAATGTGCATCTTTCTATACTATGTTGCTTGATTCTGCATGTATTGACTTGCTCTGTGTGATGAACGTAGAACAGATGGTGGGTGAAAACTTCATATGCCTTCTCACCTCAGACTTTAGTAGTTTGCATTTATTGACTTATAATCAATTTCAATGACCAGTGGTGTAGGTAGGGTATCATGGGTCATAGTGCAAGGAAGGACAATGGTGCCCCAACCCCCGATTGAACAGTAAAATGCAGCAAACATCAGGGATCAGTGGGCCTGTCAGGTCTTTGGGCCCAATGCCACTGCTGCACTATTGATAAATATGCTCTTGTGTATTGCAGCTAAAAGAATTGCCTTACATAAATCTTCAATCCGTTTTGGCTAATGCACCAATATTTAAATGTAAATGACACGTTTTATGCTCAGTACTTGCGTTTAGCAGGTTTTACTTTGGTTTCAATTTCAGTAGAAAGAACAAATGGCAGCTAAGAAAATTACATAGGATCATGTGGGATGCAAAGGTAAAAACCTAGGGCATCATTGTAGCTGACTCCTCCAAATGTGTGGTTCCCTAGCCTCATGTAAAATATTTGTATAATAATTATTCACCTGTTGTTACTTTAGGGTATGTGTTGTTGTATATCTGAACATTTACCAAAAAACGTTTTACATTTTCATATATTTCTAAACAATTATTTCATATTTTTTAAAATACAAATAATTAAATGTACTTGCAAAGCTATTTAGTGGTATTTTTATTCTTTTCATTTAAATAGTTGCTTACAAAATGGTTATATTAACCGGTTTATGATTGAACTATTTTTATTTTAAATATTCCGTATTGTAAAAAAAGTGTATTATTTTTTTATTATTTGCAATTAACAATACATATTTGTGAAGAATAATTGCAAAATAAATTGATTTTAATTAGGTACAATACTTTTTTAAAGTATTGTTTTTAAGGTAAATTATGTTTAACATTTTTAAATATTATTGACTTATTTACACTGTTTTGGGGTTTTTCATACTTTGTTAATTCTCATTTTAATTGTAAAACTTAAGCTTATTCTAATATATATGTATTAAGTAAATATTTTTAACATTAGACAATTTTGTAGGACAATAGTTAGAAATCAATATTTTTGTTGTAAATATAGAGTTCATGATATTGTTGCAGTCAGCATTTTGACCTTGATATTTTGATGGGTCCATATTCTTGTAGTCAATATTTAGGACTATAACCCAGTTCAAAGTCTCTATGGCTTTTCTGCACAGGGCTTTCCATCAAACAGAAGTCAAGGTTAACTCTTCTTTACAGACAAAATAGCAATAATGCAGTCCAAGAAAGTATTCAGAGGGCAAGACGCCAGCAGAAGAACTGATGAGCACTGATTTAATTGAAACACTGCTTAGGTTCTCCGGTCAAATGCTATAACTCCAATAGTTTTTGTCACTGTATGATGAATAAAACCAGAATACAGAGTTCATCTTTCAGATATTGTCATAGTTTGGAGATCGGATAAAATCGTCTCACTATTCATACAATACTCTTTAGGCATGCCATCCTCTTGAGTCTCAGGCTGGTTCCTTTCTAATTACCATTTGTCAATTTGGTACTGCAGCCATTCTACTTTTATATATATAGTTATTTATATGCATTTACTCAAGTTTCACAAGTATTTTCTCCTTGCAGTCAAGACACTATCAGTTCCATAAACTGAAAAAGTACTTCAAAGAAATAACAGTGGCATTCAATTCTAATTTGACTGTACCTTTGAGGCATCTCAGCGCCATGTTGGAATATTTTATGTCTGAAGTAAGTTAATGTAACATCAGTAAGGCAACAAACTGCACCCCAGCACACCACAACACAATATAACACAGCATAGCCCAAGCTAGCATAGCTTAGCTGAACACAACATACATATACCATGATAAAACCTTGATTTAATTGGAGCGATTTATGAATCAGACACTTTGTGGATTCAATTAATCTTACCTTTACATTCTCCCTGTGTATCTTGCTTGTAGCCCATGTTGCACTCACAGCGGTAGCTGTTGATAATAGGTATGCAGCGGCCATTGAGACAAAGATTAGGGTATTGCTTGCAGATGTCAATGGTCTGATTCAGAGTAGCTGGAAAAAATGTAAAATGTCAATCTATCGACCTAAATATGAAAAATCATAAAGCATACACCAGAGGATATCTGTGGCAGACTACTGCATAAGGGCTCAAGTCAAAACTTGCATCAGGCAGTTATGGGCCTCATTAGACACCATTGCGGAATTGTGACTGACCAACCTCTAGTCGGGGGTCCCGACCGCAGTATTTCTCTATGGGAACTTGTGCTGCAGTCAGGAACCGGCCGCAGCACAGGCTCTCATAGAGAAATGGGAGTTTTTGTTAATCTCTGCACCGTGTGGTAGACACCACACGGTGCCTGCCAAGCAGTGCAAGGATTGACATGGGGGCACCATATGTGCCCCCAACTGGAGGCTACTGTTGCAAGGGGGCCCTGCTAGTGGCACCCAAAGTCGCTTTACGACAGGCTTTTCATGTCAGAAAGCACGACATGAAAAGCCTATGGGAAACCGACATTGTAATCTCGATGGCGGAAACACCTTCCTTAAGGGATTACGTACTGGTTCCAACTGGCCGACGGGCTCCTTGAGCCGTTCAGAAGCCAGCCGGAATGTTTAGCTGGTTTCACTTACGACCCCCATCATTGTAATATGGCAGTCGAAAGTGAAACCGAAGATGTTGTGCGGTGAGAGGCTTTCCGACCGTCATCAAAATGAGGGCCTAAATTGGTAAATATTGGTATTATAGGTGTGCAGAGTAAAGACACAGGTAAATTGCAAAATGTGGTCTAGAGAGGCATGGGTCACTCATTCTGATTGGCGGCCAGGGAAAATTTCATATATTCAGACCAACAGTATTTTGCTTGGTTGAAAGGGTGGACAAGCATATTCCTCTTGTTATAGAAATTTTGAAATCTCACAGTGCTGCATGGATGATAACGGGCTGATAATGCCTGGCGATTTTATGAAAGTAGGGTAAGCAGAATGTAATCTTCCAAAAAGGGTGGTGACTCGCCGGGTAATGAAATGAGAGAACAATATAAAAAAAATATTTTCTTAATATGCAAACTCTACCATTCTTTGTCGAACTGTCTAATGTTTTATGAAATCCAGTATCGCCCCCTCTGGATGTTGAGTCAGGTGAATTCACTAGTATGGCTTGCAAACTGTTTTTTTATTTCAGTCACTGGAAGTGAATTGAGTGGTGTGACCGCCTTTTTTGGAAGATTTTCTTTTGCGTACTCTTCCTTCGTAAAAGTATGAGGCATTATCCTGTAATGGAGAACCCGTCTGAGGAGCTAGCATCCTGAACACCAGTGGTTTTTAGTGTTCCAACAAAATCCATCCTCTATTTTACCTAGCTAACCTCCTCTCTAAATACCAAGGGTCTGATTTAGAGTACCCTGTCTGCCAAACTCTTGGTCTGCCTGCCTCATTTAGAGATAGGCAGACCGTAACATTTTTGTCAATGGAACCCCGGTTGACTCAATCAACAGTAAGCTTCCTCAACAAGCCTAATGGAGTAGGATCCTTTTTAGGGTGGATAGTGTAATGTACTTTTTTCTGTCCATTACTGCCAGGAAGAACCTGGTGGTGAGTGACAGAAGAACAATATTGACCACTTCACCATGAGAGAAAATGTCTAAAGTGTGATATGTATTTGCAATAAAAAAAATAAAAAACTCCCTTCAAGGTACAGACAAGACCGTTGGGCTGCGTTCACCTCTAAATTTGATATACGGTAGTCCATCAGAATGGCAAAGGTAATATATCCTCTGACATCCGGAAGGACTGTATACCACCTGTAAAACTCAAAATCAGGATCTATTTAGGGTGTGGAAAGTGAGTATCTTCCTAAGAACTGATATCTTATAGTATCTAAGCGTGGGGTTAGCAAAGGTATCACACCAAATTAGCTCCAATGTATTGGGCTACATCCAATAGACTGCCAAGGTAAATATACATTTTTCAGTCAAAAGGAGAATCAGCAGGTATCTTCACTCTGGGACCATCCATGCCGCTACGGTGATACATCTACGTCAACTTATACAGGTTTACGACGACCTTACACCTGAACACGGTCAGGAAAAGGAAGGGACTGAACACCCTGGAATATCTTTGATATAAATTCCCAATATCGGAAGCGTGAAATTTTATATGGGGAAGAATATATCACCCTTATAACAGACCAACACAAGAACCACTAGATGGGCAGGAATAAAGAAAATCTTTTGGAAAAAGAAGGATCCAACCCCACTTTATCGGAGAAAGACTGCTGTGCCCTGAAGAAACTCCCTGGAAAGGAGTGAAACGCGTTGGCTGATCTTTTTTGCAAAATACCTGATGATTTGTATTTTAAGAACGGATAAAAATAAATAAAGAACTTTTCTATATACTTGAACAATACTTTCCTTGGACTTCTGTTTGGTGCGCCCCCATAAACATTTGAGCAAAATATCTTCACTCTCAACCCCTCTGAGTCAGACTCCAGGTGTGATGAGTGTTAGGAGTCAGACAACTCTGTCAAATAATCCCTCATTCACAGATAGCATACCTAGAGGCCCACTATGTACCCCAAAATCACTAGGCAAACAAAATGATTAATGAATATGCATCTACAGCTCATGAGAATTGGAATAATTGCAGATATTATACTAATCTTTGCAACAAATTTGCAAATGATGGCAAAGGTTAAATATGCCTCCATCATATTTCATCACACAGCACAAACCTATCTAACTAATTTTATCTAACATTTAACCACCCATCTAACAGCATGGTTGTTTAAGTCCTAAATAATATGCTAAATAATATGCAAACAAATATGCTAATATGTCTCCATGTGTGCCTCATTGTGTCTTCTGGCCTGAAGTCGAAAATGTCATTGCTCAATATTCCCTCCAATAACTGGTCAGTTGGTCTAACCCTACCCCTTTTCTAGGCATTGGGTTTCAATGTAGAGAGGAGGGGGTTGTCTCATGCTCAGCCCCAGTATCATTATATAGGATATTTGAACGAACAATGCTTCTTATTCAAGAACGTGCATGCAGGAATATAATGCTACTTTCTGCTCCTATTCCTTCAGGAAAGAACACACAAGGTTATGTCCCTCATGTCTGCATTTGCGAACAATGCACCAGAGATTGGAAAATGTCCTTATCTATCCTGTCAGCATGAGTTAAGATAAAACATGGTAATCCAAGCACACATTTAGTAGCTGAAAAGGTAAATTAGACATTGGCCTGCTTCCTGGGCCTTTCACTGCACCATTCATGTACTGCCTCTGAAAGCATACTCATTTTAGTCCATGTTGTATACAAGCAGGCCAGATTTGCCTGCAACCACAAGTCAATCCTGAACAACCAAAAGTATTGCAACAATTCATAGCAAACTTTCCAGACTGAAGGGGAGATTTCAATCAATCATTGTCCCTTCTTGATTTTGCATCTTTTGTATAGCCTTGGAATCAGTCTTTTGCCTTGATTCATCTGATTTAACATGTTCTGCAGCTGAATCCAATGGCAGAAAAATGTAATCAGAGATGATGGAAAGGAAGAGGAGAAAAGCTGACTTTTTACGCCTGGCACACCCATTTGGAGAGGTCTCACATAAATAATTAGCGGCTTGCTTCGTCCTCAATTTTTGTCTTTTTTTGGCCAGTGGTCTTGTAAAACTCAGCAAGTTGCCTACCAATATGCTAGCGTCTGAGAGACGTTAGATATTTTCATATTTAGGGGATAAAAACAGAAATATATATGTTGTTATTAGTGTCACTGTTCTTCAAATTACACTCCAGATTAACTCGGTACATTTTGAGAACTAGCCAATCTTGAAGATGTTCAAGAGCAAGGGACTGGATGATTTTTATATACTGGCAGGTAAAGAGTTATTTGGAAATGTTGATGGTTGGTGGGGTGGATGGAGAAGACAACCTTGAGATTTAATATGGTCCTCAATGAAGGTCACAACCTCGACAGACAATCATTACAAAAATATTGTCATCTCATAATGGGCAATTCCTCCCTGAATGTGGCTATATCACAAAGAACCCAAAAGGCTTCAAAAGGGCAAAAAAGTCTCACAGACTGTCTGTGAAGATCTGATTTTAAAGCACAAATGGGATTTGCATTAAGAAACACCTTTAAAAAATATCCAGGATTTCACATATTCCACAATTGCACCATCTGCAAATAAGGTATCATTAAAAAGATGTTACCTACCCTGTAAGCGTCTGTTCATAGCATGTACTAGCCACCTCATATTCATCAGCTAACTCTTCTAGTTTATTGTGTGCTTAATTTGTACATCTGACTGTAAGTCAACAGCCTGTTAAAACTCGGCTTTTCAGTGCTCTCATCACTGTGTTGGTGCACTTGGTACCACTTCTATAGGAGCCTGTAAGGTGTATCAGAATCATTTGTCTGCTTTTCTCCTTTGTTTGTCTCGTCTTTACCATTTGTTCCTTTACCTAAGGCGGGACAGGCTCTTACACCTTCCATAATTTCCTCCCTCCAACATTTCTCTTTTTGATCCCATTTCCTCCCAAGCTATTGTCTAAATGAGCCCTTCACCTAGCCATTTTCTTTCTCCCTTTCTCTGTCACCGTTCAATCTCTTTTACTTTGTACCTCAATCTTTTTGGGGCTGGGTTTCAGCTTCATGTCATACATGGTTTGTCTCAAGAAATCTGGCTTTTTTCATATTAAAGGTACTCTTTAATGTCTCTTCGGGCACAACAGAAACGTTAGACTTTTTCATATGATTCCAATTATTTTCACTTTAAAGAATCTTAAAATCACCTTAAAATTACAATAATCGGAATAGCAAACAACAACCAATCCCAGTGCTACACTGTCAAAGGTAAATTTATCACAGTGTGGCTCCATCAGCAATGACAGTGCAGCTACGGGGTGACATCTCACCGATCCCATTATGGTTCCCTGGATGATCAACCAATCACAGCCTGACTTCTCTGTGAATAGAGAAAATAATTGCAAAACCTTTCTTACTCAATTTTAAACTAAATGAACCATTTTCTAGTTAATCTAACTAAAATAATTAAGAACTAGTTGATTAGGAGAAAGTTACACCAACCCAAACTAAGCATCCAATCCTGAAAAAAACTTTGTTAATTCAGAATTCCCAATCCGTGTGTATGGATGACCTCGCACTACACATAACCTTATGTAAACAAGTAAAAACCCAACATCCTGAGATCACGGATTGTGAAAAATCCAATAACCAAATACCATTCGAAATACAAATGTGATTACAAATATGAATAATGCTTCAATAAAACAGTAAGCAATCCTCCAACCGAACCCACAGTCAGTATCACAAATCCACACATCTCACTTAGGGCATAACAATCAATTTATCAAACACCTGCTTCAACCCACAATTCACAAATACATATACTATTCACAAATCAATTCACTCTACTCATAGTTACACTCTAAATTATTCAGGAGCGCACTGCAAGTCACTTTGTGAGAATCTTTAACATCAGAACCTTCTGGTGGAGTTCCAGAGAATCCACTATTCCTTCGGACAGAGCTTTAGGAACAAAGAAAATCTTTGGATACACTTAGGAGAAAGGAGGTGTTTCTTTAAAATGCCACCATCCTCTGTTAGAAATATGGAGGAGCAGAACTCTATAACTAACCCTGGGCGTAGTGTGCGTAGCGGGGCTACGCGGAGTGCCACGGAGTTGGCAACAAACTCTGTGGCACGCCGCCTGCCTTCACTCCCCTATTGAAGATATACGTTAGCAGTAAATTTAAACAATGAAAAACCATTTATCTCTTTACCGCGGCGTCCCTGTGCTGCCCCTCTTCCTCGCCATTCGGATACTGCTTAACCGCATGCGCGCTAGCGGAATTCTGCTCCTGTGCTGAGTTTTTTAAAACCGCACTTTACATGACGAGCTGGGCTTGTCATGAGCGTGCGAGGAGGCTACCTCATGACGAGCCCAGCTCGTCATGAGCGTCGAAGGGGTTAAGAAAACTGCGGGTGTGCGCGCATGCCCAGTTTTCTTAAGCAGATTCCAAATGGTGAGGAAGAGGAAGAGGGTATCCCGGGGACGCCGCAGTAAAGAGGTAAGTGTTTTTTAATTGTTTTAAATCACTGCTAACGTATATCTTTAATAGGAGGGTGCAGACGGGTGGCGGGCCAACTCCGCTCCGCTGAGGAGTGTGCGGGGTTTTGCCTACTGCGCGTTCTTCGTGGAATGCGAGTAGGCAAAATTCCGCACACCCCATGGTTAACTGTAACTCAATCTTCAATACACCCCACATTCAGATCACCCCAAAATTTACCTCAGGCAATTCTGCTTCAAGTTGATCTTGTGTAAAAAGGCACCCTCCCTAACATTCATTATAGCAGAGTAATAATCACAAGTAATTGAGACCTCCGAATAACTGAGTTCTTTTTCAAGAGAAAAGCTAAAAATCTGAAATGGAAGCGTACAGAATAAATGCCATTAAGGCTCAAATGCAGAGTTATAGAGCGCAGTCAAGAGTCAGAATCCTTCTAAGTCCCAAAAGAACATCAAAATAAAAAAAATCGAACAGTGTGCCTAACTGAAAGAGGTTTATCAAATGCAATTGCTCCCCCAAAACCATGGGGTTCTTACGGACAATTCTTGCAGAACAAATTAGAGAAAGCTCAGCCTCATCGTAGCATTATTACAAGTAACAAATACAAAATTCCAGCATCTTCTGTGTTATTGCTATCCAAAGCAATATGACACAATTAGCAATCAGTCTTCATTCACATATGACTAGGCTCAGCAACTGAACTACAGAAGAAGGACCTTGAGATATGTTACAGTTAGGAACACTAGACAATTAATTCTCAATACACACTGTAGAAATCCATTACCCATACTCATTTGTCCACGAATATATACGCATAGAATAACACTACAACAACATGGATTTAAAGACGGGAAAGGACAAGGTTGCTTACTTTATTTACGCATGAGAAATGTTATATCGAGTGTAATTAAATTACACATTGCCACGACAAAATGAGAACCTGACAAGGCAAAGCAAGCCCCTTACTCAGAGCAGGGGGTTAAGGCAAAGTATTCTTTTTTTGGTGCAGTAATTGTAACAATGTCAAGGAAAGTACATGTATGGCAGGCAGGCTGCAGAATGAAGTGTGCACATTCGACCAGCACGTTTTAAACTTGCAAGATGGATTGGGAATCAATCGCAAGAGAGAGTGATTGAATGAGTACTTAATCATCCCAGGTGAGTCAGCTCCACCATCTATCACTCTCTCAATTCTTTCAGGAAAACACAGCTGAAAATTAAATTGATCCAAAGTCACAGCGCATCTTGTGATTTGAAAGACTTCCAAGAAAAACAACTTGCAAACATCCAAGTTCAACACTACACAGTAAGAGTGTACAGGGCATGTATATCTACATGTACCATACACGCTTATCTACTTGACTTTTTTTGATTTTATAGGATTATTATGAAGAACAAAAAGATGAGAAGGAAAATCTTTTCTATTGATTTAAATACACTGACCCATTATTTTGGTGCGCTTCTTCATCGTATCCCACACTCGAGGTGTTATCCGAGTGTGGGTGTGACCTGTGAACTTGGAACACTTGCTGTTTTAGGGTAGGGATCAGTTGCGGCCAGCATGGCTCATGGATGGTCACGCAAGATGGGGAGGCGGTCGAGTGGTCGTGAGGGAAGGGGGGTCACGCGGGGAGGGGGGGTTTTAAATAATACAAAATAAAACTTACCATTCACAGGTCCCGCACCTTCACTGCTTGGTCAGCTCCTGCTTTCCTGTCTCCGCAGGAACAGGAAACAGGCAGCCTCCCTCCCCTAGGCCAATCACAATGCTGCAATGCCAGCATTGTGATTGGTTGGGACGTGGACCACACAGGCGTCTATGGGGAGGCCTACATGGAGAAAGGGGAGAGGGCGCATGAGTGGTTTGGTCGGCCACAGAGGGCCCACCAAACAGTCAGGGCCCGCAGCATTCGGCAAGCCACTCCTCCTCTGCCCTCGAGCAGACCCCAACCAACCAAACCCTTCTGCTTTCTAGCTGTTCGAGAAGCAGAAATATAAAATGGCATTTATAATATCATTTTTTTATAATATCATTTTATGTTTCTGCTTCTTTCACTGTGAGAAACGAGTGGGGGGACGCTCCTACGCCCACATGGAAGAGCTGCCCCTGGTAGGGATAATAAGTAGTTTAAATATTCTTATGTATGTATCCTGGCATATTTGTATTTTGGAACCCATAGATAAGATTAAAAAAATGAAGTCAATGTTACCGCAATTTTAGCCACTCCAAAATTACTGGGCAAGGCAAATAGTACCCAAACCTTTTCCCAGGTTGAACGCTAGGAATCACTCTTTGAATTAAAAACAGATCAAATAAACAATTACACATGGGGCATTAATGACTGAATTTTAATGAGGAAAGACTGCACATTGTGCATTGCAGTCACCAGTGAACTTTGTATTTTCGTTGATGACCTAACATTTAAAAGAGACTGGTCCCTATTTGTATTGAGGTGTACAAGGGACTGGTAAATTCTGTTGATTAAATCCCCCAAGAAACTATCTGAGGCAATGCTAACCAAAACTCAAGCCAGTAAGAATTTATTAAAATCCCAAATTCAAATTGGTATCTGCAAAATAAAACATGATGAGATTAACATAGAAGTCACGGAGTATAAGAAGTTTATCACACAGTCCAAGTTCAATAAACTATTAAAAGATTGGAAAGATTTTTGCCATGACACTATTTATCTTTACATTAAAAAAGGTCATTTTTCTTTAAATCAGAAAATAAATCTCCTAATCAAAAATGAACTTCCAAGAACAGTTGGTCATCAAACCAAGAGATTGTGATGGGCACAGCCGCAGATAACCATGAGAGTTTCCACCGAGAGGGTTTTTCTCACCCCATGTACCCTCAATATATGGTAGACCCGATCAGTTTTTTTCTCCACAAAATATCCCCTACAATTACAATCCATGTTCCTTTTTTATGACATTTGCAGGGATGTTGGAAGGCAAGACAAGCATTGGCAAAGTCAATATGTCTCACCTATTCTATAGCTATTTATTCGGCTTTGGCAATGTGTTTTAGCCACTATGTACACCAGTGTGGCTGCTGTTCAGCATGGCTAAAAGTTAGTGGTGTGGAGTGGGTTGGGGTATATTGGGGTGGGGTAGATTGAGGTGGAGTGGGGTAGGGTAGATTGCTGTAGAGTGGGGGTGGAGTGGGGTGGAATTGAATGGGGTAGATTAGGGTACATCTTGCCCTTTGCTTTATAAATGACCTCCAACTTGGTTGTCATTTACAAATTGGCAGGCAGAGTAGTCTCTGCCTGGTTGATGTAAAGTACTCCTCCAGGCCAACGGAAACGACTCCATCTGCCAATAAATAAATCAAGCCAATATTTTTCCCATACCACTAAAAATTAGAAATACCTCCAGGTTTACAGGTCAAGCCCACTTGGTGATACAGCACCTAGAAATTGTGGGTGAGGGACTTTAAGTCAAAAGAATGTTCTTTCCCCTCTCTTTGTTCTTCATAATATTACTATAGAATCATAGTGCTTGTGTTGTACATCTTCTGGGAGGGCATCTCCGTGGATCATTCATGCCTCTCTTCCCTTTTTTTGTGTGTATAGCTTAATTCCCATAGTATATTTGAACAAGTCTACTGCCCGAACCACTGGATGGAATTAAACTAAATTTGGCTGGAAGCTAGGTGATGGTACGTAGATCATGCTTCTTGTGAATTGTTGTAAATCCTTTAAGCAGTTTTAGAGATATTAGTCTTAAAACAAATTTGGGTTTCTGGGGACATGTATTACCCATGAATCTGGCCGTGGTTAGTCCGTGGATTGATGCGCACTAGCGAATTCCTGATTAGCTGGCCGTACCTTCCGAGAAAAGTTGCGGCCACCATTTTGATTGCCGGGGAACAGTCACCAGAGTTGAAAACTATAGTGAATATTAAGTGAAGGGTCAGTTGAGAGGTTTCCTGACCTCTTGTTTGTGCTTAAAACAAAGGGCAATGGTGTTTTATGGCCATGAAAATGTCCTCAATTTTCTTTTCATCATTTGCAAAGCCGCGGATTGCTCACAAGGCTCAGCGCGGCCCCGTGTAACTTCATGGGGGATCTGGGGATCTGTGGAGTTAGCATGGCTGAAAAAAAGTATATATATATATATATATATATATATATATATATATATATATATATATATATATATATATATATATATATATATATAAGCCGAATCCTTCCGTGCACGGACGCCAACCTCCGTGCCGCCACACCAACAGGAACGGACCACAGCAAAGGTAGTTTTATGACTGCGGATTGCTCACAAGGCTCAGCGCGGCCCCGTGTAACTTCATGGGGGATCTGTGGAGTTAGCGTGGCTGAAAAAAAGTGTATATATATATATATATATATATATATATATATATATATATATATATATATATATATATATATATACATACATACATCAACATAGGTAAGCCCCAATGAGGAAAAGCCAACAGCAGCGTATCATACTCGATTCTTTAATGGTCAAAGCTTACAGGTGGGCAAACGGTCATCTCCGTGCATCATAGTTCATTTAACCCAGCCAGACGTGTTTCAGGAACAGGCAGTTCCCTTCTTCAATGGCATACATATATATATATTCACTGAAAAAACCATAGGTTATAGACCATATATAGTTAGGAATTAGCATTTACAAAACCTTATTTTACTCACACAAAAACATTGAAATTCCATATATAGTTAGTTGCACTAACTATATATCGCGCACCCGCAATCCACTGCTGATGATGTCACATATTACATCATTCATGACATGGTCAGTGACATCACTGATGACATCACTGATGACATCTCAAATGACATCACTGATGACATGACTGATAACAACATCCAGTGATTTTTTGTTTCTGTAAAGTTTAAATATGTCTTACATATTGAAGATTGAGTGGATGTGTAAGTGTCTGGACGAAGGATTTAGTAGGTGCATGACTAACTGTATGAGTGAGTGATTAAATGTGTCTCACTGAGTGCATGGGTTAGTGACTAAACTGTCTTAATTTGTACATCATTATGTCTGTTGTTCTGTAAACTGCTGCATGTGTTGATCAGTAGCTGTATGAGTAACTATATGGGTTATTGATTGATTGCCCAAGTATTTGTATGGGAGACTGAGTGTGTGTGTGGCTGGCTGGGAGGTGTGTGACTCTGTGCTGATCAATGTGTACTTGTATCAATGATTGTATAAGAAGGTAAGTATGTGTTAGTATATGTTTGAAAATGTAAGGTGCTCTATGTTTAACTGTATAGACAAGAAAATGGAAGTGTCATTGATTCTTTACATGACTGACTAGGTGAGTGAGTAACTCCATGGATGAGTGGCAGACTGTGACTGTCTGTATAGGTGTATGAGTGCATATGATAGTGTTGTAAAGATGAGTGATTGTATGTATGAATGATTGTATGGGTGAATGAGTGAAGGTGTGTGTAGACGTAGGAATCAGTGAGTGCGTATGTAGTAACTAGTATTGGTGTGTCAATGGTTTCAAAAATTATACTCTGTATTTAACACTGGGTGAAACAGAGGTTATATTAAAATGTGAGGAGATGCATTGTATTGTCACATGAATGATATCATCAGTGATGTGGTCATTGATGTCAAATGAGATGTCATCAGTGATGTCATCAGTGATGTCATTTGAGATGTCATCAGTGATGTCATCAGTGATGTCACTGACCATGTCATGAATGATGTAATATGTGACATCATCAGCAGTGGATTGCGGGTGCGCGATATATAGTTAGTGCAACTAACTATATATGGAATTTCAATGGTTTTGTGTGAGTAAAATAAGGTTTTGTAAATGCTAATTCCTAACTATATATGGTCTATAACCTATGGTTTTTTCAGTGAATTTTCAAGGTTTTGTAAATGCTAATTCCTAACTATATATGGTCTATAACCTATGGTTTTTTCAGTGAATTTCATTGGTTTTTTAACAGCTAATATCTGTAGCTGTAAAATGTATTCTTCTTTAAATCCAAAAATATATTTTATATGTTTATGAATAATTTTTTTTTTAAATATTTTTTTTTCTTCGTTCCCGCTTCGCGAATCGGGAAGCTTCCCGTTAGCTGACCTTGATGCCGCGAAATAGACCGCGAGCCGGTAAACGTTTCTTTACCGCAACTACCGCGTTAGAAAACAACATCGTGACGCCTCCCGTCCGCATGACGTTTCGCGTTGTCGCGTGATACGTCATATGACGTGCTACGTTAGCGAACTGGTACGCGAAGCGAGTCGCAAAGCGCAGGTTTCTGGAAGCAAACCGGGAGGCCCTGCAAAGCGCTTAACGTAAACACAGCAGGTCATGTGACTTGGTAATAACACTTTTCATTGGTTCATTTCACTTTTGGTTTCCGAATGATGTAAGACTAGGTCATATAATCTAAAATGAACACTTTTCATTGGTTGAGAACTCTTGTTTTTCCCAAATGATGAAAATCCCTCCTTCTTTCCTCACTCTGACTTTCATCATTGTGAGAGAAAGACCCGTTGTGATCACTGAGCAATGGCTTCTTTAGTAGCTTCAGCTGGTGCTTCCCCACCACCTCCACCACATCCAAGGAAGAGTGGACCACCTGCTCAAGTTATAATTCAACAAGAAGAGGAAGAAGAGGAACAGGACGACGAGCACGAAGAGAGGCAGTTTTTGCCTGAGCAGCCCAGGACGTCTCACCGGAAAGAAAACTTCATTTGGCAATTTTTTTAAATTCCCAAAGGTCAGAAAAAAGTAAATGCAAGATACGTAACTTGCCTTATATGTCAAGATAGACTGTCCAGAGGAACCGAGAAAAAATACAGTTTCGGAAACTACACAATGCATCGCCATATGACTAGGTGGCATCCTAACAACTACAGTGCTGCACAGTTTCGGAACGACCTAGATAATCTCCCTATTATGGCCAGAAGATCTGTTGTACCGGAAGTAACGGGACCAGAGGGCAGGGAGATGGTGCCAAATATAAAAATGAAATTTGGTGAAGTAAAACACATCTGCGTATTTTGAGATGGATTCATTTCCTACGGAGAAAGAAGCATCACTCTGATCAACAGAGCTATTGACTATCATATACAAGTTTGTACGAAACGCCCAAAATAATAAATACTTCTTTTTTTGTTTTGTTGCTCCTGTTGAGCCCTTTACAATGAATCGTTTTCATTGCCCCCTCCAAGAAAAACCCAAAAAAATATAAAACTGTTCAGAAAAATTCAAAAAAAGTAAAAAAATGTTCCGAAAAATAATAAAAAAAATATAAAACAACAAAAACAATAAAAAAAAAGTTCTTTTCAGAACTACCTCCCCGTTATTAAAAAATTGGTACAATATTTGGAACTGTGCCAACCTCTATTTCTCTTAGTTCGCTTCCCAGTTCGCTCGCCGGTACGCGAACCGGAAGCGAACCAAAAACAGTAAGTATAAGGGAAGGAAACAGACACTTATGTTAAAAGAAAGACAGCTATAGGGGAGTAAACTAGAGATACTATTACCCGTAATCCACTGCTGATGATGTCACATATTACATCATTCATGACATGCTCAGTGACATCATCAGCAGAGGATTGCGGGTTTTTTGGCAACGTGCCTTATCCACGGTTTAATAACGCTGCCTTTTGCTTTATATAAGTTTTCAAATTGTATGAAATATATACCAATAGGTCGTTATGAACCTTTAGGTAGTGCTTTTCTTCATGAGGTCTGGTCGCTTCCATACACATACAGATGTTTCAAAGATGATCAAGAAGTTTATCTGAATAGAGAGGAATGCACTGAGACGCCAGATCATTCACTAATGTGTAGGCACATACAGTTACACGGTTCATGCAACAAACACCGACCATATATGGCTTGCGTGTTGCAAGGCACGCCAGTTCCTGCTATCATCCCCACGTTCAAGTTGTTGGAAAATGGTAGTTATTTGATGCTCAATAATGAAGATTGTTCTGGGTTAATTAAAAGTATTCCTTTTATCGTAACAGTAAGTGAACGGGTTATTTGCTGCAGAAATGTTCTATTTCCTCCCACACATGAACATAGGGAGTTTTCAATCTCGCCACAAATACCAACCTTGGGAGCAGATTTCAACGGCATGGCAAGAATAAGAGCTCTTTTGTCTCAGAGAGAGGTGGCCTTGATTTCGGCCCGTGAAACTTTCGTGCTTCACATAGCGAACACCCGTACAGAGGTGCAGACCCTTTTCAATTCAGATTTGCCTTTCCATTTCAGCAAGATGGTTCGGACTATCTCTAACGCATCCTCCACAAAGGCCCTGGCGCACTTTTTTAAAGTTGTTACCAGTGGTCTCGTGACTTCATTTGAGAAAATCTTTGGAGTCATCCCTGCTTTCTTTCATTCGATTTTTTCCACTCTGCTTCGTGGATTGCCATTTTTACTTGCATTACCAGCGGACGCTCTTGTGCTTTTTTACATTTTTAAATATGGATGTCCCTCCTATGCAACCTCCCGCCCTGCAGCTGCTGACACTGTTCCGCAATCGCATGCTAGAATATTATGGCACAATGCCGTTGGCGATATTAAGCACGGCATATGGATTATCTTTTCGATTCTCCTACTTCACCTGTGTCCAGCCTGTATTTCACTGCCTGACCTGTGATTTCGATTGGGCCATTGATTTGTGTCTCTGCGGACCGGTTTCTCCTGACGTCGACTTTAATCAGCTGATGACTCCTATCATTACTCACGAGTTGGTTTGTCCTGGCGAAAGGATTATGGCTGTGGCATTGATGCATGGACTAATTGGTCCCTGGAATTTACTGGCGGCAACACAGTCTTTCTTGGAACAGAGCTTTCTTGAAAACCCACCGAGCTGTCCTCTGATGGTGATAGAGGATCCGGTGCTGGGAGAGCACGTATGTTCTTTTCCGCTTTTAAATTGGATGGCTGAACTGTTTTCGGATGAAGACGGTGACTTCCTATTGGAGGCTGTTGCAGCTTATTTTGCATACACAGTTATGTCATAGACCTTTTTCATGTTTGATATGCTGAGTACTAGCATTTCATTGACAATTCATTGACTTATTTGTCAAGTTTTTATTATTTACCTTGCCTATTGGCTTAAGACTCGATAAAGTACTTGGCTGTTTTATTTTTCTTTAGCATTAAATTTTCCTAGTTTTTAATGCTTTACCTTGCGGACCGTCCACATATAAACTTGCAATCTGCTCTCATGAGATGGCACTTCTATTATCTTATTCAGTTCGTTTCCGGATCATGGGGAGGTGTCATCTACGTCCTGGATATCTTTACACCGTGTTAAGTTAGCATGGGCTCATTACCGGTTTAAACGCCATTTTTCCTTTTTTGCAACTTCTGCACACGACACTTAGTTGTTGCTTTAGCTTTCAACCTAGTAGTTCATCGTGGTTTACATGAGAATAATATGTTATTGCTCTACTATCTGCTTTGCTTGTTAAACTATATCTGTACAGCGAGTGCTAAAGTTTCAAGAACAACACGATACAGAATTGTTATGAGGTCTGATCTCCACGACTTCATACTCATAACATAAGTGCAACTTCTGCCAATTCTGGGCATGAGGCGGGTTTTATATTGCTTTGCCGAACACACATACACAACACTTGATGCGGTTCACATGAAGAGAGAGCTGGTGTATGCTGATGTGATTCCTTCAAATCTAAACCAGATTGCCGGGCAGTGCTAGTTGGTTGACACAAGTACACACCTAGTATAATAAATTGCTAGGCTGACAAACCATCTGTGTTTAGTCACTTGTATTTTTATAAGGAAAGATTATGAAAAAATGCCTTGGCATCAAAAGGATTCACACCGCATTTACAGAGGTTCACAAATACATTGAAAAAACCATAAACAATACATTAAATCAAAACATACACATATAACAATTGTGATTACATTAAATAAAGACAACTGTGGAATGCCTCAAAAAAATCCCTTTGTTGAGGAAATCCTACCAGACATTGGCAAACCCCTTTTCGCACTGAAAAAAAACAGAAGCATCGGACAACAGATCTCGTTCACAAGAGGTGTCACGAAAAAAGAAACACAGGGAACCCTCTTCAACATGGGCCCGGTAATGGGCCATCGCAAATGTGGGACATGCTCAGTGTGCAACTTGACAACAGAAGGGACCTTGTTCACGGACGGCAAAAAACACTGGCGCCATAACAACTTTACTAACTGTAAGACCAAGTATGCAGTATACGCCATCACTTGCCCGTGCGGAAAGGTCTACATCGGCAAAACAACTCAAGAAACGCGCCAACGCATCATCCAGCATCGATCAAGGATAAACAACAAGGTTTTGACAGCACCCTTGGTATCCCACTTTTTGCGAAAAGAACATTCATCTAATGATCTGAAATGGACGATCCTGGCGAATATTAAGAACACTCCAGGAGCAGGCGGAGACCCAGACGTACGCCTTGCCCAAAAAGAGGCCTACCTTATTCTGAGGTTTAACACTGCCATGGTGGGACTCAATGACCTTAATGAACTCGGTAATCTCTAGATAGTCTGTCCGCAGCGATTGCTTGTCTTTGCTGCTTGCTGCTCATGTGTCTGTACAACTACGTAGTAAATATACTCATGTGTTTGTATAACTACTCAGTATGTCTGCTAATTGGTAAACCTCCCACAGGGGTGTCCCCTCTGTCTCTGAGCCCCCCGGAAACACCTGAGTAAATATGCGTCTGATCTTCTAATAGAGATAAAAAATTGCAACTGGAATTCCTCAACTCGCTTTCGATCTAATATCCTTTTTTGTAAAAAATATTACTCTACTTGGGTGCGCCTTTCCACTCTACTTAGTGGGCACTCGCGCAAACGGACTACATGTCCCATCAGGCCATTCTACACCCCTTGCGCGTTAAATACATTTGGACACGCCCCCTTCTGTATCCGCGTTGTCAGTCCTTTACCGTCCGGGTGCCTGAAGTACATCGCCGATTTACTCGTCCTAAATGTGAGTTTTTCTTAAACATTTCCAAACACATTTGGACAGCTTGTGCGAGCGCGTTTCCAGAATCTTGCTAATCCCTGCATCCCCTTTGATTTTTAGTTGCCGAACCCGCGGCGGCTGCCGCTCGTGTTCGTGCCGTGAATCTAAACTTTGCACACAAAGGTAGGACTGAGTTGGGAGTTTTTAGTCACGAGCAATTTGTATTACGAACAGTGTTGTGCCAAGATACAAATTTTGAATACTTCGTGTTCTTTACTTCCTTTAGACACATTTCCCGACCTTAGGTACATCAGCATCCCTTATCTGTGCACTCGCACTTTAAACATCAAGGTACGTGCCTCAAAGCGGGATCACCTTTATTTGCACAGAGTGGCTCAGAGTGTATTCCATACAACAGAGACTAACTAGGGTTTATATCACCTTTTTCACAGGTAGCATCCTGATATTCCCAGCATAAGGTATTTACTCACTACTTCACAGTGTTTGAGTTGAAGTGAGGGAGTAGTCAGCTTTTCATTGACACCATGTTTTTAACTTAATTCACAGCGACAACGACCTCCCCAATCCTTGTCCTGAGGAGAACCCTCAAAACTACTGAACGGGTTCGAAACGCGTCGGCGTCCTGCTCCACCCAGATACTGAACTGTCAGGGCACAATAGGAATATAACTTACACACAACTCTACATTGCTGCATAGTTCTGTGTCTTCCTATGTTGTGCACCATGTGTTGAATTAATTTATGTGTATCTAGTGGTGGTTATAACAAGTAGGCTAGTTTGTCATCTCAGCTGTCCACTTGTTTAGTTGTATCCAGGATTGGTGCCTCAACAAAGGGATTTTTTTGAGGCATTCCACAGTTGTCTTTATTTAATGTAATCACAATTGTTATATGTGTATGTTTTGATTTAATGTATTGTTTATGGTTTTTTCAATGTATTTGTGAACCTCTGTAAATGCGGTGTGAATCCTTTTGATGCCAAGGCATTTTTTCATAATCTTTCCTTATAAAAATACAAGTGACTAAACACAGATGGTTTGTCAGCCTAGCAATTTATTATACTAGGTGTGTACTTGTGTCAACCAACTAGCACTGCCCGGCAATCTGGTTTGTTTGTTCCATAAGAGTGGTCCAGCCGGTCAGAGACAGGACCCAGCCTTCCCTCTTTTTCCATTCCTTCAAATCTAAGACACTAAAGTATGGGCACGCCCTAAACCAACACAAAGAGACCTTCTTAGCAAATAATATAATATGTGTATTAGGGAGGGTGAGATATAAGCAGCCGCGGGCCGTGGAGGGAGTTACGGTGAGGCAGGGAGGTGCGGAGGGGGAGAAGCAGGGTGGAGCCCTCTCCACCCTGCCCCTCCCCCTCCCCGCCTCCCTGCCCCACCGTAACTCCCTCCACGGCCCGCGGCTGCTTATAAGTGTTGCTAACTCTTATTCATTTACAGCATGTTAACATACTGTCACCATTCGCTTTTTATGTACTAGTAACTATGCTGGTAATTTTGCTACTGATAATATGTGTACTTGTATTATCTAAGATACTATGCCTGAGAAGACGGCATTAGTAAATAAACATTTCAAATACACATGTGTTCTTCTTAACTCCATGTTCTGGTTTCTAAGAAATATATAACGACCGACTGTTCATGAGTTCCACGTATCCTGAGGTACTATAAGTTCATATTCTGGATTGTCTAAACATTGAGAGTTTGTTATATCCAATGTGAAACTGTACCTAGCTTGCTAAGGGGTTTTTGATTACTAAGGTGAGTTTTGGGACACCCTAATTCGCCGAGGTTCCAATCCTCTGTCCACAGTTCTGTGTGAGAACAGAAACCCTGCGACAGGGGCACCCCCGACCCTTGCTGGAGCTTCATCACACTTGCGATACAGCTCCAGCAATGCGCCACCTTTACGGCACAGATACATCACGCATCTGTGCTGTTTTTGCCCCATGATGCGCCGCATTGTAAATGAAGCACACCATAGGTGACGGAACAGCGGCACAGAATGACTAACACATCCCTGGTGATGCGCCAGTCATCATAAATCTATCCCTATGCTTCTTATCTTGTTAGAGATGAACCGCCATATGTATCATCAAAGTTTTTTGCATTTCCTAAATAGCGAACTTTAAGGAATAAATAGCGATTCTTTACCATTCCTAGTTTGCGATGAGCTATTTGCTAATTACAAATTACCCATTCATTTCCTTCATTTCCATAGGGCGGTTGGACTCACTTTTAGCCCGAACGGCTGAATGGATTTGCACGAAACTTGGCAAAATTGTAGGGACTGGTAGCCCGATGTGCCTTTGCTAGGTCTCAATATATGTGCTCCAGTGGATTTTGACAAATTAACGTTCAAAAAAAGATATATATCTGTAACAGCGGACCGGGCAGCGCTCCAGTTCACGTACTTTTCGGTTACGGAGCTTTGTGAAGCGAAGCTGATTGGTTCTCCGGCGTCTGTAAACATTCCAAACAGTCCGTAGCGGCCGCCATCTTGTCTCTCGGTAGGATCGAGAGACAAGAGGAGGCCAAAGCGAAGGGGCAAATGACCATAAGGGGGCATAGTAGATCCTCCCTGACCCCCTAGGTTTGATGTGGAGGTTTTAAAAGGGCCCCGCGGGGCAAAAAAAAATAAATAAAATAATCGAACGGCTGAATGGATTTGCACGAAACTTGGCAAAATTGTAGGTACTGGTAGCCCGATGTGCCTTTGCTATGTCTCAATATATGTGCTCCAGTGGATTTTGAGAAATTAACGTTCAAAAAAAGATATATATCTGTGACAGCGGACCGGGCAGCGCTCCGCTTCGCGTACTTTTCGCGTTACAGAGCTTTGTGAAGCGAAGCTGATTGGTTCTCAGGCGTCTGTAAACATTCCAAACAGTCCGTAGCGGCCGCCATCTTGTCTCTCGGTAGGATCGAGAGACAAGAGGAGGCCAAAGCGAAGGGGCAAATGACCATAAGGGGGCATAGTAGATCCTCCCTGACACCCTAGGTTTGATGTGGAGGCTTTAAAAGGGCCCCGCGTGTGGAGCGTCCGGTTCGCGAACCGGGAAGCGTTCTGGGGAGCGTACTTTGTTGAAAATTAGTGAAAAAAGTTAGAGTAAAATAATAATTGTGAGTGATCAGATGTAGGGTAGCTCTGAGAAGAGCTTTTGGGTTTATGGTACATTTAGGTACTTATAAGTAGGTACCAATGCACAGTCTTAAATTCAGAATGAAAATTCTGTTGCCCTCATCTGAGAAGTGAACTCCATCTCCTCTGTAGATATCTTGCATGTAGTAACGCAAGTTATTGTTGTACAAGGAGCCCATTCCATGGTCTCTCATGTAAGCTGAAACAGATTTGTTTACATGCTTCCTCGACTTCTCAATTTGTGGACAAAATTGGTTCGACCACCTCCATTTCTGTCTTTGGCATATATTTGAATATACCAAGGCAGTCTGAGGAAAAAGTGCCATTAATTGCTCAAAGGTGTCCTTTAAAAGCATTTCCAGACCTACCCCAGTCAAAGTGCCCAAGTCATTACCTCCACAGTGCACAATTAACAGGTCAGGTTTTGGCAAATGCATAAAGGTTTTCACCAATGGTATCAATTGGTGACATTTTAATCCTCTCTGGCCAAACCACTTAATTTCCACATCTTGTAAATTGAGGTTAGGTAAATTTCTGTTATAAGCATACCTCTGAGCCCAGTAGATGTAACTATGTCCAACAATCCAGACAGAAAACATGGTGAGAGAAGGTTCTGCTGCAGTCAGATGAAGTGTGGCAATGAAATGGCAGTTGAAAAAATAAGAGTTTAAAATGAAAAAAACTGTGGAGTTTCTGTGTTAATGAAGCAGTAAGAGTGATTGGTGGATTTTGATTGCTGAAAACAGAAAGTTAGGGTGCATGGATGAGTTCTTTGAAAGATGTATTTTGAGTGGTCAAGAAAAAATCATTAAATGAAAGAATGCACTGGATATGCAGGTGCACTGAGAGTTCAGAGTTCAATTGCAACATTGTTGTGTGAACTTGCAAACACCAGAGGTCTTCCAAGAGGTGGTTGCTATGCAAAAAAAGCAGTGAGGGCAGAGGGGGGAAGGGTTTTGATTTGAAAAAAAGTGAGGGAAGAGTTTTGATTGGGTGACATGACAGATATGTGTGAAGAATTACAGCATTTCTGTTCTTTTGATAGCTGCAGACTCTGGAGTGCATACCTTTTGCTCTGCTGAAGACAAATTGGTGTGTTTCTGAGACTGTTTTGAAACTCAAAGTATTTGCTAAGGTGAGAAAAGATTTCTTTAATTTAGATAGAGAATAGTGTGCTTTAAGGAGAAAATTATGAAGAAAGTTGTGTTTTTCAAATGTTGCTTTGTCTCAAGTGTTTTACAAATAGATTTTGTTTCTTTGAGAAATTGTAATTGGAGAAAATGTGAAGTATTAGTACTGACAGGGTTTTTATGTGCATAGGAGCTGTGGAGTGTTTTCAAATTATGACTTGTAAATCGTTTTTGAGGAAAAGGAATGGTTTTAATATTTATGACAAGGACATAATGGTGTATGCTTCTTTATAAGGCAATTGAGTGTCTCTGATGTTATTTTTCCCATTTTAATGTAAGACCTTTCCCTGTGGAGCAAATTGCTTGTAAATATGCTCTCACTTGTGCATGGCAAATTTAGATTTTGAATGTTTGCGTTACATAGCCATGTTAAAAGTGACCCAAACATGCTGCAAAGGCAATCAAAAAACGCTTTCATGTGTCTTAAGGACATTTTAAGTCATTTCCCCATGTGGAGTGTTTTTAAATTATGACTTGAAAAGGAATGGTTTTAAAATTTATGACAAGGACATAATGGTGTATGCTTCTTTATAAGGCATTTCAGTGTCTCTGATGTTATTTTTCCAATATTTAATTAAAAGACCTTTCCCCGTGGAGCAAATTCCTTGTAAATATGCTCCCACCTGTGCATGGTAAATTTAGATTTTGACTGTTTGAGTTACATAGCCATGTTAAAAGTGACCCAAAAGAGTTGCAAAGGCTTTAAAAAAACGCTTTCATGTGTCTTAAGGACATTTTAAGTCATTTCCCCGTGGGCAGTGTTTTCAAATTATGAGTTGAAAATCGTTTTTGAGGTAAAGGAATGTTTTTAAAATTTATGTGCGCCATATGCCCCCAAATTTGTTTTTCAGGGGTGCAGCAGGGCGTTCTTGAGACACCCCTGCACCCTCGGAAAAATTCCTAATTTGCGATGAGCTAATTGCTAATCGCAAATTGCACCTTCATTCCTATGGGCCTCCTGCTCCATGGAAATGAATGGGTAATTTGCAATTAGCAATTTGCTCATTGCAAATTAGGAATGGTAAAGAATCGCTATTTATTCCTTAAAGTTCGCTATTTAGGAAATGCAAAAAACTTTGATGATACATATGGCGGTTCATCTCTAACAAGATAAGAAGCTTAGGGATAGATTTATGATGACTGGCGCATCACCAGGGATGTGCCAGTCATCCTGCGCCGCTGTTCCGCCACCCATGGTGTGCTGCATTTACAATGCGGCGCACCATGGGGCAAAAACAGCACAGATGCGTGACGCATCTGTGCCGAAAAGGTGGCGCATTGCTGGAGTTGTATCGCAAGTGTGATGAAGCTCCAGCAAGGCTCAGGGGTGCCCCTGTCGCAGGGTTTCTGTTCTCACACAGAACTGTGCACAGAGGATTGGAACCTCGGCGAATTAGGGTGCCCCAAAACTCACCTTAGTACCCAAAAACCCCTTACCAAGCTAGCTACAGTGTCACATTGGATATAACAAACTGCCAATGGTTAGACAATCCAGAACATGAACTTACAGTACCTCAGGATACGTGGAACTCATGAACACTCGGTCGTTATATATTCATTACAAACCAGAACATGGAGTTAAGAAGAACACATGTGCATTTGAAATGTTTATTTACTAATGCCGTCTTCTCAGGCGTAGTATCTTAGATAATACAAGTACACATATTATCAGTAGCAAAATTACCAGCATAGTTACTAGTACATAAAAAGCGAATGGTGACAGCATGTTAACATGCTGTAAATGAATAAGAGTTAGCAACACTTATATCTCACCCTCCCTAATACACATATTATATTATTTGCTAAGAAGGTCTCTTTGGGTTGGTTTAGGGCGGGCCCATACCTTAGTGTCCTAGATTTGAAGGAATCACATCAGCATACACCAGCTCTCTCTTCATGTGAACCGCATCAAGTGTTGTGTATGTGTGTTCGGCAAAGCAATATAAAAACCGCCTCATGCCCAGAATTGGCAGAAGCTGCACTTATGTTATGACTATGAAGTCGTGGAGATCAGACCTCATAACAATTCTGTATCGTGTTGTTCTTGAAACTTCAGCACTCCCTGTACAGACATAGTTTAACAAGCAAAGCAGATAGTAGAGCAATAACATATTATTCTCATGTAAACCACGATGAACTACTAGGTTGAAAGCTAAAGCAACAACTAAGTGTCGTGTGCAGAAGTTGCAAAAAAGGAAAAATGGCGTTTAAACCGGTAATGAGCCCATGCTAACTTAACACGGTGTAAAGATATCCAGGATCTACATGACACCCCCCCATGATCCGGAAACGAACTGAATAAGATAATAGAAGTGCCATCTCATGAGAGCAGATTGCAACTTTATATGTGCACGGTCCGCAAGGTAAAACATTAAAAACTAGCAAAATGTAATGCAAAAAAAAAATAAAACAGCCAACTACTTTATCGAGGCTTAAGCCAATAGGCAAGCTAAATAATAAAAACTTGACAAATAAGTCAATGAATTGTCAATGAAATGCTAGTACTCAGCATGTCAAACATGAAAAAGGTCTATGACATAACTGTGTATGCAAAATAAGCTGCAACAGCCTCCAATAGGAAGTCACCGTCTTCATCCGAAAACAGTTCAGCCATCCAACTTAAAAGCGGAAAAGAACATACGTGCTCTCCCAGCACCGGATCCTCTATCACCATCAGAGGACAGCTCGGTGGGTTTTCAAGAAAGCTCTGTTCCAAGAAAGACTGTGCTGCCGCCAGTAAATTCCAGGGACCAATTAGTCCATGCATCAATGCCACAGCCATAATCCTTTCGCCAGGACAAACCAACTCGTGAGTAATGATAGGACTCATCAGCTGATTAAAGTCGACGTCAGGAGAAACCGGTCCGCAGAGACACAAATCAATGGCCCAATCGAAATCACAGGTCAGGCAGTGAAATACAGGCTGGACACAGGTGAAGTAGGAGAATCGAAAAGATAATCCATATGCCGTGCTTAATATCGCCAACGGCATTGTGCCATAATATTCAAGCATGCGATTGCGGAACAGCGTCAGCAGCTGCAGGGCGGGACCTTGCACAGGAAGGACATCCATATTTAAAAATGTAAAAAACCACAAGAGCGCCCGCTGCTAATGCAAGTAAAACTGGGAATCCACGAAACAAAGTGGAAAAAATAGAATGAAAGAAAGCAGGGATGACTCCAAAGATTTTCTCAAATGAAGTCACGAGACCACTGCTAACAACTTTAAAAAAATGCGCCAGGCCCTTTGTGGAGGACGCGTTAAAGATAGTCCGAACCATGTCGCTGAAATGCAAAGGCGAATCAGTATTTAAAAGGGCTTGCACCTCTGTACGGGTGTTCGCTATGTGAAGCACGAAAGTTTCACCGGCCGAACTCAAGGCCACCTCTCTCTGAGACAAAAGAGCCCTTATTCTTGCCATGCCGTTGAAATCTGCTCCCAAGGTTGGTATTTGTGGCCAGATTGAAAACTCCCTATGTTCATGTGTGGGAGGAAATAGAACATTTCTGCAGCAAATAACCCCGTTCACTTACTGTTACGATAAAAGAAATACTTCTAATTAACCCACAACAATCTTCATTATTGAGCATCAAATAACTACCATTTTCCAACAACTTGAACGTGGGGATGATAGCAGGAACTGGTGTGCCTGGCAACACGCAAGCCATATTTGGTCGGTCTTTGTTGCATGAACCGTGTAACTGTATGTGCCTACCCATTAGTGAATGATCTGGCGTCTCAGTGCATTCCTCTCCATTCAGATAAACTTCTTGATCATCTTTGAAACATCTGTATGTGTATGGAAGCGACCAGACCTCATGAAGAAAACCACTACCTAAAGGTTCATAACGACCTATTGGTACATATTTCATACAATTTGAAAACTTATATAAAGCAAAAGGCAGCGTTATTAAACCGTGGATAAGCCACGTTGCAGCAGTGGCCTCTGCCACGGAAAAAGGCAAAGATTCTAACCTTTCAATATGTAACATAGAAAAGGAAGCATCACGCATTGACAGCAAGCGTTGTTTGTCAGTCAAATTGAATGGGGCAAATAAAGAAGAAACGTTCATGTATCCCCAGGGAACTTTACCATTTTTCAGAGTTTGAAGGGTCCAAGCAAATTGCATGATTGATCTTAATTGATTCTGACTATGGTATAACACTGACACTTCATCATGCACAATATCGACAACTGACGACACAATGTCATCTAGTGTGTAAATTCTAGATGAAAGAACGCTAATACTATTGTCAACAACTGCAAGCACTTTTTCAAGATTCGCTTGATCAATAGCCCTAAGGCGTGTAGCAGCCTCAATCTGAGTCAGTTTCCAAATTTCATTGTAAGCTGCATATATCCACCTTTTCGACCTGCCACTAGCCGGGCCTTTAATGAAATCATTCAAATCCACGTCTGCATTCAGTTTAGAAAGGTGACTTTTAACTGCAAGTAAAGTTGAATGCTTCAGCCAATTCTGACACAATTTTCCTACAGAGTAAGTCGTGACAGTGTAGACCAAGTCAAACCGGGGATCAGATCTAACATTTTTAAAACCTTCTGTTAAACCCAAAAATCGATTCTGGCAAGAATCTGAACTACGTTGCCAAAGCAGCCAACCTTTTGGATTTATACTGGAAATGTTAAAGGAAGAATTACGGAGTAGGGCCTGTAAATCACTAATGGACAACCGAGTAAAATTACTCCAACCATCATATTCCTCTAACTCCGGGATAGTAGGGGTGTTTAATGTTTTAGAAGTAGCCAATCCAAAGCATGTGGTCTGGTAAATTGTTTCATTCAGAAACAACATATGATTCGGGATGAGACATGCACAGTGCAAAGCCTCAGTGCCTTGTACCTGCCAGGTTTGTGAACCCCAAACTGATGTAGATCCTGGATATCTTTACACCGTGTTAAATTAGCATGGGCTCATTACCGGTTTAAACGCCATTTTTCCTTTTTTGCAACTTCTGCACACGACACTTAGTTGTTGCTTTAGCTTTCAGCCTACCTGCGTCAAGACCTATGCCTGCTTCAAGCAGGCGCAGGGTTTTGACGCAGCTTTGTCCTATCTGATTGTAAATGCGGCACACCATGGGTGGCAGAGCAGCGGTGCACGTTAACTGGTGCATCCCTGGGGATGTGCTAGTTAACATCAATCTGCCCCTTTACATTTAAGTATGTGCAGGGGACACAGAGTCGGTGAGGCTTATCCAAGGTTAAGAAGAGATGAGTCCTGTTCACTGAAAAATTTGACATAGGCTTCACCTCCTCAGCATCGCTGGACATGGCTAAATAATAGCTGCAAAATGTTACTCTTGTTAAACAATTTTACTATTATAATCTCTGAGATTTGTCTCTTACTCTGGAATATCTCATTGTTGTTATCTTTCTTTAAAGATAAAGACAACATCAACATGAGCGACAATCAGCAATCAGTTGATTTCGACCTCATCATTGAACTCGTAATTGAAACATCAGTGGATGTTGATCCCTTGGATGATTTAAATCCTGAGGATGAAGAAGAACGTGATGAGGATGCAGATTTGTCAGAATTGTATGACATAGGATGGGAAGCTGACGTGCTTGAGCCTATGGAACTATAAACATTTATTTAAAAAATTTATAATAAATAAAAAGTAAAAATGTAAACCGTTTAATTTAAAAATAAAGACACCTTCAAAAACAGGTTATGTGTAGTGTCTTCAATAAAATATTAAAATATGCTCATAAAATTAGATCAGATTCACATATAAAACAGCACAGGTAAAATGAATATAAATTCCATTTCTTTTCTGCTATTTCTGTATTCTAAATTTGCCAAGCACTAAAAAATCTTCTATGTAAAAATGTTAAGTAGTGTGTTAAGTTTTTGATGACTGTTATTGATTTACTGTTGGGTAATAGTGGTTAATAACATTTTTTATTATATTTTACCACAGATTCAACTGCAGATCATTTCAAGATTTCAGCATGCCAACCAAAGAAAGACTGAGAAAGGCTGCAAAACGTCAAAGACAGCAGGTCAATGAAAAAAAGCAGCAGTCCTCTAACAAAAATATTTGTCAAGTCACCAAGAAAGCACCGGGTAAGAGTACAAAAACATTCATAAGAAATATCTGTAGTAAAAAAAATATTACTACAGAAAATGTTTCAGTCCAGAAAAGGAGAAGCAATTCAAACGGAAAGGAAAGGCCAATGAAAAATGTTACTGCTAGAGCAAGAGATAACTCTGTGCATGATAGTAGAAGGAAACAACAGTTTAGGGACATTCGTAAACGAATGTTCCGCAACAGGATAATTGGCAATTTGTTAAAAAATATTAAGAAAGGTCAACAGAAAGTGGTTTTTTATAAGAGAAAAAAAATAGTTGAGAAAGTTATTGATCAGGCATTTGAAATTAAACGTAAGTTATTTATTTTGATAATCAATAAAATTAGGAAGCTAAACAAGGCAATTTATGATTTCAAAAGAAATAGTAGATGGAAGAGAATAGTTAATCGTAGTAATTTTTGTGACGTTTTTTTGGGAGAATGGATGCATAGTTCAAGCTCTGAGGCATTTTTTAATGAGGAGAGTTATTTCCAGGATAATGATTTGGTGCATGCAGTTGACACCAGTGGTCGAGCTTATGAAGTGAAAGATGGTTGTCCAGTTGAAAAAGAAAAACTTGTGACAACAGAGATAGAAGAGGTGTTAGGTAATGAGGTTTTAGGAAGACGTCCTAAGGATCCTGTGTACACCTGGAAGTGTAGTAGTATTTGCAGTGTACGACAGGATTCCATCCATTTGCTTTGTGATTTTATACGAAAAAGAAGAAAAGTTTGAAGCAGAAAATGAAGTTGTTGCAAGAATTAGATCCTTGCAAAGTGAGAGAAGTGACAGGTTTGCATGGTCATTCACTGGCTTGTCTTTCCAGGAGAGTATGCCAGAGTGTTTTTCATCATTTCAGGATGCTAGCAGTGCATCATAATAAAGTGAGGAAATTAGTTAGAATGTTGTATTATGCTAAGAGTCCAGCAATTATGCTTAAACAATTATGCGCTGCTCTTTTGCATGGTTCTGAAATAGATGTGAAGAAATTGAGTTTTGTTACTTTGGAAGTAAAGAGGAGAATGTTGAAATTGACCAAGAAGAAGAGAGTAATGTGGAAGATAGTGTACAGGTTTCCAGTACAGATAATTTCCAGAGGGAAATTGCGACGTTTGAGGTGAAATCAAGTGAGAGGCCAAATTTCACTTGTGTGTGTTGTCGACGCACTTATTATAAGAATCAGACTAAGTTAGTGGATTTATATGCAAAAAGTGAAAGGGAAAATAATAGTGAATGGAAGGATTTTGCAACATACTTGATGGTAGAAAATTGTTTTGATTTGGGATTGGATCAACGTGTGTGTACTTATTGTTGTAACAAATTAAATCAAAACCAGATGCCTGCTAGAGCAGTTCATAATAATCTGGAATTGGTTGAGATTCCTTCTGAATTGAAGGATTTAAATACTTATGAATCTATTTTGATTCAAAGTATCCATCCCTTTCAGGCTATTGTAAGAATGGAGCCAAAGACAGGGAAATTGCCTCCATCAGATTTACAGAGAGGATTAAAGGGAAGAGTTGTTTATTTGCCTCTAGATTTGAAGAAAAACATTAACACAATTGGAGTAGAAAAAGTGGAAGAGGAACCTCTGGTTATCTTAGTTAATGGGGTTCCGACAAAGAATAAGAAAATATGGCAAGATTTAGTGGATGTTAGGAAAGTCAAAAAGGCAACATTGTATTTGAAAAAAAATAATAAATACTATAAAAATGTATATGTTGCAGAAGAGGAAGTAAGTGAGGAAGAGGATAGCGATTTGTGTGCTGGTCAAATTGAGAAAGTAGAACCCTGTACTAGTGAAGAAATATATGAACATTATAGTGTTCATCCTTTGCATTCCAAGGAAGTCATGGGGAATGCTATTGAGTTGTTTCAAATGAAACAAGCCAAAGGGAGTCCCATTAGTGTTTGGGAGGAAAGTTTGGAAGCTCGGTGTTTCCCACAGCTTTTTCCAACAGGTCAGGGAGGAAGATATGATGAGCGACCTCATCAAATTCCTGCTTCTGAATACCGGACTTTGCGATTGTATGCAGGAGATGCTAGGTTTCGACAATGCATTCCCTATTTGTTTCATCTCCTGTTTGAAAGCGATCTGTCTGGACTGTCATATGCAGTGAACCACATCTTGAAAAGTGGTATACACATGCAAAACATCTCGGCAAGTGACTTTATGGATAAAGTCAATGTCCAAAACAGTATTTTGGATTCTCACCTGATTAATCTCATGGCGTGTCAGCGTGGTACTAATGAGTACTGGTACCGTCGTCATGGTGATTTAAAATGTATGCTGAGGAACTTAGGAACTCCTACATGGTTCCTCACTCTGAGCTGTGCCGAGTATGGCTGGGAAGACTTACTTGAATTTCTACGAGAGGCAAATGCAAACATCGAAAACATCGAATTCAAGACACCCGGAGAACTGTGCTCTTTGGATCCAGTCAATGTATGCAGGTACTTCAATCATAGATTTGAAGCTATGATGTCTTTCATCATGAATAAGAAGAATCCACCTCTTGGAGAGGTGTTGGATTTCTTCTGGAGAAAGGAGTACCAAGCAAGAGGTGCTCCTCATATACATATGCTGCTGTGGATCAAGGATGCACCTAAATTTGGAACGGATCCAGAAGACTCAGTGATGAGTTTCATACAACAGTATTCTACGTGTGCTGTTCCAAACGCAAAGGAGAAGAAAAGCCTAAGAGAAAAAGTTCTACGTTTCCAAAGCCATCGATGTGGAAAGTACTGTCGTCGTAAATTCCGAAACAAGGACAAGTTCTACACCAAATGTCGTTTCGGCTTTCCACGACCGGTGATTTCTAAAGGAAGAGTAAACAGTTTGATGTCTTCGCTGCGACATAATGTGATGAAGAAATCACCTAAAAACACATACAATTTGAAGAGGAACGAAGAGTCCAAGTACATCAACGACTACAACCCGGTGATTTTGTCCATGTGGAATGCTAACATGGATATACAGTTTGTGGCTGATAACTGTATGGCTGTGGCTCGGTATGTGACATCTTACATCACCAAAAAAGAGAAGACAGAATTGAAGGGTATGTGGGAGGACTTTCCCATGAAAAGAGCCTCAGCAAGAAGTTGTACAGTTTCAGTCTGAAGATGTTGTCGCATCGAGAAATCGGAGCTTACGAATGCTCTGACCGGTTGTCTTCAGCAAGTCTCTATGCCAAGTCCAGGAGTATCGTTTGGGCGAGTCTTGGTCTTGCTGCAACGCGTAATCGAGTTCTGAAACCTGTGCGGGAAATTGAGTATTTGGCGGAAAAGGAGCCAAACAGTACCGACATTTTGAAGACCAACATGTTGGATACATATTATCCAAATCGAAGCAAACACCTCGACAATGTTTGTCAGTATGAGGTTCTTCAAAATTACATATTCAAGAGGAACATCAAAGAAGATACTAAGAAAGGAGTGTATGCTGTAATAGGAAGTGAGGGATGTCTGGTCAAGCAAAGAAAATGCCACTTGGTAAACCATCGAAAATTGAGTGGCAAATCTCCTGAAAAAAAGGAGTTTTTCTATTTAGCACTTTTGCAACTTTTCAAGCCTTGGCGTGCAGAAGAGGAACTGCTTGGAGATTTCCCCTGTTACGAAGACTCTTTCAATGCTGCCAAGGAGACCATAGAATGTCCTGCTTTTCCCAAATATGTAGAAATGTTGAATGCGGAAATTGAGCAGGAAGCAACGATTGCAGCCGAGATTGCCAGAGACAGTTCTCAGGACAGTCAGAGTTCTGCTTCATTGAGTCAGGATCCACTAGGAGGACCTGTTATCGAAAATGAAGCTGTCACTGCTATGAATGAAGTGGAAAGAGCCATGGCACATGCTCAGGAGGATGCGGTTAACTTAGAAGAGTTGGAAAGACAACTCAACGTTGAGCAGAGGAAAATATATGACGAAGTTACCATGCAAATTGATCATGGATTAAGTCATGACAAGAAAGAGTGTTCATGTACGTCATTGAAGCCTGTCCGACTGTACGTGAGTGGAGAAGCGGGAACTGGAAAAAGTTTCCTTATTAAAGCAATTTCATGCTATTTGCAGGAAAGGACAGAGTCATCGCTGTCTTGTGTTGTCACCGCTCCAACTGGACTGGCAGCACATAACATTAAAGGGATTACTTTACATCGTTTACTGATGCTGCCAGTGGAGCATGACAACAAATTACAATATCACAAGCTATCTGGAGATGCTTGTTTTGAAGTTTCAAGAATCTTGAGGAAAATGAATCTTCTTATCATTGACGAAGTAAGCATGATTTCCAATGTCATGCTTGTGTTTGTGCATTTGAGAATGCAAGAAGTTCTCAAAACATAGTATGATGTGTTATTTGGTGGCAAACACATCATTGTTTTCGGAGATCTTCTGCAGCTGACACCAGTGAAAGGGCAACCTGTGTTCAAAATGCTCACGCATGAAGATACCAGGAAGTGCCTAGGGAGCATTGGCAACGTCAATATATGGTTAAACTTCAATTATGCTGAACTGCATGAAAATATGTGTCAGGCTAAGGATGAAGTTTACAAGAGTATTCTACAAGATGTTAGAATTGGAAAAGTGACTGAGCATGGGAAAGAAGCTTTACATGCACGATTACTGTCAAATTTATATCCAGAACAAGATGTTGTGCCTGAGAATATTTTTCAGAAAATTACTGAGAAGAAATCTGGAATATGTTTGATGCCAACTCTTGCAGAATGTGCCAAATTCAACAACAAAATGTTGCATTTGGAAAAGCAGGAAATTGTGAAACTAGAAGCTATTGACAGAGTAGAGCATATGGGATCAACAATTATTTTGTCTGAGAATTTGAAATCAAAATTGGATTCATTAGAGAAGACTATCTCTAAAACTGCAGGTTTTGAAAAGACTCTGAATGTGAGCTTGAACTGCCGTATAATTTTAAGAAGGAATTTACATGTTGAAAGAGGTCTGGTAAATGGATCAATGGGTAATGTTGTTGATTTTGTGAAATACAGAAATAGAGATGGAATTGAATTTTTCAAAATTAAATTTGATGGCATTGAGGAAGTACAGGTAATTGGTCGTTGCTCTGCTAGATTTTTGCTTGTAAAAGACTTATATGTTCGCCGTAAGCAGTTTCCTGTTTGCTTGGCATATGCGGTGACAATCCATAAATCGCAAGGTTTAAGTGTAGACAGTGCATTGGTGAATATTGGCAGTTCTGTGTTCAAGGAGGGTATGGCATATGTGGCATTGTCACGAGTTAGAACTTTATCGGGATTGTACTTGATTGAGTGTGATGTCACAAACATTTGTGCGGATCTAGATTGTGTTAAGGAATACAATAGGTTGAGAAGAGAGTATGCGCCACATTTGCCTCAATATCCTTTGGTTGAGAAACGTGTGGTAGGCCGGAAACGAAGAAATGTGACAAATACTAGGGAGGTTGCAGCAAAAAGACAAAAAGTCGATGAACCTGAAATTATAAGCAGAAACAAAAAGGATTCTGTTGAAGATGTTGTTGGTTTTCAATTTGAAAACAGTTCTGGTGTCAACTGCTATGCTAATGTAGTGGTTAATGTTTTCTTTTCTCTAGAAAATGTAAAAGAAGAGATTGTGGTCAATTCTGATCAAAGATTTTGCAGTTTGTTAAATTCTGTGTTAGAGAAATGTAGCACAGATAGAACAAAAATATAAAGTGTGTCTGAAATTCGAAATCTGTTAGACAGATGTTCAGGCCAAACACAATTCTCTCAAAATATTCAGCAAGATTGTTAGGAGTTTTTAATGTATATACTTGATGTATTGCATGCTGAAGGTGTAGATGTAGATCACCTGTTTGGGCTTTCTTATCAATGGCAGCATGACTGCGAGAACTGTAGGGTATCAAGTAGTACTAGTGTAGACTCAGAAAGATTTATATATTTAACTTTGCCAGACAGTAAATCAGTCTCTTTTAATAAACTAGTAAAAGCAGCTGATCACAACATGGAGTGTAGCCAATGTAAATCTGAAATGATGTCCACATTATTTATACGAACATATGGCCAGTATGTTATTTTAATGTTCCAACGATGTAGGCCTGATGGAACAAAATTGACAACTTTAATTAAAAATTTTGTGGCTTCACAGTTGTCAATATCAGGAAGGACTTTTGTAACTGCAGCAATTATATATCATGACGGTCCTTCAATAACATCAGGACATTACACAGCTTATTTAAAGTCTAGAAACGGCTGGTCATTCTGCAATGATTCTGTTTTAATTTTCAAAAAAAAATTGCCGTATGACCTTAAAAACTCTTACCTGGTGTTTTTAAAACCAAAATTTTAGGGAAAGAATCTCGGGATGTGCTCTGAGGAATTTCAAGAAGTTCTAATGGCTCCTACTCGATTTGGCCTTGCGGATATGTGTAGTACAGAGACATAACTTCTTACCATAACACTGGACGTCATGTTGAAATAACTGCACTTTGAATGAATTCAGAAAAACTGTTTCTTTTTATAAGCAAATTCAAGCAGCCAATCAAAACATGGAGTAGAGGGAATGTAAGTCTGCAATGCTGTCTACTGTTTTATATTGCTTTGTGATTAAAAGTGATGTAGAGAATTTAATAATTGTAGTAGTCATAGAGATAGTGTAAGTCTGCTTCATAGTAAGCAGTATCAGTGTCATAGGAAATGTAGAACATGAGTGAGCAAGAAAGGTAAGATATTAGTAATCCAGGATTGTGAAAATGATCTTCAACATTTTAATTCTGAAAGTTGCGGAAATACAACATGACGGGATTGGCTTACAAGAATTCCAAGAGTTATAAATGGCTCTGACACGATTTGGCCTTGTGGAAACGTGTGGTAGAGAGCGAGAAGTCATTTATTGTATGTAACATGTTTTTGAAAACGATGGAGGTTTTCTTTCAGAAAGTGGCGGGTTGAAAGTAATAACAGCACAACAGAGTGTAAGCTGTTCATAGGACATCCTTCGCCGTCATGGAAAGTAAGTTAACTTTAAGGAGTTCTGAATTCTGATTTGTTATGTTGTATGGGTTTTTTAAACACAATCATTTTGATTGTGTTTTTTTTCCCCGCTGTTATATGATGAATACCTTCAAGTCACTGTTTTAGTGAAATTTGATACATTCTGAGAACAGCAAAAATAAACCATTTAACATGTATAATTAATTCTGTTCTGTTTGCATTTATGATGTACATGTAGAACTGTGTAGGAGGCATGGAGAAGGTGAGGCTTCTGTAAGTGTCAAAGTTGTTGCATACAGTGCTCATATTCTACGTAGTCTTTCATATGATAGACTACATTTCCACAATGAGATACCTAAGCAAAGGAAACACAGGTGATATGATTGTGGAATGAGCAAAAAAAATTGCACGTTTTTCAATTATATTACCTGTGTTTCCTAACATTACACATCACATTGTGTAGATGAGGTTTAGGCCTGTTCCTGGAGACAGAGGAGGTCTGACATTTGTTCAAGAGTGCAGTGGACATGACACACTTGGTTGATAGGCCTGCACATGTATTTTCTTCTCTGTATTCTTCAACAAACCTAAATTTCATCTGCAACTCTGAATAGGACTTACCTGAAACAAATCTGTGAATAGGTTACACCTTACCGGCATCTTGAAACAATGATTTAAAATGTTAGGGTCAGATTTATGATGACCGTGCGTCTCATTTGCTCCGCTGTGGGTCACTTTTGTGTAAAAGATGCACCATGTTGCAAGATAGGTTTCAGTTCATCTCCAGCAAGATACCATCACTTTGAAATGTATATAATTAGCACTGTGTAGGGGACATGCAGAAGCTGAAGCTTTTCTAAGTGTCAAAATTGTTGTATACACTGCTCAACTTCTGTGTACTGTTTGATATGCTAGACTCCATCTGCACTATGAGATACCTAAGCAAAGGCAACACAGGTGATGTGATTGTGAAATGAGGAAAATAAACTCCACATTTTTCAATTACATCACCTGTGTTTCCTAAGTTTACGAATGACATTGTGCAGATGAAGTTTAGGTCTGTCCACGGACACAGAAGAGGTCTGGCCTTTGTTCAAGAGTGAAGTGGACATGACTTACTTCATTAGTAGGCCTTCACATGTATTATCTCCTCTGTATTCTTCAACAAGTGTAAATTTGATCTGCAACCCTGAGTAGGCCTCACCTTAAACAAACCTCTGGATAGGCCACACCTTATTGTCATCCTGAATCAATTATTTAACATGTTAGGGACAGATTTATGATAGGTGTATGCCTCTTTTGCGCCACTGTGCGTCACTTTTGTGACGCAGTCGCGGTTGAAAAGATTTGCTATGAGGAGACAAAATTATAAAATGATGCATCTAGGCAGATGTGTCATGCTGTAAAAAAACAATGCCACATGAAACCGATGCAGCAGTCATGCAAAAGATGCACAATGTTGCAAGATAGGACTCACTTCATCTGCATCAAGATACTGTTAGTTTAAAATGTATATTTTTAGGACTGTGTAGGGGCATGGAGAAGCAGAGGCTTCTGTAAGTGTCAAAGTTCTTGAAAAACTATTTGTCCTTCAATCTTTTCCCTTGTCTTTTCTAATTTTTTTAAAACATGTTTTAATATTTTTCAAATGTTTGTTCTCTCTTTCACAGATTGAAAGTATAAAAAGAACAAATGACTAACTTAACGACAATTATAAGGTAAATGTTTTGTACTCTTTTCGTTATATTTCTATCACATTTAACTTCTATTAGTTCCACTGCTTCATTTCTTTAAGCATCACTTTCCTGCCTTTGCTACTTCCCTCATTCCTTTCTCTATTACTTAATTACTCTACTCCTTCACTATTTTTCTTAGTCCCTCTCTTCTCATACTTCTTCACTCTTGGTCACTCACTCTGTCTCTATTACTTTCACTGTTTCTGACTGATCTAAAATTTTTTTTTTAAAAAGAACAGTAAGTATAAGGGAAGGAAACAGACAGTTATGTTAAAAGAAAGACAGCTATAGGGAGTAAACTAGGGATACTGTTACCCGCAATCCTCTGCTGATGATGTCACTGACCATGTCATGAATGATGTAATATATGACATCATCAGCAGTGGATTACGGGTAACAGTATCTCTAGTTTACTTCCCTATAGCTGTCTTTCTTTTAACATAACTGTCTGTTTCCTTCCCTTATACTTACTGTTCTTTTTAAAAAAAAAAAAATTTTGGTTCGCTCCCGGTTCGCGTACCGGTGAGAGAACTGGGAAGCGAACCAAGAGAAATAGAGGTTGGCAGAGTTCCAAATATTCTACCAATTTTTTTATAACGGGGAGGTAGTTCTGAAAAGAACTTTTTTTTTAATTGTTTTTGTTGTTTTATATTTTTTTTATTATTTTTCTGAACATTTTTTTACTTTTTTTGAATTTTTCTCAACGGTTTTATATTTTTGGGGGGTTTTTTTTGGGGGGGGGAAACGAAAACGATTCATTGTAAAGGGCTCAACAGGAGCAACAAAAAAAAAAAGAATTTATTGTTTGGGGCGTTTCGGACAAACATGAGCATGATTGTCAATAGCTCTGTTGATCAGAGTGATGCTACTTTCTCTGTAGCAAATGAATCCATTGCAAAGTACGCAGACTTGTTTTACTTCCCCGAATCTCATTTGTATATTTGGCACCATCTCCCTGCCCTCTGGTCCCGTCACTTCCGGTACAACAGATCTTCTGGCCATAATAGGGGGATTATCTAGTTCGTTACGTAACTGTGCAGCACTGTAGTTGTTAGGATGCCACCTAGTCATATGGGGATGCATTGTGTAGTTTCCGTAACTGTATTTCTTCTCGGTCCCTCTGGACAGTCTATCTTGACATATAAGGCAAGTTACGTATCTTGCATTTACTTTTTTCTGGCCTTTGGGAAATTTAAAAAATTGCCAAATAAAATTTTCTTTCAGGTGAAACCTCCTGGGCTCCTCAGGCAAAAACTGCCTCTCTTCCTGCTCTTCTTCCTCTTCCTCTTCTTCCTCTTCTTGCTGAATTATAACTTCAGCAGGTGGTCCTCTCTTCCTTGGATGTGGTGGAGGTGGTGGGGAAGCACCAGCTGAAGCTACTAAAGAAGCCATTGCTCACTGGTAACAAAGGGTCTTTCTCTCACAAAGATGAAAGTCAGAGTGAGGAAAGAAGGAGGGGTTTTCATCATTTGGGAAAAACAATAGTTCTCAACCAATGAAAAGTGTTAATTTTAGATTACATGACCTAGTCTTACATCATTAGGAAACCAAAAGTGAAATGAACCAATGAAAAGTGTTATTACCAAGTCACATGACCTGCTGTGTTTACGTTACGCGCTTTGCGCCGCCTCCCGGTTTGCTTCCGGGAACCTGCGCTTCGCGCCTCGCTTCGCGTACCAGTTCGCTTCCGGGTACGCTAACGTAGCACGTCATATGACGTATCACGCGACAACGTGAAACGTCATGCGGACGCGACGCGTCACGATGTTGTTTTCTAACGCGGCAGTTGCGCTAAAGGAACGTTTACCGGTTCGCGGACTATTTCGCGGCATCAAGGTGAGCTAACGGGAAGCTTCCCGATTCGCGAAGCGGGAGCGAAGAAAAAAAAATATTAAAAAAAAAAAATTATTAATAAACATATAAAATATATTTTTGGATTTAAAGAAGAATACATTTTACAGCTACAGATATTAGCTTTTAAAAAACCAATGAAATTCACTGAAAAAACCATAGGTTATAGACCATATATAGTTAGGAATTAGCATTTACAAAACCTTGAAAATTCACTGAAAAAACCATAGGTTATAGACCATATATAGTTAGGAATTAGCATTTACAAAACCTTATTTTACTCACACAAAACCATTGAAATTCCATATATAGTTAGTTGCACTAACTATATATCGCGCACCCGCAATCCACTGCTGATGATGTCACATATTACATCATTCATGACATGGTCAGTGACATCACTGATGACATCACTGATGACATCTCAAATGACATCACTGATGACATCACTGATGACATCTCATTTGACATCAATGGTCACATCACTGATGATATCATTCATGTGACAATACAATGCATCTCCTCACACTTTAATATAACCTCTGTTTCACCCAGTGTTAAATACAGAGTATAATTTTTTAAACCATTGACACACCAATACTAGTTACTACATACGCACTCACTGATTCCTATGTCTACACACACATTCACTCATTCACCCATACAATCATTCATACATACAATCACTCATCTTTACAACACTATCATATGCACTCATACACCTATACAGACACTCACACTCTGACACTCATCCATGGAGTTACTCACACACCTAGTCAGTCCTGTAAAGAATCAATCACACTTCCATTTTCTAATCTATACAGTTAAACATAGAGTACCTTACATTTTCAAACATATACTAACACATACTTACTCTCTTAAACAATCATTGATACAAGTACACATTGATCTGCACAGAGTCACACATCTCCCAGCCAGCCACACACACACTCAGTCTCCCATACAAATACTTGGACAATCAATCAATAACCCATATAGTTACTCATATAGCTACTGATCAACACATGCAGCAGTTTACAGAACAACAGACATAATGATGCACAAATTAAGACAGTTTAGTCACTAACCCATGCACTCAGTGAGACACATTTAATCACTCACTCATACAGTCAGTCACGCACCTACTAAATCCTTCATCCAGACACTTATACATCTACTCATTCTTCAATATGTAAAACATATTTAAACTTTACAGAAACACACAGTCATTGGATGATGTCATCAGTGATGTCATCAGTGATGCCATTTGAGATGTAATCAGTGATGTCATCAGTGATGTCACTGACCATGTCATGAATGATGTAATATGTGACATCATCAGCAGTGGATTGCGGGTGCGCGATATATAGTTAGTGCAACTAACTATATATGGAATTTCAATGGTTTTGTGTGAGTAAAATAAGGTTTTGTAAATGCTAATTCCTAACTATATATGGTCTATAACCTATGGTTTTTTCAGTGAATATATATATATATATATATATATATATATATATATATATATATATATATATATATATATATGTTTATATACTCTTTCTTCTCTCACAGCTGCTCATACAGATACTGCTACACCCACTCACATGCCCATACAGACACTGTCACATCCATTGTTACACCCATACAGACAGTGTCACATCCATTCACATATCATTAGAGACTCTGTGACACCCATTCAAAGACCCATACAGTCACTGTCACACCCATTGAAAAACCCATACAGACACTGTCACACCTTTTCACAACCCCAATACAGATTCTGTCACAGCCATTCACATACCCATAGAGACACTGATACACCTATTCATATACCATAGAGACACTGTTATACCCATTGACAAACCCACACAGACATTGTCACGCCCATTCACAACCCCATAGAGACACTCTTACACCCATTCACAAACCCATGCAAACCTTGCCACACCATTCATAAATCCATACAGAGACTCTCACATCCTCTCACATACCCATACAGAGACAGCTGCTTCCTCTTACATACCCATCCAGGCACCCTTATATCCATTCACATACCCATATGGAGAAAGAGACTCTCACACCATCTGAAATACCCATACACTTTCACACCCTTCTCACATATACATAGATAGACTCTCAAACACTCTCACATACCTATGTAGACACTCTTACACCTATTCACATACCCATAAAGAGACTTGCACACCCTCTCACATACCCAAACTTAGACTGTCACACTCTATCACATACCCATACATGCAAACGTATACCCATTCACGTACCCATACAGAGACTCTCACACCCTCTGACATACCCATACATAGACTGTCACACCCTCTCACATACACATACAGACAGTGTCTCAAGCATTCACATACCTATACATAGACTCTTGCACCGTCTGACATACCATGCAGACACCCTTATACCTATTTACATACCTATACAAAGACTCTCACAGCCTCTCACATACCCATACAGAAACACTCACACCCTCTCAAATACCCATACAGACACCTGTATACCCATTCACAAACCAATACAGAGACTCTCACATCCTCTTACATACCCATACAGAGACTCTCACTTCCTCTCACATCCCCATAAACTCTCACTCCCTCTCACATACCCATACATAGACTCTTACACCCTCTCCTATACCCATACAGACATCACACCCATTCACATACCCATACAGAGACTCTCACATCATCTCTCATGCCCATACAGAGACAGTTATACCCATTCTCATACTGATACAGAGACTCTCACATTCACGAACACACCCAGTTACACTCTAATGCAGACACTGTCAGTGTATGAATAAGGGTGTGCCTGGGTGCATTAGTGAATATATCAGTATATATCTGGGTGTGTTAGTGTATGCATGAGTATGATCCTGGATGTATTAGTATCAGCATTAGTGTGTGGCTGGGTGTGTCAGTGTATGCATTAGTGTGTCCATAGGTGTGTCAGTGCATGCATTGAGTGTGTGACTGGGTTTCTCAGTGTGGGCATTAATGAGTCCCTGGGTGTGTCAGTGTATGAATCAATGTGTGCCTGCGTGCGTTAGTGCATGTATCAGTATGTGCCAAGTTGTGTTAGTGTATGGATTGATAATGTGCCTGGGTGTGTCAGTGTCTGCACCGGGACATAGCAGGAGTCGGCCCTGGAGGGTGGCGGTCCCCAGCGACATATGGCTACAACGGCCACCCTCCATGTGAAAAGTTTGAATTTGGCCCCGGAGGTGGTGGTTCCTGGGCTCCTCGTCGATCCCCTTCAATTTTTTTATTTAGCCCCTGGGAGGTGGTGGTCCCCAAGGCCGGGGAGAGGTCTGCGCAGCCCCCCCATCTGATTACGTAGCCTTGGGGAGATCATGGTCCCTGGGGGCTAAAAATGCCCTTGGAGGGGGACCTCTTGCGACCCCACTACTTTTATATTTGAAAGCTTATTTAAAAAAAATATTTTGCCACTGACTTGTGGCTCTGTCACCTTTCCACTGCAAGGGCCAGATGTAGGAAGCGTAATTCCGGTCGGTAACGGCCGAAATTACCGAATTTCGGCCGTTACCGACCGGAATTAGGCTTTTCAGATGTAGGTGGCTTCATTTCAGATTCGGTAATTTACCGAATCAGTATTTAAGAATCGGTAATCTGGGATTACCTACATTGGGCCCCAAATGTTTTAAAGGAAATGTGCTTTTTGCTATGGCGGGGTTCCTCTGGGACTCCAACACCAAGGCTTGGGGGTCAAGGTATTCCTACCCTGCCCCCTTTTCTTTTTTTAAACATTTTTTTGAGGGACTTGACTGAAGCTGAGTCCACAAATGGCTGCCAATATTTCCTGGTTGAAGTGTTGGTAGCCAATCATATTTCAGCACGGTGACTGTTGGATCCTCGGAGGATCTGCATTCCTATATATCTAAATATGGATTTCTTTTAGTAGTTAAAAAACTACTGAACGGATTTACACCAATTCACAAAAAGCTTACTTTCTGCCAAATGTGGTGTAATTCTGTTCAGCAGTTCGGGTGTAATCCTGTCTAAAATCCCTATGGGAATTTGTATGGGGAAAATGTGTTATGGGACCTTCCTTTTTCTTGGCCCCCGCTTGATGGATCACTCTGAAACTTTTGAGACAGCAGCTGAGGTGAGCATTGTACTAATTTTGAAAAATTCATGAGGATTCGTCACACAGTGGCAAATATATTTGAAAAATTATATATACATACATACATATATAGGTGCATATATGTGTGTGTATATATATATATATGTATATATATATATATATATATATATATATATATATATATATATATATATATATATATATAAATATATATTTTCTTTTTCACTCAAAAAAATAAATGTTACAGGGACATTATAATTAGGCTCAGATTTCACTCATACAAAACCAGTGAAATTCAGCCATTATAGCTAGTGAGCTAACTATGACTTGCACCCCGCAATGCACTGCTTATGACCTCACATATTACATCACTCAAGACATGGTCAAGGACATTACTGATGACATCACTAATGAGGAGGCCCTTAGGAGTAAAGTGGAATTCATTCCCCAACCAGTAGTGTGCCAGGAGATGCATCTGTAGAGTGGCAGAGAAAGGGGGTGTCTTGCAGAAGACCTCTCAGCAATCCCCCTGTCCTGTGGGGAACTTACTGGAGGTAACAGGAGGACTTGCTGGCCCCCAAGGACTCTCTGGAGCAAAGGGGACTTCATTGCCAAGCCAGTAGCACACCAGGAGGCGCTTTCGCAGAGTAGCGGAGAAAAGGGGGCAGAGCCGCTAGTTGCTGGGCTTTTTTTTGGTTTTGTTTCTTTTTTAGGGAAGGGGAGCTGCGTAGCCCTTTTCCCTTGGCCAATTTCGACCCCAGGGACCCCATCCCACAGGGACAGGAATATTTAGAATGGGGGAGTGGGCTGTGTGGCCCCACTCCCCAGGCCAATTTTGGCACTAGGGGCCCCATCCCCCGGGGCCTGGCCACTTTAAAGAACAATTTATTGTAAAAGACGGGAGTGGGACTGATTTCAGCCAGGGCTCAGCCTTTTTAAAACAATTAATTAATACTAGGGGAGGGTGGCCGTACGGCCCCCCCTCCCCGGGCCAATTTCGACCCCAGGGACCCCATGCCCACGGGGACCGGCCTTTTCCAAATGGGGAGGGGGGCTGCACTCTTCACCTCGCCAGGCCAAAGTGGGCCCCAGGGACTCCATCCTCAGGCCTGCTTATTTAAAGTGGGTGCCTCAAAGGCATTTAATCACCAATGGGACTGCGCCTGAAGGCCCCCGAAGTCCTTGCCAGCTCTCTGCCTCCTGTGGGAGAGGGCATTGCATTTGGACAGAGGGAGCTGCTGAACATGCAGGTTCCTCTGTCCAACAGAAATTCCACTCTGCTTCGAGTAAGCAAGAGCGTTTTACATACACTTGCTTACTCGAAGCAGAGCAGCATTTGCTATGGCTTGGCGAGAGCACCAAACTGCAATGTCCTGTGGGTGGGAACCCCGGGACATTGCTGGAGTCAGCCCAAGAGGAGGGCCTGTGCATCCCCCCTCCTATATTTGCAAAATGCCTCCGGGTCTTATATTTAATGAAGCGCAGAAATCTGTGCTTCTTTTTTTTAAAAAATCTGTGAGATTCTCAGATCCTGCGTGACTAATGCAGAATATTAAAAAAATATGCTTTTTGGCCCTTTGTATCCAGTGGGATCCCGCCAAGAGGCCTAGGGGTCTTTTTTCTGTGACTCCGTTCGACCGTGTCACAAGATGGCTGCCAACACTGGTTGAATTGTTGCCAGCCAATCAGATCTTAGTACGAGTACGGGAGGGGTCACAGATCCATCACATGTATCTATATAACTGGAAATTTCTTTAAACAAATTCGAAACTACTGAATGGATTTACACCATTTAACAAAAAAGACTCTTTCTGTACCAACAGCTACCTTTTTTCACTGAAAAAAGGTTACAGTGACGTTGTATTAAGCCTCAGATTTCACTTGCACAAAACCAGTGATATTCAGCAACTATAGATAGTGGAGCAAACTATAACATATGTCCTGCAATCCACTGCTTATGACTTCACATATTACATCACTCATGACAACCAGGAAGTGTTGGCAGCCATTTTGAGACTTGGCTTCAGCCGAGTCCCAGAAAAAACATTTTTTTTTTTTTAAAGTGGTCAGGGTTGGAATTTCCTGACCCCTTAGCTCTGGTTAGGGAGTCCCAGAGGCTCTGCAACAGAGCAAAAAAGGTGTTGACAAAAATCGTGATGGATCCGCAACTCTGGTGAAAATAATATTTTTAAAACCAAGCTTGGGCTCTCACGCTTGTTAAAACATCGGCCCTCGTGTGAGCCAGGTTATGGGGGTGCGGGCTGCACCTCCAGGTGATATATATACTTATTATGTGTATGATTTTTAAAAGAAGACTCCATTAAGAGCCTGACAATTCTCGCAAGTCAAGTTGAAGCTGCTTTTGAAACTGAGCCCAAAGGGATTGGGCCATTACCACATCGCTAAAAACACCTATGCTATCCCGCCATGCGGGACAATAAACAACCTGGACTTGAGTTCATTTGAACTTTCTGATCTCACCTGTGCTTGGAGACCCCATTTCCCACCAGGATACATGCTATGAGGTGCAACTGCAGAACGGAGCCCAAGAGGGTGGGGCCATCACCCCAGCTCTAAAACGCCTCTGCTATTCCGCTGTGCAGGACAATAGACTGCCTGGATTCAGGGTAACAAGCCCCTTTTGACCTCATCTGGGCCTGGAGACCCCATTTCTCCTAAGGGTACGCACCCAGAGGCATGACAGCAGAATAGAGTCCAAGCGGGTGGGGCAAACATCCAAGCATTACAAGCACCTCTGCTATCTCGCCATGAAGGACAATACATTATCCAGACTTGGGGCCCATAGCCCCTTTTGAACTCACCTCTGCCTGGGGATCCCATTACCCACCAGGATACATGCCAGGAAGCACAAACGCAGAAAGGAGACCAAGGGGGTGGTGCCATCACTCCAATTGCGGGACAATACTCTGACTTGATTTGGGGTCACTAGGCCCTTTTGACCTCATCTGGGTCTGGGGATCTCATTTCCCCTCAGGGTACATGCCAGAAGGTGCAACCAGAGAACAGAGCCCAAGGGGGTGGGGCAATCATTCAAGCATTGTAAGTACCTCTGCTAGTCTACCGTGCGGACAATACACTATCTGGACTTGCAGTCACTAGCCCCTTTTGACCTCACCTGTGCTTGGTGATCCCATTTCCACCATAGAACAAAGTCCATGGGGGCGGGGCCATCACCCTAGTGCTAAAAGCACCTCTGCTATCCACTGTCAATCAAAAAGGAGGCTACTAATTCAAGAGCCATTAATTGAAAATGTAAGCTTTAGCGGCGGATGTCCCACTTTCTCTGATATTTATTTACACCACAGTTATTTCTGGGTACCCTACTGATCTGGGATGCTTAGTGGAGAACAAATAGCGGGTACCCATGTAAAGTAGACCAGGCATGATATACAGGGATGCCACATCTGCCAGTTCATCGCAGGATCACTTCAAATTATTGACCCTGTTCCTACCGCTGGGAGGCTGTTCCAGGAGAGGTAGAGTAAGAAATGGTACAGAGCATGTGTATCCCATGTTCCATCTGTTGAGATCTGGCGACCTTCCTCATGCCCAATCCATAATACCCTCTGTCCTCACAATAGTGAAAGTCTGTAAGTGACCTGAGAGAGGCACTCATGCGGGGTCGCATGGGGGACATCAATGAGAGAGGCAATAGGTGGCCTCACAAGACAGCAGGTGAAAACCAACAGGGTGCTGGTGATGCATGTTCTTGATGTTGTGGTGTATGAGGACACCTTAGCCAAAGAAGCAATTACTTCATATAGTTAAGAGAAAGTATCCTTGTCTGGTGAAGATTTACCTCTTTGTAGTCTTGTTGTCTTCTCTATAGGAAAATTCATATTAACTCAGATTTATGGATAAAGATGCACAAGGAATAATTACATTGCTGAAGCGCACACAAGGTCACTGGAGACATTTCCTTGTGGTCCCTTACGCAAATGTAATGTAGAATACGCACTGGACATTTAACCAATGAGGTAGTTATTGTTACTCTTTCAATGGAGGAATTAAATATGGCCCACTCAGCTCATGACAATGTGCTTTACTGTAGATAGGAGACATATATTATTTTACTGTGTTTCTACCTGTAGTTTAAACACAGTGAGTGATTATACCATTTTAATTTCAATTAGATTTTACAGACGTCAAAGTATGTTGTCTCTCTATGTAACAAGTTGTAAGCACTAGCAGTTTAAATTGAGGGTTACACTGTCTTCACCTTGTCATGTGATCAAGGCTGTGAACCGGCCGAAACGCGTCATGGCAGACTAAATTGATGGCAAAAAACATCTCGCACATATGCTCGGTCTACGCTAGTTTTTTTTGAGACTTTGGAATGTTTAAATGAGGCTGTTGGACATATATATAAATATATATATTCACTGAAAAAACTATAGGTTTCAGGCACATTATGATTAGAAATTAACATTTAAAAACCTTAGAAATTCACTGAAAAAACCTTAGTTTTTAGGGAAAGTTATAGTTAGTTGGACATTTCACTCATATAAAACCAGAGAAATTCCCCCGTTATATTTAGTTCAGCTAACTATAGCTCACACCCCCACAATGCACTGCTGATGATGTCACATGTTACATCACTCATGACATGGTCAGTGACATCACTGATGACTTCACTGATGACATCATCCAGTGAATGTGTTCTTTAAAATTTGAATATGTATTATATATATATACCAAAGATGTATTGAAGAATGAGTGGATGTATACGTTTCTGAATGGAGTATTTAGTAGGTGTGTGACTCACTGTTTAAGTGAGTAATTAAATGTGTCTTACTGAATACATGGGTTAGTGACTAAACTGTGTGAATGTCTGTATCAGTCTGTCTGTTGTTCTATAACCTGCGGCATCAGTTGGTCAGTAGCTCCACGGGTGTCTATATGGGTTATTAATTAGTTGCCTGAGTAATTGTATGGGAGACTGAGTGTGTGTGTGTGGTTGGGTGGGGGCTGTGTGACCCTGTGCATAGATGTGTGAGTGGTTGATTGACTGGGTGTATGACTTTAAGAGTGCATGTGGAAACAGTTGTATGGGTGAGTGAGTGTATGTATGGATGTGTTGGTGAGTGAATGGATGTGTCAGTGGTAGCTGTCCAAGTAAGTACAGAAGTAAAAGGCAGTGTATGTGAGTGTTGGAGTAAATAAATGACTATATATGAGAGTCAGTGATTGTGGGGGTGACTGTATGGATGAGTGCATACTTGTATTAGTGATTATATAAGAGAGTAAGTATGCGTTAGTATCTGTATGAATAAATAAGGTGGTGTGTGTATAACTGTGTAGGTGAGTAAATGGAACTGTGGTTGATTCTTTGCAAGACTGACTACAATGAGTGCATGACTGACTAGGATGAGTGGTGGTGTGTGAGTGTCTGTATAGGTGTATGAGTGCATATGACAGTATATTGACCAGTGACTACATGTATGAATGGTTGTATGGGTGAATGAGTGCATGTGTCTGTAGACCTATGAATTAGTGAGTGCGTTTGTAGTAACGTATTGGTGTCTCGATGGTTTTGAAAAAGGAAATGGTAGTCTGTATTTTACAGGGGGTGTATCAGAGGTTATGTTAGGGTGTGAGGAGGTGCATCAGATTGTCACGTGGATGATGTCATCAGTGATGTAATCAGTGATGTCACTGACCATATCATGAATGATGTATTATGTGATGTCATCAGCAGAGCATTGTGGGGGCGCGAGTTACAGTTAGATCAACTAACTACAACAGGGGAATTTCTATGGTTTTCTATGAGTGAAATGTCCAGCTAACTATAACATCCCTGAAACCTATGTTTTTTTTCAGTGTATTTCAAAGGTTTTTTAAATGCTTATTTCTAACTATAACGTGCCTGAAACCTATGTTTTTTCAGTGAATTTCAAAGGTTTTTTAAATGCTAATTTCTAACTATAACGTGCCTGAAACCTATGTTTTTTTCAGTGAATTTCAAAGGTTTTTTAAATGCTTATTTCTATTTATAATGTTCATTAAACCTATCTTTTTTTCTGTGTTTTTTAATTATCATCCCATTCTCAACTTGGGGAAAACTGCAAATCTCACCACTCTTCCATCAATACCTCACCTGCCTGTGGGCCTTTGCTGACCGCTGCCTCTGGTTTACACTGTGGAAGACTGGCCACACCTGGTGCCAACTAACCCTGTTAAACACAAGCCGATCCCAAATGTGTAACTGTGTCCTGAGTCCTGAATGGCAGTGACCACAGCACCAGACTCCCTTCGATCAGTGAGGGGTATTTGCATATGGAAGGCCAGCGATACATTGTACCACTGAACTTGCACTACGCAGGCCGGTGGGATCACAAACATATGCATGTGGCTGTGGGCCCTTGCTCACCGTTATCTCTGGCCTACACTGTGGAAGACCAGCGACACATAGTGCCACTAACCGACTTCAACACAAGCCGATCCCACATGTGGAACTGTGTCCTGAGTCCTGAATGGCAGTGACTCCAACTCCGTGAGACAACCACAGCACCAAACTCCCTTCGATCAGTGAGTCATATTTCCATATGGAAGGCTGGCAATACGTGCTGCCACTAACTCTGTTCAACACAAGCCGATTCCACATGTGTAACTGTGTTCTGAGTCCAGAATGGCAGTGACTCCAAGTCTGTGGCAGCGACCACAGCACCGGACTCCCTTTGATCAGTGAGGGATATTACCATATGCAACTACAGACTCCAGTAGGCAAGTAACTATCACAGTCCTACACCCAACATATTATCCTTTTAGTATCCTCGCTTCAAGAACTTTTTTTTATATCAGTTATAGCTTTACTACAATGACCAAATTAATGTTCAAATTCAAACTAACATGGAATAGCAGTCTACACTGCAGGCAGGTCACAATTCCAATTTTAAATGCTAATTTCTAACAACAAGATTGTACTCAGAAAATACAACACTTAGTCAGTGTATCCAATACTTATTTCATCTTTTCATCATATGCCTACACTGCACTCAGTAGGGCTCACAATGAAAATTATTTCTTCATTCATTAACTACAGAGTCCACAGTCTTTCCCACATGCCGATCCCACATGTGTAACTGTGTCCTGAGTCCTGAATAGCAGTCACCCCAAGTCTGTGGCAGCAGCCACAGCACCACACTCCCTTCAATCAGTGAGGCATAGTTTGATATGCAAGGCTGGCGATACGTAGTCCCACTAATCCTCTATAACACAAGCCAATCCCACATGTGTAACTGTGTCCTGAGTCCTGAACGTCAGTGACCCGAACTTCGCGACAGCGACCCCAGCACCACACTCCCTTCGATTAGTGAGGGGTATTTGCATATGGAAGGCCGACGACACGTGGTGCCACTGAACCTGCTCTATGCACATGGCTGTCGGCCCTTTCTCATTGCTACCTCTGGCCTACACTACGGTCAGCACCCCTCACAATTTAGATAGGGTCCTGATTCCACATGACGCAGTCCAGTAGCCAAGACACATTGGGACTCAGCGACATGTGTGAAATCTGCCGTGCCGCGGAGAAGCTAATGTGGTCTCCGCCATGCATGACTCAGGACTCAGCGACATATGCGCTGGGTTTTGACGGGCATGTGGAATGCCCACTGTTGCACACTCCGGTGGCACCAAGTAATTATTTGCTCATGGATGCGCAGGGGTGGCAGTCTCTCTCTCTCTCTCTATCTCTCTCTCTCTCTCTCTCTCTCTCTCTCTCTCTCTCTCTCTCTCACTTCCCTCTCTTCACTCTCTCCCTTCCTTTGTCTTCTAACTCTCTCTCTTCCTTCTCCCTTTCTCAGTCCTTTTCTTTCCTTCCCTCTCTTTTTCTCTCTGGCTTTTTTTCCTTCTGTTTCTTTGTGTCTCTCTCCTTTGATATGCGCATTACACACGTCCTTATTTTGTGCTTAATTTCCCAGCCTCTGTCGTCCACATCCATGGTCCGACAGGAGTGTTCCGCCTTGTTGTTTTCTATTATTTTTGTTAAATGTTGTTTATTAGTTCATCGTTCATATATATATGTTAATAAAAAAAGAAAAAGTTTGAAAATAGTTTATCGTTTACATAAATATGTTTATAAAAAAAATAAAGTTGGAAAAAAAAATGAATAACGTTTTTGGTTGTTTTCTTAACTGCTGTGTGACTCTTTCTTGTTCTTATTACTGTTATTTGATGGTGTCCACCATGGTGTTAAATTTTGGGACACTTGTCGTGGGAATACTGGTGATGTCTGCAGTTTGCACCAACTTCTGAATAGTGTGTTAGATTTATCTCAACTTTACTTCCATTAAAGTGCTCATAATGAAATGCAGACTAGCCGTTCCTGTGCAAAAAGACACGAGGTGCACCTTTGCGATTTATTCTAAAATCCTGTATTGAATTGCACTGAAGTAGTGGTTGCACTAACAGTGTTCACATAAAATCAATTAAGAAATCTCATTGTATTTAGATTGATAGGGAATAGTGCATCAGGTGCTGATCTTCACAAGATACACTGCCCAGTTTGTATATTGTTCTGCACACAAAAAAATCACATCACAGCTTTCACACCAACTGCAATGCGAAACAAATTCCGGCTTTCTGCTGGTGTTAAGCAGGACGACTACCTGCACCATGAAATGGAACACAGCCAAGAGCCACACCAGAACACCCACAGGTGCCATAGAGTCAATGAGCATGATATAGGAATACCCATGAGGGCCATTAGACTCATCGGAACAACTCCAGGACCGCCAATGCCCCCCAAAGCTGCATCTGAGCAAGTGTGTCCCTGTGGTCATAGTGTTAGCATGATAGGCACAGGCCCTGCAACATCACAGTGTGCTGTCCTTTCAGCGTTGGCAGTGAGCCTGGACATGTAGCTATGCAGGCATCCTCCAGCATGCACAACCGGTGTGTGCTGGTCCGGCGTAAACAGGTCAGCGCAAGGGTGTACCTATCCGGCAAGAGGAACGGGGTGTCTCGGACATGTCCATGTACCGGGAGTGCGGTAAGTGTGTCTCTGTGTTCTGGTGTGGCCTGCCACAAGGGTCGCAGCAGTCGATGTTGTAAAGTGGCATGCACCACCTCCAAACGTCACTGTCATAGTGTAGTTGGAATGCAGCAGGACATGCGCGAATTGGCATTACAATGGTGTGCCATACGAGTGCACGAGATACAACAGCGTACCGTACAAAAGTGTGGGGGCTAGTGTGAGGGAGGAGCAGCTGTTTGGCAACGTAACACACAGTGAACTCGCCCATCTGCCATGAGCTGGGCATCTCATCAATGATGACCACAGGCGCAGACATCCCATGGCCTTTGTACACATCCTGTATAAATGCAGCATGGTTTTCACTTCTATGCTTGTTCACTGGTGTGATGTTGCTGGATTGTGTGACTTGTGCTCCCTGTTGGTGTGTTTCATTTTGGCCATTGTTTTTCTATACTTGTGCTTTACTTAATTGTGCATGTGTGCCATTCTGCCCATCTCCCCCAGCCCCCCCACTGCTTCTTCCTCTTCCTGGTGCTGTTGTGTCTATAATTTTGTTGCTCCACACATAAATACATGTAAAGAACGAATTAGAATAGTTCCTTGATTCTTTTAGGTTCCAAAAATTCTCTCTATTTGTTTCTTTTTAATTTTCCATATAAACAGTTGTTTTAATATTCAACAACACATAGAAGTCAGAAGTACAACGTATTCTATCAACACACTTTCTAGAACATTCTACAACACGTGCAGGTTAAATGTTCATCAATTTTTTTAAATGTAACGATATTTTTTGCAACATTTTCTCGAACATTTAACGGCATGTGCAGGTTAAAAGTTCACAATTGTTTTAAGTTCGAAGAGTGCCTTCCAAATGCAAGTAGCAGGTGTGGTTGAGTTGAGCAAATTTTATTCTATGATATGTACTCCACGTTGAAACTGCTTTTTCTTAACCAATCACAAAGATGCCTTTCCACAAAGCGATGTGCACCCTACTTTTAAAAAAGAATGCTTTTCATCTCCCAATCACGTATCTTTTGTATGGCAAAAAAAAGTAGTTCCTCCTCTTTAAACATATCTCTTATTCTACGAAGGAACTGCATGAGCTACAGACATCTTTCCATACCTTCTAGCCATACCTTCAAAATGCGTGTGTGTATCGTAGGACATAACTATATTTTCTGGTGCAAGAGGTATGCAGAACACGACGTATTGACTTAGATCTAGGTTTACAAATTGTGGACATTAAATGGTTTGCACAGAGAGGATTGAAGTAGCACCAATTGCTACGTTTGGTTAAAACCTCTTTGCATCTTCCACACCCTGACCTCATGATTGTGCATTGTGGTGGAAATTACCTAGCACATTGACTGGGGTAGGTTTGGAAATGCTTATGAAAGACACCTTTGGACAATTGATGTTACTTTTCCCTCAAACTGTCTTTGTATATTCCAATATATGCCAAAGCCAGAAGTGGAAATGGTCAAAACAATTTTGTCCTCAGATTGAAAAATCTAGGAAAAATGTCAACAAAGCCGTGTCTGCATACCTCAGGCACCATAGAATGGCATCGATCTACAACAAAAACATACGGTTTGAAAGGCCTTATATCTACAGAAGTGATGGAGTACACTTCACAGATCAAGGTAACAGAGTTTTTCTGAATAACATGAAGTTGTGCATCCACACCTACATGTAGCTCCAACTAATAAACGCAAAGGCTCTTTTTAGAGCCACCCTATAACTGACAACTTAGGGCCGCTATTTTAGGGCCAGGTAACGTCAACTCCCGGACCCTCACCAAAATGTATTCTCCACACAGCTATGGCGCAGCGACCAGACAATGTGACTTTGCAGCACAGACCTCTCGCTTTGATCACCGGCTCTAGTGACAGCTCAGGATACCACCATGTGACTGCGCAATATCTCACTTAATTTCCACACCGGCCCCCAGCGCCTGCAGACCCGTACAAGTGAGTAGTTTGCACTTTACAAATACCGGATTGATTCGAAACAGCCAAATTGAACTTCACACTCCCTCTGTAGCACCCCCCAATCACCCTACAGACGATGTTTAAAACGAAGAAGCAAAGAAACAAAAATGCACATAAGCATAAAGTATTCCCAGATAATCTGCCAATAGTAAACTAATCCGTTGTTCCTGTATTGTATTTACATGTTGTACTCACAGCATAAATGCTCATTGTCAATCACTGTAAACCAATTAATTGCCCCTGCATTACATTCACATTTTATACTCTTAGCATAAATGCCATTTATCGATTGCTTTCATTCCTATTTTTAATCAATTCATTATGTTTGTTATCTTCATGTTTATAAATAATGCAATTCGATAATCCTAGCCCTATGTATATTAATCTCTCTCTTCTCTATAGATATCTATATATGTATATTCACAACTCCTCCCAAATCAAGAGCTGACTTCTGATTGGCTGCCAACACTCTGACCCCCTAGGCCTGCTCAGGGGGTCCCACAAGGACCCCCAGGGCCAAAAAAGCATTTTGACAGGCTGTACTCAAGGACCTTAAAAGCTATACCCAATCCCCCACATTTCATAACCTCTCAACAGCTGAACTGATGGCAGACAGGAAGCTGGCGGATGACACAGACATTACCATCAAACAAGCAGATAAGGGAGGGGCCACAGTTATTACTACAACCATTGATTACGACACAGAATGTCAGAGACAACTCAGTGACCGGAGATATTACACTCCCATAATAGATGACCCGACACCCAGACTAGCCACCATCATCTCCACTATGGTAATCATGGCTGAGACAGAGGGATGGATCACGAAAAGGAAGCTGACTTTCTCTATTCCAAGGACCCCAAGACACCCTATTTCTATGTCTTACCAAAGATACACAAAGGGGTGAATCCTCCTCCCAGTAGACCCATCGTATCGGGGATCGGGTCCATTCTAGAACCGTTGCCCAGGTTCTACGACTACTTCTTACAACCTTTGGTCAGACAAATTCCGTCATTCTTACAAGATACCACCGATGTGCTCTGCTTGATCGAGGGGGTCCACCAGTAGACATTGACATTTCTGGTAAAGCTGGATGTTGAGGCCCTCTACAATAACATCCCACAACGTGCTACACTGAGGATTATAGAGGACGCATTAACATCAATGGACTGGGAGTCATCCACCCCCCATCATTTGTGCTTGAATGTTTCCACACTGGCACTAACTGAGAATTTCTTTGAATACAAAAAACAGCTTTACCATCAGACCCAGGGTACCTCCATGGGAGCACGTTCGTGCTGAGTCTGGCGTGTCTGTACATGGCTTGCCTTTGAGACTAAGATGATTCACGACCTGTCCAATCCCTACCTCACGAATGTGGTATTATGGAAGAGGTTCATTGATTATATTATCATTGTTTGGAGGGGGACAGATCCGAATGTGATGACTTCTGTCGCTGGATCAACACCCAGAACCCTTATCTAAAATTCACTAGTACCATCTCTGACACCAACATCCCCTTCCTCGACCTTCTCATCAGACTAGATGGTGGGAAAATCAGTACCACAATATATAGGAAGCCCACTGACAGGAATAGTGTACTGTTATTTGGCAGCCACCACCCGAAGGACACTAAAAGAGAATTTACCTTTCGTACAGTTCTTCCGAATCAGGAGGAACTGTAGTTCCATCATTGATTTCAAAACAGAGGAAGACACTTTAGCAACTAACCTTCACAGGAGAGAATATCCTACATGCAATGTCGCACTCTCACTCAAAAGTGCTAGAAACAATAGCCGAGAGGCACTGTTGGAGATAAGACTGAAAGACCTCAGTGATGTGCGCACATGCGTCACTACATTCACCCCAGACTCCAACAAAATCAGGAGCATCTTCAGGAAGAATTAGCATATTCTTAATACCGGCACACTGAAGTTACCAGTCCCCACGTTTGCTTTTAAATGCACCACGAACCTGAAGCACATGCTGATACACACTAGGCCCAGGATCACTAACACCTGTACAAAGAGATCCTTGTGGAACCTCCCACCAATGGTGGGTCACTATCCATGTGGGGCCTGCGTAATCTGTCCACTAACGAAACCCACTAAAGAGATTGTTTTAGTAATGGGTTCAGGTGGCAACTCAGGAGGCATACCAACTGCAACACCACCAACTGCATCTACATGCTAACTTGTCCATGTGGACTCCAGTACATAGGCATGACCACCAGGCCTATTAAGATATGCATCACGGAACACAGAAGTAACATAAGGTGTCATAAAACTAACACCAGGATGACTTCACACTTTTAATTGATGAAACATATATCAGATTCCCTACATTGGGTCATTTTGGAAGCACATCCCAGAATGAGCAAGGAGACACTATGTTGCACAGAACAAAGATGGGTTCTGCGACTTTCCCCTAATAAAGATGGATTACATGAGGAAATTCCATGGAGCCTCTTCACTAAATAAATAACACCTTCTTAACTTGGACCACCCACTGGGTCTAGATTGAAAGTCTAAATATGGCGCTAAATTGTGCCTCTTACATTTTGCCAGTATGACTTGTCCCCTATTTGGGCTAGCCATCTGTCTCCACCTGAACATATAAACTTTGAGAGTGCCTTGACTGAATGTATAACACCTTCTTAACTAGGACCAACCACTGGGTCTAGATAGATAGTCCAAATACGGTGCTTAATCTTGCCTCCTAGATTTCCCTATCATGACTTGTCCCCTTTTGGGTTAGTCGTCTGTCTCCATCACAACACAATAACCCTTGACACGTAATAGAGGCTTGTGATACACCCTGCAGACACTACAAAATGTCCGACAGTTTTTTGGCTGTTTCTGGTTCCCTGCACCACGGGATTTCAATATGACGCCCACAGACGTTAACGCAGAGTTAGCACTCTAGTGTTTCTCCAGATGGTACTGTGATCCCCGCCTCCTGCTACTGCCGACCAGGAGTTTAAGTAACACCGTGACTGGATCGGCAGTTACCTCCCATTTTCGGCAGTGTGAGTGGTAGGTCCTCCGCCAACGTACGGAGAGGACACATGAATATTTGACCGCTTGAGCGTGCCTTGCCCCCACCTCCCACTTTGGCAATACCTTGGCTCATAAGGCTCAGCAGCGCAAGGTGAACCCTTAAGTGGTTGGTGTATTTACAGGCTGCCGGCGTTGATGTCTGGGGTTGCCATGTCATTGCGTTTTGCACAGTCGCCTCGACCGCAGAGAGCACACATATGGGGCTCCTTGTCAACACTTCTCGGTGCACCTATCTGTGTGCCGATTCGCACTACACTGTTGTACGCTATTCTGCTATGCATGAACCCGTCTTGATACTACGCCACCCTATACCCCATACAAGGGGACACACTACTCCCCTACTCAAACACCTCTGATTGACGATGACACACTGAATCGCAGGCCATTGCAACAGGCAGAGCGTTAATGTTTTCCTTGCTTTGATGCCTGTTTGGCTTACATTTTAACTTTCCTTTCTTTTACCCCTCACTTCGTATCCACAGGGCACTAATCTTTACAGTTTCTACACCTGCTGGAATACGTAGATGAGACAGTATGACTTTAATGGAGTGAGTTATCAATTTACTGCTACTTGCTGAGTATTACACCGTCGCCATACATGTCTGTCACAACACCTCAGCATGAAGCATGCTTCTTTCATCGGTCGAGTGCTGCACGGGCTAGTTTTTTAACCATATGAGGAGTACCATTATTGATGCTGTTACTTTTCTGTGTTCTTTGTTACAGGTTGTCCTTCTAGAGTGACAGGTTCTACTTTTAGGGTACTGTTTGTGGTCTCACACTGACACATTTGACCACTCCTGATATTGTAGAATAACTTGATACTGATCCTGAAGAATTGCCGTCCAATAGACAGTTGGCAAGAAACATGTTGACCTTTTGAACGCGGTACCGTATTACATTATTACAGGGTCACGCCACACTTATTTTTAATTAGAAGAGGAGCCACACTCATTAAAATGGTTCTGATTGGACCCCCACCTCCTATTTTAACCTCACTTACATCTACACTCACTAGGCCCCAAACACGCACTGCACCTTACGCAAGGAATAAAAGAACTCTGCTAAAGAGCTCCTTCATGGGTGCCCATTGGGTATTGCTGCGCCGACCTGAATAGGAGCAGACCCAAATGATGAAGCAGGACACCTAGCGGGCTGGGTGTGTGAGGGTCCTAACTCCGACAAGAGGAATTCCCTCCTCTTTCTATATTTTACTCATCCACACAACCTATATTCCCGGTCAGGAACTGCATACTCTTTTTGTATTTATGCATCGCTGGGCATGTATGCTGGACCTGTTGTAAAAAGCCCTTAGCTCCCCCTCTTTGTAGACACGTCCCACAAGGACCACCAGGGTCAAACAAATCTTTTTTTTTTTTTCAATCATACGAATTCTTGCTGGGTGCGCGAATCTGGCTGAGAATTTTTTTTAAAAACACAGCGCGGGCTCCCGTACTTTGTTTTCCTTAAGCCACCGGATGGGTCTGGTCCCAGGGGCAATGCCCAATTATGTAGCAGGGCCTGTGGGAGTCCCCATAGCCCGGGAACTGCCACCTCCCCGGTGCTTATTTATATAAATTAAATGTGTGGAGGGTTCCTGCCGCCCCCACACTGCCACTTCCCCAGGGCTCTGATTGTTACGTAAAAAAATGTGTGGGGGAGCTCGAGCCCCCCTACACACCCCGGGGACCACCACCTCCCGGGCATAAACTCATTTAAATGCAGTGGTCCATTGCGGACCCTCGGGCCCCGGGGACCACCACCTCCCTGGGGCTTTGAAATGATGGTAGGGGGGACACGTGGCCCCCTTCCTGGAGCCCTTGATGGCCCTGGGGACCACCACCCTCCAGTGCTGGCTCCTACAATGTCCCGGGTTGCCTATCCCCAGGACAATGCTGTTTGCTATGGCAGGGCGAGAGCACGGCTCCTGCTCTGTCTTGGCAACTCTGCTTTGCGTCACTGAAGGAAGAGCAGGAAACCTGGAAATTTAGCAAAGCAGGATTGCTATTGAGCAAAGGGAGCTGCATGTTAGCAGCTCCCCTTGCTCCAAAGCAATGCTGGTTCCCACAGGAGGCGCAGAGCCGGCTGGGATTGTGGGGGCATTGGGGCTCCCCCATGGTACCCAATGCTAAGGGCTGGCTTCGGGGGATGGGGTCCCCGTGGCCAGAAGTAGCCCAGGAAGGGGGCCATGTGGCCCCCCTCCCTTTATTTAAAAAAAAGAATGGCCGGGCCCCGGGGGTTGGGGTACCGTTGCCTCAATCTGCCTGGGTAAATGGACCGTGTGGCCCCCTATCTCAAATAAAAATGGTTTAATTAATGGCCAAGCCCCGGGTGATGGGGTTCCTGGGGCCAATAGTAGCCCAGGGAAGGGGGGCCAGGCGGGCCCCCTTCCCTGTAAATGTTAAAAAAAGAAGCGGTCATGCCCAGGAGGATGGGTTCCCTGGGGCCAAAGTGGCCCAGGGAAGGGGAGCCATGCGGCCCACTTCCCTATAAATATATTTTTAAAAAGGAGGCCATGCCCCGGGGGATGGGGTGCCTGGGGCTGAAATCAGCCTCTGGAGGGCGCAGCCCCATTCCCTCCTTTTCTTTGAAAAAAAAGGTCAGGCCCTGGGGGATGGGGTCCCAAAGGCCCCAAAAATACTTAAAGAAGGGGGGCCACACAGCCCCCCTTCTAAAAATATATATTTAAAAAGCCGGCATCTCACCGGAGGCCCGCCACCTCCCTTGAGCACTCTGCCAACACGCCCCTTGATGCGTTCTAAGTTGTGGAATTAAGTCTCCCTGAATACTGAGGGTCCCTGGGGTCCAACTAGCCCACCAGGTAAGCGACACGCAGCTGGATTGCATAGAGATGGTCCAAGCCCACGCCCCTTTTTACACCACACTGCAAACATACCTCTTGGCGCCCTGCTGGTGGGGCGATGAGGTCTTCTTGTGTCTGAGGACCTCAGGACACAAGTGGACTTCATCCCCCAAGCAGCAGTGCGCCAGGAGCTGCATTTGCAGAGCGGTGTAAAAAGGGGTCATGGCCTTTGAGCACTCTCAACAATCCAGCTGTATGGAGATTACTGGAGGTAAAAGGAAGGCTAGTTGGCCCCCCAGGCACCCTCAGGAGTAAAGGGGACTTCATCCCCCAACCAGAAGCGTGCAGGGAGGCGTGTTTGCAGAGTGTGTGGAGAAAGGGGGCGTGACCTGGGTGGGCCTTGCTGGAGGTAAGAGGTAGGCTAGTTGGCCCCTAAAGGACCCCCAGCAGCAAAGGGGACTTCAATCCCCATCCAGGAGGGTACCAGGGAGTGCATTTGCAGAGTGGTGGGCAAAGAGGCCGTAGCCTGCTATGAGAATTTAGCAATCCTGCTGTGTGGGACTTACTGGAGGCAATGGGAGGGGTAGTTGGCCCCCAAGGATGCTCTTGGGGGCCAACCTCCCCTCCTGTTAACTCCAGTAAGTCCCACACAGTGGGATTGCTACAACGTCTTCGGAGGGCATGCCCCCCTTTCCCCACTACTCTGCAAACGCGCCTCCTGGCAGACTACGGGATGGGGGATGAAGTCCAATTTACCTGATTGACTTTGGGGGTCGAGAAGCCCTTCTGGTACCTCCTGTAAATCCTACGCAGCAGAATTCCTGAGCTCTGGTCTGAGGCCAGCACCCTTTATCCACCACTCTGCAAATGCGACTACTAGTTAAAGAAGTGCTTGCAATGTAGTAGGTTTTGCATTTGTGAGAGTTAGAGGTATTGGTGTTGTAAATATATATGTTTTTTACTAATGTTTTTTGGAGTGAGTGGATGTACGTTGTGTGTAGTGGAATTATGTGGTATGTTGTGCAGTGAAATTATGTGGCTAGAAAGTGTGTGGTATTTATTGTATACGAATTATGTAGAGTGGGATTATGTTTTATGGAGAGTAATTATGTGGTATGTTAGTCTGTGTTGTGGAGTGTTAACCTCAGGTTTAGTTTTTCTTGTTTCCATAGAAGCTCAACTATGAACTCAGTGAGACAAAAAAAAGAAGGAATCACTATGGAGCATTTGTGGACCTAATCAGAGGTATGAACAGGGCCACTGCGACTGTTTGGCTGCACCGACTTTCGCACAATTATACATTTTCTGCATTAGCCACATAATTAATCATCTGCTCCCTATTCTGCAGATTTGAACAAAAATGACTTGTTTCTAACTCATGTTGTTGTCAAAAAGGAGGCAAAAATACTAGGGCTTTTTGTTTAGGTCCAGCGTACCTGCCCTAAGCGCAATGTAAACAAGGAAGGGGTACGCAGTTCCTAGGTGAAATACTAATCACCACAAACTACCAGGACAAGTATGTCCGGTGGAGAAAGTAAAACAGGGGTCTACAAAAGGGAGGAGGGGGGGAATTCCAACTTTTGGAACTAGGGCTCTCACACACCCAGCAAGCTAGGTGTCATGCTTCATCATATGAGCCTGCTCCTCGTTGGGCCAGAGCTGCAATGCCCAACGGGCACCCTTAAAGTGGCTCTTTATCGGAGATCTTTTGTTCCTTGCCGTAAGGGTGCAGTGGGGGTGAGGGGGCCTAGTCAGATGTAGATGAAAGTACAGTGTGTTAAAATAGGTTAAGGATTCCTCTGTGAGACTTTATTCAGTTGGGTACCTTACCTAAATAAAAGTAAAAAAGGAGGGTAGTATGTTCTCATAATTTAGGTGAAAGGAACCTTATTCTACTCCTTGGTGGTCGACATGTTTCTCTCCTAATGGTAGTCTATAAAAGATCAATGGCGATTCTTCAGGACCGTGTGAAAAAAGAAATAACACTCTGTGAAAAAGGAAACTATCTACATTGCTAAGTGGTAAGTGTGTTTGTTCTACTTGCCACTGTAAAACGCCTAGGGTGCTCCTCCTAGGTGATAGAGACCGCCTGAAATACAAAGCAAGTCATAGGTAAAAAGAATACATGCACGGCAAACCTGAGCTTGTGCATCTTAACTCATAGGATGCAATGCCAGTGAAAATACATTGGTTTAAAAACTGCGCAATGTGCCAGTGGGGTGACCCAAACCTTTGGTGCCCCTCTGATAAACAAGGCGTCCGTGTGTAAGACTCAGTGCCTCTTTCTGCCTTTTACTTGCTTCTTTCTGCACCTCTGTTCTCTCTTTCGGCACCTCTGTCAATTCTTTCTGCACCCCTCCTGCTTCTTTCTGCAGCCCTCTTCCCTATTTGTGGAACTCTCTTGCCTCTTTCTACACCGCTCTTCCCACTTTCTGCACCACTCTTGACTCTTTCTACACCCCTGTTTAATGTTTCTGAACATTTCCTGCCTGTTTCTGCACATCTCTTGCCTCTTTCTGTACCTCTGATGCCTCTTTCTGCACTTCTCTTGCTCTTTCTGCATCCTTTGCGCCTCTTTCAGCACCTTTTACTTCTTTCTGCACTCTTCTTCCTTCTTTCTGCACCCCTCCTGCCTCTTTCTGTACCTCCCTTGCCTCTTTGTGCAACCCTCCTAATTTTTTCTGCAACCCTCTTGCCTCTTTTTGCACCTCTGTTGCTTCTTTCTGCACTTCTCTTGCCTCTTTCTGCACCCTTCGTGCCTCTTTCAGCATCTCTGTTGCTTCTTTTTGTACTTCTCTTTCTTCTTTCTGCACCCCTCGTGCCTCCTTCTGCACCTCTGTTGCTTCTTTCTGCACATCTCTTGGTTCTTTCTGCACTGCTCTGGCCTTTGTGCATCCCTCTTTTGTGTATCCCTCTTGCCTTTTTGTGCATCCCTTTTTCCTCTTTGAGCACCTCTTTTGCTTCTTTCTGCACTTCCCTCTCCTCTTGCCTCTTTCTGCACCTCTGTTGCTTCTTTCTGCATGTCTATTGCCTCTTTTTGCACCTCTTTTGCTTCTTTCTGCACATCACTTTCCTGTTTTAGCGCCTCTGTTGCTTTTTCTGCAGATCTCTTGCCCCTTTCTGCACCCCTCTTGCCACTTTCTGCACTTCTCTTCCTTCTTTCAGCACCCCTCCTGCCTTTTTCTGTACGTCTCTTGCCTCTTTGTGCACCCCTCTTACCTTTCTCTTCACCCTTTGCCTCTTTTTGCACCTCTGTTGGCTCTTTCTGCACTGCTCTTGCTTCTTTCTGCACCTCTGATGCTTCTTCCAGCAATTCTCTTGCCTTTTCTGCACTTCTCCTCTTTCTTTTTGCACTCCTCCTGCCCCTTTCTGTACCTCTGTTGCCTCTTTCTGTACCTCTCCTGCCTTTTTCTGCACCCCTGTTCCCTTTTTCTGCACATTTCCTGCCTGTTTCTGCACATCTCTTGCATCTTTCTGTACCTCTGTTGCCTCTTTCTGCACTTCTCCTGCTTTTTCCACACCCTCCATGCCTCTTTCAGCACCCCTGTTGGCTCTTTCTGTACTTTTCTTTCTTCTTTCTATACCTCACTTGCCTCTTTCTGCACTTATCTTGCTTCTTTCTACACCACTGTTGCTTCTTTCAGCAATTCTTTGCCTCTTTCTGCACCACTCTTCCTTCTTTCTGCACCCCTCCTGCCTCTTTCTGTACCTCCCTTGCCTCTTTGTGCAACCCTCCTAATTTTTTCTGCAACCCTCTTGCCTCTTTTTGCACCTCTGTTGCTTCTTTCTGCACTTCTCTTGCCTCTTTCTGCACCCTTCGTGCCTCTTTCAGCATCTCTGTTGCTTCTTTTTGTACTTCTCTTTCTTCTTTCTGCACCCCTCGTGCCTCCTTCTGCACCTCTGTTGCTTCTTTCTGCACATCTCTTGGTTCTTTCTGCACTGCTCTGGCCTTTGTGCATCCCTCTTTTGTGTATCCCTCTTGCCTTTTTGTGCATCCCTCTTTCCTCTTTGAGCACCTCTTTTGCTTCTTTCTGCACTTCCCTCTCCTCTTGCCTCTTTCTGCACCTCTGTTGCTTCTTTCTGCATGTCTATTGCCTCTTTTTGCACCTCTCTTGCTTCTTTCTGCACATCACTTTCCTCTTTTAGCACCTCTGTTGCTTTTTCTGCAGATCTCTTGCCCCTTTCTGCACCCCTCTTGCCACTTTCTGCACTTCTCTTCCTTCTTTCTGCACCCCTCCTGCCTTTTTCTGTGCGTCTCTTGCCTCTTTGTGCACCCCTCTTACCTTTTTCTTCACCCTTTGCCTCTTTTTGCACCTCTGTTGGCTCTTTCTGCACTGCTCTTGCTTCTTTCTGCACCTCTGATGCTTCTTCCAGCAATTCTCTTGCCTTTTCTGCACTTCTCCTCTTTCTTTTTGCACTCCTCCTGCCCCTTTCTGTACCTCTGTTGCCTCTTTCTGTACCTCTCCTGCCTTTTTCTGCACCCCTGTTCCCTTTTTCTGCACATTTCCTGCCTGTTTCTGCACATCTCTTGCATCTTTCTGTACCTCTGTTGCCTCTTTCTGCACTTCTCCTGCTCTTTCCACACCCTCCATGCCTCTTTCAGCACCCCTGTTGGCTCTTTCTGTACTTTTCTTTCTTCTTTCTATACCTCACTTGCCTCTTTCTGCACTTATCTTGCTTCCTCCTACACCACTGTTGCTTCTTTCAGCAATTCTTTGCCTCTTTCTGCACTACTCTTCCTTCTTTCTGCACCCCTCCTGCCTCTTTCTGTACCTCTCTTGCCTCTTCATGTACCCCTTCTACCTTTTTCTGCACCCCTATTGCCTATTTTTGCACCTCTTTTTCTTCTTTATGCACTGTTCTTGCTACTTTCTGCACCTCACTTGCCTCTTTCTGCACTTCTATTGCTTCTTTCTAAACCCCTGTTGCTTCTCACAGCAATTCTCTTAGCTCTTTCTGGACTTCTCCTGCTTGTTTCTGTACCTCTCTTGTGTCTCACTGCACCTCTGTTGCCTCTTTCTGTACTTTACTTGCTTCTTTCTGCACCTCTCTTCCCACTTTCTGTACCACTCTTGACTCTTTCTACACCCCTGTTTCCTGTTTCTGAACCTTTCCTGCCTGTTTCTGCACATCTCTTGCCTCTTTCTGCAACTCTGTTGCCTCTTTCTGCACTTCTCGTGCTCGTTCTGCATCCTTTGCGCCTCTTTCAGCACCTCTGTAACTTCTTTCTGCATTCTTCTTCCTTCTTTCTGCACCCCTCCTGCCTCTTTCTGTACCTCCCTTGCCTCTTTGTGCAACCCTCCTATTTTTTTCTGCACCCCTTTTGTCTCTTTTTGCACCTCTGTTGCTTCTTTCTGCAATTCTCTTGCCTCTTTCTGCACCCTTCGTGCCTCTTTCAGTACCTCTGTTGCTTCTTTCTGCACTTCTCTTTCTTCATTCTGCACCCACAGTGCCTCCTTTTGCACCTCTGTTGCTTCTTTTTTTTTTACATCGAGGACAATTCCAGCAAGGTGCATTATTGTTACACATCAAAATACAATGCATAGGACAAGCGCCTGGCGAATCAGCAGTACACATTTTACAACATGGCAATTATGCAATAACAGGTGACAATGGAATATGGCAGTACAGCATAAAAGGGAACACAGTAAGGCAGTGGGTTGATGAAATGACCTCAAGGAGTGATGTGATCGTCCCTGAAGCAGACACTGGAGTATAGTAGTGGCTCCACTGAGGGACAGAGCAGCCGTAGTATGCCATGAGAGGTCAGCCCATAATGGCGATTCCGTTTTATTGTACAGTATGTTAAGCAAAGTAAGGTCCGTGACACCTAAACCACAAGACAATAAGCATAGTTACATCTATTGAGCTGGGTAGCAAGAGGAGCCCGTGAGGGGCGGGCCGGGGACTGGCGTAGTCCCGCCAGGGCCATCAGTAGTACGGGCAAGGTAACCTCGTAAGGGGTCCCATATGTCGCGTGGACGCGAAGCAGTAGGTAATAGTTCAGAATATGTAGTTAGCTGCTCCTGACAGTGAAAGAGGTGTGGCGCCGCGGCCAGGGCGACTGACGCTGGAATCTGGGGACCACGGTTCGATCCCCGGCTCCGGCGGCAGGTTAGCCCAGCACCATGTGACTTTGGGCAATAGCTCGCTTAATCTTCCCGACGGCCCCCAGCGCCTAGAGACCCTTACGGGTGATTGTGCGCTTTACAAATGTGGACTTTACTTTACTTTACTGTACAATAAACGAGATCGTGCAACCAGTCTTTGAATTTAGGAGCCCTGCCCCTGCCCCATCGACACGCCACCCTCCGTTTCGCAACTAGTAGAGCCATTGCAATGAATTTGCGATGCGTAGCCTGTATGGGTTCCACGTAGCCCAATAGCGCCAGGACTGGGGAAGGAAGTATATCAGTATGAATCATGACAGAGAGTGCAGCTATTACCTGAATCCAGTAGAGCCTAATTGTTTCACATGTCCAGGCTAAATGCAAGAAGTCAGCCCTGGGGGTATGGCATCTATCACAATTGTCTGTGGTGCGGAGTTTAAGTCTGTACATTCGGGCAGGAGGAAAATACAGACGATGTAAGAACTTATAGTGGATAATTCTGTGTCTGCTACTAGCAGATATGCGGTCTGTCTGTTGTAGACTGAATGCCCACTGTTTGTCAGTGAGGGGTCTGTTCAGCTCCCGGTCCCACTTTAGTTTGGCTGCCAATGAAGGGTAAGCGATTTGTGTGTGCACCGTCCTATAAATTAACGATACCAATTTGCGAGGGGCATCAGTGTTGAGTACAAGCTGTAAAGGGGTGAGGGTGCCCGGTTCATGTGGCAAGTCAGGTGTGAGTGTTCGAATTCCCTGGCGAAGCCTAATGTAGAGGAATACGTCGAGTGGTGTGGGCTGTATCCCCTCATATAGGTGTGCCATAGAGCAAAAAACGCCATCGTGGTAGAGGTCTCCCCAGGTGGTCACGTGTATTCTGTGTAGCAATTTACGGAATCCCGGTTCTTGCAGTAAGGGCATAGCGGGGTGATACACTAGCGGCAGCGCCGGAGCATACAGCATCGACACTTCCAGCTTAGCAGCTATTCGTGCCCACGCGGTTATGGTGCTGAACACTGTCGTGGACGTTTTGTCTCTGCCGTCCACCACCGCATGAAGAGCACCATCTATAGGGAGAGGGTGAGCCAGCCAGTGCTCAGCGGCCAGTTGGGGCATATATCGAGGTTGGTGGAACCAGAAATAAGCATAGTGGGCCTGAGCCACTTGGTAATATAATTCAAAATTCAGAATCCCGAAACCACCCTGGGAGTTGGGTCTAATCAGGACATCCCATTTTAAACGAGGAGATTTACCGCCCCAGACAAGTTTAATGAGCTCAGATCGGAGCTGCTGGAAAAAGCATTTGCCAGGATAGAACGGGATGTTCAAAAAGAGGTATAATATTTGCGGGAGGATCACCATTTTGATCAGGGACGCTCGGCCCGCCATAGAAAGGGGTAATGTAATCCAACGGGCAACATTGTCAATGATGCGATTCATAGTAGTGCCATAATTGGCACGCATAAGTTCCTCCTTATCTCTCTCTATGTGTGTCCCCAGATATTTAAAGTCACCATCGCTCCAGGCAATGGGGTAGTCCAATTCAAATCGCGATGTGGAGGGGGTGAGTGGAAATATGCAGGACTTACTCCAGTTAATTTGGACACCTGAAAGTCTTTCAAATTGTATGAATTCCCATAGAATGGGTTCAAATTGTCACAAGGGTTACGTATATACAAAGTGATATCATCAGCATACATTGATATCAATATTTGCCTTTGAAAACAACGAAGTGCGCTGTCATTATGACGCTGCCGCAGCTTCGCGGCTAGAGGTTCCGAGGCGATCGCGAAGAGGAGAGGTGAAAGGGGACATCCCTGTCTGGTCCCCCTGGTGATGGGGAATGCCTCTGACAGTCTACCATTTATAAGTAGTTTGGCAACAGGGCGATCGTAAAGGAGCCGAATCCAGGAAATGAAAATCACTGGAAAGCCCATCCTCTCTAAGATGCTAAACACATAGTCCCATTCCAGGGAATCAAATGCTTTAGTAGCATCAAGAAATATAGCAGCCATGGGTAAGTCCTCATGCACTGAATTGAGGATTGTAAAAAAGGTACGCAAATTATGAGAAGTGGCCCTTCCGGGCACAAAGCCCGATTGATCAGGGAGTATCAGAGTTGGAAGCAGAAGGCTGATTCGATTAGCAATCAGTGTGGTGAGGACCTTGACATCACAATTTAGCAAGGAAAGTGGGCGGTACGAGTCACATTTATTCGTTGGTTTTCCAGGCTTAAGAAATGAAGTAATGAGTGCAACTCTCATGGAGGGCGGAAGTCGGCCCACCTCAAGAGCATCTTAATACACTTCATGCACCGGAGCCATGAAATCAATATAGGTTTTATAAAATTCTATCGGAATCCCGTCAAGACCAGTGGCCTTTCAGGATTGCATACCCATTATTGCGTCCCTCACTTCATCTAGCTCAAAAGGCGCACTAAGGAAAGCTCGTTGGGCATCGCTGAGCCAGCCTAAAGAAATGTCTGCCAGGTAGTCCTGCAGCTGCAATCCTCCTACCCTAGAGGAGGTATACAGCGTGCCATAGTGGGATACAAAGGAATTGAGGATTTGTGCAGTGTCCCGCACCACCACACCGTCCGGGCCCTCAATTTCTATTATCATGTTTGATGTTCGCATCAACTTAACTGTGGCCGCTAAGGCTTTCCCTGGCCGTTCGCCCTCGCCATACCGGCGCGCAGTCCAGTATTTACCCCTAAAAGCCGATTCTCGCTTAGCCTCAGCAGTGTAGTCAGATATTTTGTCCCTTATCTGTAGAAGGACCGCATCAGAGGGAGTGTCAGCCAGCCTCATTTCCAAAGTTCTAAGTTCATTTTCTAGGGTCATTATCCGAGCAGTAATAGTCTTCAGAATTCCGGCACCTTTAGCTATGCATATTCCTCGCAGTGTCACTTTGAATGCTTCCCAGATAGTTTCCACATCATTAACCGAGTCTTTGTTTCTCCTAAAGAAGTCTAAGCATTCATCTCTAAGTTCCTCCTGAAAGGCGGTGTGAAGCAACAGTGAGGGCTGCATCCTCCAAGAAGTGATGGGGGTGCCTAGGTCCGCTGAGCGGAAAGTGATTTTGACAGGAGAATGGTCCGAGTAAGTCCTCGGTAGGTGTTGTGCACGAGTAAGAGAGGTAAAGAGGTGGGGTGTCAGTAATATAAAGTCAAGTCTGGCCCATGAGTGCGCATGTGCGGTAAAGTGCGTGCCTTCTTTTGTATCAACGTGGAGGCGTCTCCAAGCGTCAATAAGACTATAGTCCGTGATCACCGCTCGTAATTCCTCACGCGTTTTAGTGTAGTGGTGCAGGGCAGGGTGTGACCTATCCAGGGTAGGTTCTAGTGTCGTGTTAAAATCTCCTCCCCAAAGGATGTGTTGAGGTCCTGTCCCCACTATAGCCGCCCACAACTCCGCAAAGAACCCCGGGTCGTCTATGTTAGGTCCGTAGCAGCAAACCAGTGTGACCGCAATGTGACCCAGTCTCCCCCACAGCATGCAGTAGCGCCCCTGAGTGTCTACCTTGGAGCCTGCCATGACAAATGGCGTGCCTTTTCGCACCAGAATCGCCGCACCACGAGCATACATTGAGTATGACGAGAATACGGAATGGGCTGCCCATCTACTAGCAAATGTATTTATAGCCTGTGGTTTGAAGTGTGTTTCCTGCAAAAGGGCTATATGTATCGAATGGCGATCTAGGTAGGATAGAACTTGCCTCCGTTTTCTGGGATCCCCCAGCCCCCTAACATTCCACGTCAAGACATTTAGGTCATTGTCACCCATTAGTAGTGTGGAATACTATCGCCTGACGAATCTATTGCCAATAGCCCATGTGTAGGCACCTTGAAGGAAAGCATGACCCGCATAGCAGCGTATATGAGTGATATGTCGCCTGTGTGTGTAACTTGCACCGCGAGAATAACATCTCGCACATAACGCCCGAATCTAACCTCATCCATTGTAAGTGAGGTATCAGTAGGTTCAGCAAGTAACAATTGAACGAAACAACCCCCCCCAAACAGTTCCCCCCTCCCCACTCCCAGCACCCCCAAACCCCAAGAATTTGGCTGCAATAGCCTTCAAAACAGCAAAGACACACATTTTAGTTTGAGCCAATAATCTTCGTGCACCCACCTGCCTCTCTACCATCTTGCCCTGCAGAATTTTGGACCGTAATAACCAAATCTTTGCAAAAAGTATAAAATCGGAATGCACACTGCGCCATTTCTTAGTTGCCCAGCAGAGTCCAGTCGCAATAATCTTACAAAGAAGTGGCATATCGTTCGAGATATAGGCATACATGGTAAAGAGAAAACAAGCAGCTACTGTCACATCCTGCGCGCACCCGGACATACACTGCCAATTGAGTAATGTAATCTTTGCGATCAATAGACCCAGACAGTTAAGGAGGCTCGCACCAAGGTTCCACTGCCCTGCCATACAAGTGCACCCACCCACCACCCACTGAAGCAACCCAAACTCGCCAGAAATCCCATCCCTCCCCCACCCTTGAACCACATCTAAACTCCCCAACATTTGAATTATTGTAGAAAAGTAACACAATGGGGTATACCCTTCGGGGTGCAGTCTAGTAGCGCACTTAGCCACTCCCCACTCCTCTCGTCTCTCCCCGTGCAGCCACCCAAAGCAGCTCCGAGGTAGTGGGGAGTGGGTGCCTGGATTACCTTACCACCATAGTCCAGCGCTCCACCAGTGACCTCAATACCACTTGAAGTGTCCACCATAAACAGGGCCCAACAGGGGGATCCGGAGAGGGCATTGAAAGAACAGTACAGCGCAATCAAGTATCCAGTAGCCAGTGTCATGCATATTCATTGGCTGAATGGAAGTCGTCTTGTCTGTCATCTCCACAATGTTTATTCTCCGCTCGTTCCCGTTTAAGTTTCTTAATAAAATCTTCCACTTGCTGAGGGTTAGTAAAGAAGTGCTGTCGTGCTTGATGTGTTATTCTCAATTTGGCAGGGTAGAGCAGTGCATAGTCAATTTGGAGTGCCCTTAGTTTTTTCTTAACGTCCAAGAATTTACGCCGTTGCTCCTGAACCATCGGGGTAAAGTCCGGATAGATGGAGAACTGGACCCCATCATAGGATAGCGTGCGATTGGTGCGAGCTGCCCGCAGTGCAGCATCACGGTCCCGATAGTTCAGAAGGCGGGCAATAATGGGTCGCGGAGGCGTCCCGGTAGCAGGCCGAGGGCCAAGTGATCGGTGAGCCCGTTCGACAATAAATTGCTTGGAGAGAGCCTCAGGTCCAACCGCCGCGACCAGTAATTTCTCCACATAGTCCTCCATGCGTCCTGTGTTGGTAGTCTCCGGAACCCCAATGACGCGGATATTATTGCGACGACTTCTGGCTTCCAACTCCTCATTCTTAGCTGCAATGAGCCGTAGCACGTTGTCCATTCTTGCAAGTTGGGACGTGTGAGTGGTCGCCGTGTCCTCATGGTCGGAAATGCGCTGCTCAGTTGCCGTGATGCGCTCTTCATGCGCGTCCAATTTGTGTACCATGGCGTCCATTCTTGATGACATCCTGTCTACCTTGTCAACTATGGTAGTGAATCCCTGCCGCATTTCGTGCATCATCTGCTGAAAGTCTGGGGTGACAGGGTTGGTGTTCGAGTCCATCCCAGCAACGGTGGTGGAGCTCCCTGCTTCCTGCTTGTTGCGCAGTCCTTTTTTGGACGGAGCTGAATCGAATGACAGTTTGGGCTGCTTATTGTCCGGTTTGCCCATTGTAAGGCGCTTGTAGGTATGTGAAGCAAAGGATAGGGAATGTCTGTCACAATGGGCAAGGAGTGACGCAAAGCGGGTCGGTCTGGCTCCCTAATAGCACACTTACACGTGCGGTGGCAGTGAGTGGATGGGCAGCGGGAGGGCAGCCCCACGCCAACGCCAGGTATAGCGATACCGGGTTGGCTCAGCGACGGATTCACAGTGCTGGGAGAAGGCAAAGCAGGCGCGATCAGCAGCCGCCTTCAGGGAAGCAAGGCCCACCAGGCAATTGGGGAGGAGGGGAGTGTCGCGGGTCGTGGTCCGGGCCAAAGCAGCGAAGATACACCTCTCACCAGCAGGCGCCACTCAATTCACGTAGCGGGGTCAGCAACCAGGAAAAGTACCAGCAGCAGCAGATAGGCGCCGACAAGGACCAAAGCAAGCTGAACCGGGAGGGTTGTGGCAGACTGGCGCCTCTCCAGATCCTAGTAGGGCATGCCAGCATTGAGAGCAGCCCACGTTGTAGTCGCCTTGGGGCAAAGGTCCAGTGATCCCTGCGCGCACACGCTTCCAGCCTCACAGTCCCCGTCTCTGAGGCCGAGGGCGTAGGACGAGCCCGCAGTCCGAGGTCAGCGGCTCCACTCTGATCCCCCGTCGCCTCCCACTCAGCTCAATACGGGCGCAATAGTGAATTGGGATCGCATGTAGCATAAGGAACTCACCAGGGATGGCCAGTCGCGTCGTTTACCAACAATAACCGCAAGCATCCAGGGAGCAGATTCAGCAGGGGATGGTTCTGTAGCAGCGGCTAGCAGCTCTCCCTACGCGAAATGGCCGCCAGTCCTGTCAGCCATTACCGACGAGCAGTGCAGCGCTTCCAGCTGAAGCAGTGTGTCGGGACATTTAATGCTCGATTCCCAGGGGCAAATACACCACCAGTCGTTGTGCTGCGTTGTTGGGGTCGCCTTATTGTCCGTTATGCAGGCATGGCCGGTCCAGAAAACCTCGCGGACCTGCAGGCTGTGGGGCCCACCTGCCTCGTGGTGAGCCGCGGTCTTTCCCAAGTCGCCAGCCCCGCCGGCGGTCCAAGCAGGACCACAGCTCCGCACCTCCCAAAACCTTTCGATAGCGTACTGCCGGTTAGGAGGGTGGAGGAGCCCTGAAATCTTCACCGAAGCCTCAGCGAGGTTTCTTCTATAGGACAGCGCGGTCAGGTCGAGCACAGGTGGCGTAATTGCAGGATAAATATCGGATTTTATAATCCAGGCAGCAGGAGCCTCACATCAGTGCGGCCATACTGCCAGTGCGCCCTCTAGCGCCCCACCTCTGTTGCTTCTTTCTGCACTTCTCTTGGTTCTATCTGCATTGCTCTGGCCTTTGTGCATCTCTCTTTTGTGCATCCCTCTTGCCTTTTTTGTGCATCCCTCTTTCCTCTTTGAGCACCTCTTTTGCTTCTTTCTGCACTTCCCTCTCCTCTTGCCTCTTTCTGCAGCTCTGTTGCTTCTGTCTGCATGTCTATTGCCGCCTCTTTTTGCACTTCTCTTGCTTATTTCTGCACCTCACTTTCCTCTGTTAACACCTCTGTTACTTTTTCTGCAGATTTCTTGCCTCTTTCTGCACCTCACAGGCCTCTTTTACGCTCTCCTTGGCTAAGAATAGGCCCAAATAAATTGACAAAAAAAATTGTTCAAATAAATGCAAAATTTTATTATTAAAATCTAGGGGAATAGTTCTAAAAAATAGAGAAGCTTTGGAAAAAAAGTCATTTTTATGACATTACATCTGCCAATTATTGTTAGATGCAGATTGTCAATTTTCTTAAGGGATTTTTTAATTTCTTCTGCTAATGGAATCAGATTTTCTTCCACTATCACATCCGTATTGGCCACTATATTGACTCCAAGATATTTAGCTTTCGGGACAACTACGCTATCAGTCCATTTAATTTCGTCATTCGAAACTATCTGAGTTTTTGTTCTGATAAGGGCGTACCCTGATAGTTTACCAAATTCAAGGGCCTCGCGTTCTATAGCCTATTGCAGTTTTAGGATCAGGGGTGACAACCGCAAGATCATCAGCATAGGCCATGATCTTAGTGTCTATGCCATGTCTGCTAACCACCACTATTTCTGGGTTGGATTCAATTTTACTAATAAGAGGATTAATAAAAAGAGCGAAAAGTAGTGGGGAGCAGGGGCACCCCTGCCTAGTCCCACATAGGATTTCGATCTGTTCTGTGAGCTGCCCATTAATGTTAATTCTTGCTACCGGAGTTTTATATAAGGCTTGAATTGCCTGTAGCATTTTGGGGCCAAAACCAGTCCTCCTCAAAACCTCCCAGAGAAATAGCCAGGAGACCCAATCAAACGCTTTTTCAGCGTAGAGTAGAATTAATGCAATCGGGTCTCCTGACATCCTAGCAGCATCGAATAATTTAATTGTCCAACGGAAATGTTCAGTGGTTCCTTTTTTAGGGATAAACCCATGTTGCCATCTGGAAACCACGCCCTCTATTCGATTGGATATTCTGGTTGCTAGCATTTTTGAGAATATTTTAGAGTCTGTGTTTATTAAAGTTATTGGCCTGTAAGAGGCCATTTCGAGGGGAGGCTTGTCTTTTTTTGGAAAAGATCACTATTTTAGCTAGGGACCAAGAGGGGGGTGGTGATTCCCCGTTAAAAACTGAAATAAACACTAAATTCAGGAGCTCCTTAATTTGAGGTGGAAAGTGCTTATAAAACTCTACCGGGATGCTATCCAATCCTGTAGCTTTACCATCCGGTAGACTCGTCAGGGCGGTAGCTATCTCTTTCCATGTTGGAGGATGTTCCATTTGTTCTTGATCCTCTAAATTGAGTTTGGTTATAGGTATAGACTCTAGATACCCTGCGTTATCGATTTCCCTAATCTCAGAAGATCTCGTGTCCTCTTCTGTGTACAATTCCTTACAGAACCCTCTAAAAGCCTTGGGTATTTTTTTGGGGTCATTGGTTATCCCATCAGTCACCGTGCGAATAGAGGTTATTCTGTTAGCTGTTGACTGTTGCCTAATGGATAATGCCAGCTGATGCCCAAAAGGTTCCCCACATTCATATAGTTTTGCTCGGGCCGAGGCCCATCTAGATGCAGTTCTTTCTGCCAAGATTGATCCAATCTCAGCTTTTACTGCGGCAACAGCATGCTGTACTACCTCAACCCCAGCTCCTGCCGTAACTGCTAAGGTTAACTTCCTTTCCTCCATTGATAATTTATCTAGTAGCTGTTTCACTTGCTCTTTCTCTATTTTATTCCTCCTAAATGAAAATGAAAAGTCTCCCCCTGACCCCCGCCTTAAAGCTGTCCCATACCATCATAACGGGAGCCGTTCCAATATTCACCCTCAAAAACTCTAGAATCCACCCCATCATATATTCTTTATATTTGCAATCATACAGAAGCGCTTTTTCAAAACTCCAATTCGATTTCAGCCCTTCAGAGCCTTGACATTCTAACATTAAAGTCAGGGGACTATGATCTGACTTGAACCTGGGTAAAATATCAATGTGACATGCGTTAATTAAGGAGGAGGAGACTAAAAAGTAACCTAGTCTGGCTAGCGATGAGTGGGGAGCTGAAAATAAAGTAAATCCATCTTGTTCTGATCTCTGAGCAGCCCAGACATCTACTAGCCCATGCGTGTTGGTTAGATTTAACATGGCTTGAAACACCCTTGGTTTTCTGCCTCTATACTTCCAGTTTGTTACAGATTGCCAGCTGCTTGGTAAATCTTTCTGCACCTCACTTTCCTCTTTTAGCACCTCTGTTACTTTTTCTGCAGATCTCTTGCCTCTTTCTGCACCTCACTTGCCTCTTTTAGCACCTCTGTTGCTTTTTCCTGCAGATCTCTTGCCCCTTTCTGCATTCCTCTTGCTTCTTTCTGCCCTTCTCTTCCTTCTTTCTGCACCCCTCCTGCCTCTTTCTGTACCTCTTTTGCCTCTTTGTGCACCCCTCCCACCTTTTTCTGCACCCCTCCTGCCTCTTTTTGCACCTATGTTGGTTCTTTCTACACTGCTCTTGCTTCTTTCTGTACCTCACTTGCCTCTTTCTGTACTTCTCTTGCTTGCTTCTACACCTCTGTTGCTTCTTTCTGTACCCCTTTTGCCTGTTTTTGCAACTCTCTTTCCTCTTTCTTCAGTTCTTTTACCTCCTTCTGCACCTCACTTGCCTCTTCCTGCACTTCTATTGCCTCTTTCTGCACATCTCTTGCTTCTTTCTGTACCCCTGTTGTCTTTTTCTGCACTCAACTTCCTTCTTTCTGTACTTCTCTTGCTTCTTTCTGCAGCTCTCTTGCTTTTCTGCACCCTTCTTCCCTTTTTACATCCCTCTTTCCTTTCTGCTCTTCTCTTGCCATTTTCTGTACCTCTCTTGCGTCTTTGTGCATCTCTCCTAACTCTTTCTTCACCCCTCTTGCCTCTTTTTGCACCTCTGTTGGTTCTTTCTGCATTGCTCTTGCTTATTTCTGTACCTCACTTGCTTCTCTGCACTTCTCTTGCTTCTTTCTAACCCTCTGTTGCTTCTTTCAGCAATTCTCTTAGCTCTTTCTGCAAGTCTTTTGCTTCTTTCTGCAATTCTCTTGCGTCTTTCTGCACCTCTGTTGCCTCTTTCTACACTTCACTTGCTTCTTTCTGCACCTCTCTTGCCTCTTTCGGCACCTCTATAAATTCTTTCCGCACCCCTCCTGCCTCTTTCTGCACCCCTCTCCCCTATTTGTACAACTCTCTTACCTCTTTTATACACCTCTCTACCCTCTAGCTGCACCCCTGTAACCTGTTTCTGTACCGTTCCTGCCGATTTCTGCTAGTCTTGCCTCTTTCTGTACCTCTGTTGCCTCTTTCAGTACTTCTCTTGCTCTTTCTACATCCTTCGTGCCTCTTTCAGCACCTCTGTTGGTTCTTTCTGCACAGCTCTTGCTTCTTTCTGCAACTCACTTGCCTCTTTTTGCACTTCTCTTCCTTCTTTCTGCACCCCTCCTGCCTGTTTCTGTGCTACTCTTGCCTCTTCGTGCACCTTTTTCCTACCTCTTTCTGCACCCCTCTTGCCTCTTTTTTGGTTCTTTCTGCTCTGCTCTGGCTTCTTTCTGAACCTCACTTGCCTCTTTCTGCAGACCTCTTGCTTCTTTCTAAACCTCTGTTGCTTCTTTTAGCAATTCCCTTGCCTCTTTCTGTAGTCCTCTTCCTTCTTTCTGCACCCCTTGTCCTCCTTCTGTACCTCTGTTGCTACTTTCTGCACTTCTCTTGCTTCTTTCTGTGCCTTTCTTCCTCTTTCTTCACATGTCCTACCTCTGTAGGCACACTTAGAAATTAGCATTTAAAAAACCTTTGAAATTCACTGAAAAAAACCATAGGTTTCATAAAATTATATTTAGGAATTAGCATTTAAAAATCTTTGAAATTCACTGAAAAAACCCATAGGTTTCAGGGACGTTATAGTTAGAAATTAGCATTAAAAAACATACACATTCACTGAAAAAACCATAGGTTTCATGGATGTTATAGTTAGTTGGACATTTAACTCATAAAAAACCAGAGAAATTTGGCCGTTATAGTAGTTTAGCTAACTATAACAAGCGCCCCCGCAATGTACTGCAGATGACGTCACATATTACATCATTCATGACATGGTCGGTGACATCACTGATGACATCACTGATGACATCTCAAATGATATCATTGATGACATCACTGATGACATCATCCATGTGATAATCTGATGCACCTCCCCACACACTAATATAACCTTTGATAACCCACTCCAAAATACAGACTACCATTTTTGAAACCATAGACACACCAATACCAGTTACTACATACCAACTCACTGATTCCTAGGTTTGCACAAACGTCCACTCATTCACCCATGTAGTCACTCATACATGCAGTCACTTATCAATACAGCACTATAATTTGCACTCAAACACATATACAGACACTCACACACTGCCACTCATCCATAGATTTACTCACACACCTAGTCAGTCATGCAAAGAATCAATCACACTCCCATTTACTCACCTATACAGTTATAAACACACCACCTCACATTTTCATACAGATACTAACATATACTTACTCTCTTATACAATCACTGATACAAGCAAACACTCATCCATACAGCCACTCTCACAATCACTCACTCTCACATGTAGTCATTTATATACTACAACACTCACATATACTGCCTTTCACATATGTAGTTACTCACACATGTACCACTGAGACATCCACTCACCAACACACCCATATACACACTCACCCACCCATACAGCCCTTCACAGATGCACTCTTGAACCCATACACCCAGGGAATCACCCTCTCACACATCTATGCAGTCACACTCTCTACCCACCTTCATAGACACTCAGGCACCCATACAGATACTCAGACAACCAATCCATAACCCATATAAACACTCATGTAGCTACTTCCCAACCCATGCAGCTACTTACACACCAACTGACAAACTGATACAGACATTCACACAGTTTAGTCACTAACCCATGCATTAAGTAAGACATGTTTAATCAGTCACTTATAGAGTCAGTCAAGCACCTACTAAATCAACCATTCAGCCACTTATACACCCACTCATTCTTCAAAACACCCTGGCCTATATATATATATATATATATATATATATATATATATATATATATATATATATATATATCCAACTAACGAGTTTCCCCACATAGAAGAGCCACACATCATGCAGGTTCATCTTCGTTTATTGCGTGCAAGTGACAGCATAGTGGATGAAAAACTGTCCATGAATCATTCTGCCTGACGCGTTTCACGCTCCTTAGAGCATTTCTTCAGAGGCTTCAAAGTTCAAACATCGCACGTAGCATCCGCACTACTTTTAACTCACACCACCTGCCTCAGTGGGCGTTGGCTCTCCTCGAGCCTGATGGTCTTTGTAGTGCCATTAACCCCTTCAGCGCTAATGACAAGGGTAACTCGTCATGGAGTTTCCATTGATTTCAATGGAAAGTCAATGGGCATGATCGGCATGCCTTAGCATCCAAGTGGTTAATATTCCTCCAGTGAGTTGCTTCATTGCGGTGCACGAATCCAATTAAAATAAAACACAGTGGGTTGGCAAGTGTTCCATTCCCTGTATGCTGCAAGTGCCTTCTTGCACAAAACGTCCTACATGTCCTTTGCGCTGCATATGAAATGACTGCAGCTCGGTCCACAAACCTTTGTGGCAGGGCTCTTCCCCGGCCAGGGACTGGCCGTATACATCCAACTTGCACAACGGTATATTTTGTGTCCAGAGACCTCCTTCAAATTGGGTTCCTGTTTTGTTGGATTGCAACGGCTGTCTCAGGTCGTAAGGAGAGGTCCACTGCTGCAAGGCGGGTCCTATCAAGCGCCTGGATGGTGTTTGAAATATTAGGAAGGACGAAAAGGATGGCGCTTCTACAGGAGGGGTGCCTGCTTTGCCGATATGACAGCAACAACGCGGTGCAGGGGATGACAGTAACCCATTTCTACCCACTTGGGAGAGACTTTGTTTTACTTGTGGATGGAGCGCACCCACTGAGGAAAACGCTGCGCACTCCAGCATCCAGAAGGCCATGCGATTGGCCACGCCCACTTAGGCGGATGCCGGTAACATTATTTAGTGCGCGAAGCATGACGCTTTCATTTACTTTGAACTGCGAGCCACTGATGAAGGGACAGCAAGAGTCCCGAAACGCGTATGGCTTAACATTTGACTGATGTGAGTTATTGAGAAATCTCCTGCTTGCCTGCTGCCAATAAACTTGCACAACGGTATATTTTGTGTCCAGAGACCTCCTTCAAATTGGGTTCCTGTTTTGTTTGATATATATATATATATATATATATATATATATATATATATATATATATATATATATATATATATATATATATTACCTACTGGCGGTCGCCAGTAGGTATATATAGTTAGGATTTTTTCTCTATGGGATTTTTGAAAATTCTATGTCTAATAACTTTGCCGTTTGTGGACGGAATTGGCTGAAATTTTCAGGAAAATGGCACATTTTGTTTCTGAGCAGCCTTTGAAAATTTGGGGGGGGTTCGTCAAGGGGGGGCCGAGAAAAAAGGGGGGTCCCAAAACGCGTTTTTCCCATGTTAATTTCCATAGGGCGGTTGGCCCTCACTTTTAGCCCGAACGGCTGAATGGATTTGCACGAAACTTGGCAAAATTGTAGGGACTGGTAGCCCGATGTGCCTTTTGTAGGTCTCAATATATGTGCTCCAGTGGATTTTGAGAAATTAACGTTTAAAAAAAGATATATATCTGTAAGCGCGGACCGGGCAGCGGCCTAGGACGCGTACTTTTCGCGCAACGGAGCTTTGTGAAGCGAAGCTGATTGGTTCTCCGGCGTCTGTCAACATTCCAAACAGTCCGTAGTGGCCGCAAACAGTCCGTAGTGGCCGCCATCTTGTCTCTCGGTAGGATCGAGAGACAAGAGGAGGCCAAAGCGAAGGGGCAAATGACCATAAGGGGGAATAGTAGATCCTCGCTGACCCCCTAGGTTTGATGTGGAGGTTTTAAAAGGGCCCCGCGGGGCAAAAAAAAAAAAATATAATAATAATCTTACGGCTGAATGGATTTGCACGAAACTTGGCAAAATTGTAGGGACTGGTAGCCCGATGTGCCTTTGCTAGGTCTCAATATATGTGCTTCAGTGGATTTTGAGAAATTAACGTTCAAAAAAAGATATATATCTGTAACAGCGGACCGCTTCGCGTACTTTTCGCGTTACGGAGCTTTGCGAAGCGAAGCTGATTGGCTCTCCGGTGTCTGTAAACATTCCAAACAGTCCGTAGCGGCCGCCATCTTGTCTCTCGGTAGGATCGAGAGACAAGAGGAGGCCAAAGCGAAGGGGCAAATGACCATAAGGGGGCATAGTAGATCCTCGCTGATCCCCTAGGTTTGATGTGGAGGTTTTAAAAGGGCCCCGCGGGGCAAAAAAAATAAATAATAATAATAATCGAACGGCTGAATGGATTTGCACGAAACTTGGTAAAATATTAGGGACTGGTAGCCCGATGTGCCTTTGCTAGGTCTCAATATATGTGCTTCAGTGCATTTTGAGAAATTAACTTTCAAAAACAAGATATATATCTGTAACAGCGCTCCGCTTCGCGGAGATAAAATTATATCTGTATTACGTAGCTGTTGCTAGCACCAGTTAGCGACGGCTAGTAGGAGATAGCGACCATCTTGGGCCCCACTTTGCATGTGAGTGATATTTATCACTAATGACATGCAAAGTGGGCATGCCAAGATGTTAGCGACTGGAAACAGTCGCTAACATCGCTATCTCCTATTATCAACTTTTGGAAATATTCGAGATAAGCGCGAATATCTCCAAAAAGTAACAGCTGCCCTGAGCAGTTCTTAGCCATGTTATCCAATGGGAGGTGGATAACATGGCTAAGAGCATTAGCTCGGTAATGCATGAATATCGCGGAGTTTTCAGCGATATTAATGCATTGCGCTCGTTTTTTATCGTATTTGCGATAAACCTTGATAATAGCAAGGTTTATCTGCGATAATTTCTGACGGTAAAAAAATCTTTGCAATGCATCGTTAGGGATAAATATCGCTTAACTTTGGTAATATGCCCCAACGTCTGTTAACGTTCGATTCGAAGGAAATCAGGAATTGTTGAAAAACATTGTGTGCGCCATCTTGTCTTTTTTCAAATGCCACACTTTTGTCGTGCACGGCAGCCATTTTAGATGCCTTGACCAGATCCACTCTGTGCACGCTGTCGATCCTTAGCATGGCTCCCCACCCTCGCAAGCATCTCCCCCAGGCAGTGGTCACCCCCGCTCTCTGTTTTATGCATGGGTAATAAACCTCCCCCCATCTGCGCTGTTCTTCCCTGAGAATCACACCCTGTGCCCGCCCGACACCTCCCTTTCGCCCTATTCACTACCGCACCCTCTGACACTCCTTTTCCTCTGTGTCCGATTGTCCAGGCCGGTCCTAGGCTATCAGCTAGCCCTGCAGATGTAGTTTATAGCCACAGCTGTAAAGAATCACCCGTCTTCAAAGGAGTTATAGTAGATCAAGGCCCACACTCGATGAGATCCGTCACAGCAGAAGCGTTGCTATTATCTGAAAACCATCCTGTATTGTGATTGGGGAGGGGACCGAGCGTGAAGCGGAAGATTCCAGGGATGACTCTTTGTACATCAAAGTTTTTACAATTATGTGTCACATTAAAAATATATAGCACTCCGACAAAGTAGTAAGATTATAAAACTTTAATAATTTATAAATATATACAAGAAAACAAAAATAGTAATAACATATAAACATTTTTAGAGAAAAACAACGAAGTAGCGGTCGGCTGTGCGAATAGTCCCAACGCAGCACAACGTCCAGATTTCCGGCGTGGGGCGTCGCGGGGGGTGGGTGATCAGTAGCAAACTGTTGTGCGAATAGTTCCAAGGCAGCAGAACGCGCCGAAATCTAGATGACACAAAAGTGATGTCTAGTAAGTTGCCACCCAGCAAATAACGGCGTGGGGCGTCGCGGGGGGTGGGTCATCAGTAGCAAACTGTTGTGCGAATAGTTCCAAGGCAGCAGAACGATGGCACCAAGGTGATGTCCAGTAAGTTGCCGCACTGGTTTTGGTATCCTACAATGCTGCTCCGAATAACGGCGTGGAGCGCCCCGGGGGAGGCGGCGTGAACGGGCCTCTCCAGGTGGAGTCTCGTCTGTTGTAGTGGGGCGCCCCTTTACCGTTTCAGTTGCCATTCCGTCCGCTTTTGGTCCACTGTGTCAAAATCCTCCATTCAGCTGAGTTGCGCCCACTCTTGCGGTGCAGCGATAGGCGGCTGTCACAGGACTCTCAAAATGGCGGCAGGCTGTTTCCTTTTTGGGCCTGGTCCACTGAAATGGCCCTGGGACACCTTGGAAATCGGACGCTTGTCTGCTAGGTCTTGGACCCCATTCTCGAAAGCGTCCCCTCCGCCTTGAGAATTCATCAAAAGTTTTGGGGGCCCCGACTCCTGCAGGCTTCTGGTGGGGAGCGGCTGCCATGATTGCTCGCGGAATGACCACGACGGAGCTACGAGATGGTGGTGCTCTCATGGTGACGCCAGCTTCAGTCTGAAACATCCAGAAACAAGGTGGGGCTTTCATCGTTTGGGGGAAAAAAAAGTTTTCATCCAATGAAAAGTGTTGTTTTTAGGTCATATGATCAAGCCTTCCATCATTAGGAAACCAAAAGTAAAATGAACCAATGAAAAGTTTTATAAACAAGTCACATGACCTGTTATGCGGCATAGGGTATAAAATGCGGAGAAAATACGTTGGCACGTGAGGCGGCGTCAGTAGCGGACCGATGTGCGAATAGGCCGAAGGCAACACAACGCGCCAAGATCCGGATGGCATCGAGGTGGTGTCATAGTTGAGAGTTCTGAGCAGCGGTTGTAACACTGTCTGAAGCTTATTTGCAGCTGCTGCAGCTTCACTACGCGCCAAGATCCGGATGGCACCGAGGTGGTGTGTAGGAAGTTGCCGCACTGGTGTGGCCATCCTACAATGCTGAAAGTCGGCGTGGGGCGCCCCGTTGGCCTGTGAGTTTGCGTCAGTAGCGGACCGATGTGCGAATAGGCCGAAGGCAGCACAACGCGCCAAGATCCGGATGGCACCGAGGTGGTGTCTAGTAAGTTGTCGCACTTCTGTGGCCATCCTACAATGTTGAAAGTCGGCGTGGGGCGCCCCGTTGGCCTGTGAGATGGTGTCAGTAGCGGACTGATGTGTGAATGGGGCCAAAGGCAGCGCAACAATATTTTCTACTATATTTCCGGTGTAGAAGAGACCACAAGGCGCTGAGATGCCAAGATCCGGATGGCACCGAGGTGGTGTGTAGCAAGTTGCCGCACTGGTGTGGCCATCCTACAATGCTGAAAGTCGGCGTGGGGCGCCCCGTTGGCCTGTGAGATGGCGTCAGTAGCGGACCGATGTGCGAATAGGCCGAAGGCAGCACAACAATATTTTCTGACTGACACCACAAGGCGCTGAGATGCCAAGATCCGGATGGCACCGAGGTGATGTCTAAGTTGCGGACTGATGTGCGAATGGGGCCAAAGGCAGCGTAACAATATTTTTTGTATGGAAGATACCACTAGGCGTTGAGATGCCAAGATTCGGATGGCACTGAGGTGATGTCTAGCAAGTTGGTGTGGTCATCCTACAATGCTGAAACTCGGCGTGGGTCACCCCATTAGCCTGTGAGATGGCGTCAGTAGCGGACCGATGTGCGAATAGGCCGAAGGCAGCACAACGCGCCAAGATCCGGATGTCACCGTGGTGGTTTCATAGTTGAGAGGCACTTCATCTGCAGTGGGGCGCCGAGATCCGGATGGCACCGAGGTGATGTCTAGCAAGTTGCTGTACTGGTGTGGTCATCCTACAATGCTGAAACTCGGCGTGGGTCGCCCCATTAGCCTGTGAGATGGCGTCAGTAGCGGACCGATGTGCGAATAGGCCGAAGGCAGCACAACGCGCCAAGATCCGGATGTCACCGTGGTGGTTTCATAGTTGAGAGGCACTTCATCTGCAGTGGGGCGCCGAGATCCGGATGGCACCGAGGTGATGTCTAGCAAGTTGCTGTACTGGTGTGGTCATCCTACAATGCTGAAACTCGGCGTGGGTCGCCCCATTAGGCTGTGAGATGGCGTCAGTAGCGGACCGATGTGCGAATAGGCCGAAGGCAGCACAACGCGCCAAGATCCGGATGTCACCGTGGTGGTTTCATAGTTGAGAGGCACTTCATCTGCAGTGGGGCGCCGAGATCCGGATGGCACCGAGGTGATGTCTAGCAAGTTGCTGTACTTGTGTGGTCATCCTACAATGCTGAAACTCGGCGTGGGTCGCCCCATTAGCCTGTGAGATAGCTGTTCTTTGGATTTGGGCCTGGCTCGTCTGCTGTAGTGGGGCGCCCCTTTACCGTTTCAGTTGCCATTCAGCTGAGTTTCGGCTGCTCTTGATGCTACAGCGACAGGCGGCTGCAACAGGACTCTCAAAATGGCGGCCTGTTCTTTGGATTTGGGCCTGGTCCACTAAAATGGCCCTGGGACACCTTAGAACTCGGACGCTCGATTTTTTTTTCCTTTCCTGTACATGCAAAAAAAGGTAAATGCCCGGTACGTTACACGCTTCATCTGCCACGATGAACTCTCCAGAGGAACCGAAAAAAAATATAGTTGTGGTAACTATACCATGCATCGTCATATGGAGAGGTGGCACCAATTAATTATAGTGCTGCATAAAAGAGAGATTTGGAGGAGAACCCCTGACCTGCTAGTACATTCATCAAAGAAGTGGCACTGAGAGCTTCAGAGGCAAGGGAAACGGTCCCAAATTTTTAGAAGAACTTTGGAAAGATTAAAATGACATGTTTAGATTGTGGCAAATTAATTTCATGTGGACAGATGAGTGTTACTCTAATAAATACAGCATATGAACATCATCATAGTCGATGGTTGGTAGAGACATTTTGACTATATCCTGGACCTGCCCGTCCTCGCCCAAAATAGCGCCGGAATAAATGGGACTCGTAACTCCTTGTTGTGTACTGGTTGCAGAACCTTGAAATCACGAGATACGTATGCAGTTTTGAAGCACATGGCGGGCGGGGACGAGAATTGATTGAATATTTCGACATCCCTATTGATATTAAGTTCTGATGTGTTATTGATTACTGTACTGTTGAAAGTTCGAATTAACGTCACCCATGGTACTTGCCCGCAAATGTATATCTAGATAATTTTATTGTAACTGGCCCTGTCGTATTTTAATTATAAAATGTACGTCCACCGATTCCGTAACTGTTAGACACCTTAGTTCTTGCAACCTAATGGCCCGCCCGTTACGTTCCTCTACAGTGTAAATGTCTACTCATCACATACGATTACAGTTTGCTCCGTGGCCGGCCCACGTGGTTATAGGCTCGTATTTGTATAATGAAATTTTCACAATAAAGGTTTTTAAAAGAAAACATGGTAGTAGTATATACATTGGTAAAGTTTGTAATAATAGTCACTGTTTTAGAATCATTAAAAGGCAAGTGAAATAAAGCAGACCAATTACATGAAGGGTAAAAGGTATAATACGAAGGAACGCAGTAAAGATAAATGGTCAAGGGCTGTTGTGTTTTCTATTCCTGCAACATAAAGTGATCGATAAGAATCTCATATTCAGGCGTATCGGCGACTAAGACAGCAGGTCGACCCTCTTTTGCTCAACGGCTCCATCATGGGACGAAGAAACGCTCTTTTTCTCGAAAAAAGAATATATTTTACTTGCAGGACAGTTGTAAAATTTCCGGGAAAGTACATTAGTCTGGAACATTATAACATATATTTAAGAAAAAATAATGTTCGGAAGTAATGAAAAGCGTAATTTTTAGGTCATATGACCAAGCCTTTCATCATTACAATAAGAAAAGTAAAATGAACCAATGAAAAGTTTTATTAACAAGTCACATGACTTGTTATGCTTACGTTACGCGCTGCGCGCCCCGGATGACTTCCGGATGCGCTAACGCGGCGCGTCATATGACGCATTACGCGACAACGCAGGTCCAGAATATAGTCAAAATGTCTCCACCAACCAGCGGTCGGAACACAACCCCTTTCAGCAGGCTAAATAGTTCTGTTAAATGACAACAGAAGGGACAGGCAACAAGAACCATCAGTCAAAGAGGGGAGGGCTAGTTCTTCTCTACCGGGTTACATTGGGGCGCTACCGGAACTGATCGAATTGGTAGTCTACAGTGTTTCTGGATGTTTCAGACTGAAGCTGGGGTTAGCATGAGAGCAGCATCATTTCGTAGCTCCGTCGTGGCCATTCCGCAACCAATCATGGCAGCCGCTCTTTATCGTTATTTTGGGCGGGGTGGGTGGCGGAGCCGAGCTGTTTTGCAGCCATCATTGTGTGGAGTTCAGTTCATCTCACTAGTTTTGTATTTGTCATGAGGGGTTGTTCCTAATGTTTCTATTTTAGCGAGGTCAAAAAGAGATCCCATTAGTGGCCTACTGATTTTGCTCGATTCCTTTTCTTTTTTTTACACGATTTTTCGTTATCTGCAAAGACTAAACAGAGTATTGCGACTCTGTGTTTGTTTGTAAATAGAGAATGAACCAAAGAGAACTAATTCTAAAACAGTAAATACTTGGATAACAATCAATCAAATGGAGAGAGAAGCAGGCACGACGGATTACAACGGGGGCAAAGGCCTGCGTTAACTACCTTTCACTATCTGCAAAGAGAGAGTACTCCTAATAGAAATGAGGGGGGGGGCACCATTCAAAGCAGATCAGTGTGCATAAACACGAAAATGTTTTCACTTACCACGTACTTGACATTCGACAGCTTATGATATTTGCTATTAAAAAACCATTGAAATTCACTGAAAAAACCATAGGTTATAGACCATATATAGTTAGGAATTAGCATTTACAAAACCTTGAAAATTCACTGAAAAAACCATAGGTTATAGACCATATATAGTTAGGAATTAGCATTTAAAAAACCTTATTTTACTCACACAAAACCATTGAAATTCCATATATAGTTAGTTGCACTAACTATATATTGCGCACCCGCAATCCACTGCTGATCATGTCACATATTACATCATTCATGACATGGTCAGTGACATCACTGATGACATCACTGATGACATCTCAAATGACATCACTGATGACATCACTGATGACATCTCATTTGACATCAATGACCACATCACTGATGATATTATTCATGTGACAATACAATGCATCTCTTCACATTTTAATATAACCTCTGTTTCACCCAGTGTTAAAAACAGAGTATAATTTTTGAAACCATTGACACACCAATACTAGTTACTACATACGTACTCACTGATTCCTACGTCTACACACACATTCACTCATTCACCCATACAATCATTCATACATACAATCACTCATGTTTACAACACAATCATATGCACTCATACACCTATACAGACACTCACACTCTGCCACTCATCCATGGAGTTACTCACACACCTAGTCAGTCCTGTAAAGAATCAATCACACTTCCATTTTCTACTCTATACAGTTAAACATAGAGCACCTTACGTTTTCAACCATATACTAACACATACTTACTCTCTTATACAATCATTGATACAAGTACACATTGATCTGTACAGAGTCACACACCTCCCATCCAGCCACACACACACTCAGTCTCCCATGCAAATACTTGGGCAATCAATCAATAACCCATATAGTTACTCATATAGCTACTGATCAACACATGCAGCAGTTTACAGAACAACAGACATAATGATGCACAAATTAAGACAGTTTAGTCACTAACCCATGCACTCAGTGAGACACATTTAATCACTCACTCATACATTCAGTCATGCACCTACTAAATGCTTCGTCCAGACACTTATACATCCACTCATTCTTCAATATGTAAGACATATTTTAACTTTACAGAAACATAGTCACTGGATGTTGTCATCAGTGATGTCATCAGTGATGTCATTTGAGATGTCATCAGTGATGTCATCAGTGATGTCACTGACCATGTCATGAATGATGTAATATGTGACATGATCAGCAGTGGATTGCGGGTGCGCAATATATAGTTAGTGCAACTAACTATATATGGAATTTCAATGGTTTTGTGTGAGTAAAATAAGGTTTTTTAAATGCTAATTCCTAACTATATATGGTCTATAACCTATGGTTTTTTCAGTGAATATATATATATATATATATATATATATATATATATATATATAATATATATAAAACATATTTAAACTTTACAGAAACACACAGTCACTGGATGATGTCATCAGTGATGTCATTTGAAATGTTATCAGTGATGTCATCAGTGATATCACTGACCATGTCATGAATTATGTAATTTGTGACGTTATCAGCAGTGCATTGCGGGAGCACGAGTTATAGTTAGCTCAACTAACTATAACAGTCGAGTTTCTCTAGTTTTGTATGAGTGAAATATCTAACTAACTATAACATGTGTGAAACCTATGGTTTGTTCAGTGAATTTCTAAGGTTTTTTAAATGCTAATTCCTAACTATAACGTGGCTGAAACCTATGGTTTTTTCAGTGAATTTCAAAGGTTTTGTGAATGATAAGTTTTAAATGTATTAATTGTTATATTTTTTATACTAATTTACTACATTGTTTTAAAGTACTTATTGTTAGATATTTTATTTTTTAAATGACATTACATATTTTTAATATAAATTGAAAAAAAATGTTTTAAAAAATATTGAAATTCTAATATTTTTTTTATTTGATATTTTTTTAATTTATATACATTTTATATAGCAGGCAGTGATATCCTCTGGAAGGAAATTCAAGTTACTGGTTAGTACAGTTAAATTTACTTTTCAGGAACATTAGTGAGCTGAAAGATGCAGCACTGAGGTCTCTCCAGATAACAGGGTGAGTAAATCGGAATTCGTAGTTCGGCTAATTTTAGGCAGAATATTTAGCTCTATAGTGAAGGAAGGGGGCGGGGCCTGAGGTAACATGTGTGCAAACACACCCTGTGGCGCGTTTTAGGTTGGTGAATTAATTCCTCTTCAATCCTGAGGTCCCTTCTGAGCCAACTAGCCCACCAGGTACATCCAGTATGCGCCAGGGAGCTGTGTTGCAGAGAGGTGTTCAGAGCCCCCCCCTTTTTACAATACTCCGCAACGCAGGTCCGTGGTGCTTTCTTGAGATACCTGTTGGACTAGTTGCCCCCTAGGGGACTTTTGGATTGAAGAGGAATTAATTCCCCAACTTAAAACGCGCCATAGGACAAGTTTGCACTTACATCACATCAAGCCCCGCCCCCTACCTTCACCACTGTGCAAACGCGCCCCATAGCGTGTTCTAAGTAGAGGGATTAAGTCCCCTTGCATACTAGGGGTCCCTGGGGACCAACTAGCCCACCAGGAACCTCCAGTATGCGCCAGGGGGCTGTGTTGCAGAGAGGTGTAAAAAAGGGCGTGGCCTCATTACACCTCTCTGCAACACAGCCCCCTGGCGCGTTTGCAGAGGGGGAACTAATTCCTCTTGCATACTGGAGGTCCCTGGGGGCCAACTAGTCCACCAGGAACCTCCAGTATGCGCCAGGGGCTGTGTTGCAGAGAGGTGTAATGAGGCCACGACCCCTTTTTACACCTCTCTGCAACGCAGCCCCCTGGCCGATACTGGAGGCTCCTGGTGGGCCAGTTGGCCCCCAGGGACCCCCAGTATTCAAGGGGAATTAGTTCCCCCTCTGCAAACGCTCCAGGGGGCGCCTTTGCAGAGAGGTGCAGGGAGGGTGCGTGGCCTCCTCCTGATCCTGTTTTTAAAAAAAAAAATCTACTTTTAAGAAGGGGGGCTTTGCAGCCCTCCTTCTTTTTCTTTTTTTTACCCTGGGGACCCCATCCCCATGGACCTGCCCCCAATTCTTATTTATTTTTCTTTTTTTATGGGAAGGGGGGCTGCGTGGACCCCCTCCCGTGGCCAATTCTGGCCCCGGGGACCCCATCCCCCGGGGCATGGGCAAATTTTCTTTTTTTTCTGGAGGGGGGCTGCATAGCCCCCCTCCTATGCCCCCTTAAGGCCCCGAGACCCGGGGACTTTTTTATTTTTTTTATTTTTTTATGGTGGAGGGGGGCTGCGTGGCCCCTCTCCTGGGCAATTTCTGGCCCCGGGGACCCCATCCTCTGGGGCCTGCCCTCTCCGTTCGTGGGGGTTCTCAAGCCCCCCACAGTCCTTGCCGGCTGCCCGCATCCTGCGGGAGCCTGCATTGCTTTTCTGCAGAAAAGCAATCTGCTTTGATTTTTGAAAGAGAGAGCAGGTTTCCTGCTCTCTCTTTCAAAACCCAAAGCAGTTTGCTATGGTAGGGCGGGAGCCGCGATGCTCCTGCCGTACCATAGCAAATTAAATAAATAATTAATGTAACTTAAAAAAAAAAAAAAAGAATTTTATACATATATATATACATATATATATATATATATATTCACTGAAAAAACCATAGGTTATAGACCATATATAGTTAGGAATTAGCATTTAAAAAACCTTATTTTACTCACACAAAACCATTGAAATTCCATATATAGTTAGTTGCACTAACTATATATTGCGCACCCGCAATCCACTGCTGATGATGTCACATATTACATCATTCATGACATGGTCAGTGACATCACTGATGACATCACTGATGACATCTCAAATGACATCACTGATGACATCACTGATGACAACATCCAGTGACTATGTTTCTGTAAAGTTAAAATATGTCTTACATATTGAAGAATGAGTGGATGTATAAGTGTCTGGACGAAGGATTTAGTAGGTGCATGACTGAATGTATGAGTGAGTGATTAAATGTGTCTCACTGAGTGCATGGGTTAGTGACTAAACTGTCTTAATTTGTGCATCATTATGTCTGTTGTTCTGTAAACTGCTGCATGTGTTGATCAGTAGCTATATGAGTAACTATATGGGTTATTGATTGATTGCCCAAGTATTTGCATGGGAGACTGAGTGTGTGTGTGGCTGGCTGGGAGGTGTGTGACTCTGTACAGATCAATGTGTACTTGTATCAATGATTGTATAAGAGAGTAAGTATGTGTTAGTATATGGTTGAAAACGTAAGGTGCTCTATGTTTAACTGTATAGAGTAGAAAATGGAAGTGTGATTGATTCTTTACAGGACTGACTAGGTGTGTGAGTAACTCCATGGATGAGTGTCAGAGTGTGAGTGTCTGTATAGGTGTATGAGTGCATATGATTGTGTTGTAAACATGAGTGATTGTATGTATGAATGATTGTATGGGTGAATGAGTGAATGTGTGTGTAGACGTAGGAATCAGTGAGTACGTATGTAGTAACTAGTATTGGTGTGTCAATGGTTTCAAAAATTATACTCTGTTTTTAACACTGGGTGAAACAGAGGTTATATTAAAATGTGAGGAGATGCATTGTATTGTCACATGAATGATATCATCAGTGATGTGGTCATTGATGTCAAATGAGATGTCATCAGTGATGTCATCAGTGATGTCATTTGAGATGTCATCAGTGATGTCATCAGTGATGTCACTGACCATGTCATGAATGATGTAATATGTGACATCATGAGCAGTGGATTGCGGGTGCGCAATATATAGTTAGTGCAACTAACTATATATGGAATTTCAATGGTTTTGTGTGAGTAAAATAAGGTTTTTTAAATGCTAATTCCTAACTATATATGGTCTATAACCTATGGTTTTTTCAGTGAATTTTCAAGGTTTTGTAAATGCTAATTCCTAACTATATATGGTCTATAACCTATGGTTTTTTCAGTGAATTTCAATGGTTTTTTAATAGCAAATATCATAAGCTGTCGAATGTCAAGTACGTGGTAAGAATTTTTTTTTTCGTGTTTATGCACACTGATCTGCTTTGATTGCTGCCCCCCACCCCTCATTTCTATTAGGAGTACTCTCTCTTTGCAGATAGTGAAGGGTAGTTAACGCAGCCCTTTCCCCCTTTGTAATCCGTCGTGCCTGCTTCTCTCTCCATTTGATTGATTGTTCTCTTTGGTTCATTCTCTATTTACAAACAAGCACAGAGTCGCAATACTCTGTTTACTCTTTGCAGATAGCGAAAAATCGTGTAAAAAAACAAAAGGAATCGAGCAAAATCAGTAGGCCACTAATGGGATCTCTTTTGACCTCGCTAAAATAGAAACATTAGGAACAACCTGTTGAAAATAGCAATGCGTATGTATATAAGCGGCGTTCATTTGTGTTCACAGTACCCCTTGTTGATTGTTTCAATCGAGCATTGAATTGTTCGAAGTTAATTCTCTTAACGATCTTCTCTACCTGCAAACGAGGAAGAATAGGAATATTCTATCTCCCTTTGCAGATAGTGAAGGGTAGGTAACGCAAGCCTTTAACACGTCGTACCTATTTCATTCCTCATTGATTGATTGATTGTCCGAACATTGACTGTTTGGGAATTAGTTCTTTTTGGAGGTATTCCCTGTTTGCAAATAAACGTAGGAAAATCTTTGCAAGTAGTGAAAGGGTATGTAATGCGGACCTTTCTCCCCCGTTGTAATCTGTCATGCCTATCTACTCCCCACTGATTGATGCACCTTTTTCACCCGGACCATTTACTAGAGATACGTCATCTGGCCCGACCAGAGAGCACCCCTAGTGAAAAGGACATATGCAATAATAACGAAGTGATCACTGTATCCTGTTAACAGAAACTTTACCATGAAACAACCTGGAAAGAAAAAAATAGGAAAACGAAAATCAGTAGGCCACTGATGAACATGAACTTTTATTAAACAACGAACAAAGAAACGATAACATAACGTAATGATAAAACCTATTAATGTCCTAGAAACAAGAAAACGTTAAAATATGCCAGTGGTGAGAGACCAGAAAAACAGTAAGAGAAACCAAATCACCCCTTGCTGTCCCACCGCCTGCCACGCCAAAAAAATCGATAGACTAGGGAAAATGCAAGTCAGTAGAACATCCACCCCCACTCTGGAAACTTCCAAGGTGGGGCAGGGTTCCGGCTACGCCCAGCCGGGAGCAGCCCATATAAGGCAGGTCCTGCTGCCACGCCTCGGCCAGGAGATCCTAACGTAGGGTGTAGCCGGAGGAGAGGCCGAGACCAGCGGGACCCGGCCAGGGGATTGCCTTTACAACGCTGAACAGTTGCAGGGGGGGGGAATGTCTCCTCGACCCTCCCCTCTCTCTCCCAGTCCGGCCGCGGTGGCCCTTGAGAGTTGCAGGTAGTCCCGCCACATGCTCTTCCGGTCCGACCACCAACGGTCGGGGGGCCGAGGCCGACGGGATCCGGCTGCAGCCGATAAACCAAGAAACCCGTTCATGGGGCCAGAGCCAGGGGCGTCCGGCCGACATCCACCGGAAGCCCGGCCCGAAGACGGACGGGACACTTCTTTCTTTTATAATGGCTGCGACAACACTGGAGGGGGATGTCTTGCACATGCCTCCGACCCCCCCCTCGTCCTCATCGCCTGGTCCGGCCATAACAAATCTCAAGCGAGACGCCGTGGGGTGCACTGGGAGGGAGAGACGGTGCGAACAGGCCTCTCCCGCCTCCCCAGGTGGAGGCTTCCCAGCTGCACCCTCAGCGCTCCAGGCGGTGGCATCCTAACAACTACAGTGCTGCACAGTTTCGGAACGACCTAGATAACGGTTCTTCCACTGTGGCCATGCTGCAACGTCTCGCCCGGCAGGGTGGAGCCCGTCCGCTCATGTGACCCCGCGATCGCCGGTAGCTGCCGAACTCTCAAAATGGCGGTCGACCTGGCAAGAGCGGGCCCAACATAAAGAAATGGCCCGGTCACTGGTTGACTCCACCACCGTAGTCCTCCACGACCTTGAAGATTCTAGAGGAGCCGCGGGAGTCTCCGACCCCCGATGGGGAATGACTGCCATGATCGCCCGTGGAGTGACGAAACTGTATCCGCGGGACGTCGGCGCTCCCATGCTGGCGCCAGCCTCACTTTGAATTACTACAATCCTGCAGACCTCACTTCCGGTGAAAGCACAGTGTGACCCGGTAGGAAAAATTATTGCACCCCCTCCCCTTTTTGACTGATAGTTCAAACCACCGATCCTTTCCTTTGCCCTTTTAACGGAACTTTGGACTGCCTCCCCCTCTTTTACATTTTCTAGAGAAAACAAAACATTAACCACTACATTAGCATAGCAGTTGACACCAGAACTGTTTTCAAATTGAAAACCAACAACATCTTCAACAGAATCCTTTTTGTTTCTGCTGTGACCCTGCTACAGCACAGGCATTGTCCCCAGCAGTAATTCTGCAATGCCGGTAAGAATAGCTGTGGTGCCTACTGGACTCACTCACCCCCGCGGCGCCCCACGCCGTTATTTGCTGGGTGGCAACTTACTAGACATCACTTTCGTGCCATCTAGATTTCAGCGCGTTATGCTGCCTTGGAACTATTCGCACAACAGACTGCTACTGACGACCCACCCCCAGGCAACATCTTCTGAATTTTCATAATTTGAAAGAACTAGTAACATGTCCTCATCAGGAATTCAAAAGAAATTGCCACGGTCTCTTCGTTGTTTAAATGTTTTTACTGTTTTTGTTTTGTTGTATATATTTATATGTTATTAAAGTTTTATATTCCTACTACTTTGTTGGAGTGCTATATATTTTTAATGTGACACATAATTGTAAAAACTTTGATGTACAAAGAGTCATTCCTAGAATCTTCCGCTTCAGGCTCGGTCCCCTCACCAATCACAATACAGGATGGTTTTCAGATAGTAGGAACACGTGTGGTGTGACGGATCTCATCGGGTGTGGGCCTTGATCTACTATAACTCCTTTGAAGAGGGGTGAATCTTTACAGCTGGAGCCATAAACTACATCTGCAGGGCTAGCTGATAGCCTGGACAATCGGACACAGAGGAAGAGGAGTGTCAGAGGGTGCGGTAGTGAATAGGGCGAAAGGGAGGTGTCGGGCGGGCACAGAGTGTGATTCTCAGGGAAGAGCAGCGCAGATGGGGGAAGGTTTATTGCCCATGCATAAGACAGAGAGCGGTGGTGACCAGTGCCTGGGGGAGATGCTTACGAGGGTGAGGAGCCATGCTACGAATCGACAGCGTGCAGAGAGTGGGTCTGGTCAAGACATCTAAAATGGCTGCCGTGCACGACAAAAGTGTGGCATTTCAAAAAAGGCAAGATGGAGCAGACAATGTTTTTCAACACTTCCTCATTTCCTTCGAATCGAACGTTAACAGACGTTGGGGCATATTACCAAAGTTAAGCGATATTTATCGCTAACGATGCTTACCAACCAATTTTTTACCACTAAGCATCGTCAGAAATTATCGAAGATAAACCTTACTATTATCAAGGTTTATCGCAAATGCGATAATAAACGGCCGCAATGCATGAATATCGCTAAAAACTCAGCGATATTCATGCATTACCGAGCTAATACTCTTAGCCATGTTATCCACCTCCCATTGGATAACATGGCTAAGAACTGCTCAGGGCAGGTGTTACTTTTTGGAGATATTCGCGCTTAGCGCGAATATCTCCAAAAGTTGGTAATAGGAGATAGATATCTTGCATGTTGTAATGCAAGTTATTGTGGTATATGGAACTCATACCATAATCTCTCAGGAAAGCAGAAACTGATCCTTTTGGGACCGCCTAAAAAGGCCTAGGGGGTGAGGAGTACTCTACTTTGCCCCCTTTTCACGTTCCGAACTATTTTATTTTACTCTCTTCTGTAATTACACAAAATAGCAGCGATAAGATGCATCGGAGACACACAGTGAGAGAAAGGAGGCCGGAGATGAAGAAGACATGTCAAATACACATTGGAGATAATATAGTGGCAGAAGGGAAGTAAATATGAGTAAACTTACCATGTAACATAAAAATGTTGCACTCTATACTATAAGTCTCATTTTATACTACAATCACTTCGCTACAACCTCATAAATTAAAAATAAAAATGAATAATGTCTCAAACAATTTTTGATTTCTAAATATAAATTTATTCTTCAGAATTTTCTAAATTTGAAAGAACTAGTAACATGTCCTCATCAGCAATGTCCTCATTAAAAGTCTCCAATGATGATTCTTGTAACTCTATGGTCTCCAAACACTCGATAAATTCGCCATCAAGAGATTGATCAAAAAAATCATTCAAGTCATCTCCTCCTTCTGACAATATTTCATTATTGGTGCTGTCAATTTCAATCAATGTAGTGGAATCATTCAAGTCATCTCCTCGTGACAATATTTCATTATTGGTGCTCTCAATTTCAATCAATGTAGTGGAATCATTCAAGTCATCTCCTCCTTGTGACAATATTTCATTATTGGTGCTGTCCATTTCAATCAATCTAATGGAATCATACAAGCCATCTCCTCCTTGTGACAATATTTCATTATTGGTGCTCTCAATTTCAATCAATGTAGTGGAATCATTCAAGTCATCTCCTTGTGACAATATTTCATTCTTGGTGCTGTCCATTTCAATCAATCTAATGGAATCATACAAGTCATGTCCTCCTTGTGACAATATTTCATTATTGGTGCTCTCAATTTCAATCAATGTGTTGGACAATTCAAAAGAAATTGCCACGGTCTCTTCATTGTGAGCCATTTTATTTTGAAATTGCTTGCTGTAAATTGCAGAAAAAAATAATCACTTTCATTTATCGTCTTTAGTAATACATAATATAAAACTAACTTTATCAAGTATTTAGTATAACAGAAGGACTGCAAATAAATAACAGAAAACATTTTTCAAATTATCTTCAAGTGTACAACATAGTTCCCCATACAAATTAACAACTCACCTTTTTAAAAGTAGCAGAAGTGTTAGTACTGTGTAAATCAAACACCAGAAATTCACCACCAAAAATTCCTCACAAATGTACCTCAGACAGTAGTATCACAAAATGGCTGTGGTTTCCTCTCATTTGACATATATACATAACCAATTAACTTTCATCACACACAAATACAAAACCAAAGTAACATTTTAATTGGTTCTAAATTTCAACACTTTCAAATGTGTTTTCCCCATGCAATTTTCCATAGGACATTTACATACGTCTACAGCCTGAATGGCTGAACGGAATTACACCAAACTTGGCAAAATGGTACATCAAACCTAAGAGGTCAGGAAGGATCTACTATGCCCCCTTATGGTCATTTCCCCCTTCGCTTTGGCCTCCTCTTGTCTCTCAATCCTACCGAGGGACAAGATGGCGGCCGCTACGGACTGTTTGGAATGTTGACAGACGCCGGAGAACCAATCAGCTTCGCAAAGCTCCGTAACGCGAAAAGTACGCGAAGCGGAGCGCTGTTACAGATATATATCTTTTTTTCAACGTTAATTTCTCAAAATCCACTGGAGCACATATATTGAGACCTAGCAAAGGCACATCGGGCTACCAGTCCCTAATATTTTGCCAAGTTTCGTGCAAATCCATTCAGCCGTTCGATTATTATTATTTTGTTTTTTTTTTGCCCCGCGGGGCCCTTTTAAAACCTCCACATCAAACCTAGGGGGTCAGCGAGGATCTACTATGCCCCCTTATAGTTATTTCCCCCTTTGTTTTGACCTCCTCTTGTCTCTCGATCCTACCGAGAGACAAGATGGCGGCCGCTACGGACTGTTTGGAATGTTGACAGACGCCGGAGAACCAATCAGCTTCGCTTCACAAAGCTCCGTTGCGCGAAAAGTCCGCGAACCAGAGCGCTAACCGGTCCGCTGTTACAGATATATATCTTTTTTTAAACGTTAATTTCTCAAAATCCACTGGAGCACATATATTGAGACCTACAAAAGGCACATCGGGCTACCAGTCCCTACAATTTTGCCAAGTTTCGTGCAAATCCATTCAGCCGTTCGGGCTAAAAGTGAGGCCAACCGCCCTATGGAAAACTCAATGTTAAAAACACGTTTTGGGACCCCTCTTTTTTCTCGGCCCCCACTGGACGAACCCCCCCCAAATTTTCAAGGGCTGCTCAGAAACAAAATGTGCCATTTTCCTGAAAATTTCAGCGCTGGACATCCGGAGAGCTGTGAGGATGGAGAGCCCATTTTCGTGGGATTACAGAATTGCAGTCATGCCGGTTTTTCCATTCCCAGGCAACCCACTTGGGTAAGAGACTATGTAAATACGGCCGCACCCACTGAGGTTGTAAATGGGACTTCAAAGACCAAGAGGCCATGAGGCATACGCCTAAAGGAGGCGGGACTTTGAGTTATTTATCAGGTGCTCCCTAAACGGCAGCCGTGACTTCTTTTTTCTGCCAGTGAACAAGGAAGCAGAGTCTTCTGAAACGCGTATGGCAAAGAAACTGCATTGGGGATGTGAAATACTGATGTTTCTGCAGCCCACGAATAAACGGAGTTACCTCTCCAGATTGTGGCGTTTTCTTTGAGGGCAACCTGTGTGATGTATTGAATAGCGGCTAGCCTAGCCGCGGAAACGCCCTGCTGCTCATGAGCAGCCCTGCAGCGCTGGACATCCGGAGAGCTGTGAGGATGGAGAGCCCATTTTCGTGGGATTACAGAATTGCAGTCATGCCGGTTTTTCCATTCCCAGGCAACCCACTTGGGTAAGAGACTATGTAAATATGGCCGCACCCACTGAGGTTGTAAATGAGACTTCAAAGACCAAGAGGCCATGAGGCACACGCCTAAAGGAGGCGGGACTTTGAGTTATTTATCAGGTGCTCCCTAAACGGCAGCCGTGACTTCATTTTTCTGCCAGTGAACAAGGAAGCAGAGTCTTCTGAAACGCGTATGGCAAAGAAACTGCATTGGGGATGTGAAATACTGATGTTTCTGCAGCCCACGAATAAACGGAGTTACCTCTCCAGATTGTGGCGTTTTCTTTGAGGGCAACCTGTGTGATGTATTGAATAGCAGCTAGCCTAGCCGTGGAAACGCCCTGCTGCTCATGAGCAGCCCTGCAGCGCTGGACATCCGGAGAGCTGTGAGGATGGAGAGCCCATTTTGTGGGATTACAGAATTGCAGTCATGCCGGTTTTTCCATTCCCAGGCAACCCACTTGGGTAAGAGACTATGTAAATACGGCCGCACCCACTGAGGTTGTAAATGGGACTTCAAAGACCAAGAGGCCATGAGGCACACGCCTAAAGGAGGCGGGACTTTGAGTTATTTATCAGGTGCTCCCTAAACGGCAGCCGTGACTTCATTTTTCTGCCAGTGAACAAGGAAGCAGAGTCTTCTGAAACGCGTATGGCAAAGAAACTGCATTGGGGATGTGGAATACTGATGTTTCTGCAGCCCACGAATAAACGGAGTTACCTCTCCAGATTGTGGCGTTTTCTTTGAGGGCAACCTGTGTGATGTATTGAATAGCGGCTAGCCTAGCCGCGGAAACGCCCTGCTGCTCATGAGCAGCCCTGCAGCGCTGGACATCCGGAGAGCTGTGAGGATGGAGAGCCCATTTTCGTGGGATTACAGAATTGCAGTCATGCCGGTTTTTCCATTCCCAGGCAACCCACTTGGGTAAGAGACTATGTAAATACGGCCGCACCCACTGAGGTTGTAAATGGGACTTCAAAGACCAAGAGGCCATGAGGCACACGCCTAAAGGAGGCGGGACTTTGAGTTATTTATCAGGTGCTCCCTAAACGGCAGCCGTGACTTCATTTTTCTGCCAGTGAACAAGGAAGCAGAGTCTTCTGAAACGCGTATGGCAAAGAAACTGCATTGGGGATGTGAAATACTGATGTTTCTGCAGCCCACGAATAAACGGAGTTACCTCTCCAGATTGTGGCGTTTTCTTTGAGGGCAACCTGTGTGATGTATTGAATAGCGGCTAGCCTAGCCGCGGACACGCCCTGCTGCTCATGAGCAGCCCTGCAGCGCTGGACATCCGGAGAGCTGTGAGGATGGAGAGCCCATTTTCGTGGGATTACAGAATTGCAGTCATGCCGGTTTTTCCATTCCCAGGCAACCCACTTGGGTAAGAGACTATGTAAATACGGCCGCACCCACTGAGGTTGTAAATGGGACTTCAAAGACCAAGAGGCCATGAGGCACACGCCTAAAGGAGGCGGGACTTTGAGTTATTTATCAGGTGCTCCCTAAACGGCAGCTGTGACTTCATTTTTCTGCCAGTGAACAAGGAAGCAGAGTCTTCTGAAACGCGTATGGCAAAGAAACTGCATTGGGGATGTGAAATACTGATGTTTCTGCAGCCCACGAATAAACGGAGTTACCTCTCCAGATTGTGGCGTTTTCTTTGAGGGCAACCTGTGTGATGTATTGAATAGCGGCTAGCCTAGCCGCGGAAACGCCCTGCTGCTCATGAGCAGCCCTGCAGCGCTGGACATCCGGAGAGCTGTGAGGATGGAGAGCCCATTTTCGTGGGATTACAGAATTGCAGTCATGCCGGTTTTTCCATTCCCAGGCAACCCACTTGGGTAAGAGACTATGTAAATACGGCCGCACCCACTGAGGTTGTAAATGGGACTTCAAAGACCAAGAGGCCATGAGGCACACGCCTAAAGGAGGCGGGACTTTGAGTTATTTATCAGGTACTCCCTAAACGGCAGCCGTGACTTCATTTTTCTGCCAGTGAACAAGGAAGCAGAGTCTTCTGAAACGCGTATGGCAAAGAAACTGCATTGGGGATGTGAAATACTGATGTTTCTGCAGCCCACGAATAAACGGAGTTACCTCTCCAGATTGTGGCGTTTTCTTTGAGGGCAACCTGTGTGATGTATATATATATATATATATATACATATATATATATATATATATATGTATATATATCCGTTCCACACTCCTACTGATCGGCTCTGAATACCGATCCAACAAACGTAGGTACAGACCACAAACAGCGCTCAAGGTATCTTCAAAAGGTGGTTTATTGCTCCCTTGTCACCAGCATGACGCGTTTCCGCTACGTCACGGTAGCCTTGATCACATACATTTATACATATTATTAACAAAACATATACAATATTTTTACCGTAGGATAGCGAGAGGGTGCAACAGTAGGGAAAGCGTTGGATAGCGTAGGGGTCAAAATGACTATTCCCACTCCAGTGAGTGCAACAGTAGGGAAAGCGTTGGATCGCGTATGGGTAAAAATTACTATTCCCACTCCAGAGAGTGCAACAGTAGGGAAAGCGATGGATAGCGTAGGGGTAAAAATTACTATTCCCACTCCAGTGAGTGCAACACTAGGGAAAGCGTTGGATAGCGTAGGGGTAAAACTTACTATTCCCACTCCAGAGAGTGCAACAGTAGGGAAAGCGTTGGATAGCGTAGGGGTAAAAAGTACTATTCCCAATCCAGTGAGTGCACTAGTAGGGAAAGCGTTGGAAAGCGTAGGGTTAAAAATTACTATTCCCACTCCAGAGAGTGCAACAGAAGGGAAAGCGTTGGATAGCATAGGGGTAAAAATTATTATTCCCACTCCAGTGAGTGCAACAGTAGGAAAAGCGTTGGATAGTGTAGGGGTAAAAATTACTGTTCCCACTCCAGAGAGTGCAACAGTAGGGAAAGCGTTGGATAACGTAGGGGTAAAAATTACTATTTCCACTCCAGTGAGTGCAATAGTAGAGAAAGCGTTGGATAGCGTAGGGGTAAAAAATACTATTCCCACTCCAGAGATTGCAACAGTAGGGAAAGCGTTGGATAGCGTAGGGGTAAAAATTACTATTACCACTCCAGAGAGTGCAACAGTAGGGAAAACGTTGGATAGCGTAGGGGTAAAAATTACTATTTCCACTCCAGTGAGTGCAATAGTAGGGAAAGCGTTGGATAGCGTAGGGGTTGAAATTACTATTCCCACTCCAGTGAGTGCAATAGTAGGGAAAGAGTTGGATAGCGTAGGGGTAAAAATTACTATTCCCACTCCAGAGAGTGCAACAGTAGGGAATGCGTTGGATAGTGGGAGGGTAAAAATTACTATTCCCACTTCAGTGAGTGCAACAGTAGGCAAAGTAAATACTTCATAAATAAATAAAAATAACATAATTATTAATACCAATTACAAATTAATTTAAATAATTAACATTTTTATATATTATATTGATTAATTAATTATAAATACTATTCCCACTCCAGAGAGTGCAACAGTAGGGAAAGCGTTGGATAGCGTAGGGGTAAAAATTACTATTCCCACTCCAGAGAGTGCAACAGTAAGGAAAGTGTTGGATAGCGTAGGGGTAAAAATTACTATTTCCACTCCAGTGAGTGCAATAGTAGGGAAAGCGTTGGATAGCGTAGGGGTTTAAATTACTATTCCCACTCCAGTGAGTGCAATAGTAGGGAAAGAGTTGGATAGCGTAGGGGTAAAAATTACTATTCCCACTCCAGAGAGTGCATCAGTAGGGAATGCGTTGGATAGTGGGAGGGTAAAAATTACTATTCCCACTTCAGTGAGTGCAACAGTAGGCAAAGTAAATACTTCATAAATAAATAAAAATAACATAATTATTAATACCAATTACAAATGAATTTAAATAATTAACATTTTTATATATTATATTTATTAATTAATTATAAATACAAATAAAAATTAATTTTTATTAATAATTACCTACTAATACAAATTATTTACCAATTAACAATAAATTAATTAACAAATTAAAAATAATTAAAAATTAGATCAAAAATACAAATGTAAAAAATGTAATTACTTACAATTAGATTACTTCCCACCCTATTCCCCTATAAACCCACAACCCACTACAGAAAATAAATTAATTAAATTAACATAATTATCAATTAATCAATTATTTCAAATTAATTAACAATTATATTTTAATTAATTACCAATTAATAATTAATTAACAATTAATTCAAAATAAATACCAATAAATAAATTAACAGATTTAACTAGTTATAATTAAACTACTTCCCACCCTATTCCCCTCTAAACCCACAACCCGCTACAGAAAATAAATTACAAAAAATAACATATTTATCAATTAATCAATTAAAATTAATTACCAATTATATTTTAATTAATTACCAATTCATTACCAATTAATTCAGAATATATACCAATAAATAAATTACCATGTTTTTATAATTATAATTAAATTACTTCCCACATAATTCCCCTATAAACCCACAACCCGCTAAAGGAAATAAATTACTAACATTAACATATTTAACAATTAATCAATTAAAAATAATTTCCAATTATATTTTAATTAATTTCCAATTAATAATTAATTAACAATTAATTCAAAACAAATACCAATAAATAAAATAACATATTTAATTAATTATAACTAAATTACTTCCCACACTATTCCCCTATAAACCCACAACCCGCTACAGAATTATATTACACAAAAATTAAAAATAATATTAACTTACCTAAAATTCGATATTTTTGTTGTCTATATTCTGTCCATTCGATATTTTGTCCATTCTATATTTTTGAATCGATATTAATGCTATTCTATTCGATATTAATACTATTCTATTCGATATTTTGGTAGTCTATATTCTGTCTAGTCGATATTATGTCTATTCTATATTTTTTACTCAATATTATTGCTACTCGATACTAAAAATTCGATATTTTAACTGTACACCGTGAAATAGATATGTCTTTAGCCGTTTTCTGGATGTAAGAAAGTGTGAGGTCAACATAATGAAACATGGAGTGAATTCCATGTTCTATTTGAATAAAATAAAAGGTATCAACCTCCAACTGTGATCCTGTTCATTTTACCTAGTACCAGTAGTCCCGAATTTACAAATTCAAGACATCTGGTCGGATGTTGTATAATCAAGCCACCTTGCTGCACTGCGTGAAAGGGAAAGGGCAGTAATGCGACGTTTTCACCACTATATGGTGCATTCCTATTCTTTCCTAGCGCTGGCACACTTTTGACTCCCTTGCGCCAATGCAGGCAGTTTTGCGCCATGTTGCAAGCGTGCCTGCATTGTAGGCAGGATTGTTTTTGGGAAGGGAGGGATATTTTCCTGCACAAAAACAATCCTGAGAGGCATTTCCCTCTTTTTATCTGCGGTCCAGAATACAGCACACATAGAGGAAAACCAAGAAAAATATATTTCTCCTTGTTACGCCATACCCGGGGAGGCATAGCGTTTTGATACATTCCCAGGTCTACCACTAATTGTGGATCTAGGAATGCACCAAAATCCATGGGTGGATGCACGGGAACACCAGAGCTCTACCCATGGAACCCCTTCCTGCAGTAGAGTAATGAAAGGCATCAATTTGTGCTGCCTTACGTTACTCTAGATTTATCAGGTCATGCAGCGCCACGCAAGGTGGCCTCGCGTAATTTGATAAATCTCAGTTTGGTTTTGTGTCGCCCTTGCGCCTGCTTGTGTGGCACGAGGGCGATGATGCAAAACCTTGATAAATATGAGCCCAGGAGACTGATCAACATGGTAATTATGTCCAAGTTCCTCAGTTTAAGGAACTCTTAAAGCACATTCAAGAGGTCCTTGGCTTTCAAGAGAGGCCTGTGCTGATAGGTTTTACTCTCAGTATGCTGAGACTGAAGTGCATGATTCGACTGTCCATGACAACATAAAGAATATCCTGTTTAAGGAAGGAAAGATCCTTGAGCACCTCAAGCACAAATGCCCTCCCCCATTCAACTCACCACCTATCTAATAACACCCCCACTGTTTCAAACCATTACTTGGCATTGCCCCCTCGGCTAAACTGAGAGCGCTCAGCCTTCCGGTAAAACCACTCCCCTCCTTAATCATTACTTCGGACCTGATAGCTATAAAACAATGATCTATGCAACCTTCTACACTCCTATTACACTTCCTATGCATATCTCTCCCAACCCTTCACCAAAATCAAGACTAACATTTCTCGCCTCCGGTCATACCGCCCCAAGAATATGTCTTTAAACAAATCAAACCTCACCCCAGGTCTCATCGCTCACACCCCCTAATATGGCTTCCTCTGACACACCCCTGAAATGTGCACTGCTAAACTGCCGGCTGAAATAGCTGCTCTTATCCTCGACCAGGACCTTGACATCCTCATGCTCACATAATCCTGGTTAGACAATTCCTCTGCCCCCTCCTTGGATGTTTTTGTTCCCCCCAGGTATGGCATCATCAGGTTAGATTGCCCAGGTTGCACGGCTTGGCCTTGCCTGTATTCACAGATCCTCAATCTCTATGAAACTATCTCTCACTCCTTCTCTGCCATCTTATAAGTACCTTAAGATCGACATCTTCACCACCGGCAACTCTAAATGTTCTCCCCCACATGCTCTATCACCCACCCGGGGGTAACCGCTCTTTCATTGACCAGATAATGGAGGTTATCCCCTCCAACACTAATGAACATTCCAACCAGATGTCCTTATGTGACTTCAACATCCATTGGAATAGTACTAATGACCTGCTTGTGAACTGTTTCAATCGCTCCTCCAGGACCTCAACATCATCTAAGCCTGCATCGGTCTGACCCATAGGAAAGTAACCATCCTTGCCCTAATCATTATTATTATTTATTATTATTAAAACTTGTATTGCGCAGCAAATCATCCCCAGGGGGATCTCGCGGCACCTTGGCAGCACACGACTGTTCACTCAAGCCCCCCTGGTCATTAAAACATCCATGTTTTCAACTGTTTTTTAAACTGCTCCAAAGTGGTGCACGCTTACTAGAACACCCTACAAGTTAATTCTATTCTTCCCTGCGACTGGACTGACCACCACTGCGTCACCTTCTCCCTAAATGTCAAAGCAATCTCCTCCAAGGGCCAACCTTGTGATGTATTCCTATAGGTTCTGAATCGATCCCCCTATTCCTGACCCTATTCTGGTTAACAAACCAACAAGTTAACTAGCAGTCGGCCCATGAGGCAGCAAACCCCCATGATGCAGATACCGTTATCTGACGAAGCCACACTACGGCACAGGAACGTGTTATCTGATTAGGTCATAACGATTGCGATCTAATTAGACAAGCGATATTCCTCCAGCCCCTGATAAGGCATACGGAGTTCTCATAACAAATCAAACCTATGACAACCTGGGAAAAACCCTGCGGCCATTGTTTTGATTTCACCGAGAACTTCAGCAAAAGAATGCGCTAACGACCTGGTCGTATGACATCCTTATTGACGTATCTATGTCCATCCTTACGTCAATCTCGGCACCTTAAAGGTATAAATATTACCGATATTGCCCTATGCAAACACACGCGGTGGTGACGAGACGGAGCAGCCATACTTGCCAAAGCCCAGAGCAGAGCAGACCCCGCTGGCGCAGCCCCGCCTTCCTGACGCGCTGAGAATGAGACGCGCTGCTTTCTCCTGCCGAGAAATCCAGCACCGGCATTTCCGGGTAGCCCTCGCAGGCAGCCTGGAATATCGAGAGCAGAGAAGAGAGATACCATCCCTCATTCATCCTAACTTCCAGGTACAGAACTGAATAACCCCTCACAGAGAATTCTTTAGTCAGTCACTTGGCAAAAACAAACTTAACTTAAACTGTAACTTTCTATTCCCGCCCACGTATTAGACTTAGGTCAGGTACACGGGGTAGGCTTATTTAGAAACACCAGTTGAGTACGTTTAGTCAAATGTATATGTGTATGTAATATATTTTATTCATTTTAAACCTTCATATGGCTTAGAAACCATATCAATGTTTTTACAGTATTATTTTATACTTCTGCTTCTAATGTATGCACTTTACTTAACCATAAGTATTGCAATAATATCGATCCATTTCTCTTGTACGAGAAAAGAGACTGATCAATAAATAACACCTTTTTATTGAACACGCCCGTCTCTTCCTTTTCTCTACATTCTGATGAGACTAAGAATGCACGTACTGACTGAGTAAAATAAATTGCCTTTTGTTCACACGACTCTCGAGATACACTCTTGATTAGGGGAGAGCAAAGTTGTCATGTTCTATGGTTGTCAGAAACTAAATCCCTTCTTGTCTAATCAGGGAAGTTAATTCCTTCCTGAACATTCGAGAAAGTTTCTAGTAAACTCTGAGCTAGCTGGCAAACCCAAAACTTTAAGTCTAATATCGACAGTAGTAGACCTAGTTAACGTCTGTCTAGGCCTATACTATTGAAGGTATTATTCCAATGCGCAGAGCCTATTGGGATAATAGGAACTACACTACATGGCGCCCAACGTGTTTGGAAAGGGCGATAAAACTAACGTAAGACATTTAGAGTAACTCAGTCGTGCTTTCTCACTCAGACCCCTTTTTTTCCCATTATACTCCAAAGACGTCTGGAGTGGGTGAAAGGTCATATCCGCCAGACCTCGCAGGAGGGAACTCCTATGTATGGTTCTTGGTATAGTCAACGTTGAAGGATACACAGTCCCAAAATATTGTGCATCTAATCTTTGTTTCCATAAGAAACCTGATCTGCAAACAAAAGAAATTACCATCCTGTCGGTAAAATGGTAGACAGTGATGATGAAAGAGAGGCAGTTAGGATAGCAACTGAACTCGCAGCAGCTGATAATGCACTGCAAGACACAGACCCGGATATAATACTCATCCCGGTCATCAAAAGGAAATCTATAACCTTAAAACTTATAGAAAATGGACTGACACCTAGAGGTGGCACAGTCATATTCGTAATTGAGGCACACGAATATCGGCAGACAGAGGTATACTATTCATGGATAAATTTTCCAGCAGCAAATGCTGTAACAAAGTACTTCCACTATTACAAAATAGAGGAACCTCCTGAAACGTACACTCCTTTCGAGGAGGTGGAAGTACCACTCAAATTTCAAGAGCACCTGCTCTTATTTGATGGCGCCCTAAAACATAATAATCACATCACCAGGCTCGGTCCTTTAGGTAGACCAGGAGCAACGTGGCCGGTCCTAGCCGGATACACACCGCATCCAGACATCGATGGGATGTCTGCAGCAAACCTTTTAACACAGCTAAAACAACTAATAAAAATACACAGACAATTAGTCCAGTATGTGATGCGGACTTCAACAATTCAGCCAGCGATTAAAATTCCACAGCTGACCCCTCACCAGGGGAACACAAATAAAATTACACCACAGAACATACAATCCTGCCTAGGTAAAGTACCGGCTAAACGGGAACAAATACCATTCTGGTTGGCACAAAAAATCACCCAAATAGAGGCGGTGTTTCCTGACACCACCCCATTAGAAAAACACAGGATTCTGACTATCTGTCTTCCAATGGGAATCGCACCACACATTGAGGACTGTGACACTTGGGGTACAGTCTTCGCTTCCATCTACACAAAAACGCACGGTGTTCCATCCATTTCGGTAATACCAGATGTGCTAAAACAAATTCAAGACGAATATGGTCCAGAACCCGCTTTAACTCTTGGTATGAAATTACTAAAAGACTTCAAGCAGGTCTCGGCTATATTATTAGCCAACATAAAAGGTGAAGCAGCAAACGTGGCGATCCGCCAGAGGTTAAAGGAGACAGATATAGCAGACCAACCAGCTGAAATTGCCAGAATCATAGAAAAATCCTATGAGGAACTAGGTAGAGATAGTTTAGGTGGAATACCAGTAAAACCACAACTGATTGAAAGTCCTGAAAAAATATTTTTTAATAATAACTCAACATCACAGAAAAAGAGCTGGGATGGAAACAAACAATCCAATCCTAAAGAAAAGAAATTCCAGTCCAGAGGAAGGTCTCCTAGGCGAAGAGAAAAATCGCCGAACCAAAGACACAGGTCACCGCAGAGTGACCCCTCTGGGAAAAGATATGACCTTAGAAATAGGGATAATATAAAAAAGCCTGATAGATATCAAGACATTGATACACGTCCCTCTCAATCTTTTCAGACTTCCTCGCAGAAATCGGAAAGAAGAGGACGATCAGAACAAAGAGAAGAGCACGCCAAGTCCAAAGACAAGGAACCTGCTCAGCTAAAAAAGAAATTACAATTTCCAAAAAAGAAGGTAGCCAGTATCAAGGTAGTTAACAATGCCGAGAATACTGAGGACACAACTGAAAAACAGAGAATGGGCTCAGACAATGCTAGACAGCGCAGCAGAAGTGAGCATAGCTCGCAAAGTCCTTATGAATCATCTGGAGACAGTGGACACGAATGAATATCTTCAAGTGGAAACGGCAGACACCAGAGTTAGCAAACCTCACAAAATATACGAAATAACATTACGTATAGAGGGAGATAAGACTAGAAAAATAAGGGGACTATTTTGGGATAATCTCTCCAAGGGCTATGACATCCTTCTAGCTGAAAAAGACTGGCCACCAGAGTTTGTCAGGGAGTGCCCTCATGGCAAAGAAATAATTATGCCTGCCTTCTCAAATCACATCCCAATTCATAAAAAATACACACTTGCCAGAAAGTGGGCAGTAGCTCAAGCTCCTGCTTTATATAAAAATCACGTAGGATGGGATGAGGACTCCCCTCCTCACAAAATCCAGTTAAAATCACAACCTACTGCAAAAAGGCAGTACCCAATTAAGCAAGAAGCTAAAAAACAGGTAAAAGAAATCCTAGATCAGCTAGAATACCAGGGGGTGATTGAAACTTGCACCTCACAAATGAACAACCCTTTGTTTCCGGTCTCCAAACCAGACAATTCATATCGTCTAGTTTTGGATTACCGACACCTTAACTCATGTTGCAAAACTTTTGCAGTGCAAAATTCGCATAGTGCTGCACTAATGAATAACATAGTGCGCAAAAAATACAAAACAACATTAGACATTTCTAATGGATTCTTTTGTCAAAACATAGCACCAGAGAGCAGATATTTGTCTGCGTTCTCAATAAATGGCACTCAAAAACAATTCTGTCGGTTAGCCCAGGGGTACAAAAACAGCCCGGGGGTATTCTCAGCGAGAGTAACAGAATTACTACAAATATATGACGACGAAGCATTATCGTATGTCGACGACATATACTTAACAGATGATGACTTCGAGACTCACTTGAAGAGAGTGAACACCATAATACTTGGGTTCGCAGCAGAGGGTTACAAATTCAACTTTAAAAAATCCAGAATTGCCCATCTGACAGTCCTGTTCTTAGGATATGAATTATCAAGTGAAGGTAAAAGCCTGGCTGACAATTTTCTAGAAAAATGTGCCGTCCTCCAAGCACCTAGAACACTAAAAAACCTACAGTCAATTCTAGGCTTCCTAAATTTCGGAAGAACATACATTGCAAATTACGCAGAAAGGGTCAAACCCCTTTATGATCTGATAAAACCAGATTTTAAAAGATCCAATTGGACTCAAATACACACAGAAATTCTGAGATCCTTACAAACAGACATGCTAATTAAAACAAAATTAGAAACACGTGATAACACACGCAATCTTGTGATTCGAGTCATCCCAGGGAGATGCGGATTCACATACCTGACCTCGAATGAGGGAGAAAATGTACCGATTGCATTCAAATCACACTTGTACACAGAAGCTGAACAGAAATTCGGCAACAAAGAAAAAATTGTTCATGCAGTTCAAACCGCAATAGCTAGAGAAAAAGATCAAGCTGACGGTAGACATATCACAGTCAGAACAGCTGAATCAGCCTTTGAGGCACTAACAACACCGTGTAGTTACCAACAACAACATTGAATCCGGAATGGATACACTGGGTGAATTCAATCACGACGGACAAAGTGTACTACTACTTTGATCCAGAACTAGAGGAATTAAAAAATCTAGACTATGAAAAAACATTCCCTCTGCCAATCGACATTCTGCCCTTACGACACTACGCTTGTGTAATCTATACAGACGGACATGCTCAACCCTCCGTTTGGGGAGAACAAGCATACAACCCCACATGTGAGATTACAAAAGAAGTGTGGCGCGGAGGTAAACTAAGACCTCTATTAACAAAATCACACTCAGTAGAAACTAATTCAGAACAACAGACTGAAATAATAGCATTGAAAATGGCGCTAGATAATGCGGATCGCGAATTCCCGACACTTATAGTGTCAGATTCATATTACTGCGTCAAATCATATAACAACGATTTGCAGACATGGATTCAAAACGGTTACAAAGATGACACAGATGCACCAATAAAGCAGAAAATGCTCTGGGAACAAATAGCTCTTTTACAAAAAGAACTACCAAAGACTCACGTGACACACTCACTGAGTCATCAGCGTGATGGCGTTCACGTTGCAGGGAATTCATTGGCTGAAACAGCCACAGCGGCAGCCACTAAATCGGCTCCCGTAGTTCGAAAAAAGCGTACATTAAAATACATTGACGGTGAAGCAGTGCTGGCGGTGAAAACGTCATCAAAATGCGACTGCTCAGCGCTACCGATCAACTATCCACTCAATTATACATACATAATCGATGCAAACTCCGTCCCTTTTGCTCGAATCCCTGGAGTGGGGGATAGAGTGATTCCAAACATGGACAGAAGAAACTTGTTAATCGCAGACGCACATATGGGCGAGGGTCTCAGACACATCAAACTAAAAGATTCTCTGGAAGAATTACAATCAAGGTACTGGTGGCCAGGCATGAGCCTGCATCATACCATGTTTGTGAAAAACTGCCCAAACTGCAACAGAAATCGCAGTGGGGAGAGAAACAGTGTAATACCTCGTCGTTTCACTCCAGAAATAATCAAGAGTAAAAAACAAGGCTTGCGATTAACATATACAGGCTAGTTTCCACTTATAATGTAGATCACCAGCACTCGGCTGACGTCTGGACTGTTATACAAAGATTTGCGAGTCTAAATGGCATATACGCTAAGAGCATGCTACGTTTGATCATTGTTTTCACTCTAGCCTTCCAGCCTGATGGGAAACATGACCAAATGAGCATAGCACAGCGGGAATCTTCTCACTTCCTTCCTGAGGGATACGGGATTGTGTAAAGAAAAAACCAAGGCATAAAGCAATCTATAACGGAAAAGATATTAGGTTTGGGAGCTGGGTGGGTCAAACATCTAATAAGTGTCCAACGTAGTCTAAATAACTTGCCAAGAAATTCTCTGAAGGGATTCAGTCCATACGAATTATTATTTGGAACTAGGATGTTGATCTCTGACCTTGATAGTCAGACTTCAGTGGTGAAAGAAAAAAGCTTTGATATCAAAGACCGTTTGGCTATTTTGCAGGACTTAAACAAAACAAGAAAAGACCTGAGCAACATAAAGTTGAAACAACAGCCAACAACCACTGAAGAACCACCACCTGTCCCAGCAAGACCTGTCTGGATTCCAAAAGTCGGGGATCTAGTCAGAGAAAAGATCGCGGTAAAGAAGGAATTTGGGCCTTCTTACAGAAAAGCAGTTCCTGTCTTGTCTGTCAACGGGACAAGATCAGTTGTACTACCGCCACTTGCTGGTAAAAAGGAGAACCGAGTTGTATCCATCGACCTGGTAAAACCACAATCATGTGGCCGATAACAAATAGTAGGCCAAGTGGACTCCCAATAAGTAGCAGAACACCAAGGTTTGCTACCAGTACAGAGGTTCTAACAAAGAGGTTAATCACTTTCGAAACACCTACAAAAGAACAACAAGGACTATGCAACAATGCAATGGAACTTAGACCTCTGAAAACCCAAATAAAAACATTTAGCAGAGACACACCAATCTATAATGAAGTACCAAGTGCAAATGCAAGAAACAGTGATCCTGAACCAATTGGAACAATTGACAGAACTGCATCCGGCTACTTCATAAACTTCGATGATTCCTCCGAAGGCTTCAGTGAATCAAAGACACAGCCATCATCAAAAACCTTTAAAGATAAAGCTAAAGAACTTTTGAAACAACTGAAAGAAACATATCTGGTTTCTCCATGGCTCGAATTTTGGGTGGGTTTTGGTGCATTTATCCTCATACTTTGGCTCATCATGATACTAACTTTGGGACGCTTCATTGAGGGAAAATATGCTAAAATGGACACAGCAAGTCAGAAAATCAACTTGATCCTCAAACCACACACATCTTCACACGTCGAGAAAAGAGAACTTTCTTCAGCCAACTTCACAGCCAATCCTATACCGGGTGGGGTAGCATGGGACAACACAGACTATGAAATTTATGGTCCGGTCGAAATCCTGAAATATCCACACCAAATTAAGATCTCATTGAGTGACTTTGTAAAACCAAGCTCATTTGCTGATGATTGGGACTTTGAAAGCATTAATAATATGATGTCTGACTTAGTAATGTCTGCTAAATTTACCAAAAATGATTATTTGCAGGGTTCTACAAATTATGATAGTATGTACTGTTATAACCATTATGGTAACCATTTTCTACATAGATCTGCACAACCTAGAAATGTTTTAAATTATAATCAATAGGAACATTGTGCAACACCTCCAAAAGGGAGCTCAAGAACCGTTTACGACAAATATTCATACTTTTCAGGTTTTAACATAAGTAATGCTGAAACATTTTATTTCAAATTGTCAAATAAGACAGGGACAAAGACCATGATAACAAACACAAAATTGATATATTCGGACTCATTCTTTGAACAAATGAATACTTTTGGTTTTGATTATTGGGACAAAAATGTTGAATTGAAAAGTGTTTGGGGCACAAAAGAATGGCAAGTACAGGGTATAGAATCTTTGTTTAGAGCCTGCATGATCCCAGAACAAATTATATTTTTAAATGACACTGTTCAACAAACTACCTGTCTTGGCCTAGCCAAAATTAAAGACTTAAATAAACCGTCTATTCCAAAACCAACAATGTACAGCAATACCTCTACAGATGAGGAGATAGACGTAAATTATGTATTAAACCAAAACAGAACACATCCTGATTGGAAACAGTGGTTGATCTGGCCCACGGATACTAATAACTGTCAAGACAGATTCCTGAACAAAACACAGGGGTTCAAAATGACCAGGCCAGACCCTAGATATCCTCAAAGACATCACCCAGGGATAATAACCACCTACAGTGTGGGCAAATTATGCCTTCAATGGCTACAAACTTCCACACTGGCAGAAATTAAGCAACACCTAACTTTACTTACTGATGGTGCTGACTTGCGTGATTTCACTATGGGACCACGCAAACAGCGTCAAAAGCGATTCATAGCAGCCTCTGTATATGCAGCATACAATGAGGCCTGGAAGGTTACTCAAATTGAAACAGCAGAGAGAATATGGGAAATTGACCGTATTAATTTGGAAAAATCACTTTCTGTAGTGGACAATGGGTTAATGACTCTGTCCTCCAGAATTTTTTCTTTGGGCAGCATTGTGTCTTCAGCAATCAACATATTATCGCAAGACTTACTGTTATTACAACACGGTCAGTCCCAATTGCGTTCTATTGTACAGCTTGGCTGGACGTTACAAAATCTGCGTTCTGGCTATGTGCCTTGGCGTTTAATCAACACAACGTCACTATTCTATATCTTTAACCTTACTGATAGACAAATCAGTATGGCCCAAAAGGGAGCTGATTATACAATCCTGAGCATTGAGAAACTTGAGAGATTACCAGTGACAATGTCAGAACGACCTGTCAGTGAATGGATAATACATGGAATAATAAATATTCCAATTTCAACCTTCAGGTTTCAATACTGCCAAAAATATATACAGGCTGGCATGTACGAGAAATTGGGAAAAGGGTACATAAAAACAACATGGAACCTGCCCTATTCACATGCATGTGTCAGTAATAAAGGACAGAAAGTGTTTCTTAGTGGCAATAATTGTGCAATGTCACTAAGCGGTACACTTCTGTGTAACGGAATTAGTTTGCACGGAGCCTGTGAAGGGAACTCAAATAACCTTTCATGTCACCAGCAAGGCGCACCTGCAACAGAGATAGAACCATTCTTTCAAAGGCTCTATAATGGGAGTTACATTCTAATTGTAGACCGCAGATGCTGTAGTCTTATGCCCGGGACTCCTTATCTCGTAACTACGACTGCGAAGGTCAAGTGCTGTGGACACTCATTGTTCCCCAGCTCCTTTCCAGACAGGGAGGCAAGGGCATGGCCCAACTTGAAAATTACTTCTATTCGAATAGATACTTTAAGCAGAATGAAAACAGTGCTTCTTCGGACGCCTACTAGGCTCACGTCATCAAAAGAAACGTATGATCTCCAAGTCGTAAGGACGACTGCAGAGATACATTCATTGTTATCAACTAATTCCCCCATACATTTCGCAGAAATCCTGAATGAAATCTTAAATATTTCTGATACCAGTGGGGTCTCACAAGTATTTAAGACAGTATTTTCGATGGCATTAACACCATTCAAAGCCATACTGGGTATTTTTCCAGACTTCGTCCATTCGATTTTTGGCGGACTTCCCCTCATTCTAGGACTGATTGCAGGAATCCTATTCCTAGTCCTTATTTTTCGTTATGGCAAACCATGTCACAGACAAAACACCTGCGACACGGGAAGAAACAATCCTAGCCATTGGATACCGGGACCGGATATCAAGAATCCTGGGACTATCCCGGCTTAGAGACCTGAACATGACTTGGTTTCTATCATTTCGATCTATGTGGCAACGATGTGTTTTACCTGTATTAAGGTGCCTGCTATGCGGAGAAGAATGCGTGTTAGACACCTGTCTGACGCTACAATCGGATGCGCCAATGGATGCAGAAACATTGTTGAGCCCAATCAAGGTTCATGCTTTGTGCTGCCCTCAACGGCTACCAATCCTGATGACGGCATTCGTGGAAGCTTCACCACTACGATTAAGGGGTAGTGAAGTTCAAGATGAAAGCAGCATCGATCAGGTACGACCTTCTGTCAGCAATTCAAATCAGAATGTCAATGGAGACAATCATGCGCATGAATGCATGGTTACACCTATTTCCGAGTTAGTGGAACTCTCCCAGGAAGCTGTTGACAACTTTTTCGAAAGCCTAAATGATATGATGTTCTCACCAGAACAGAAATAGAGACTTTTGAACAAACTCGTACACGGCGTTCCCTGAATTTGGCCTTCAACTTTAATACTAAAAGCACATGAACACTTTTCCCTCCAGTTCACGGACAGCATTTTTTCAGCAGCCCCAAAATATTTTTGCATATTTTTCGGGACACTATCTTGTGCTTAAAGTAAGAACTATTCTTGGAGAACTAAGATTTCTAAACTTAGATAGCTTATAGACTTATAGCTTATAGACATTAGCTGCCCGCTGGTATGTTCATTGTATTATATTCTGTGATGAAGTGGTCTCGAACCTTTTTTCTGTATTAAGAGCCATTTCATGTGTAAATCTCATATACCAAATACCATTAATGTATACAAATGCGTTATTACTTTAGCATTATTCTACAGCTTGAGTGCATACTATACATATGACTGCATTTCTTCCGTATATTTGAAAATTTCAAAATGCATTTATGTATTTTGGGGTGGTAAGGTATACACAATACTTTATAAATATATTGTACTATGTTTTACTATGCATAGATTAGTAAATATGTCCATAGTTAGCGTGGAGTGGGTGTGATGTATTGCTATAGGTTCTGAATCGATCCCCCTATTCCTGACCCTATTCTGGTTAACAAACCAACAAGTTAACTAGCAGTCGGCCCATGAGGCAGCAAACCCCCATGATGCAGATACCGTTATCTGACGAAGCCACACTACGGCACAGGAACGTGTTATCTGATTAGGTCATAACGCTTGCGATCTAATTAGACAAGCGATATTCCTCCAGCCCCTGATAAGGCATACGGAGTTCTCATAACAAATCAAACCTATGACAACCTGGGAAAAACCCTGCGGCCATTGTTTTGATTTCACCGAGAACTTCAGCAAAAGAATGCGCTAACGACCTGGTCGTATGACATCCTTATTGACGTATCTATGTCCATCCTTACGTCAATCTCGGCACCTTAAAGGTATAAATATTACCGATATTGCCCTATGCAAACACACGCGGTGGTGACGAGACGGAGCAGCCATACTTGCCGAAGCCCAGAGCAGAGCAGACCCCGCTGGCGCAGCCCCGCCTTCCTGACGCGCTGAGAACGAGACGCGCTGCTTTCTCCTGCCGAGAAATCCAGCACCGGCGTTTCCGGGTAGCCCTCGCAGGCAGCCTAGAATATCGAGAGCAGAGAAGAGAGATACCATCCCTCATTCATCCTAACTTCCAGGTACAGAACTGAATAACCCCTCACAGAGAATTCTTTAGTCAGTCACTTGGCAAAAACAAACTTAACTTAAACTGTAACTTTCTATTCCCGCCCACGTATTAGACTTAGGTCAGGTACACGGGGTAGGCTTATTTAGAAACACCAGTTGAGTACGTTTAGTCAAATGTATATGTGTATGTAATATATTTTATTCATTTTAAACCTTCATATGGCTTAGAAACCATATCAATGTTTTTACAGTATTATTTTATACTTCTGCTTCTAATGTATGCACTTTACTTAACCATAAGTATTGCAATAATATCGATCCATTTCTCTTGTACGAGAAAAGAGACTGATCAATAAATAACACCTTTTTAGTGAACACGCCCGTCTCTTCCTTTTCTCTACATTCTGATGAGACTAAGAATGCACGTACTGACTGAGTAAAATAAATTGCCTTTTGTTCACACGACTCTCGAGATACACTCTTGATTAGGGGAGAGCAAAGTTGTCATGTTCTATGGTTGTCAGAAACTAAATCCCTTCTTGTCTAATCAGGGAAGTTAATTCCTTCCTGAACATTCGAGAAAGTTTCTAGTGAACTCTGAGATAGCTGGCAAACCCAAAACTTTAAGTCTAATATCGACAGTAGTAGACCTAGTTAACGTCTGTCTAGGCCTATACTATTGAAGGTATTATTCCAATGCGCAGAGCCTATTGGGATAATAGGAACTACACTACAACCTAAGTAAGACAAACACTGGATCTGCGACACTCACAACATTAACTCTCTTTCTATATCTACTGCAGGTTACAAAACCTTGCTCCCACCTTCCACCATGAGCGAAGCTCAAGATCTCACTGCTTATTATTTCAATACAATGTCAAACATCATTGACACCATAGCCCCTAAACAACTAAAAAGAGTACTGTCCAAATGATCCAACCTCTTGGGGATCTTAATGAAGAACAACAACTCATTAGGCTGGCAGCAAGACCATGAAGACATACCCCCTTCTTGGCCAACCTCAGTCAAAGAAGCAGCACCCACAATAGGCACATTAGGAGCTGCAAAGCAGCGTTCTTTCACAATCAACAGGGCACGGCTACTAATAGACCTAAGAAACTGTTTTAAATGATTAGAAAACAATCTACCTGCAAAATCGATCATGCGTCCATAAACAACAAAGCACCACCTACCTGTGAAACCTTTACCGCCGTTTTCATCACAAAAGCGGTGTTAATCACCAATGACATCCAGACTGCTCTTAATCTTCTTTCACCTCAACCCCGTCTACACCCCAACACAACACTTGGTCTTATTTCGTAACCCTTGATTAGATCAGCACTCTAAATCTTCTGACCTCCTTGAAATATTCTAACCACTTCATTGATCCCCTCCTCTCCAAACTCCTAAATGAGTCCATTCACCTCCAACTCCTCTATCTATGGTCTAAGATAACCAATGCCTCTCTCAACCCATGGCTCCCTACACGATCCCAATAACTACCGCCCATCTCCAACATCCTCACTCTAGCCAAACTCCTGGAAAAATATATGCTTTTACAGCTCCACAATCACATTGAACAGTTCCTTTTCTTAGACCATTGCCAATATGGCTTCTGATTGGGTCACAACACTGAAACAGCCATTTCCCACATTGTCGAAGATGCTCTACGCTCGCTTGATCAGAATGAATCTTGCCTCTTAATTCTACGGGATCTGTCAGCAGCTCTTGACACCATCAACCATGCTACCCTGCTCGACATTCTAGAACAGAGCATGGGTCTGTCCGGAACTGTGCTAAAATGGTTCTCCTCCTTCCTACACAACTGGTCACAACATTTCCTAATTAATCAAACTCGATCCAAGCAGGCTTCATTATCGCTTGGCGTCCCCCAAGGCTCTATCCTCTCCCCGACATTGTTCAACCTCTACATCGAGCCCTTAACCGATATCCCCAAATGCTCCCACATCTTCTACCATATGTATGCTGATTACACGCAACTATACATAAGAATAACCTCCCTTGAGGACACCCACACCCACAAAAAACCCAAACATTAGCACAAGAATTGCTGACTCACAATTCCCTCAAACTCAATGACCTTAAAACTGAATTTCTACTGATCGCACCTCTCACTTCCACCTTAAATCATAGAATGGTTCCCCTTCTCTCTGCCTTGCATTTTAACCTAGACATCATCAACTCCACTAAAACCCTAGGTATCACTCTAGACAAAGAGCTTTCCATGCAAAAACACATCAGCGCCATCACTAGAGGAAAACCATCAGCTGCATATCCTTAGGAAACTAAAACCTTTCCTCCCCGTGGCTGACCTCACATACGTGACTCATGTACGTGTGCTTCTGAAACTTGACTATGGTAGCCTGCTGAAAACCTTACTTGTTCCTCTTAAGGGCACTCATAATGCAGCAGCAGGCTCATAACAGAATCTAAAAAAAAGTGATCACATGTCCCCTGACCTTCGAGCTCTGAATTGACTACCATTCGAGGCCAGGATGTATTTCAAAATTGCTTGCATGAACCGTAAAGCGCTGCACCAAACACCCCTTCCTACCTGTCCCAGACTCTCTCCCTTTGAGAGGAAACAGACCCTCCAGAAGTACGAGCTCCCTACTGCTCAAGCCACAAAAAATCAAGAAAAGAAACCCTACTACCGTTCTCTGGCATGGCCCCAGGCATCTGAAACTCTCTCCCCACTGAGATCAGGAAAAAAGTTAAAAAACATCTATCAAACAAATTCCTCTCTCACTGAGGACCTGGACACTCCCCGGTTCACAGTCTGACCCTGCCCTTCTTTTGTCCGCTGCCTCCTGTCTTGCCGTACCATGCCTGAGTCTTGGACCTAATTCACATTTCACCCCACATGTTAATCTATGCATCAGTACCTCAAGGGAAACTGTGCATCTACTCTCCTCCCCCTTCATCTACCCTCCTCAACTACCTCAGAACTTTTTTGTGCACTAACTTTTCTTTTATTTATTGTCGCTATGTATGGATATTAACACCTTTGTAACTCGGGTACTGCTGCTCTCTTGTTTACATATCTCACTGTATATTGTTTACTCTTTCTGTTTACCATTATATATTTTTCATTTTCTCTCTATGTACGTTGTCTTATCAAAAATGTAAATAAATGTAAATGTCGGAATTTGTAAAGCACACAGCTACCTCCACCGGAGGTGTCCCGGCGCTGTCCGTATACCGCTTAGGAACCCTTCCTGGCTTCCCTGGGAAATGTCCACTCCTGGGCACCCCCCAGGTGGAGCCAGGCATCCCAGCGCTTTTGGGGCTGTTGTGGAGACTAAGCAAGCTATTGCCCAGAGTTGCAGCGTGGGACCCATGATCAGAACAGGCACTGAGGCAAGAATATCCAGTCAGGGGAATTAATGAGCCGGAGACCCGCCGAGGCGGGAATCGAACCCTGGTCCCTGGCCACAGCTCTGCATCAAGGTCTGCCTGCTCTAACCATTGAGCCACACTTATCAATGTTGTACTTACTTGGTAAAGTGTTAAGTTGTCATGAATGCAAGTGCCAAAATGCCGTGTCCATCCACTACCTCGGGAAATTCTGTGCCTCTATTCCCCCACCCTGTCTACTCCCTACCATAACTACCTCAGAACTTGCTGCATTCATTTATCATGTCTTTTGGATTCTTCTTATAACAATGCTGCTATATATCTTTATTGTCGCTCTTTGTAACTGTTATTGTATTCTCTTATCCCCATTGTATACTGTTTACTTTTTTCTTTTTCTTTTTTACAGTTACTATATATCTCTCTATGTATAGAAAGTTATTGTTGTGCATACTCTGTAGAGCACTCTGATACCTTCGAGTCAAGTTTCGCCATAAAAACTCACAGATAAATAAATGAGTTATGAAGAAACATCAGACTGTTTCTATGGATGACTTTATGACAGAAACAGAGACTCTTAAATTGATCTTGTTTGGCTGTAGGAAGCCAATACAGTTATCTGAGATTCTGTGAAGTTGGCACCCACTAGGGAAGCCCTAGCAGCAATCAGAATGCTAAATTCTAGATCAGCTGGAGATTTTAAAGCTGGTATTTTGGAAGCGTCAATTAGAGTGCATTGCAATAGTCAAGCCATATTCCAACAATCATGCAAATAACTTGAAAACTCTGATGGATTCATTTTGAGTGCATGTGAAATTAGTAGAAAGAAGTAGGCTTGCCAATCTGGGCAAAGCAATCTAACTTGTCATGAAAGATGAAGCCCAGTTTGGGCACCGTAATCGCCAGGGCAAGTTTAGCTCCCAGAGAGCTAAGCCACCAGTCCTGGGACCACGTCAAGGGTGGGTTTCCCGCACTTAAGACTTTAGTCTAATCAGAATTGAGCTTCAGGAAGTACCCTGCACACCTAATATAGTGTATTACTATTTTTTCTGTAATAAAGGAAGGTCTACACTTCACAGTCATGATTCACACCAGTATGGTACACTCCACCTCACACAATGACAATTAAGACTACTATATACACACCATCACCTGATTTACCTTTGATGCTCTGGTTATGCTGTCATGACCGCAGCTATATAGCTTGTTCAATGGCCACCCCATTCCTTGAAAGAGACATACACAGTGTGAATGACTTTCTAGATGTACTTCTCATAATCAGATCACCTCCTGAAACTTTTTACATGACCGTAATCTGCTATTAAAGAAACTGGCAAGGTCTCTTCTCTTTCCAGTTTTCCTTTCGCAATTGAAAAGCACTTAAGAGCCCCATTCTAACTGAGTTTTGGACTCTATAATAGTGCATACATGTTTTAGGACTGCTGTCCAGGAAACCAAGTCTAAGGTAACAAAGGAGATTTTCCAAATTCTTCCTATCCAATTAATCTTTTCCTCGCAAGTCTTACCTACAGCAGGGAATAAGGGCCATATTTCTCTTATTTTAATAATGTATTGTTATGCCTCTTATCAGTAAGATATTCACCTCAATTACTCAAGGTAAATTTACATTTCTGATAATATGCCATATCTCCTAAACTACACCACTTTAATAACACTTTCTACAGGTGGAAAACCAATTGGAATGCAGTTCTCTACTCTCGTTGACATTTCCTCCCCCTTTCCCACATCACCTCCTAACTACAGATTAGTTGCCCAATGTCTTATGATTCCCACCTAATGATGCATTACACAAGTTAAAACACGTTTACTGTGATGCACCCATTGCACTTACTCGCTGCAGCAGTCTAAGGTGCTCAATTGTTATCAATGAGATAAGACAATAAACAAGAAGATCATACGTAATCTGCACTTTTCTAAACTCATAATGTTCAAACAGCATGTGCACCCTAATGTGGGACATGGTATTGCTTTAACTGACTTTTTGTGGTTGATCATTTACCTATAGGGATAAACATTTGGTACTTTAATTATCAATCAATTGAGTGGGTTGGAAATATTTTCTTCGTTCAATAAAATTGGTAGCATCTTGGGGAGAGCAACAGCATGTAATAGTGAATGGTATATAACTAGACACATTTATTTGGATATTTAAGCACTGCATGTCTCTGTTGGAGATCACTGGCATTGCCTTCTTTTTTGAAGTATTAGTTAAATGAATAAAAGGTCCCACATGGATTTTGCAATGTCAAAATAATCGGACCAAACCGTAATAAGTGCTCGTGTTCATCAATAAGAACAACTAATCTGTATAGAGTCCGTAGGCTCCCAGAATGAATGCATACTGCTCCACAAGGCATGGAGTTCAGGGATACCAACGCTTTTCCCCAACTGTTTACTCATTGTCACACATAATGCCCAAGCTACCCTTATTGGTGTGTAGGAGGTGAATGTATATCTGTCACAACAGAACACAATTTCAAGTGAGGATCAGGAGGTGCTGAATATCCCACAAGGGATGACTGAGGGCCAAAGTTATAAATAGGTGGACAGCCCGTTGTTCCACCAGGGAGATGAAATAAATTACTTTAGACTTTTGCACACTGTGCAAAGATCGAAAGATATTTGGCAATAATTCCCAAAATGCTTCAGCACAGGTGGGTCTAATGATGAGTTATTTGAAGCTGGTGGTGTTGTGATTTGTCTCAGTGAGGTGGATGAATATATACGCTATGTAATGAGGGGCAACCTTTGTGGTGGTGCAATGGTGATGCAACACCTTTGAAGGAATAGGGTTTCTTAGATTGTACCTGTACTAGATTAATTTAACTGTCATTCTGTCATCATACAATCGATTGTGGTTCATGGTATGATGCTCTCATCCTCTTTGCACTCTTTTGTCGGTTGGGGGTATGTACTTATATTGTGATAATACCGATTTTCAAAACAAATAACACTGCAATCACGTTCTCTAATAAATACATAACTTGTTTGTTCCAAAGGCCCTCAGCTTGTCATTACCCATCAGAAGGATTCCATTGAATTGGATATGGAATAATAATGACAAACATTTATGTAACCCTGAAAATTATTTTAATAAAGAAATATTTGATCCTATAAAATAGCTCCTATTAACCTTCAATATTTCAAAACAATATTTTCTATGAAGTGTTTATTAATAAGTGTTTCCCTAAATTAATCTACATTATCGATATATAAGAAAATCCCTGTCATTTTACAGATTTTTTGCTAAACTAACTCATTTACCCTTTAAGGAACTAGACAACAAGATCTGATTGGCTCCATTTCTCTCTACTTAAATTGTATCACTTGTACTTTCCTCAGGTGTCCTTGGTTGCCCATATATCTTTAATTGAATATCAGCCTAGTTGTACTTCACTAGCAGCATAAATTGACTTATTCACATAAGGAAAAACTGCAAGGTCTTTTTCGGGACTGAGCGGGCACTATCAACTAAAGGCATAGATGCAAAAGTGACTTTTGTTTAGAGGTAGCATCAAACACCCAGAACAAATATTTGGCCTTAATCTTGTGGTCTGCTCCTATTATCTCACATAAGAATTAGCATTTTTATGAAATATAAGCAATATACTGATCCCACAAATAAGTCATCAAACAAACTGTTTGATGTTATGCGTTCCGCATTCCAAGCCATCTTGATTTGGAATGTGAAGCAGCAACAGGATGAATCCATTGTTACTGATGTTGCTGCTTTGCGTACACTAGCAGCCGAATGTGAGTTTGAAAACTTTACATCTCAACTTATCAGAGATCAGATTGTAGTCAGATGTTGGGACAAGAAAGTTCAAGAGAAGTTGTTAACATTAAAAAACCCTACACTCAGAGAAACTATAGATATAGTCAAAAGCATAGAAATTTCACGTAAATCATCTAAAGAGTTAACAAACAAAACTGACAGTGGGGCATCAGTAGTTAAAGTTAATACCAAAGAGAGCACTAGTCAAGCACAAAAGGGACCTAGCAAGTATGGGGCAGATTTATGAGTTCTGGCACATCTCTGCAAATCAGCAGGGATGCGCCAGAACTGATGCGTCACGCAATTCCCTCCTTGAGGCACCACAGATGCGCCGCATTTACAATGCGGCGCACAATGGTGCAAGGAAGGGCAGATGCGTGACGCATCTTGTGGTGTACGGGCGGCGCATTGCTGGAGTAGCCTCGCAAGTGCGACGCAACTCCTGCAATGTACAGAGGCCACCCATACATAACATGGTGCGTCACTCCTTACGCCTGCTTCAAGCAGGCGTAAGGATTTGACCCAGCAGCGTCGTAAAACTGACTCACTGAAATCTTGTAGATTTCACTGCGTCAGTTTTACGGGGCTTTCCTACAAGGGAACGCCCACCCTGCGACAGAACGCCCACATGAAACCTGACGCAGGTTTCATGTGGCGCAGGGCTTTACAACGTGACGCATCTGCCTAGATGCATCACGTTGTAAATAGGTCGCAGGGATGCACCACGTTTCCGCGTCGTTGCGTGACGCAACGGCGGCGTAAACGTGGCGCAAATCCGACATAAATCTGCCCCTATATCTTTAAAAAAAAGGGAAGAATAATTTTTCAATCAAAAGAACATTTGTTTTAGGTGTGGTAACACAAGACACGGTTTCAATGAACCCCACTGCCAGCCATGAATGTAAAATGCAAGTTGTGTAATAAAATCGGACATTTTGTGAAAGTCAGTCAAACGCTAAAAGGAAATATCAAAGTTAATTCTGTTATTGATAATGAAATGAGTTATGAGTCGGGAAATTAACAATTTGAAAAATAATTAATAGTTGTTGTACAAAGTGACGAAATGGATTGTGTTGATCCATATAAAAATATTATAGTAGATGGAAAAGCTGTGAACTTGTTAATTGATTCAGGGCCCAGGATGACCATGGTCACTGATGACCTGTTAAAGAAAATGTTGAATGATAAGCATTTACATCCCCCGGATAGAAATCCGTTTACGTATGATGGGAGGAAGATTGAACTAACAGGATACTTTGAAGGCCATTTGAAATTTAAGGAGAGGGTGATTTTGGGAAAGATTTACGTAGCAAAGAAGTGCTTGAATATCCTTGGGTGGTACCACCAAGGATTATTCGGAATAACTCTTAGACCAGGAAAAAAAGTCCAAGTTTCATTGGTTGCAGATCATCCTCTTAGCGACCAGTCAGGTCCAGAAACTAATTGTGTGAAATGAACCAACAAATATAAAGAAGTTTTCAGTGAGAAGTTGGGAAGAATTTCTGGTTTCAAGCACATGATCAAAGAACAAAGCTGTACTACCCAAGTTAAACATAAACTGAGGAATGTTCCCTTTAGTGTACAAGAAGAATTGTCACAAATTATCAAGAAAATGTGTGAAGATGATGTCATAGAACCAACTGAGTCATCTCTTTAGTTATTTCCATTGGTTATCGCAAGGAAGAAAATGACCAACTTAGAGTCTGTGTGGACCTTAGAAGTCTAAATAAAGTTATCTGAGTAGACTCACATCCTATACCACTCATCAATGACATTGTTTCTACATTCTCTGGTGCCAAAGTATTTAGTAAAATAGATTTGTCTTCTGCCTACCATCAGGTAGTACTTGATGAATAATCCAAACACTATTCAGCTTTTGTCTCTCCCATTGGGACTTTCCAATTCAAGAGAATGCCCTTCAGATTGGCTTACACCGCTTCCGTTTTCTGTGTGCTGGAGAATGTTTTGAGTGGCATAAAAGGAGGAGTAACGTTTCAAGACGACATCTGGGTGGCAGGAAAAGATCTTGTGCAACTTGATGAGTTAATGGATCAGGTTCTAAGGAAACTGCAAAGGTCTGGCATTGTTGCAAATCTCAAAAAGTATGAATTTGCTAAGGAAAGAATAGAGTATCTCGGATATGTCATATCAGAAAAAGGAATATCACCAAGACCTGGTTTAGTCGACGCCATCACCAATGCTTCATGTCCCACAACCAAAGAACATGTGTCATCTTTTTTAGGAGTTTGTGAATTTTATGCAAAGTTTGTCGAAACATTTTCAGCTAAAACAGTCAATTTGAGGGAGTTGCTGAAAAAAAGAAAATTTTTACATGGTCTGCTGCGTGTCAAGAGGAATTTGACAATCTCAAGAAAGAGATTATCTCTCCGTGTGCTCTAGCACCTTTTGATCCTTTGAGACAATGTATCATTACAGTTGATGCAAGCAACAATGGTTTGGGTGCAACTTTGTCTCAGATAAACATACATGGAAATGAAGTTACCCTAGGTTTCACCTCAAGGTCACTGAGAGACAATGAAAAAATATATTTTGTGATTGAAAAAGAACTGTTAGCGTGTTGTTGGGCTGTGGGGAGATTTAAGTGCTTTACATGGGGAAGGAGGTTTGTGTTACAAACTGATCACAAACCCTTGGTGAATATTTTATCTGGCACCATTATCAGAGACCATACCCCAAGAATCTCAAGATTGAGTGCTAAGCTATTGCATGGTTTAAACTTGCGATTGATTTTATTGGTCCGTTTAAATTGTTACCACGCAAACACAAGTTTGCTTTAGTCATTGTTGACTACTATAGCAAGTGGGGGAAAGTAGATTTCATGGAAGAACCCAACACTGCTTTTGTATTAAAGTCTCCCAAAAAAATTTCCTTAAGGAGGGATTACCAAAGGAAATGGTTTCAGACAATGGAGTCTAGTTAATTTCCAGTGAGATGAGAGATTTTATGGGAAAAAATGCTATGGATCACAAACGTATCACCCTTTATCATCCACAAGCCAGTGGTTTGGTTGAAAAAAATGAATTGCACACTGGCAGATTGTATTCAATGCTTTATTCAAAATGCTGTTCCTGTTCAAGAAGCTGTTGAGAGCAAGTTATGGTCCCACCGTACGACTCCCAATGCTATAAGTGGTAAGAGTCCTTTTGAATTAATGAGGGGGTGCTCCTCAATGTCCAAGTTGTGTCCTTGCACGGTTAAGGTCCTATCAGTCTAAAACGGACAATAGGAGTTCTGTTGACGAGATCATACGGCCAAAAGTAGAGGTTCACCAGAGCAAGATGAAATAGTATTACGATAACAGACATAGAGTTAGGGAAAATCACACAAGCATTGAGGTGGGGGATTGGGTTCGGATCAAGATCCCCACACACATTGTAAAAGGTAATTCTAAATTCAAAGATCCTGTACAAGTTGATGCTGTGTCTAAGAATGCTGTTAGAATCAAAGGACATGAATGGTGGAATAAAAATAGAGTACATAAAATCATTATCATGAGTGAAGAGGAGATGGGTCTGCTGACCATAGCAAAGTTTCAGACAGAATGATGACAGGATGCAAAGAAATGTCGAGGAAAACATTTTTCCTGTAGCATTACGCAGAAGCAAGAGGGTTGTTTCTAAGCCCATTAGATTTCGGGATGTATAGAGTGTTCTTAGTTGAAACTTCTCCTTTAGAGTATTATGAAAATTATACTTGCTTTTTCTCTTAAATTGTTTGGTATCCCAATTTGCAAATTGGGCATGTTTGTTTTCTTAATATGTTTATGAAAGGAGGGAAATGTGTTGTGATGTTATGCGTTCCCATTCCAAGCCATCTTGACTTGGAATGTGGACTGCATGAAGATTATGTTCATGGGGTTCTCTGAGGGACCGTTACTGTCGGGAAGCTGATGAGGGTTGACGAATAAAACTACTCTCCTCCTACAACAACTGTTGCTACACTTTTATTACCTTCCACACTGACCCCATTCATAAGATTGGAGAATAGCATCTATCAATAAAATAGAAGTTAAAAATAGTGCAAATTGTGCGAAGTGGATTAATGACTACACAGTAATATCACATTACTTGGTTGATTAAGATTTTGTCTTCATTCCATGAGTTTTACAGCATATGAAAGAATAAGGTAATCATCACTAATTGGTGAAAATACAAATGGTCACGTCACTAATATTTTGAAAAGAAGTAATTCAAAGTGTATCCTGGAAATATAAATACATTTTAAAACACAAAAATATAAATTATGAAGGAGATAATAACGGATGCTAAAATCCTTGCGAAACTGCATATATCTACACACCTGGGGCATCTCGCAAAACAGACCACAATATGTAATCAACAGAGGTGCTGTTCTGTTCAAATACATTACTTTGGTATAGTCTGAAAAGACGTCGCAACATCCAAGGACGAAAAGAAGAGGATTATGTTGATGTGATCTAGGCACAGCTTGTCATCTCAAAGTTGAAAGCACCTCATCAAGCACGATCTCAAGGAGTAATTCCAATGAATGATGTGTCATTACATGGTATCATGCCATGGTTTTAGTGACACCAAATTAATAACATTGAATACTTCTGCAGTTTCAGCCAAGAAAATCCCCCATAATTTAAAAAGAAACACACTGTACCAATGAGCAATGTAATAAAAACTGGATCATAATTTTCATAATGTTTATCTTTGAAAACCGAACTGTAGAAATTCTATTTTTTTAAACTGAATAGTTGTGTGATGCTCCTTTTGATCTCCTTTAGAACCACTTATTTAAAAGTACATTCATCAAAACTGAGAAACTCACCAACGCCTCCATTGATTGGTCCATTTCCGTTAATTCCATGCCCTCCAATACCTGTTCCACCTATGCCAGGGTGAAAGCCATTACCACCAGGAATAGGGATGAATCCATTTCCACCAGGAATAGGAATGAATCCATTCCCACCTGGAATGTACCCATTTCCATTTAAACCTGGACCAAATCCGTTGCCTCCTGTTCCACCAGGCCTGGCACCTCCCACTGGAGCACCGTCAATACAGAGCCGGCGGTATTCATCTAAAAGCAGAAAACATCAAATGTTTAACAAAAAAATCTTGCTATCTCTCTCAAATTATTGTACTTTCATAGAGTCCGATCGTATACTAGCAAACGTTTATCTCTCATTATATCTCGAATACACTTCACTGACAGGAGATGCATTATGGTGAGTCAGTTTTATGAATTTCCATTTCAACCATGTTTACCAATTAAACATGATAGCTTGCATTTCTACCATAAAATTCAAAAGATTATTGTTTTCTAACCTTACAGCAGTTCCCATAAAAACTACTTCACATGATGGATTAAATCATCTTCTAGCATTACTATTACTCCTACTAGTATTACTTCTACTACTGTATCTACTGTTTCTTCGAATGCCGCTTTACCCAGCTAGAGTAATACTATCACACACTATCACACACTCTGCAACCACTACTATCACCATCACTACTATAATATTACTACTAATCAAAACATTGGAATGTTGAGTGCTCCATTGAAGACAATGGTGAGCTCTGGGCTCCTAATGACTGGTAGAAGCCTGGAGCATCAACTTCCAAATGTTTGTTCACAGCTGTGCTGTAAACAACGGCCTTACGGAGCACAAGGGGATATCAACCCCTCCGTGAGGCCTTTGTTTTACAAATTAGAACATTCTGCCCTCTAGGGGCGGAATTTTCTAATAGCTTTAGAGCCCTCTACTGGCCATTAAAGGCCTGCTCCCATGTTAAAGGCCCTTGCCTTTTTCGCCTTCGGCCTTTAATGTCCGGTTGAGCCCGCTACGTCGGGCTCTAAGGCTATAATAGTGCATCAAATATGGCAATTAAGACTAGCACTACTACTAGCGCTAATACTGGAGATGACTGATGCACACACTCTGATAGTTGTGGAGCATCAAGTACTGTAATTTATTAACATTTTTGGGCAATGTGCACACTACATAAAGTTAAATAAATATTTAACTATATAAATAAATAATTAATTAAATACTGACCCTTCTAGAGTGTGATAAACCTACAACAATATGTACTGCAAGTTTTATCAATATGACTGGCACCATTAGTACTGTCGGACTACAAACAGCACTACTAATCGGACTATAATCAGATGTAATGACAAGGCAGACCTACCATTACTTTCCAAGCATTGCCTCTACTGACCCTTTTATCGAAACATGTACTTCTACAAAACCATTACCCCATTTGCCATTACAATGCACATCATTAGTTCTTCAGAAGGTAATTAGGCAAATATGTAACAATCATTTAATATAAAGCAATTACATATTATTTAAAAGGATCCATTAAAATATAATAAAATGAATATGATAAAATACTTACTAGTGAATAATATTAGTTATAATATTAGCATACGGACTAGGAATGGGCATCACTGTTATTACATAATTTAACATCTTACAGTATTATATATTTAATTTTAAATTTGTTAAACAAAATACAAAATATTTTTCATGGCTTGGGGCAAGGGTTGGCATTAGAGTATGGGATTTGGTTTTTATCTGAATTAGTGTAAAGGGCAAAATTCTCTTGTTTTTAAAAAGCAGTTTGATCTAATTTAATAGAAATAAGTTACTTTAAATTAATTGTATAATTTAACATTAGGTTTGGTATTAACATTTTGGGGGACCCTTGATTAATTACATTTGATTTCATATCAAATAATTTCATTAACACAAAATTATTGAAAACCAATATTGCTAATGGGCAGTGTAACTGTGAGGAACTGGGAAATAAACTTACATTTATTTTAATTCAAATAAAGTGCATATATTTATAGAAACATATTTTGATATTTAACATATTTCAAGTGTATCGTTAGGTTTGGAAATAAACAAATATATTTCATTTGATTGTAATTATAGTAAGATTCTTCTTAGATAAATTAATATTTTTGAATTGGCAAGAGTTAGTGTGAGGGCTATGCATTATTGATTAGGTAAATGTTTTCACAAGGTGTTTGAGGTAATGGGAATCTTAATGTTGAAAAAATAAGCAGACAAGATAAGGTCAGAAAAGAAACAATTGTAGAGATGATGGTAGAAGATGTAAAGTCAGGAGATGTAATAGTATGTATCACTATTTTCCAAATGTCTATGAAGATGTAAATGTGAATAATAACTCAACATATACATTATTCATTGAAATGGACTCTTACATTCAATTTGAACTCAGTGAGTTGATCCAATCTAAGTGCACGAGTTAATGTGAATAGTCTTCAAATGTCGAGGTAACAAGATGTAACAATTCATGTTTGCAGCATTTTTGAGATGGCTCAAACCAAATTTGCATTTTATGTGTGCTGTTTTTTATGGCACAGATGAGTTACAGAAAAACATTATCTAAATGAAAGGGAAGGCAGAGAAATTACCAGTACCTAATTAATATTGGCCAAGTTACCTAGAGAATTGCCTTGGCTCAATTTTGCATAATAAGAGATATTTCACTTATTTTGGTTTCCTAATAATAAGAGTAGTATATTGAAATCACTGTTTTGGAGTAATTATTTATTTATTGATTTGCTTAAAATAATTCACAAAAAATGACTAGCACAAGGAGAAGATTAAAACTAGGTTTGATTGGGTAAAAGAAAATAAATAACTGGAAGCAAGATATTTAGAAGAGTTAAATATTCCTTTACACTGATAAATGATTAAAAGTGATTTATTAAAACAAAATGTACACATGCATCTCAACAATTACATTTTTCATTAAAGTAAAGTGTATTGGCTTCTTTAACAGTTCTTATGTAAAAAACTGTTTTAAATGAACAATGATCTTCAGATGTTTATATGCCTCATGACACTGATAAATGAACATAAGTGATATTTAAACATTTGATTCAACAAGCCATAAAACCAATATGTTATTCTTGAAAGCAAAATGGAGTGGCTTCATTAACAATTCTTGTATTAACATCTTTAAAAAACGGATGCATTTTCTTTGAATTTGGAGAAGTTTATGTTAGGTAAAGATGATGCGTTCTAATGTTTCATTTGTCTCATTACAGTAACAAGTACATTTTTCCTGTCTTGTAATAATCCAATGGCCCTAAATTTGCAAAATTCGAATGTAAAGCAGTCTGATATTCAGATAAGATTTCTTTATGCCTGCATTGTGATGTGAATCCAAGTAATATTGTGTGTTGGGAATGCAAGAGGCTTGGACTAGGTATACATTTTTATAAAGTGAGGATAGTATCAGGTCATTAATATAGGAGATTTTCTAGCAGATGAATTATTTGTGACTCCATTTATGAGGTGTAAATAATGAGGCTAATGTAGGTATGTTGTATTTTTTGGTGGATGAGGTAACAGATTTCTCTGTTGATTTTGGCTTTGTGGGTTACTAGCAGTAATTTCTAAAATAATTTGTTTCCTAAGGCTATCTTCAACTGCTGAAGCACCGCTGCAGATATAGTTCATAAAACTAATGCTGTGTAAGAAATTTTTGGATATTAATCAAATTCAATTCTAATGCGAATTTGTGGGTTTAAGTTAAATTAAAAAGGAGACAGATTTTTATAATGAGAATTGAGTCCAGATGCTCAATCAACATGGCTCATAGCTCCTCCTCCATACATTGCAGAGAAGCCTTTTAATACAGTCTGATCTCTTTAGATTTACTCTTCGGGTTCTGGAGATGTTCTTACCACTTTAAGACTGCATCAATGATATCTCCTTGAAAGGAGTATGAGTCGAACTGTTCAATTGTTGTTATGTTATGTTAAATAATTGTATAAAGCGCGAACAATTGCCCGGAGGCATCAAGGCTTTACTGAGTGTCGGAGCGTGTAAGCTAAGTTAATAGGTAAAAGCCATGTCTTCAATGACTTGTGAAAGGAAAGCACATTTGTCTGAGATTTAATATGCAGTGGCAGGGAGTTCCAAAGTTTTGAAGCTCCTGTCACAAAACTTCTGCCGCCCCAAGAGGCGTGCTTGAACCTAGGGACAATAATGTTTTTTGCTGCACTTGAATGGAGGGGTTTCTTCGGCAGGTACCATTTGAGCTTATCCTTGAGTTAATTTGGGCCAAGATCGTGCAGAACCCTAAAGGTGTTACATTTGGTTTTGAAATTGACTCTTTGTTTGACTGGGAGCCAGTGAAGCACCCGTAGATCTGGTTTAGCTGACTGGAATTTGGGGATTCCTGACAAAAGCTTAACGGAGCATTCTGAAGGGACTCCAATTTGTTTAGATACTGCACCCGTAAGTTTAGAAACAGTCCATTGCAGTAATATAGTTTTGACACTATTAATGCTGTTACTACTGTTCTGTGCAGAGAAGGTGAAATGTATGGAAGAATCTTTTCAATTAGCTGAAGTGTTTATAAAGTGGTCAAGATAGTGACATTGACCTGGTCACCAAAGGCAAGTTTTTTGCTCATAAAGACGCCAAGATTTCTGACCTTTTTAACAGAAAATGGTTGCTGCCCTAGATTTTGTGGCCAGCAGGAGGGTGTTAAAAAGGTGGTATCCGTGCTGAAAAGGAGGAACTTCGTCTTGCTGGAATTCAGTTTAAGACAATTTTTGTCCATCTAGTCCTCTACGTCCACCATGAAATCATGGAGTCTGAGTACAGTGTTATCAGGAAATCAGAGAAGGACACCACAATCTGGGTATCATGGGCATATGATACCAGGGAGAAACCAAACAATCTGATCAGATCGGCAGGAGGCGTAATGTACATGTTAAATAGTGTCCGGCTCAATCATGACCTCTGCAGCACTACGCAAGGTAATAAGAAGGACCTGGACTTTTTTAAAGACACACTCTTTTCATGGTCACTCAAAAAAGATCCCAAAAGGAAAAAAGCAACTCCTCTAATTTCGATATGTGCCAAGCAGCCAATCATGGGAGCATAATTGAATTGTTTATTTTCCATTTGAAGCATTTGGTTGTTTTGCTGAGGTTTACTATCTTGGTTTTGGAGGGATTTACTCTAAAGTTGTTGTTCTTGTTATATTGATTAAGGCAATTATTATGGAGTAGGAGACCAATTTGTGGTTTAAATATGATAAGGTCATTTATGTAGGCGAGGTGACTGATTTTATGTTGAGCCAACTTTGTCAGAAAACTCTGTCAATACGGTAAATAAGCTATAAACAGGATAAAATAGTAAGGGTGCTAGTATGCATCTATGTTCTAGACCGTTTGCTGTTAGAATTCTTGGAGTCAGATGGAGCCATTTAAATGTAACATGGTGTTACAAATGCCCTAGGGCTTTAATTTTACCATAGCCTGTATCTATTTATGTGCAAATGCTGTTAAGTAGTCTATGAAACAGACAAATACATTATTTTCGTTTCTTTCTAAAGAGTTCTTGATGAGTAAGTTAAGTGCTATTATGTTGTTGAGAATCGAGCATGCTGTCCTGAAAACTCTTTGACTGAATTTTATAAGATGTTTGATTTCATCCCATTCAACTAGTTTTTGTTGTAAGAATTTTGCAAGTATGTTGCCATCTGCCTCCAGGAGGCCATCTGAATGAAGGTTCACTCCTTGGGGCCTTTTTGTGAAGACCGTCATTGCATTCAAGATGGTGCCCAGTACATTAACCAGATAACCGTATTTGCCACTAAACACTGAGTAGTATAATCTGTGATAGATAATTACATTTTTTGGTGCTATATTATGCTGTAGCTATTCGTACCTGAACCTCTTATCGGGCACATCTCCGGAATGGATGCCAGGGCAAAGCAACGGCCAGACTCACAGCAACACTGCATTTTTGTAAACCTTCCTGCATGTTCTTGAGCACAATGGCCATTCACTAGATTGGAGAAGCATATACCTGCCCTTTGATCTGTAAGAGAAATACAATTCATATTACATTTTATGTAGCTTTTTGATAATATAATACTATAAGAGTTTCATGATATACAATGATGAAGTACAGTATACATTAACTCATACAAGCAAATACAGTATATGGAATACAACATTTCATGTGGTCATGACACCATTTTCTACTGGTAAACATGTAGATTTGTCAGTTGCATAGCTGTCAAAAATAGAGTTTTGTTACACCAAGAGGGTACAAGATGTGCCATAGATAACAAAAGTTATTCACAGCTATTTATAAAGTTATGATGTGTATTTACCCTAAACCCACCCACATGTGCTGCTGGTCCAATTGAACAGCTATGCTAGGATAGAGGATCTTGGGGGACCTATACATAAAACAAACTAATCTTTTTTGGCACCATTATCCGTTACTGTATAACAAAAGAATAATTAACAACTGGTGTCCTGTCAATCTGGCATTCTTCCTGTTTTTGAAAAATAAAATAAGATAAAACTTTCTGGAATCCTGCTATTTTGCAGTGTTCTCCCATCCAAAAATTATAGAAATATACCAGGAACCCTCCAACTATCCCGTATTTATTTATTTAATTTATTTTTGAGATTTGTAAAGCGCTCAAATACCCGTAGGACTTATACCAAATAGCAGCGGGCTTATTGATTAAACAACCAAGTTTTTGTCATTTTCCTGAAAACTAGTAAGGACTGGCTGGATCTGATCTTAATTGGAAGAGAGTTCCAGAGTTTTACCAGAGTTTTACCGTGGCAGCGATGAAGCGCTTGTCGCCCACGAGGCAGTTTTAGTGCGAGGAACCCTGAGGAGATGTGCAGTAGAAGAACGCAGGACCTGTGTTGGAGTATAGGTCACTAGCTCTCTGTTTAGAAACGCAGGTCCAGAGTTGCGAGATGCCTTGTAGGGAATGCACAAGGTCTTAAACTCTCTACGGTTTCTCACAGGGAGCCAGTGGTACTACTGGATGATATGAGATGGACTTATATTTAGGGGGTCCTGATAGCTTTTTAGCTGCTGCGTTCTGGACTGATTGCAATTTATGGAATACTTTGCTTTGGGCATTCAGTAGAAGCCCATTGCAATAGTCAATGGAGACCGTGACTAACATACTGACAAGTGTTTTTCCCGCATTCAAGGGGAGAAATGGTAGAATCTTCTTTATCATTCGCAATTTACTTAATTCAAAATAAATTTCCTGTGCAAATAGCTCTATATACAGCATTCCCTCCATGCACCTCACACTGCCCTCTTTTCCTTCCCTTCCTGAGCAGAGTGTCATGCTGTCCAATCTCAACATGAGAGCACAGAGCTGGCATTATGCAGCCAGTGGCTCTGCAGACTGAGTCCCCGACAGCATAGAAGGTAATTCACTCTCAGTCAGGGTCTGTACAGGGAAAATTACAGTTCGTGACACCATATTCCCCTGCCTTCATTAGGTCTACCAAGACTTGAAAAAGGCAGAAGAAAGCATGGCAAATGAAGGACAGTCACTGACCATTTCAACGCTCCCTATGCATCTTACGAGAGCTGGGGAGACCATGCGATTACCACCTGCTGGAGGACTGGTTTCAAAGTCTTTCTCTGCTATGGTGTCAGATCAGTGACTAACAGGGGTTTTTAATAAGGTGTTAATGATGAAGTGTCTCCATGAGAGCCATATGAAGTTATAATATTTATGAACCAAATACATAGCCATGTGATGAATTAGCTTCTGAAGAACCATGAAAAAGACTAGAACAAAATATATCTGTTTTGCTAACAGAAATCTTCCATGGGTTACTTTAGGCAGGCTGGTAAGGGACAGAGACACTATACTCCAACATGTGCGCACTCATGCCCCTCCCCAGTTTGAAGATCAAGATATTCAGATGATCTTCCCTGATTATAGCAAAAAGGTGCAGGACCTTCGTAATGATTTCCTAGGGGCCAAACGGCGACTCAGAGACAATAACATTAAATACAGTTTGATGTTTCTGGACCGGTTCCATGTTCAGTACGAGGGCAGGGTTTTTTCTTACATCACACCACAGGAGACCATAGACTGGATGGACTCGATAGGTCTCGCCGGACAGGACCAGAACAGAGGATGGCGAGAACAACGCAGGAGACCTGACCGACAGAAAAGTAGACACCGCACCACTGGAGAACAAGAAACAGGAAGGATAGTGGTGGGCCCGGATGACACCCTGCAGACGGACTTGGAGGGCATACCAACACATATTTCATTCTCCCCGCTTTGCTAGGTACAGGAGACCAAATTGCAAGAAGAGGGAAGACCCAGCAGAATTGAAAACCTAAACAGTAGCCCCTGAGGAACTCCTTTTTGGGAAAACAGAAAAAAGGGGTCCCGCAGTGGACTTCTATGGAGTTGACAGCTGTAAGTACAGGGTCCAACAACATGAGTGGAGCTGACTACGATAAGGGCTGGCTAGGGGGTATTCTTGCTAGACTCTGCGACTCAAAGTTTACTATCGGGGTTGGTGCACAGAATAGCCACAATTCAGTTTCGACTGTCCCAGCTGTGGTGCCCTGGAGCCGTCTCATTATGCCTCCAGCTGGATTAGGGCAGTCTCATGCCCGACAGTCTGGCCGAACTTCAGACCACAGTTTTTTCTTCGGACTCATCTATTGTTCTGATGGACTGTAAAGTTGAAGAATGGGTTGTAGGGTGGGAGAAATGTAATGTGGGGCAGAGTCCCGACTCCTTGGATAAGGGTTACACCTTGGGGGTTCAATACTACTGCCTGAGGGAGGTGGTGGGGGAATGGTGGAGTTTACTCAGTTTGGTTACCAAGTTTAGAACCGGACGTTCACAGAGAGGATATCCTGAGACTTTGCTCAATCCAACCTGGGCAATTGCCTGTATATATGGGAAGGTTTCCCCCAGAAAGAGGAGAGGCCGAAGCACTATAACCTACTATAAACATGGTAGACTCTGGTCAGAAATATAAGTTTATAACATGGAACGTTAGGGGGCTCAGTAGTACGATTAAAAAGATTTGGATTGCTGCATACCTTAGGTGCTATAAAGTAGATATAGCATTCTTTCAAGAGACACACCTATGGGGGGAGGGCCTTTTAATATGTCCAACGGCGATGGAGAGTCCGTTTTTTGTGACGTCATACTCCGGATTTGCCAGGGGCACGTTGATATGGGTGGCACTGGGTGTCCCATTTAGAAAATCTAGCCTTGATCCATTGGGACAGTATGTTATAGTAGAGGGGACACTGGATGGGCGAAAGGTTAGCCTGGTGAATGTGTATGCCCCATAGAGTGATGGCGTAGGGTTCCCGGGGTCAGTTCTGGGTCTGGTGGCTCTTGCTCCAGACGTAGAATTTGTTCTGGCAGGGGACTACAACTGTGCCATGTATGGCACCCTAGATAGGCACTGTCCCTGCTTCTCATGGGAAAAGTCAATCCTAAACTGCCAGACAAGATCCCTCCAGAAGGGAAAATAAGCAACTGCAAACTAATCCCTGCTGAAAATGCAAGCGGGGTCCAGATCCAAAGTACCTTCCGGTATGGATGAATATAGAGAAATCCCTCATAAACAATATTCCCCTACATGCATTACTAACAATGAACATTGCACACCTCCCTCACTCTAATTACATCATACTAAACCGGAAATTATGAGTTATAAGCAGGGGAAATTGTAATTGTTGGGTCTGATTCCCATTGTAATTCCTTATTTCTTCACAGATTTTCAAATTGCGATTTTGGTTGTAGAAAACTGCCAAAATCTTTCAGTAAAAATAAACAGATCTGCAGTGTTCCTGTGATCTTATAATTCCAATATATCCGGTGACTGTTATTAATGACCCAATCGGAATTAAGAAGCCCCCTGTAATGAGAGCAGAAGTCCATTCAAATTACAGCAAAATAAAAATGTATAAATTAAAACAAAGTTTCTTTTCTTCAGAAAGCATAAAACACATAGCAGTTATTTAGAAAGCATTTATCAAAACTTTTGCTGCTGAAAATGCAAGCGGGTCCAGATCCATAGTACCTTCCGGTATGGCTGAATATAGAGAAATCCCTCATAAACTATATTCCCCTACCCGCATTACTAACAATGAACATTGCACATCTCCCTCACTATAGGTATATTTTACTAAACACAAGCCGGGCCCTTCTACGCCTGGATTGCCAATCCGATGTAAAAATCTGCAAGTCCAATCTGTCTGCACTATGGTACAACCCAAATGCTGAAATAGACTGTGAAATGGTACACTGACGGAAATGGTCAAATAATGGTATTAACCTAGCCAAAGACCTATTTGAGGATAAATTGTTGCATCCTTTCTTTAACCTACAAACTCGTTTTAATCTAGAGGCCATTGATTTTTTCAAGTTCTTGAAATTTAAAACCCAATTAACGAAGCACTCAAAACAGCCCATAAATCCAACGATCATAACACTTTTGGATCATCCCCTAAAATCGGGTCAAATTGTGTCCAAATTCTATAAACTGCTATTGCCAAAACCGCGCAAAACGCACTCTCGTAATGAACTGAAATGGGAATCAGAATCATACTCCAGTAATATCTCTTTCGACGTGAATAAGGTACATAAAACTCCTTTCTCAAACAAGATCTCACCTTTACTATCCCAAACAAAATTCATTTTAATCAATAGAACATACTGGACCCGGGCTAGAATTTTTAAACTTCATCACAGTGAGAGCCTGACCTGCTGGAATTGCAATCTTCACGAGGGTGATTTAGCCCACAAGCTATTCTACTGCCCTACTTTACAAGTCTACTGGGACCAAATTTTAAATGTATTAAAAAAATTCAATATAGAACGCTTAAGATAATTCTACTATACCCTCCTGGGCTTTCTGGACCCCCAACTCCAAAAATAAAATGACCGCTTTCTTATGGATTTAATGCTTACAGCGGCATGTAAACTAATTCTTAATAACTGGAAGAACTCCAAAACAGTCTCCTTCAAGATGTGGCAAGAATGGCTTTCCTTCCTTAGAGGTGCTGATAATATCTCCCAACAACTTTCACCTTGCCGATCTCCGCAAAGGAAAACATGAGATTGTCTTGAGTCCTTCTTCTTTAAATATGAGCCACCTTAAATAAGAGTGACTCTTCCAACTACCCGCCCATGATTGAGTACGGAATACAAAATAAAGACACGCCTGGAAAACATAACTTGACTTAATGGACCCCACTAGATGATTGCAAGTCTAAACCACTTGATTACTGCTAACAATTTTCCCTTAAGGAATACACCTGTGATCACGTTTTTCTCCCTTTGTTCCATCACTTGGAATCACACCAAAATGGACATGCTGCATACTCTCTTTGAGTAGCTCCTTAAACTATGGTCTTAGAATGACAATAACGATGTGTTATGATTAAAAAAAAGGGAAAGTCGCCATCTATATTTCAGTATAGAGTGTACAATTGTCTACTTCATTAGATAGCTCACGTGTCATAATGTTATGAAATCAACTTGCCATTATGCGTCATATGATATGAAGTCAACATGTCTTAATGTCATGTAATCATCCTCACTAGCTATGTTTGTGGTAGAAATACTATCAAATACAGCAGGTATACCAAATCTAATGGTATGCAATTTGTAATATACCTTTTTCTTTATAGTCTATGTTTTTCCATATAAGCCTGTCAGCATATTGAAACATCCCTTTTGTGTCTTGAGTTTATAATTTATTTTTGCTTTCCTGCCGTATTTACTATTGTTTTTGTTTTTGAAATATCAATAAAAACTATTTCAAATTAAAAAAAAGAAAATGCAACAGTAGGAATATTCAAACTGGTTTGCAATGCAGTGTAAATGTTGTTCTTGCACTCATCGGTCAGCGCAAAGGTAATATTGCACTAGTTGGTCAGTGTAAATGGTGCCTAGACATCAGTAATAATAACCCGGTATTTGTAAAGCGCAAACTAATCACCCCTAAGGGTCTCAAGGAGCTGAAGCCGTAGGGAAGATTAAGTGAGCTATTGCCCAGAGTCACATGGTGCTGAGCTGAGCTGCCACTGGCGATCGAACCTTGAGCCACGTGCTTGGAGTCAGCAACCCTGGCCGCTGCGCCACACCTCTCCCTCTGTAGAAAAGTGAGTAGTCGCTGGTATAATCAGTATCGTCTATCTCTATGATTACAGACATCTGCAATAAATGTTATGTTTTCCCTAAACTTTTGACTAACTAACTGAAATGATTCCACACACATATTAGTGAAGTGAGTTTAAGATAATTAATTCTATGTATTTGATGGCACTCAAAGTCTGACCTTGTGAAAAACTGTATGTATATAGACAAAACAATTCCGAAGTAGACATCCATGTTTAAAAAGACATCAAAAGAAGTTAAAGCTCCAAGCTGAAACGTTTCCAGTGAAAATGAATGAAAAGCTGCAGAGCGCGAAGGATCAGTTGGAGGTTGGGTGTCTGCCTAGTGAAAATTGATGTATATGTCCCTTCCCAGACCATTCAGCTGATCTTGGCCTACTATGTTTTTTTTATTCTTGTTTTGGTAGTTTAAGCACACAAACGTCTTGCAATGATTTCCCAGCAGTGAAATAAAAAAAGCCTTTTCCAAATACAACACAATGACGCAACATTAGGAAACTGGCTCTGTACATATGACAGATTATTATATTTCATGTTCTCAGAGTACCTCTCTGGCACCCATAAGGAGTCCAAGGTAACATATATGCTACAACATGAATGTGATACTGAAATGAGAAGTAAAATGTCACCAATTGCAAACAAAGTTGGCACCTAATGGTGAATTAAGTGCTAATGGCTTCTTGAGCACAGCCACTGCATGTGTTGCATCAAATAAATTGCTGTAATGAAAAAGCCACATACTTGGCAAAAGAACCGTCAGGAAATAAACACACCGAAAGAATTCCAGTTTTCCACAATCAACCCTAAGAGAAACAAACATGTCTTAAAAAGCAGTAACAGGCGTTCAAGTGCCCAAGGCCAAATGAGCACTCTCATGTTAAAAAGCAATCCAAACTTCTTTTTTACAAGCAGGACAACTGGGAAAATCTTTAAACTGTCGCCAAACTAAACATTATGTCCTAACATTTCGCCTTACTCGGTGCTGAGCTAGAAGTGTCTGTGTTTTTGTGGAGAGTTCTTTTCAAAAGACAACAGTGGCTTTTCCAAGTAGGCAGGCAGGGAAGCAGCCACAAAAGATCAAAATAAGTGGATACTGTATGTCAAAACACACACTCAAGAGCATTGCAATGCTTGGGGAAAGTACAAAAGCAATTAACAATGCACTCAATCTGTCATTGTGGCCACAAAAGAAATATAGGTGGGACCTCTGTACAGCCCAATTATCAGCAGTGACCATGTTCCCTGCCTCTTGGGATACCTTTGCATGTGATGGAAGTGTGGGGGCAGCAGTGCCCCCACACTTCCATCACATGACTTGAAGCAGGTGGCCCTTCTTTTTTAGCTGCTGAGTGTCTAAGTAACTATCAGCTGTTAGTTGTGTCAAACATAGAAAAATGGTGCCAGTGAGTGACAGTAATGATTTTTCTTCAAGTGACATGCTGTTGTAATCTCCCTCTTCCTCTCAACCACCCCTCTCCCCTCTCCCCTCTTGGTACAGCCCACTCTGCCTCCGCGAGTGCGTGTTAGAATGTTCGTTGTGAGAGACTGCCGCCAAGCTGGGAGCACCTGTTGTACTTATATCAAATAAACTTAATATTGGAACCCTCAACAGTAGTGAGTTATCACTACATTTCTGGCGACGAGGACGAGGAGCTGAGCCAGGGTCAGTTAGGTGCTTTCCCCCCTGGATATGTGATGCTTGTGCGGAGCTTTGAATTGAAAAGAGAGACTCACCAGTTGAAGTTTGAAGATCACTGGACAGCAGACATATCGGCAATCCAGGCGGTAATCATCGAGGTGTTCCCTTGGGGGGACGTGAGATTCTCGATTCCGGAACGTAAAAGGGAGTCGGGTGTGCTGGTGCCGTGTGGAAAAGAGGAACGTTCCCTCCTCGTATGAGGTCTGACTGGCGACGGTGGATCTGGTGACCAGTGTCCCCTGGCGGTATCCCGCGGTGGTGGAAGTAGCGTTTCAGGAAGCAGCGGGAGGTATAGCCGGGACAGTTGGTTGTGACGCGACAGTGAAGAAGTTGTCCGGTAGCGGGACACGGATCTGTCACCACTGTGAAAGAAGACGCTGAGGGGAAGCGGTTGAGGAGGTATACCTGCTGTTGGTGCTGTGGAAGAATATAGCCGGACGGTCAGGGCAGCGTGGTTCAGGCACGGTCTTCTTTCGACGTCAGTTGGGCTCCGACAGTAGCTGTGTTTTCTACCACTACCGCCCTGGTGTCAAATGTGAGGCAGTTTTCTACCAGAAGGGTTACTGATTGGGAGCCAAGGCTGAGCTGAGAAGCCGTCCCAACTAGGGAAGCAGTCGGCTGGATAACTCACCCCGGAGGAAGTTGAGGTACTACATCTTGAGGTGGTTGTCTTTCACAAGAGGAACATATGAGATAAGACAACAACAGTCTTAAGGTGAAATTCAGCGAGTAATTTACGAATCTCCTTTAAATGAGAGGTTACATATTAATTCAAGTAATTTACTGCATAACGTAGGAAGGACTAGTGTGTGAAACATTGGATGAAAGAATTACCCTGTCGGTAGTACAGTGACTTTTTGCTAAATTCAAGTGGTGTACACCTATGAAATTGATCTGGAGGAGAAGTGGAGTGAGGCTAATTTTAAAGTTTGACAGGCGCGAGTGTTGTCTACCACAGCTTTTAAGCTGAGCTGGCGCCATATCGCACTGCCACCTTGTGGGTCATACTTAGCAACGCACGCTCGTTTCTATCCGGGATCGTCGAGCTCTAGTAATATTGTGAGGAGCGTGGAGTGTAACACAGCATGCTGTAATCTTATGAAACTGAACGGCAGCAGTGAACTGAGCTGGGTGAGGAAAAATCAGAGGAACAGAGAGTGTAGCGAGCTTTCGTTCCAGTTATTGGAGATTAACTGTGGCAGCACGTCTAGCTGTATAAATTAACTGAGGTGATCAAGGAAGGGAGTTAACCCCTGTGGCCACGCGCGAAACGGAACGGAGGCAGCGCTTGGAAGCGGTGTGAGAAGATTGCAAAGGGGCAGGGAGTGCAAGGAACCCCTGTGGTGGAGTCATTACAGATTCGAGGCAGTACGCCTTGGGAGGGACACGTAACCTCTTTGTATCTGTGACAGTGGACTTACAAGGGCCATAAACCTACAAACGGCGCGAGCAAGGCATATTTAGTGATTTCAGGGAGCCAAGAAGGATAACAGTAGGTGGAGTAGGAAAGTTTCTTTCAAATTTAGAACCCCAGTGCCCACAGCCTGCGCATAACTTTTAATCTGCTCGGGCGACAGAGAACTCTACAAAGTGCACTCGTACCGCCATCTTTCTGGGTGAGATGATACTACATCTTCACGTGAATTCCTAGATATAGCGGTGCATTCAACATGGAGTGGGGCCTAAGGTATAATTTTCCGCCACCAGTGCTGTCTAGGGAGGGGGATGAAATAAACACTGCAGAATGGAGTGAGTGGAAAGAGTATTTTGAGGAGTACATAACAGTCGTCGAGGAAGAGGAAGTATCTCTTATACCGGAGGAAAAGGCTGAAGTATTACAGTACCATGAAATGGAAAAAGTATTCACGAAAGGGTCAGTCAGAAATGTGAATGAAGACATCGTGAGTGCGTGGGATGAATATGAAAAACAAGCCTCGTTAATAAAGGTACAAAGGGAAGAAGTGATCAAGGAAAGAATGGTTAGCCAAGAGAAAGATAATACTAGAAAAATAAACCCGGAGTGTACCATCTTCATAGGTGGAGTAGGGACAGATATGATCTCAGTTTCAGGACCACGTTATAGGTTGGTAAACAAGAGCGAATGGAATAGAGAATTTGCTAAAAAAAAGAAAGGAGATGAATTCAAAGAGGCCAACATATCCCTAAAAATGTACACAGGGGAGGACATCAACGTAATAGGTTACAAGGTAATGGATTTAATGCACAAGGGAAATAATACTTGGAGTACCAGATATATAACGGAAAGAGGATCCACCAGGCCAGGGTGGAAGTATCAAAAGAAATTAGAAACATCAGGTAATGGAAGAAGAAGAAAAGAACACGTGAGTGAGCTGGCACAGATCCAAGGCATGCAGGGAACAAACAGTGAAGCACGGAAGACTCGTGCGTTGACATCAAAGGATTCGGGTGTCATTGAAGGAGCTGCAAGTAATAAAGAGTATGGAAAAGAAGTTAAGAAACATGAGAGAAAAAACAGTGAAGGAAAAAGGGAAGAAAAAAGAGAATTCGAAAGAAAGGGAGAATGCATAATTACTACAGCAAATGAGCGGCAGAGGATAAAATGTAAGAGTAACCAATTCAATCACAAAGGGACGTGGCGAAGTACCACATCGTCTGAGTCCAAGACCAAAATGATGGAGGAGTATGAAGACAAACATGAACAGGAAAGAGATACAGATCTCCACAGACCGGGGCGAGAGGAAGCTGTTAAAGGGAGAGCAGCCGGCACGGATGCAACTAAGGGTGAAACATGGATCGCTCGCACGTCACCGTCAAAAGGTTCGGTAGTTTTTCAAGAAGCTGCAAGCAATAAAGGACGTGGAAAAAAAGTAGCAAAGGACAAACTAAGGGAAAAACTTGAAATGTACCAAAGTTGGGTGGACGAAAGAGAATTACGTAAGAAATGCGAGAGAAAAGGCAGAGGAAGTGAAGTTGTGAAAAACTGAGAATTCGAGAGAAAGGAGGAGCGCATAGTAAATGCAAGAAATGAGCGAGAAAAAATGAAATGTAGGAGTAACCTCTTTAATCGCAGTGAGACGAGGCAAAGTACCACACCGGTTGAGTTCAGGACTGAAACAATGGAAGAATATGTGGACTATGGTGGGCAGAAAAGAGAAAGGGACTTAAGTTTGTCGGAGGATAAGGGTGAGAAGAAAGCTAAATACTTTCAAAGGCCTTACAGTGGCAAGATGGAGTGTGAGAGTGGGGAAATGCTGAAAATATTAAAAGGTCTCCCACTAAGAGGCCTGTCAGGGAAGAAGGGTCCACTCGATAATTATTGGAGCAAGCAGGAGTGTCATGGCCCAGGATACACTACGGAGTTCTTCCAGGGGAGTCAAGGAAGGGAGCAGAATGACAGACTGAGGTCAGCAGAGACTGATGCTAATGATCCGGAGCTGTTTGAAATGGAGTTCGGAAAAGGTCTGGACTCTGCTTACGGCCAAGGTAAGGAGGGTAGAAGAGGGACCAGACCCGTCATCGAGGACGACATTGAGAGAGAGTCTTATCTTGTCAGAGGGAGCAGGCGGGGTGTGTCCGGGCCCCAGCTACTGCCCAAGGAAGAAAACAGCGTTACCGCCTATACACCCTCCCCGAGGGGTATGGAAAGACTAGTAGAGGAGTGCTCAACTCCAGGTGGGAATAAACTGTATAGCTTGTTCACACTTAGAGGATCCTAGGGGAAAAAGTTAGGTTGCACTCTTTCCTGCCTTTTACCCATGACTTGAGACTTATCCCGCAGTTAATAGGAACGTATGGCGGGGTGGCAGAAGTGGACTTCTAAGGATCGGCATAACCGGCTACACTTATTGCAGCACTCAGGGTGTTCATCCTTTGGGAGAAAGGTCAGGACTCTTTACGGGTCCTTGAGGACCAAAGGAACCTAATGCTCAGGACCACTTCTTGTCAGTCCTACACTGAGGTTAACGTGATGGTTTTTATAGTTTGCTGTTTAATTGGTTCCTTGATGTTTCCCCAGCTTTCATGTCCCCTCTCCCTTCTTTTCTTGTCTCCACGTTTCCTCTCCTCTCATCCCTCCCTTCTCACCCTCGTTTCCCCCCCCCCGCCTGGGGCGCCGCATTTCCTTTCCCTCTGTTCTCCTTAGGGGGGAAGGTGTGTTGTAATCTCCCTCTTCCTCTCAACCACCCCTCTCCCCTCTCCCCTCTTGGTACAGCCCACTCTGCCTCCGCGAGTGCGTGTTAGAATGTTCGTTGTGAGAGACTGCCGCCAAGCTGGGAGCACCTGTTGTACTTATATCAAATAAACTTAATATTGGAACCCTCAACAGTAGTGAGTTATTACTACACATGCCTTGTCTGTATTGCAGGAGAGAGGCTAGCAATAGAGCGTTCCACTTCCCTGGCAGATTGGCTGGACTGCAATATGCAAGGGCACATGGTGTCCTGGGTTGCACGATGCAAGAGTGCTGACCACCAAGAGCTGAGGCACAGAGTCCTTGGCTTTCAAGATGTAGGGACAAAGTTGTATGGACTTCATCATATTGGGGTACAGTGCCATGCACTAGAAGATCTGGTGATACAATGTGTTGGGCCTAGTAATGTAGTTGCAGCGTGTGCTGGGTTGTAGTATGTATGGGTGCACAGTAAGTTTGGTTCAGGGTTGAACTGGCCTAAGGGGCAATCTGAGAAGGACATGTCAGTGTCTGGGCAGAATTATTGTCTATTTGTGCGCCTTTTGTGGCCTGGTAGGGCAATGTTTACTGTTGATTCCTCTGATTTTCCCACAACACTGCCGGAAGCAAACACAAATATATGTAGACCCCAATACCTTGCAATACACCTTGTCTTTACACGCACAAAACGAACCTGATTTGCATATATGTGCCACTTTTTTGGATATTTGATTTGCTATTGGAACCATTTTTAATTTGGTGCCAGGCCTATTTTCCCTTTTAGTCCGACCGAGGCAGGGCTTCAAGACGTAGGGGCACAGTGTGCTGCCCTTCATAATGTAGGGGAAAAGAGTCCTCACCTTCAAGATGTGGGGAAACAGTACACTGGACATCAAGATATAGGGCTGCGATGTACCAGGCTGAAAGATGAGGTGGCATAACATTTTATATTATGCATTTTTTTGGAGAGCTCACAAAAGCACCCAATATATTTCAAGCTCTAGCACTAACAAGGGCCAAATAGGGTAAGCTGTTGCCTGTGATCTAAACATGTAGAAACCTAAGGAAGTACCCCTTGACTTTTTCATGAAAAGAAATTAGCTTTATATTTCTCAAGAGCAAAGGAAGTGCGTTACATAAGACTGACAACATTTGGAGAACACTCTGCCTCAAACTGCCCTTTTTGAGCCAAACATCAGTAAGTCATTAGATGATTGCACGCTTCTTGTGCAGGACGTCTATGAGAGACGTTTCTGTAGAGATAGTGATGCTCTTCCACAAAGGAAATTCTGGCCTTTAGAGGGAGCAAGTATAGTTGTTTAGCATTGAAGACACGACTTAAAACAAGATGCACCCTCAAATTGTTTGACTACATTGTTCTGCCTAATTTTAGGAAATATAAGCAGAATGTTGGCCATGCCGAGATAAAAGATGTTTTCTTTATCTAGCCTATGTCCTACACAGGCTGCTGTGGAAGTATATTGTCCTGCCTCTTTAAAGTAGGGCACAATAGATTATATTCTATTTTTGTTAAAATATTTTCTTATAAAAATGTTTTTGTGCAATTTCTTCATATTAGCGCATATCTCTTTTACAGTAAAAGCATTACATCTATGATCCACCCTAGCACACCTGTTGTAACAGTCTGATGAAATTTGAAGTTTCCTTTACTAGAGGTGGGAGTGACGTGCTAACATGAGTATTATTTACGAGATGCTTTATCAAAAATATAATGTGCAGATTTTTTTGTTTCAAATTGAAGTGTGTTAAATGCAAAACATTGTGATAGGCAGCCATATTTAAAACCTATAGGCTTTCAACCTAGTAATGAAGCACAATTTGTTTTTTTACTTTACATTACTGAAGACACCATGAATTAATGTGAAGGCCTATTAGTACTAAATGCTTGTTTTTCATTTTATAGGACTACTGTGCACATTGTTTTTCTTCTCTTTGCTGCAGACACTGTAATTTCAGAAGCTGCTGTTTATTAGTTAATGAATAGACAATGATAGTGAAGTTCACATCACAAAAGATGCAGACTTCAGGGAGGATGATTCATGAGAAGACATTTTGGAAAACAAGAAAGGATGTCCCGCAACATTGAAGGACACATGGTTAAAAGACGATCATATTCTGATGAGAAGATTGGGAGTAGCCCTGCTCCCAGGAGCATGCTAAAACCTTATTGGTCCACACGAAGAAGAAAGAATATTAATGTAGCAACATAGAAAATGTGTATTTATATTAGTGTGTGTACCTAGACTAGGCACGGCAGATTGATTGAGCTTTTCACCCATCCTTTTCTTTGACTGAAAGCAGCATCTCATTCTGTTCCCTTTTTCCAGACTCTCTGAGAGGAGACTCTGTACTACGTTACTTACATCTCTTTATGGGAAGCCTCCATTTATTTCTTGATCTGCTGTTATTTGAGCTAAGAATACTTTCCAGTTTAGTCTGCTGAAGCTTGATTCTTATGCTTGAGTCTCTCATCAGAACATTTAACGGGAATCTAAACTGACACCTTTTAATCCTGCTCGCACTGATCTTGACTTAGCTTAGAATAGAGAAGTTTCTTTATGGAAAGCGCTTGCTACATTTCATTGTAGTGATGCTTTATTTTGACTAACTTAATTGACTTACCTAATTACAAAACATTGATTGATTGTTTATGTTAACCGCTAATGGTGAAACTTGGAGAATAATACTTCTATAAAATGATTAATATATAAAAGGTTTGAAAATAAAACGGTTTAAGTCATTCTTAACTCTCCTTATTGATTGAACTACAACAATGATAATAGCTAACAATTTGCATTAACAGCTTCTTACATCTCAGTCAACATCATAGATGTATCGATCTGCTTGCTGGTTTCACAATGATGAGAGTAAGTGACAGGAGAATCCCAAGCTCCAGCAGTTGAAAGTAGATTATGGTTCAGGTTGCAAGACAAGCATGAGCTAATTAGCCTTAGATTAGAAATGCCCATGTTCTTAAGCCCAAAGCCAAAACATAAAGATTGATGGAGTTGCAGTTTTGCAGGCAGAGGAGCATGAGTGAGTATCAATAGAATCATGTGTCACTATTATCTTTGATGAAATGTTGTAATATTGTTGTGCTTAAAAGTAAGTTGGTGCATCAGTAATAAATGTCGAGCAGTTGAAATAGTTGTCAGATTTAAAGTAGTCTAATATCCTGGGATAGATAGATAAACAGATGAAATTTGTGGTGTAAATTCATGAGGTATCATCAAAATTCACAACTGAAGTAGAGACTATAACATTGTTGTCATTGTACTAATAGTGATTGGTGTTTGTAAAGCTCATTGCGCAAAGTGGAAGCTACATCAGTTAGAGTGATTTCTTGCAGGGAGCTAATAAAGGTCAAGTACCGTTGTCCCTAAAAAGTCATCAGTAAATCAAGGAGGCATGTTCCTAGAGAAAAGGAGAAACGGGAGCTAGGATGGAAGTGGATAACCCCAGGGAATCCTTGTAATACTTTCTTTCTTGGTGCCCTCACACATAACAATGGATGTCATGCTTTATCATAGGGCGTGCTCCTCTTCGGTTTTTAGCCATAATGATGAGAGTGTGTGTGAGGATGTGCGATGTGTAGGGCAGAGGCAGTGTAGATAAAGTGTTAAGCAAACCCAATTACATTTGTCTAAGGGATACTGTATTATTTTAATATGATGGTTCTCTTGGCAGAGATAAACTCAATGAGAAGGAGGGTACCTGAAGGGTTCAATGGGACAAGATAGCCTAATGTGTAAATATGTTCAACATTTTTCAGACCTGTTGGTCCAGCCGGATCCGTGGCATTTCTTCAGGACCTAAAAGATCCCTACCCTGCACCTAAAGAGGAATGTGTAGTGCTGGGTACTCCCCTGTTAGGAGAGCACCTTGATATATGATTGCCCAACCAAGATAGAGAGTGGTAAAACATTAAAAACAGATTTCATAGTGTTTGTAAGTATATGTTGCTTGGTTAGGAATACTGATCACTCAAGTCTCCTCGTGGTAGACATACTCATGCCTAAAAAAAGTGCTAAAAGGTCAGATGCTCAATGGGAAGAAGAACAGCAAAGCTGGAGAAAATATATAATTGACGGAGTTAGAATGTATCCAGTTAAAACCAGAGATAAGGTAAAAAAGAACCGGAAACAGGGAAATGATGAAGAAGCTGAAAAGTAAACAGATACAGATACAGATTCTGGAGATGATATTTGGGATGCTCTATTGGCTTTGCGGCAACCACCACATGTAGCCCCTACAACAAATATTTAGAGTGATACAACCTCCCATGCTACAGTGGCTACAGCCCCAGTTAAACCGTGTATAACTCAGATTAAGAGACAAGTTCCAGAACTTGAAATTGTGACTGCACTTGTTGAAGTGACTCATACTGTTATACCTCCAGGTGTTACTGTTCCAATTGTGACTGCTCCTGTACCAGTATCACAAGTTTTAACAGCACAGACATTGGCAAGGCCAATGACGACAGCCCCATTAAACATTGTGCCAGATATTGAAGCTCAAGGAAGTGTAGGAGGAGGAGCTGTCACTGGGTTCATCCCAGCATTGCAGAATTCACAGATTGTTGCTTGAACGTCACCGTAAAATGTTTAATCATTAAGAGGAGGAAGGAGGAGTGTCTTTAGGATGCCTATTGCACAGGGAGAGACAAGACAGTTTAAGAACAGGACCAAAGACCAGTACGCACATACAGCAGAAAGTTATTTGTTGTCAGACAAAATCCCTAGATGAAATCCTAAGGTATGCAAAACACTGTAGTGATGAGCAAGAATTGAAGTGAAAAAGACTGAAGGAGAAATGTATGCTTGCACAGACAAAGCTGCAAAGAACGTAACTTCGAATCTGTCATTCAGAGGGAAATTTAGAGGAATGCAAGGTGTTGGATTTCAAGCTGGAGGTTAGCTTTCCCAAGGAGCAGTTGGTGTTTCACAGGGCAGAGGTAGAGGTGCTCTGATTGATACACATTCTAATGACATTGTAACATTGAATCAGGTGAATCTTTCTCATTATTGCAACAAGATTGGGCATTGAACGATGGAGTGTAGGCAGAATACAGATAGAGTGAGTGGTGATGGGCAAATGCCGGGAGCAAACCAAATACAGTTGCAGAATATTCCAGTTCAAGTGTCTGTACAAGGAATGTAAATGTCAGTGCAGTCTACAATGCTATAATGCAGGTTCTGCAAGCTCCAATGGCCCCACAGAAGATGGGAAATGCTAGCTTTAATATGAATCCAGTACTAAGTGCAAATCCAAATCTATTTCAAAACCAGAACCCATTCCAACAATTCTCCAAAATATTAATTCTGACAATTCCCAATGAAGGTGCCAGAGGGAGGGGAAAGATTATGTAATTGGCACAGTCTTGGAGGTAGGAAAAGTTAATGGCCTCCAAATGTCCTTTCTTACTGACACCAGAGCTTCTCGATCCACTGTTAGAACAGCTGAAGTCCAAGACTTACCCCTTTAGGGAAAGAAGATCCAAGTTGCAGGAGTTACAAATAAAAAATGCTATTTCAGTAAAAGTGCCTGTAAAATAGGTTATTTTGAAGAAAATCATCAATTTGTAATTTGTGATTCTAGTCCTGTAAAGCTGTTATGAAGGGATCGTTTGTGCCATTTACTGCTCATCAGATGGTGTTGAAATCAAAACGTATGATGACGATGTTGAGTTTAAAATGGCCCAACAGCTGTAGGATTATACCCAGTGAGACCAGTTGAGGATTGACCTCCTGATTTCAAGGATACAGTGAATCAAGAGGTACAGGACTTTACAGGAAAGGGTATCGTACTGATCAAAAGTGTAGAACCTGTCTGAATCGCAGTAAGGCAAAAGCAATTTACCCAAGAACACTACATTATAATTTGACACCAGAGAAATTTCCAGAAATAACACCAAGGATTGAGAATAAGCTAAAATAGGGATCTTGAAATGATATGGTAAGTTGCCCTTGCAATTCACCTATTATAGGGTTACAGATATCCAATGAGAAATATCGGATTGTAAAGCATCTTCGAAAGATTAATAACATAGTTCCATGTTGTTCTCATGGTGCCAAATCCAGCAACACAACTTTTACAGACTGCTTGCACTGCAGATTGGTTTACAGTTGTGGATCTCTGTCAAGCTTTCCTCTCCGTTCCATTGCATGAGGACAGCCCATACTTGTTTCCATTTGTGTTTAGAGATAGAGTTTTGGTATGGTGCTAACTTTTCCAAGAGTATACAGAGAGTCACTCAAACTTTAATTAGATCTTGAAAAAGAATCTTGAAACTCTGCAGATGCCTTGCAATTCAATTCCCGTACAGTACATTGATGACCTACTTTTGGCATCAAATACACAAGAAGCTTGCAAACAGGATTCCACTGCTCTACTTAATCATTTGGCTGAGAATGAACTTAAAATGTCCCCCTCCATGCAAGCTGCAATATTACTATATGGGACATATAATTGCGAAAGTAAATAAAAAGGTGTCACAAGAGAGAGTTGAAATTATTCTGACAATGAATCCACCAAGAACTCACAGAAGAGTCAGAATGTCCCTGGAATGCTTGGCTACTGTGGATATCAAACTTCTCTGTCGTGCCCTGGCACTATCAATGCCGGATTACAGTAAAATGTTCATCTTGTTTTGCAGTGAGAGGGAGGGCTGCACTCTTTCAGTGCTTACTCAGATGCATGTAGATTAACAAAGACAATTGACATATTTTTTTACTACTCTTGACCCTGTTGACGCAAGATTGCCTGGCTGCCTTAAAGCAGTTATGGCAGTTGTTGTCAGTATTGTGAGATGTGAGAGCATAGTGATGGGACATCCTCTTACAGTGATGGTTCCTCACTCAGTGGAGATTGTGCTCAATTGAACGAAAATACAGTTTTTGAAAAATAGCTGATTAACAACACTTCAACAGATATTTGCTCCTGAGAATGTGGTGCTCACGAGATGCTGCATAATGAATCCAGCTACCGTATTACCCACTCCTGAAAATGAAACTGATAGGGATGTAGTTGAACATGTTTATCTAGATGTTACAAACTTATTCACTAAGCCAAGACCAGACATAAAAGATTAACATCTTGATGGGCCTAATTTTGTCATCTTTGTTGATAGCTCATGTTTAAGAAACAATGATAGAACTTTGGGAGCAGCCTGTGCGGCTTGCACAATTCAAGAAGTAGCAGAAGCTTCATGACTTTGAAGTGTTACCTCGGCGCAAGTAGCAGAATTGATTGCCCTTATGGGAGCATGTTGCCTTTTAGCACAAACAAAAATGACTATATTTATAGATAGTCAGGATGGCTTTGGTGTGGTCCATGAATTTGGACAGTTATGGTCACAAAGGGGATTCATGACATCTTCAGGACCCCCCTAAGAAATGGGGAATATGTAAAAGACGTGTTGGATACATTGCAATTGCCTCAGGAAATTTGAGTGATTAAGTGTGCTGCACAGAGAACTGGCAAGCATTATGGCACCTTCGGAAACCAATATGCAGATGAAGTTGCCCGGTATTGTGTACTTGTGAGTTACACATTTAATGAAGATTACACAAATAAATCTGATGAGGACACTGCTGTCTCTATGTTGTTATCAGTAGCTGGCACTTGGGAATAGATTAAAAGATTGTGGAAGAGGTTTCAGAAGCAGAAGAACAAGGTTGGATCAGAACAGGTTGTGTTAAGGATGAGAATGGCATTTGGGTTTCAGCTGACGGAATACCTGTGTTGCCAGACAGTTTGTGGCTCCCCATGACACAATATTTCCATGGTCCTGCACACATTGAGAGGGATGCAGTGGTTAGGTTGTTTAGACAGAATTAGTTCAACCCCTGATTCACAGTTCTAGCAGACAAATTGTGCCACAGATGAATGTAGGAAGAACATTAGTAACCCTGAGCCATGTAGGAAGATCTGGTGGACCATTCAATAGGATGCAGTTGGACTTTATCGAGATGCCTATATGAAACATGCTAAGATACCCAACACAGAGAAATAACATTCTCACTGTAGCTAAATTGCTGTTGTGTGAATTGATACCTAGGTGCGGATTTCCAGTTTCTCTAGAGTCAGACTGAAGGAGATGATTTTAATATTGAGGTCTTCAGAATGCGGTGCGTGGCTCTTCCACTGGAACAGAGATTAAACTGTAGCTATCGTCCTGAGGCTTCAGGGATACTGGAGCAAGTACATTGAATGACCAATTGGCCAAGCTTTGCGCTTCCACTTCTCTTAAATGTCCAGATGCATCAGCACTGGTTCTGATGGATCTACAAAGTACTCCTGACAGGAGAAGAGGATTATCATCTCATGAAATCCTCATGTGACGTGCAATGAGACTGCCTGCTGTACCTGCAATTACACTTGTGAACATCACAGATGACATGATTCTCGATTACTGCAAAGGACTAGCTGGCATGGTGCTCCCTGCTTCTCACCAGGTTGCAGCTGCCACTGCCAATCCAGATCAGGAGTAGTGCTATGATCTTAGTCCCGGTGACTGAATTTTGATGAAGAAGCATGTGCGGAAATCCTGTTCGAGCAAGGCTCCTACAAAGTCATTATGATCTCAAACCCTGCTGTAAAATGTATTGTGATAACTATTTGGGTGCATGCATCACACACTCAGAGAGTAAGATGTCCACGTGAAGAATAGTGTTCTTTGTGCCAGGTAAGAGAGCATAGGTGACAGCACATTCAGAAGAATAAGAAAGGGGTGAAGAACAGCTTGATCTTACACAAGATCAAGTTCCTGAAATATCGCAGAGTGGCGTAGAAGTACCCTCCGAAGAAACTGTTGAAGTTTCACAAAGACAGTTGAATGATCTAGATGAAGGAACATGTGTGAGAAAAAATTAAAAATCTGGAGTTTTGAATGTACAAGTACTAAAATCCAATTGAGATCAATTGTGTTAATCGAATGTATACCACCTACAATCATCGAAGGAACAAATTCTAGCGGTATAAGTGACACAGTAGAGGATCAGCAGAAACTAAAGAAATCTGAAAGTGCAAGAGTACCATACCATGTCAAAGGTATTCAGCACCTGGATGGACTTACTGTTTGAGAAATGTGCCAAGTGGATCAAATCAAAGTCCAGATGAATTGAGCTTCAATATGTTTAAGCCTCCATGACATGCCACAGTGACAAACAACATTGATTAAAATGAAATATTTTAAGCAAATATTGTAATTGAGAACATGATAAAGATTATTATTTTAACTTGATACGGAAAGGAGCTTCAATGACTAATGATTGTGTTAAAACTCAAGAAGTAAAAAAGACTGAAATAATAAAACAAACTACTAAAACAATTAAGAAGAATTGAAAAGAATTCCCTAGACCCAAGGTTGCAGCAGAAGAGTACGGAATGCATTTAGAAGAAGATGGAATAGGGTTAGGAATGACTCATGAAGATTCTCATATATAAGCTGAATTAAGTAACTGCAAGTACATTTTTGAAAAGGTTTTGCTCTTTGCGCAGGTTAAAGTTAAGGCAGAGAATCGAAATCTGCTTGCTTCAATATTCTACTGAAGGTCTAACTGTAGAGAAACATGTATTTCCTTACCAAAACTAGATGTAGGATCATTGTAGGTGTCACTTTAATAGTTGTATTTATAGTAATCATAACATAGTTCGACTCAATTTTATGCCAGCGTTGGAGATGCCTGTACCCACACCTGAACTACAAAATCTGCACACACAATTGATAAAACAAAATTGAAAGCTTCATTTGCAGACTATTTGAAAGAAGAGTCTCGGCTAATGTTTATTTGAGATTAGTTCAGGAATACACACATGCTTCATATGCCAAATATTGCTACCTTTGCACACATTGACTTTCTTGAGCCACAGATGAGTTGACACATCATCACATCCTGCTGTCATATGCATTTACATGTAGCATACTGCTTAGATTATTTAATAGAAAGGAATGTTTTGAATATTATTTTTCCAATTATGACATTATTTTTTTCAAAAGTACCCCTTTAAAAAAGTATGAATTTGCACCCACAGACAAAAGACCAAGACACTGGATAACATTTCTTTAGATCACCCACAGTTATAGACACTGTCCAGGCATACCAAAATAGTTTGATATGTTTGATGAAAACCTTAGAAAAGATACACATTTTGACATTAGAGCACAGGAGAGCTTAGATCTTTCATATTAAAACAAAGATGGCATTTATAAGAATGTTTGGAAGAAGAAGATGAATGGAAAAAGAAAATGGTATATCCAAAGTTGAAATTAGACAGTCAACAGAAAGAGAAAATATGTGTTTACAAAAGAAGAAATCAATTTTGAAAAGGCACATTGGGATCAGTAGTTGTGAACACACATCTGAAGTTTTGGGAGGACCTGTTCAAATGCTTACACGAGTAGAAGCAGGCATTCCATGGGCTAATTTTGTTTGTGTCCAGTTACACGGTGATTGGGAAGGTATTTGGTATTTAGTGTTAGTGTTTCCTTAAATGTATCATGTACATAGTATAGATGCTTTGACCATGACATCATCTCATAGACATATATGAAGTGTTTATGATGGAACACAATTTGTGGGAGACATCTTTGGAGCAATCGTTCCACCTGTAGGAGTAGTGTCAAATAATGCAAAGATGAGAAAGCATTCAACAGTAGTGGAGAAATTAGCAACTGGTACATCTGGTTCTTTGCTTGGCTGGTAGCACAAAATTAGTGGCTCTTAGATCAAGGGTTTGCAAGATTGATTAGCTTTCGAAATTGTGCTGGCAATAGTTAAGAATGATAGAAGAGTTCACAAAGAACATTTCTGACCGGAAATTTGAACTAGAACCATTAGAAACGACTAGTGTATTTAAAAAATTGAGGTAAAGGAGTTCTGCTATTAGTTGCTGGTTTGCAACAGTAGGAGGAGAACTTGTTAGAGCTATTTAGAAACCTGCACTTATTATATGTATTTTTTGATAACTTCATATGCTTTATATAACATAGTTAGATGCTGTCAAACAGAAGAATGAATGAAGAAGGAAACAGAGACATTAGAAGCGAATTAGAATTGAAAGAGAAAAAGAATAGAGAATGCAAGAAACTGAGAGATCTTGGGAAAAAATAAAACTGGAAAAGAAGGCTGAACTGAGAGTAAAAGTGTACTTTAAAGATTCATTTGTGAAGAAATTGTGATGGTTGATCAACCATCAGAGGGATGAAACTGCTAATGGAAATATTATTCACAAAATCCTTTAATAAAAATATAATGTGCAGAATTGTTGGTTAAAACTAGTGTGTTCAATGCGAAAATTGTAGCTGGCAACCAAAACCTATAGGCCTATAACCTAGTAATGAAGCATGGATTTTTTTTAGTTGACAGTACTGAACACGCCATGCTTTAATGTGAAGGCCCATTAATACTAAAATGCTTTTTTTCAATTTAAATGACTATTGTGCAAGTTGTTTTTCTTCTTTTTCGTGCAGAAGTTGCAATTTCAGAAGCTACTGTTTATTAGTTAATGAATGTTTTATTAGCCGACCAATAATGAGGTTCTCACCGCAAAAGATGTAGATGACAGGGAGGATGATTAATGGGAAGACTTTTTGGAAAACAAGCAAGCATGTGCCACAACATTCAAGGACATCTGGTTAAAAGACAACTGCATTCTGGTGTGAAGATGGGGAGTCGACTTTGAGCATACTGAAATCTTATTGGTCAACATGAAGAAGAAAGAATATTAATGTTGCAACATAGAAAACATGTGATTATAATATTGTGTATTCCTGGAATAGGCAGGGCTTTTATTGAGATTTTCACACATCCTTTTGTTAGACCGAGAGCAGCATCTCAGTCTGTTCCACTTTCCCAGAATCTCTGAGAGGAGACTCTGTACTATGTTTCTTGGACATCTCTTTATGAGAAGTCAGTTTCTTTCTTGTACTGCTGCTATTGGAGCTGAGGATACCTTCCAACTTATTCTTCAGAAGTCTTGTGCTTATGCTTGAGTCTCTCATCAGAACTCTTCATTGTTCATGTGTTTCTAAACTGACACCTTTTAATCCTTCTTGCATTGATCTTGACTTTGCTCAGAATAGCGAAGTTATTTTATGGAATGCACTTTTTACATTTTATTGCATTGATGCTTTATTTTGACTTACTGATTTGGCTTACCTTATTACTAAATATTGATTGATTATGTTAACCTTTAATGGTGGAACTTGGAGAATATTCTTTCAATAAAGGAATGAATAACTAAAGATTTGAAAATAATACTGTTCAACTCATACATAAATCTCATTATTGATTGAACTAAAAGTAGTGATAATTGATAACAATTTGTATTGACTTTAGTTCCTTACATCCCAGCTGACATTAAAGATACATCGACCTGTACTTGGGATTCATGGTGATAAGAGTAAGTGACAGGGGAACCCATGCTCCAGCACATGTTAAACATCGTATTACATCATACTAACAGTAACAAAGAGACAAAAGGAAACAACTGTACATAACTTATAACACCTCAAACAAGGGGAATCAAAAACAGTGCCTCACCCATTTTGGGTAATCAGCCCAAGTAGGATCAAGGTGTGTGTGGTACAGATGACAGTCCCAACATTGTCCGGCTATTGAAGGGTATGCCAGTCACATCCCCTTCCTTTGATTTCTAGTACCCACCCATGTTAGCAGTACCACCCTGGATTGCATATACCATTCCTCCCACAGCTGTAAGTGCAGAGTGAGTGTGCAAATCTGTATTCATATGTAAATCATGTTAATCCCTTCATGGTGGCTTATCAGCCAATTTAGCCTCCAGTGTAGTGATGTGTCCCTAGAGATCCCCACCAGCGATCTGCCCCTCTGCTTGCACTGTGAGTTGATTGCATCTAACTCAACTCTCACATATTTCTGTAAGCCATGCAGCCAGCAACCGATCTATAGTACAGTGTAAGATTTCCATGATATTGCCACTTGTCTTTTAAATAATATACGTGCCAGGTCCACAAAGCGACAGTCATATTTATTTGTTTTTGGTCCTGGACATTAGGCCCAACATACATATTTGTGATTCCATACTCCTAACACTTCAAATAAAACCTCTCCCACTTGCAGTCATGCCTGTGCTATGTTCTTCTACTCCAGTACCATGTGAAAGTAATATGTGTCAGCTGCCAAAACTGGGACTGTGCGATGAGGCACCAGGGTGCATGTGCCCTATGTGCTTTGGAGTAAGGTAAGTTTGATAAAGGAAGTTAAACTATGTAAAATTCAGCCTGGGGTTTCTTGATATCTTTTTACGTGTTTTGTGGCAGCAGCCCACTGCTTCTCAGAAACAAAAAAGCCTGAGCTGACTGACCAGTGGTACCTAATGTCTTTGCATTTGCGTGAGAAACCCAATGCCACATACAGGAGCGATACAACTCACCTCCTATTCCCATGTGACATTATATGCTTCAGAATACCAGATGTACCAGGTTCAGTCAGCCCCTATAGCAGTTTCAGAGTGGCAGTCAAGGTGTTGGGTGCAAGGAAGTTTCCCAGCCAATCCCATAATCATCTACCAGCTTTGTGAATTTCTGGAGAATAACCTGACCATATAGATCTCTCCTATATTGAACCAGGAACATTTATCAAATGATGCACCAACTTCAATGAGGGCAGGGACTGACCACAATGTTATCTACAGGGTATAGGCTGCGAGCATCACCTTGGGTTGTACGTTTTTGCACCAGCAAACCTTTGACAATGCAGTCAATCACCTATATGTGGGAAAGATTGTGACGTAGGCAATAACCATTCTCCTTCCAACTCATTCAGTAAGTCAGAGCAGTGCAGGTATCATATGTATTTCTGAGAAAAGGCATTTTTAAATATCACCAGTAACGCCGAAAACATATATACCAGACGTGGTAGCACCAACGTCTCTGCTATTGCCATTCATCCCATTGGAGACAGTAGAAGGGCGGTCCACAGGGGCAGTGACTATCAAACTGCAACAAGAACCTGTCCAAATTACCATTCATAAGCTTGTCTTCTGAGTAGGAAATATTCAAACCTAGATATTTAAATGTATCACCACATCATGCCTGAGAAGAAACAGGAATGCTGTCCGGCCTACCATTACACCCAGGTCTAAGACAGAACAGACAGAATTTAGCCCTATTTATGATATCCCATCAAACTCATTTAGTACTTCCATTAATCCGGTAAGTAGCTCTGAAGGCTTATGAAAAAAAATCAACTTGTCATCCGCATAGAGAGAGACTATGTACTAGTTATGATTAGGGCTCCCGGTTTTCCGTTTAAACGGATTTTTACATATAAATACAAAAACAATTTTTCCTTTGTCTGTATTTATATGTAAAAACGGTAAAATACTAGTAAATTTTGCTAGGCGGCAGTGCTTCAGCCCAGAGTTGCCACGCGCCTGGTCCTTTTGTTGCTGCCCCAGCCTTTGTTTTAAATTTGGCATGTATTTATGTGGCCTCAGGTGACAGATTAATGGCACGCAACGCCCAATGGATTAAAGAGCTTCAGACACCCCTGCCTCCCCCCCGTGTGTGTGTCAGCCCGGCAGAGACAGCTTCGCGGCAACACACACACAGTGGCACCAGAGTACTTCACAGGTCGTTAAAAGACCATTTATTTGCTAACGAGGCTTTCTTGTGTGTTCTCACCCCTTCTAAGCGTCCCTGCAGCTCCGCCCTGCAATTTGAATCTTGGGGTCAACTATTTCAAGTCTTTTATCATGACTTGCAGACCTCACAGTACGAAAGCAAAAACCTTTTTTACGGGGAAATCAGCTTTGGAGACAGAGAATGATTTTAACTATTTAGGGCTCTTCTTCGCTCTTCTCTTGCATGGAACTCACTTTTAACCGCCAGAGCACAATAATTTAATAGGCACATTGAGGCAATCTTCAGATTTTCCCACAGGCTCGGACAGAAATCAACGAAAGAATTGCTTAACTTGAACAAAACCAATTGGATTTCTGCAGGGTCATATGGAGCAGGTCTATGGGGGTATGCACACACAAACATTCTCCAGAGGATAGAATTGAGAACCCATAGGGAAGGCCTAGTTTTTCTACAGAACATTTCTGCAAAAGAAACATGCTCTGGAGTGCTACATTTTATGAGAAGGGCATTAGTTATTAGAAAAAGGTATGAGGTCATCCTTCTGTGATCGTTGCATTAACCCTGCTCCGAACTAGCTGTTGCATAGATATTTTATAATTTTAGCTTCTTATAATTTATAAACTTTTACTTATTGAATGTTGTAGGGGTCTTATTACTATGCTATCTCTACCACATAAGTTCTCCAATGGTCGCTGTAACGCTATTTTAACAATTTTACTTTTTAGCTGGAAAAGCATTATTTATTTATTTTATGCATTATATGTGCTCTTTTTATTGTCTTTCATGGTTCACTCCGAATAAAGATTTGATTCAGTCAGACTCAGGGACCACGTTGCAGCTGCTGATGAGCCACTACCAGTATTTGACTTGAGTTAATTTAAACCTATGGGCTTTGAAATGTTTTTCTTAAAGTTCCTAGAAGAGTCTGTTGTGAGGGAAAAGAAGAAAGCCAAGCGGGATTGCACAGGATTTAAGACAGATTTGCATTTGAATCTACTTAAATCTAGTTAGGAGGCTGCCAGCGAGGAGGATGGTAGTAGAGAGTCAGCTAGTGAGGAGGAAGGCAGCGAGGTTTGTTGTTCCCTCAGCTCTTGTGTCCGTGTACAAGCAGTTGCACAAGTGTTTTTGGCGACTGAAATAAATGTGGAAAAATACTAGGTGCAGCGTCGTCTTTTGCTTGTGGCAAAAATAAATGCGGATAAATACAGAAAAAATGCCCCCAAAATAAATATGGATAAATACAGACGGAAATGGCAAAAAAATAAATACCATAAAACCGGGAGCCCTAGTTATGATATGCTCGTTGCCCCAATCAGTGGCTCTCTTTTGCAAGACATACACTAGCAGCTTCATTGTCAAGGTAGAAATAGAGAGGGCTATGGTCACCCCAGTCGTACTTGTCTGAATACACAAAATTATCTGAGATAACCTGCGCTGTATGTTCTCTTACAGTGGGGTTAGAATAAGGTAAGCGCACCCAGCCTAGAAACTCTTGGCCCAATGCCCTTTTTGTAAGAAAGGTCCATTATGTAGGGCCAGCTTAGAGTCTCAAAAGCTTTTTTTGATATCGAGAAACACCTCTACTGGGTTCCCGATGGTGCATTTTGCTATATCTATATGAACAATTAGGGACCTAAGATTTGGGATAATTCCATTCTGTGTTTTGACAAAATATTGAGTTGCAAATATCAGGAGGAACAAATATAGGGGGAAATATTGCACACACAAAAATAGCATGATGCAAAAATATTGTTGTCAAGAATATTGCTACTTCAGAAAAGTAATATCATTTTTAATAATATTGTTGTTTTTAATATCATTTTCAATAATTAAATTGTACATAATATTGTTTTAAAATAATTGTTGTTTGTTTAGGTTCATATATTAATTTTACCTGTTACTGTTATTTATATACAAATTTTCTTAAATACAGTTTTCAGTTTTAAGTGATTTAGAATTGTTTTATATAAATGTTAATGGTAATGTATAATGTCTTAGTGAGTTGTTGGCATTGTAGGAGTGTAGGGTGGGAAGGTAATGAAGCTTTAACAATTAAAAATGTAATACTACTTATTGAATTGATTATTAACTAAGTAAATTGTACAATAATTATATATTTTTGTATGTTTTAGGTGTCGGCTGCTGTGTTTGTAGGGGTATAGGTTGGGATGTTAAATAATTAATTAATTTAAATTAAGAATTAACTATTAATTGCTATTTATATTAAATTATTTAATTGATTCTCCATTATGTAAATTGTGGTACACTTATTTATTTGAGTTACTTTTTGTTGCCGGATGCTGGCTTTGTAGGGGTTTAATGTAGTAAGTAAATTAAGTAATAATTAATCAACAATGAATAAACCAGTGATTTAATATGTAAGAAATGGAACACTTCTTTTTTTAGTTATATTTTAGGTGCAGACTGCTAGGTTCGTAGGGGTTCAGGGAGGGAAGTTAATTAAATAGTTAATACTTGAACAACAATTATTTATAAAATTATTTTTGTAAGTAATTATGTAAATCGAATAATTATTGTAGTTTTTTAAATATATATATATTGTTTATGTTAATTAATATATTTTTTATTTAAAGATTGTTATTTTCTTCTACATTCTTGGGGTTATAAGTATTTTTCCTATTCTTGCTTAGACTTCAGTCGGAATAGTAAAATTAACATATTTGCGGTTCAACACTTTCCTATTGTATACACTGGAGTGGGAATAGTATATTTGACACCTCCAAAGTCCAACACTTTCTCTACTGTTGTACTGACTGGAGTAGGAATAGTAAATCTAACTCCTTCAAAATCTAACACTTTCCTTACTCTTGCAGGGATGGGAGTGCGAATAGTAGATTTCACCCCTCCAAAATCCAATGCTTTCCTTGCTGTTGCATAGACTGGAGTGGGAATAGTAAATTTCCATCCAAAGTCTAACACTTTCCAAGCTATTGTGCTGTTTGAAGTGGGAATAATAAATTTCACTACTCTGAAATCCAATGCTTTTCCTATTGTTGCATTGTTTGGAGTGGAAATAGTATATTTAATCTCTCCAAAGTCCAGCACTTTCCCTACTGTTGTGTAGAATAGAATGTGATACTAAATTTCACTCCTCCGAAATCCAATGGTTTTCCTACTGTTGCTTAGACAGGTGTGGAAATAATAAAGGTCACCCTCCGTAGTCTAATGCTTTCTCGACTGTTACACTGACTGGAGTAGGAATAGTAAATCTAACTCCTCTGAAGTCCAACACTTACCCTATTATTGTGGTAACTGGAGTAGGAATACTAAATCTAACCCCTAGGAAGTCCATCATGTTTCTAACTGTTGCATAAACTAGAGTGGGTATAGTGCATTCATTATTCTTAGACTTTTGTAGTTTTATAATATTGGTTAAATAGATCTAGAGCATTAATTGTTTAATTTTGTCGAAATGTCCTTTATTTGTTTTTATTTTAAAATGTATGTTAATGATTATAGTTTTTTGTACATTTGTTTTTTTGGTATGTATATTTTATATATATATATATATATATATGTATATATATATATATATATATATATATATATATATATATATATATATACATATATATATATATATATATATATACACATCTATATATATTTATACATATATATAAACGATGTAACATAATTAGTACAAATATTTATTACTATTTTGAATGTATTACTACGAATATACATACACACATATTTTCATATTAATACATTTAGAATATGTAAAAATACACCGTTTAATAGGTTTGTCAACATATATATAATATATAGATGTATATTCTTATCAATTACTATAAAATATAACAAAAGTAATATAATGTCAAATAAATAGTTTGATTAATTATGTTACTATGTATGTATATATATATATGTGTATATATATATATATATATATATATGAATACAAACATACACATAAGTGTTTGTGTTTATATTAGTATATATTTATATGTAGCATTAAATATTAATGGAATATATTTAATTTACATTATAATACATTTATATATCAAAATATTTAACATTTACTCCTTTGAATTCTATTTATAATACAAAATCATTTTGGTTATTTTTTACTATATCCTCAGGATGCTGCGGAGGTTTCTTCCCCTGTTGTCGGAGGAGCACAGGAGGCTGACGGTACAGGCTCTTATTGGGTCCAGGTTAGATTATTCTAACATCCTCTACTTAGGCCTTCCAGAATACTTGCTGCAGCGGCTCCAAGTGGTGCAGAACGCGGCCGCAAGAGCCATTTTTGGCTTAAACAGGCGGGCGAGTGCAACGGGGCTGTTGAAGACCTTGCACTGGCTTCCAGTCCGGAAACGGATTGCCTTTAAGGCTCTGACCCTGGCCTATAAGGCCCTCCATGTGGTGGGGGCAAAATATCTTCAAAAGAGAATGACTTTTTACCATCCAACTCGCTCCTTGAGGTCTGAGTCTCTATTTTTGGCGGTCGTCCCGCGAGTCAAGAGAGCCTGCGTGGGTGGCCGCTCCTTTGGCCTACTTGCACCGCGGCTGTGGAACTCCCTGCCGCTCTCGCTGCGGGAAGCAACCAGCTTACTGGCCTTCAGAAAGGATCTTAAGACGTGGCTGTTCACTCAGTAGACCTTGCTTTGTGTGTTTTTCTGGTTTTATTGTTTGTCCCCCTCTTTTAACGTGTTATGTTATTATGATGCAGCTCTCCTTTACCTAAAGCGCCGGGATACTCTTTTTGAGTCGCCGTGCGCTATACAAAAGATTAAATAACATAACATAACATAACTATATTAGTGTCAACGATATTTTTTTCTGATATTTTTGTACTTATTATTAAAAGCATAGGGACATAACATTTTGGTGAACGATAATTTTGAACCAATATTTTAGTCAATCAATATAGTTTACTTTGATATTGTGTAAGTGATCCATCCATTCTGATGCGGATAGATCAGCGTCTGGATCGCCAGCATCAGCCTATTGGCTATATGCGGCTCAGTATTTTGCAATCCTGGTTTAGTGGTTAACAATGACAGCGGCTTGTACGACCTTACATCCAATGGGCCCCTGCCCATCGTAGTCTAAACCACTTACTATTGTCCCAAGCTCCGTCTCCTTCTGGTAGACTGACAAAAGTTGGCAGACTACAATAGTACTGAAAGAGGTTTAAAATTCTATGGGCAAGTCACCTGTGGCCATGGTCTCATTATGCACCATTAATATAATGGCAGAATGCACCTCCTCTATCTGGATTGGGCCCTCTAAAATTGAATATTGCAGAGGGTCAATCTGAGGTAGTGTGATCCCATTCATATAAGTTTGTATCTCAGTCTTAGTAGCACTGTGGCTTGCTGTGGAAAGCGTCCTATAGTAGTCTACAAACACATCACGTATTATTTGCTCAGTGTCGGCCATCCCACCAGCTTCAGTACTAATTACCCCAGTTAGTGTCCTACGTGACTCGTATTGATGAGCCAGGGGGGAAGCCTGCCCGACCTATTGCCCTCAGCATGCTGCCTTGCAAGGTATTCCTTATAGTCTCTTCTAACCAGGCTTTCGGGTAATTTTGAGGTGTTTCCGTCTTAGTACAGTGAAATGCTGTCCCACCTGTGGGTGGGACAGTAGTTGGGTTTCCGCTTCCTAAATGTTCTATTCCTTGGAAAGAAGGTTCTTAATTAGTACATGTTTGAGACTCCAGGTTTAATTAATGCAGTGTCCTCTTACAACCACCTTGAAAGTCTCCCACTCCACCCTGCATTTCTGTTGAAATATTACATAATGTATGTTCCCAGCATCTCCCTAAACAGGACTTCAGCAGCATCACTGGTCGCAATTTTCATGTGGGAATCTTAGCTCTACCCTTCCCCCAGGACATAATCAATTTAAGTGTGTTGTGGTCAGACAATGTGTGACCCAGGTATTCCATATCCACCAACTTATCACACAATGCATCACTGGATACAATGTAGTTGGTGGACTGGCGAGTAAAAGGAATACTTCTTGGATTTGGGGTGCATAAGTCTCCATATCTCATATTCTCCAGTCACTTTCGGGAGTGTTGTGTCACTTTGATCGCTAAAGTGTTCAGCAGTTGTGAACTGTAGCGGTAATTTGCAGTGTCATGTATGTAATTAAAATCACCTGACAAAGAATCTGGACCTGCCAATCCTGTAAAATTGCTGGAGACAACATGCTAAAAAAAGGAATTTGATTGACATTTGGGGCATACAGTGCTCCAGCTGTGAAAGTCCTACCATCCTGCCAAATTTCCACAAATTATCTACCTTAGGTTGATAATTTTGTGGGACAATACATAGGAGACTCCTGACACTATATACACTAGTGTGTCCATTGCAAATGCAGAATATGTAGTGCTGAAAATCTTACCTCTCTGGTGTTTTGCTACTTTGTGAAGTTCCAGGGCCTCTGGGGTGTGTTTCCTGAAGGCAGACCATATGTATGTCACTGAACTTCACGTATGTGAGTAGACTCTGTGTTTTATGGGAGGGGCCAGCCTAGTTTTTACCACGGAAAAAAATGTTTATGACATAGGAATGTTAATCCTGGGCCCCTAGGAGCCTGGAGACTCCTGTTCATTCATTCCACACATCTCATTGCCACAATCCAGTGCTGTTCCAACACTCACAGCCAAGTCATTGGTGTGTGACACTGTCACATGGATCCCCAGAAATATAAAATTCAACCTCCAACTGCCACATCCATGCAGAAGACACGACTTTGACCTCCGGACCCCAAACCCCAATCAACATATAAAGTCAATTATCATTCACAAGGCTTTCCATGATGTTCATGGATGTGTGGAATGTGGAATACAACCCTCACGGCGCGTCATAGGGCCCACTCCTAAGTTCTGCTCACTCCTCAGATCTCTCAGTATGTAACTTGCCGCATTCTAGAAGTCAAATCTTATCCCACCTTCCATCTCAGTACCTCCCTATGGCCCGCAAGAACAGTTTAAGGATACTGAGTCAAATATGTATGTTTTCTACATCAAACAATATCATCTGCTTCCATCGGAGTCAGCGTGGGGTCACAGTCTTGTTCAGAGTGTGACTCACTCAGGACGCATCTTACCACCCTCGATCCGTGTCAGGTCAGAGTCATGTAGTTAGGGCTGTGCAGCACCCGGCGAGAGCCCTTCTGTGAAGACCCATGCCCTGTCCATCACCACCTCCTCCTACATGGATCTAATGTGAGATCTCTAGAGTTGGCATCTCCCCGATTGCTGAGATTCCCAATTCGCTGACTCTCCTCTCCTGTCAATTAGTAGACTGACCTCTTTCCATTGAAACCTCTCCCAGACTGTGTTTGGAAATGTGAAGAAATGTGTTTGATCATTGCCTGTTATCTTAGCTTAGTAGGGTTCATAAGGACAATTCTGAGGTGCCTGCAATTGTTTCTGAACCTTTACAAAGTTACCTTGCTGTCATTGGACCACATTGGTATAGTCAGGGTACATTATGATAGTGTTCCCATCCAGGACCCAATGTCCACTGCTGTGTGCTATTTGAAGTAACAAGTCTCTATCCCTGAAATTGAACAGCCTGGACACAATGGCACATGGAGGTCGCCACGCAGCTGGTGATTGGCCTGGGACTCGATCCTTCTAAACAGAGAAAGACTGCAGGATTTTGCCTTGCAGAACCGTCATGGTCAATCACTCTTTTATGACTTATTTAACATAAGGACCCTCATTTAGTTCCAGTATCCCAACTATTTATATATTGTTTTGGCGTTAGTGCCCCTCAGAGTCCTCAGATCTGAATTTTAAAGCCTTAATCTCTTCTGCAGAGATTCTATTTGTGTGTGCATCTCTATCACAGTTGGATGCATAGTCACAAGTGTGGTTCCAGTACAGTTTCGGCTAATTTCCTGTGGTTGGCTCTCAGTAGTCCAATCTCTTGAGCAAATGAGTAGATTTTACCCTTGAGTGTGACTTTGGTATCTAGGATGGAGTGAGGTATCTTATCAAACTTCCCCGTATGGCTGTCCAGGGTTAGTCCTATGTGACTCACGGATGCGCACTTTGTGAGAGCCACTCTCTGAGATGGCACTCTTTGGAGGATTTAAACATGGTGCCTTGGGTTTGACCATTGTGACAGATGGTCACCAACTCACAGGCCGAGATAGTTCCACCCCTTTGGCAGCCTGCGATTCAAGTTGACTCTCTGGCATTGGAAGCCACACAACTCTTGATTTGGTCCCTGTTGGTACTCCCAGTCTTACCATCCTAATGGACCTTTATGGGTCTTGTTACCCACAACCAGTGACAGATACAGTACTCCTCCATAATGCCGGTAGCAACACACTTCCTCACCTGTAACCAGAGATGTGTTGTGCTCCATTCCAAGAGGGGAAGGGGTGCTTTCAGTCAGGGACCCCAACGCATAGGGGAAGCATACAGTGGCTGTAACATGAGAGGGAGAGACCCCCATTTCAATAGGGTCCCTCTTTGGAACTCCACCAGCTTAATAGTACAGAAACACTTGTTCCCGTCTAGATGAGTAGTTAAGAAGGGAAGAGAGAACCGTTGTTGTATTCACCAGTGACCTCCTCCAAGAATAACAAGTCCTCTATGTCCCCAAGGGTATACACCCGTTACGACGCAACTTTTACTCCGCACTACCATTACAACGCGGGCATTACAACGCATGACATTACAACGCATTGCGCTGGGGGGCGCTCTAGGATAAGAGGTAAGTTTAATTTACTATCCAACACCTTCCCTAGGGTCCACGGGGACTGGAGTTAGAATAGTAAATTATACTTACCACTATCCAGCACCCCAAAGCGCTATGCGTTGTAACGGTATTCGTTGTAAATACCGCGTTGTAATGGTATGCGGAGTAAAAGTATGCGTTGTAACGTCATACATCCGTCCCCAAGCCTCACATTCTTCCGAAGCCCGGCCCAGAGACATGCTAATTAACACATTTAGGCCTACACCTTTATCAGAGAACTCCAAGTTAACTGGCCGCTGCCAGCGTCTTTCCGAATATGTGCCTGCCTCTGGATGATTCTCATTCGGGTAGTTGTATACACCATCCCACTCCCATACTTCAAGCGCCAACGGAACCAATGCAAGGGAGGCACACTGCCGTATCAGCGGGCCACGTACATGCAGCTCACTGAAGAAGTCACAGGGGCTGCCACTGCCAAACCAGCACTGCGCGGCCTAACTTGAATGTTGCTTCGACCACCTGGACAACTGACTAGTGCAATAAGGCAGTTTGAAAGAGTTACGTACACAATAATACTGATTACGGGCGCTATAAATTAAGCAACTTGCTTGGCTGCCGTCTTGGCCATGTCCCATATGGTAATCTCCTACTGTGAATATACCAGGTGGAAACTACTGTCAAGTCTTCATCTTTAAACAGGATGGCGGTAACACTCTTACTTTCACACTTAACCTTTCACACAATCACACAGGGAAACCACCAATAAATAAAGAAACCTTTTCACTGATAAACAAAAGCCCGGCCTGTTGGTTTTGCCAGTGCTTGCTGATCTGGTACCACACTGAATCATATTCTATTTGATCCTTATTGTTAAAATGATTTTAAATGATCAAATATGGGATGCATTACAGTTGTTAGCATATTTTCTGATAGATTATTTAAAGCCAGGTTCTGAAAATCTGGTTTACCTACAAAGTATCTGGAGGCACATGAAACAGTTGAATACATACCATCTGACGTTTCAGATTTCTGCTTTAAAATGTACAAGTTACAGCAATAATAGGGGCATGGCCACGCCTTCATCTTAACTTGATTTTAAGAACGTTATTTAATTCCTTTCGCACTTTGTCTGTGTTGCTTGTTGCAGTTGTTTTTATTTTCTTCTTAACATATTTTTACATATTCGTAGGATGTAAATTATTCCTGGTCTGATATTTCAATACATTTTGTATCAAATATCAAATCCAGAAAAGGCCTCTTTACTTTACTTTTTCCAAAGGGGCAACAAAATGCAGTTCATTCACTATAAATAAAGTTTAATGCTTCAGAGTCTGCGGCGGTAAAAAAACACTTTAGTACCACTATGAATATACGATGCATCCAAACCTACTAATTTAAGATACCACAAATTATAACAGATCATAAAAACATGCCTCAGTACAGATAGATCTGTCCAATCATTTCTCAGAAAAACAAGCATCTTCTATTGTCGAAAGAACCCGCAGGAGAGATAACAACAATTTCATAATGTGGTTCTTGCTATCCCACCACTAATGACTCCAACATCCACAAACCTTTTGGCACTAAATCTTTATGACAGCTTGTCATCAGCTTTTTTTGGAGCTAGAATGGAAACAACTCTCACTGTTGCACAACAGCCTTCTGAGATGCCAAGGAAAGCCAATTTTACTTGAATGCACGTGCTTCAAGTTTCTTTTCACTTAAAATACCAGTTTCCACAGAACTTAAAAACAACTCAACAGTGAGGTTCAGTGGAGCATAGAGAACTTTTTTTTAAATGCCAAAATTAAGTCCTGAAAATTACCCATGTGCCGACGCGTTAACATCGAATAGGATTCAGCTGCCCTTGATTGTCCATCATGCATCCATGATTATCCAAGCCCTTCAAAAATGGTGCTGACCTATGCAGTGCAGGCCATCTATGGAGGTTACCTAGCCACGAGGACATTTGCAGAAGTAGCTACCCAGTGTGTTCCAGCTATCGCCTCCTTCACAGATGCCAAAAGGAAGTACTGAAAATTACCCATGTGCTCACGCGTTGACATCAGATAGAATTCACTTGCCCTAGATTGCCCAGCATGCATCCATGATTATCTAAGAAAGTTCAAAATAGTGCTGACCTATGCAGTGCGAGCCATCTATGGAGGTTACGTAGCCACGAGGACATTTGCAGAAGTAGCTCCCCACTGTGTTTGAGCATTCGCCTCCTTCACAGATGCCAGGAATGATGCTGCACTCATCGATGTCTGCAATGGGAAAGAGAAAATATAGAGACAATCAAAATGTTTCTTAAGAGTAGCCTTATTGCCCTACACAGTAGTCTGCAATGTACTCCACAGGAAAATCCAGTTACTTGAAAAGCAGGTTAAAGTAGATAAAACCTAATTTCCAAAATATGTTTTGTATTTAAATCAATTCAAAAATTTGGGCTTACAATGATAATTTCAAAATACTGATTATTTGAATGAGAATTTCAAGATTTGTATCTTTCTGTCGGTGTACCTGTCTAGTACAGCAGATTATTCACAGAATTAACCGATAAGAAAAGTGTTGGAATGGGTTGCATGCCAGAATATTTTACACATAAATATAATCTGATCTAAACATTATAGTTTGCAAAAATATATATATACTATTAAAGTATGTGGAGCAATATGTTTGTAGGATCTAGGACACTATCTGTAGTTATCGCAGTCGATATTCTGACAATGCTAGTTTGGCACCACACTGTTAGAATGTAAGTGTTCCCACAAAACGCCCCGACAGTTTCTGAGAAAGGGTTTTCCCACCAGATGAATGATTTCATGTTGCGCAAAAATAGGTTCCATGTGCTAATGCTCATATCAGGTGAGCTTTCACTTGTGGATTACCTGTTTTGTGGACACCCTCTAGGAGTACAGTTGAAGATAAGTAGGGCAGATGAGGAGTACCCTCGAATATTTACAATGCTCATAAGTTTCCATGAGCGCTTGCAGCAGTTTTACAGGTTTGTGGCTTAAAGAAGGGCAGGGCTCTGGACATATGAGATCATGCTAAACAACAACGGAGCATGTGCAACATGGATGACTGAGCCGTTTGACTTTCAGCAAAGGTATGCTACCTGAATATGAGTCCTAAATACTGTACTGCAAAAAATATTCTAGCAAGAATATTGGCAACAGATGCTTTTGTAGGCAAGTATACATTAGTACGTGTAGATTTACTATTCTTAACTTTACATATATGTACCTTGACGATATGTATCTTTAATATATGTACAAGTGAAGTTAAGAACAATAAATCTAACTTAGCTCTGTATATTTATGTTCACAATACTTTTGTTTTCGATATTCTAGCTATAATTTCCTGGTAGCATAATATTTTTGTGACTGAAATTCTGACATACAATTATAGTAAATGGTCAGTCTTGGAGACAGACATATGTTTTTCCTCATCAGACATTTACTGAGAGCAATAGAGTTAAAAACACACAAAGGGGAAATAATGGAGAAGAGAGACAGAAATCCCATCACAAAGTGAGAAAGCAACAAGAGAGAGATGAAGGAGCAGGGAGGGTCTGGTAGTCGATTATAGAGGATGAGGTGGATTCAAGACTACTCAGTCTTTGCATTTGGTGTGCCAGCATTTATTAGCACTGGCCACTGGCTTATGAGCAGAGTTGGCCACCGGTGTACTCATTCTTGAACAAGGAAGCACTGCTTCTGAGGTATGGCTTGGAGCACAGTTCTTTTTCCTCTCTAATCACAAAACACTTACTCCCTTCTTGCTTGTTTTCTATTGGCACACATTGGTGTTAATGACTGCCAAAGACCGTTTAGAGATGATGTAGTAGGGATCACAACCTATCCAAAGAATGCAGTGTTTTTATACAATATCTTCAATTAGTGCATTCTTCTCAATGAAAAAGATAAGAAAGCACTTGGAAATTGAAACTTTTATTGTTTCCAGAAGCATAACTGTGCCCAGTTCTCAAGATATATGCTCTACGCACTCCAAGGAGGATTACATTAAATGTTTAGGAGTGTGGTCCCTCTGAAAATAAAAGAACGAAAATATTTGCTGAAGGGGTCCAGGTTTGAGCTAGTGAGATACTAGTGAGGTCTAAGGAAGTGTTTTGCTTGTTAGGAGAGTGAAGATAATTGCAAGGAGGGTGTCACCTTCAAAATGAGGGTGAGCCAACCTGTTCGCATTTTGTGATCTGATCTATGATTTCTTTTTCAGTCACAGCAGTTTTTCATTAGTGTGTTACATGTTACATGTCCCAAAGTATCATTGTTTTGGGGATCTCACTGTCCATATTGGTATGGGTAGGAAGCTAGAAGAATACATCTAAAATACAGAAAATAAGAGATAGAGAAGTAGGCATAAAGGGGGAAGAGGGTGCTGCAGTACCCTCTAAATAACAATGCTGGAGTTTTGAAAGTGAATGAACAATGAAGATGCCTTTATATTTATCTTGTCCCATTTGCTGTGTGTTCAAAGACAGAGGTCAAACATCAAGGTATGTCTTCTGACAAATTGCTGCATATTCTTTTAACATGGAGATTGGTGTTTACTTTTCTTTCTCTTACTGCAAAGTTAGAAGATATTGCAAACTGAACCATTTGACAAACTTTCTCAGGTGCAGGGGAGTGAAATGAAAGGATGTAGAATGTATTTTTTTTCTAACACCAACTGTTAGAAATGGGGGTCTCTAGTTGGCATGGGTAGGTACCTTTGTCCAACTAGAGACCCTTGCTTCTAGTCAGGGTAAGGGGGATAAACACTTTAGATAACCCCTGCTCACCCCCTTGGTAGCTTGGCACGAGCAGACAGGCTTATCCGAAAGGCAATGTGTAAAGTATCTGTACCAAAACTCACAGTAACACAGTGAAAACTCCACAATTGCATACCATATCAGTTTAGAAAAATAAAATATCTTTATCTAAACTTAACAAGCCCAAAACAACAAAAAAAACAACATACACAGTTGAAAATATGACTTTCAAAATGTTTCAAGAACTTGTACCATAGAAAATTATGGATGCTTGACTTTTACACAAAGTACCTGTAGTTGTGTCAAAATTCACAAGGCTAATCAGCCGCAGAGTCGGAAACAAAGAGATGTGTCAACTCCTGAGACCTTGGATAGGAGATGCAACAGTCCTACTACACGCAAAGGAAGGGTTGCGTTGAATCTGGTCTGTATGCGAAGTTATGCGTCGATTCTTCGTGACGGTTCTGGTCCGCAGGTGATGCGTTGGGAAAACTTGCTGCACAGGTGTGATGTGTGGAAATCTGGGATGCATCAGTGATCGATACGGTGGCGTTGAGCAGCACTGTGTCGGTTTTCTTCAGCCACGATCCCTCGATGTGTCCATTCTTGCAGCACAGACAGGTGCTGCATCAGTTTTGGCAGCGGCCCAGCAATCCGTGGAAATTCTTCTTGTGCCGTGGAGATGCGTCGGAAAAACAGCTGCAAGAAGAGCAATGCGTCGATTTTTTTGCAGTTCTTCAAGTTTCTTCTTTCATTCAGCTCCCAAACAGCAGCAATAACCTCCTGAGGTCCAAAACTGGCACAGGCACCACTTGGCAGGGGAGCTGGGGGAGAGTCTTTGTGTCCCTGAGACTTCAGAACAGGAGGCCAGCACACACAGGCCCTTGGAGATCTCCTTCAAGCAGGGGACACAGCACACAGCAAAGTCCTTCTACTTTCCTTGGCAGAAACAGCAACTGCAGACCATCCCCACACAGCACACAGCAAAGGGGCAGTACTTCTCCCCAGTCTCTCCAGCTCTTCACCTTGGCAAAGAGTCCTCTTGAATTCCTGGGATGATCTAAAATTCTGAGGTCTGTGCCCCAATATTTATAAAGTAAAGTCCTTTGTTCTCTGGGGCAGAGAAGCCCTGTGCCCACTCAATACCAGTTCTGTCCTCTCTGGTGTAGCCTCCTGGCAGGAAGTGGGGACAGCATTGTGGAAGGCAAACCAGTCCCATTCAGGTGAAATGAAATCTCCTCCCCTACTCTAAATGCAGCCCAGGTCCATTCAGCCCAGCCCTGACTCACCCAGACTCTCTGGAGTCACTGCACATCCTCAGCCCCTGCCACTCCAAAGCCAGACAGTCAAAACAAGCTCCCTCGATCAACCTACAGCCCTGTCACACTTAACGGCAGAAAGCGAGGCGGCCTGAATAATTAACCGCAGCTACCTGTCTTTAACGCGATGCCTGACCCAAAGATGGCGGCCTTGGTCCTCCCATTACCCCTATTCATTGGATAAACACTGGTCTCTAGCCAACTGAACCGCAACACAACAATTAACCAAACAACTTCCCCCACACTCCCCTAAACAACCCTGCTGTCGCTCCAGCCTCAGCAACAAAAGGCACGGATGTTGTAATCCGGACACAGGTGCCTGTCATCAACTCGATGCCTGTCCTGCGGTCGCTCCAGCCTCAGCAACAAAAGGCACGGACGTTGTAATCCAGACACAGGTGCCTGCCATCAACTCGATGCCTGTCCCAAAATGGATGATCCCCGTCTATCAATATCCTATGTATATTGAATAAAGCACTGGTCTATATATGGAATCTCCAATGACCCAGGCAACAAGTGACATCCCCAGTCTCTCCAATCAATCCCCTACAGACAAGCTAGCCCCAGCCTCAGTAGGCACTGCCTGTACAAAACAGATGCCTGTCCTTTAGACAGCCTTTGGATGCCAACTATCACCGTCCGACCCGCTGAAACAGCAGACAGAACTGACTCGCCAGACCCCCAAACAATCCTCCACTATCATCTTGACCCAACAACCACCGCCCTCCTCAAGACGGTAGCCCCAGCCGCAAAACAACTCCAGTCTGATTAGATAACGAGCCTTTCCAACTGTCCCCCAGCCACAGACGAGTAGTAACAATCCCGACATCCCCTTACCCCCGCCACCTTCTCCCACAACCAGCTGAAACCTCAGAAGGATCCCCATGCAGCCAGACCCAAGCACCTAGATAAGATAAAGTCTCGACACCCCATCCTGACCTCCTCCCCTCCTCCTACACCTTCAGTCTTGAGAGTCCGCCGAGGGTCAACACTCTGACCCAACCTGAATCCAGTGAACCCAGGCTACAGACACTAATTGCTGAGCTCACACTGCCATCAAGAAAATAGTTTATTTATTTATATTTATTTTATTTATTTATAAAGTTTTATATAGCGCAAACTTGATAGGTTCGTCATAAGCCAAACAGTCCAAATAGAGCTCTGAGGATCTACCCTTCCCAGACCAATATGTCATCCACCACTTCAACCCCCCCAACCCTGCTACACATAACTGCCTAAAACCTCATGGCCCGAACTCCTTCTCAATCATTTCCCCCCAACCTATCTCTAAAAGTAAAAAAAAACTTCAAACAAAGACTAATTAGACAACACCCGGAAACACTATTCGCTGACATTTACCACTGCTCCTCTAAAGGCCAGCTGAAAATGGATCTCATTTTTCATGCAGTAAGACCGGAAAATTGGAACTCCATTCTCACATCACATCTCCCCATAACCAAAACAACTTACACCCCATAAAGCTGTAAACTGACGACCATAATCCCAACCTCCACAGGCATAGCAGCAACGCCTCTGTGACCAAATACTCCAACGGCACAGTTCCGATCCAAGCCAACAACGACAACCTAGATGCATTTGTCTCACTCTTCCCCTCGCTACGCAACGCCCCCTTTCGCACAGGTCACCCCAGCCTAAACAAGTCCCTACCCTACGACAGACTGACTGGCTGGATGCTATCACAACCCAACACTTACAACGCCAACCTCACCCTCCTAGACCGCAACCTTCCCTTCGTCCACCCCGCACCGATCACGCACTTTAAATACCCCCTTTCCAGCACAAACCGGAGGTACGCTACAAGTGAGGCTCACCAGCCCCCTGATGACCGACACCTACCCCCCACTCCTCACACTGCCTCACTCAACAATCAACCAGCGCCACTTATCCCCAATCAATGAAACCAAGCTCCCTCTCGCTACCCACACACAAGAGGAGGTCGCTGGAATCACAACGTAAATCCCCACATGGCTACCTACAGAGACAACATTGGCACAAAGACCAAAAACCACTACATCAACGACAAGGTCTAACACTCTCGAGGCGACCCCCCTAGAACACTCCCACCCCTCCCACTGGGAAGGCAACGCTGCATCTCGCTCTGCTGGGAAGCCAGCTAAAATCGGTAATACGAGGCCTCAGAGAAATCCTAAGGAACCTGTCCTCACCCCGTGGGCCTAGCCAACGTCCTCGCCCGACTCCCAATACTACCAGCACTAAACATCATAGGCCTCCCAAGGCTCTATAGCCCTGTTGGAACACAACCCCACTCCGGAACCCGACACAGAGACCCAAAAGAACAAGAGCTGCAGTGTCCCCAAGCGAAGCGTTGGATCTTGCCTCCTCGTACCACACATTCTCTACCGTCATTCCAAAGTCAGAGATCCAGGTCATCACTGGATTTAGACGACATCGCTCCCAGATCTTCAAGACCCCCTACCTGCCTCACGAATATTCCCAGGGCCTCCCTAACAAAGAAACTCATAAACAGAGGGACCGCCACCAACTGCATGCTCATCAACTGCAGATGAGCAGTCAAACACGCCACAGAGCTGGCTGAAACCATCCTTACCCACGACATAGACATCACGTTTATCACCGAACCATGGCTAAACGAGCTCTCCCCCCCAATCATGGACATGCTTTTACCCCCAGGCTTTACAATCGCCAAAAAAGACAGAAAAGATCAACAAAGAGGGGGTATAGCAATCATACACAGGAGCACCATCTCCATAACAGAAACAGAAGCCTTCAAGTACAACACTTTTGAATGTCTAACCGCTAACATCAAGTCGAGTGATAACAGAACACTATTCTGCCATCTCCTCTACCATCCGCCAGGCAACACCACCTAATTCAGAGAGCACATGTCTGACTTGATAACTCACTGTGCACTCCGAGACTCCAGGAATATAATTCTAGGTGTCCTCAACCTACACTGGAATGAGGAAAACATTGTCATGATCCATTCCCTTAACGAACTCCTACACCAGAACAACCTCACCCAACATTGCTCAGAGGAAACCCTGAATGCCATCATTGCCCAACCTGACACAGTCACAATCGACCGCACCCTGCCCGTCGACTGGTCCAACCACCACATCATCCTATTCTGCATCAACCAAACAATCCTATGCCTCCCCCCCAAACAGAACCCCCACACTGGGCGCAAAACCTAACTCTGATTCCCCCTGACGTCCTGGAGGAAAGGAATACGCTTTCTCCTCCCTATCTCCTCAGATGGTCTCTCCACAAGAGAACTCACCTCTCACTACAACACCACTATGACCTCCATTCTGGACCAGATAGCCCCTTAAAACAAATAAGAGCCGGGAACACTGCCTCTAGGTCCTGGTTAAACACAGACATAAACACAGAAAGAAGGCAACTTAGAGCCACAAAAAGATGCTGGCGGAACAATCCGTCCACAATCCTCCTCGACAAACTCAAATCTGTACGCAGGAAGTACAAAAACCACAACAAGTGCAAAAAACCTCCTTCTTTTGCAATGGTCTCGATAACACAAAAAACAGGCCCAAAGAATTCTTCATCCTCATCAGGCAACAAACTTCCAAGCCACCTTCATCCTCAACACAGGCCTCTAAAGTCCTGTGTGATAACTTTGCCAATTTCTTTAATGACAAAATCACCAAGATTGAAGTCTCCATGGACGTCAATGGCAGCCCCCTCTTCAGGAGCGCGGCCCCAGGGTCTGAAGATACCACACCCAAGCTCCCCCCAATCACTGGAAATCCTTCAACCTCATCTTCGAAACAGAGACAGGTAAACTGATCTCCACCTCTAAACCCGCATCTCACGCCCTGGATTCTATACCTGCCCAACTGGCCAAAAACCTCAAACTCTCCCTAACACTGCTCTGGACCAAATTGATAAACAGCTCCTTGAGTACCGGAGTCATACCTGACTGCCTCAAAGTTGGCCAAGTCACGCCGTTACCCAAAAAAACGGGCCTCAACACCAAAGATTTGAACAACTACAGACCTGTCCCCAATCTCCAAGCCAAAACCCTGGAAAGATGCATTCTCTTTTAACTGACTCAACACATGGACAGCATCAACCTTCTGGACCCACACCAATCGGGTTTCAGAAAAGGTTGATGCACAGAGACAGCAATCCTTAATGTCATAGATGATATACACAAGTCTTTTGATACAGGCCAATGCTGCCTACTCATGCTCCTGGCCTATCGTCTGCCTTCGACACGGTGGACCACAAACTACTCATTAAAGTACTCCAAGAAAGGTTGGAAGCTGAAGAGGTGGTCTCACTCTGGTTCGCCTCCTTTCTTCAGAACCGCACCCAAAGAATCAAAATCAAAAACGTCTTGTTAGACCTTCACCCCGCAGCAGAGGTGTCCCCCAAGGATCAGTTCTCTCCCCACAACTCTTCAACATCTACATGAAACCCCTCACCACCATACTCAAAAAATCCAACATCCCCTTCCACCTCTATGCTGATGTCACCCAGCTCTATCTCAAAACCTCGTCCATCAATGACATTCAGAGACTCAGCGACACTCTAACGGAAGTTCAACACTGGCTTTCACTAAATCACCTGAAACTCAACCAAGACAAAACGGAAATCCTCCTCATTTCCAACAAGAAGGAGAACCCCCAAGTGCCTGAATGGCTAAAAGCAATTGATGCTCTTAAAGGCAATCTCATCTTACCGGACTCAGTAAAATCGCTGTGAATCGCCCTGACCCAAAATTAGACATGGTCAAACACATCAAGAACACAGCAAAGAGCGCTGTCCTCAACCTGAAACTACTAAACAAAATAAAACCCTTCATTCTGCCTAACGACCTCAAACAAGCTACTCAGTCAATGGTGCTAGCTAAACTAGACTACGGGAATGCAACCCTCACAGGTACAGCAAAAAGAACACTTAGCGTCCCTTACATCAACCCTTAACACAGTAGCAAGAATGGTCACAGAAATAAAAAATATTGAACACATCTTGCCCACAGCTAAAATGGCTCCCAGTGGAATGTGTCCCAACTTCAGATCTGACTACCTCACGTACAAAGCCATGTATACAGGGAAACCCGCATACCTGGCCTCCAAACTCAAGAAGGCTGGTCAGATAAGGAGCCTCAGGAGTGCCAACACTCTACTACTCATCCCACAAAAACCTGCAAACAAAAAAACGCATCCCGATCCTTCTCTGGAAATGGACCCAAAATCTGGAACTCCATCCCACTCCTTATCAGGACCACCCACTCCTTTCCAAAATTCAAAAGGCAGCTCAAAGACCTCTTCCTCAATTGTTCTCTCCCGAAAGGATAGCCGCCGCCTAAACGCACAATGCTTGCAATTTGCAGCACAGAGACACTCTGGCATTAAGACCTCTACCTCATTGCCATCCCGACCCCTTCCTATCCCTCTTCCCTGGGAAGGAGGCGTGGCTAGAGTCATTGTGTACTCCACCATGAGATTATGTGTACTTCCTTGCTTCTATTAGTGCACTACATGCAAAGACTTCCAATACTCTATGAGTCATCATGTTTACTACTGCTATGCTGTGTGATTTCCTCATTTACAAACTGTTGTAAAGTGCTCCAATACCTTCGGAGCTGGCCAGCGCTATAGAAAACTCAGTAATAAAAATAATTAAATAAATGAAATACACATCCTAGTAGAGAAACGCTGGATGGCTAAGCAAGAAAATACCTACTTTCTAAAAGTGGTATTTTCAAACACAGAATGTAAAAATCACCCTTACTAAAAGATGCATTTTAACATTCTGAGTTCAGGCATACTAAACTTTAATTTCCTACCTTGTTCCCAGGGGTAGTTGTGCTTACAAGATGTTATAAGCAAACTCCCCATTCTATCCTATGGAGACAGATAGCCTTGCAATAATGAAAAATGAAATTAGGATTATTTCACTATCAGGACAAGTCACACACAACAGGGCATGTCCTACTTTCACATACACTACACCCTGCCCACAGGGGTACCTTGGGCCTACCGTAGGGGTGGCTAAAGTGTACGAAAAGGGATGGTTGGGCTCTGGCAAGTGGGTGCACTTGACAGGTCGACATGCCACTTTAAAACTGTGTGCAGACATTGCAGAGGTAGGCCTGAGATACCTTTTGAAGGCTACTCATGTGGGTTGCACAATCAGTGCTGCAGGCCCACTAGTAGCATTTGACTTACAGGCCCTGGCACACGTAGTGCACATTACTAGGGGCTTACCAGTAAATCAAATATGGCAATCAGGGAGAACCAATCAAATAACAGTTTCCATAGGGAGCACCTGCACTTTGACACTCATCAGCAGTGGGAAAGTGCCCAAAACTTCTAAGCCAGCAAAAACGAAATCCAGCACAGCATCAAAAATACAGGAGGCAGAGGCAAGAAGTCAGGGGAAACAACAACAAGGAGGCCAGGTCTAACATTAACATTTGAATACTTCTAAAATAACTGTACAAATATTTCAAACTATATCAACAGTTAAGGCCTTATTATGAGTTTGCCAGTGCTGGAGTGGGACAGCCCTGCACCCACACCACCAAACCTGTATAGGAACCGCCCGCCAGATCAGGAGTTTTCTCCTAATCTGGTGGGTGGTTCTTTGGCGTTCTAAGGGCGGTGCCTATGAAAAAGGCACCTCTATGGAAACATCAAAGGCAATACCTGCACGGCATGGACTACTGCAGTCCATGCAGTGCAGGTACTGGGATCCATGTACACAGGGGGCACATGTTGTGCCCTCCTGTTTGCATCCACATGGCTTGCAGCACCAGGAGACCCTGTAGGCCCCCTTTGCTTCTTCACCACCGCAATTTTTATGGCGGTTGCACCACCATTAAAAGTGTGGCAGTGAGGAAACTTAAAATATGCTTGGCGGGGCCGCAGAAACCACCACCAGGGATCTCTGATCCCAAGCGGTTGCGGTGGTCCCAGGGCAGCTCCACTGCCCCGGTCATAATAGGGTGGTACCAAGGCGGCTCGACTGTCTTGGTCATAATGCGGTAGTTACCACACCCTTACATTTCTCCTGATGAATGGGCGTGACTCCTTTGCTATAGTAATTCTTTGTGTGACGCTTGGATTTTTCACAATCCCAATAACTTCAGTGAGGTAACATTGATGTCAGCACCCCCAATCTGAATGTTGTTACAGCACCACTAAAGAAGGGCTAGTTGCTCAGAAAGACATACTTAATTATGCTTTTGTCAGTCATTTGCTTATCCAGAGCTTAAGCTGAAAAAAGTGCAAATGTATGCAGAAAACAAAATATCAAGTGCACAAAATTAAGAGATAAAAAAGGGGATGATAAAAATTGATATAAAAATAGAAACAGATACATTAACTAGATACCACTGAAAGGGACATGTTTGAAATTAGGAGCAATTGTCATAACAAATGATGCATTGGTGGTGGGCTATGGTGGGCACTGACAAAGGTCGAAGCAGGGTGCAAAATTTTCATATGTGGTTGATGTCTTTCACAATAAGGTTTCTTGATAGGCAAAGTTCTTTTGACCAGCAGCTGTTTGCACATGCGTGAACAATAGCCGTTTCTAGAGAATTTAGAAAAACACACATTTATCAAAGCAAGGTTTCTTTCAACCTAGTTACAAACTGGGTTCGACAGTTGTCCATCGCTGCTGAAATGGATGAACTTTTATTGGGTTTCTTCTGATCAAAGCCGCCTAATAAAAGATTTTTCATTCCATCAACACAATTTTGGATCAATTGTACTCCAGTTGTGTTTCTAAAGTGGCGCCTGAGGGCAACGACTTAGAGCTCATGGGAGCTCATTTGCACCGAGGCCTCATCTGCCTCAGATCCAACAGGCTCAGATGGAATAATGTAACGTTACAAAATTGATTTAGAAATGCAGTAAAAGAAACTGTGTCTTTGACAAGGTTTTAAAATGTACCACAGGAACGCCCACTTTAGTCAACTTCACAGCGAGCACAGATACTACACAGGCATGCAGCCACAGTGAAATTAAATTATGCATCAGATCACACACTAGTGAATGCGGTTGTTTGAAAAATGGGAGTAAAATCATGAGTGTGCTCTTGAATACGCTTCTGTGATGGCAACGCTTTTTCAATTTCTTTATGAAATGTTTGAAGATTTTTATTCGAGAATCTCAGACCCACCCACCGTGTAAAAACATGAGCCTTGTAATGTGATATTTGCCTTTAGAAACGTTAAGACTACTTCCAAGTAAAGTAGCTCTTTTCTTAGTGTGCGGTGCAAAAATAAAACGTTATGAAATAATATCCATTCACTGGGATCGACTGTTAACCACAGAGTAGGCTTGAAAATTAGAGTCTACAATCACTAACCAAGTAATCCCCTGGAAACCCTGACAGTCTTGCTTGAGCTATTAATCGAAGAAAGCAGTGGCCGGTGATTTGCAATGACATTTAATACAATGAATGCTATTATCTGTGTCCAGCGCGAGCCTTATTAATGCATTTTGTGAAAAGCAGCTCGAGATGCTGAAACAACCAAAGATAAATTGATACCGGCCACCCAGAAAGCGAAAAAAACACAGAGGAAACCTGCATTGATTATTCTCTGTGTACATTAATGTGGCTCAGCATCAACCATACGGACGGCTGTGTTTTCCTTCCAAAAGGCCTATATTCATGTAATGGGAGGTCCAGCAGGTACTATTGACTTAAGAAAAGAAAGAAAAACGGCGGGCTGGTGGTTAGTCCAGCCCCGTGGTGAACAAGGCAGGAGTCTAGATCTAAAACTAATAACTCTAGAACTAATATTCAACACGTCCAGCTACAATCGAGTTCCAAAATCAGTTAACCTTTGGAAGGTAACTTAGATTGTTCTGCCAGCAAGAACTGAACCTGTTTTCGTTTTGTCAAGAAAATATAGACAGATGGCATTTATTTGAATAACGATTGTGGTTAACCAGAGTTTTCGTGTATGGTTACAATGGCCAGACACCGGAGAAATAACATGATTACCCACCAGCAGCTATATTTTGAAAAGAAATAGAGCGTCTGTGAGCTTTAGATAAGTTGGAGCCTACATTTGTTGGACTCGGGTGATTTCTTGTGCTTTGCGTCCAGAGGATGTCACCTTCTTTCTTGCCTTCTCACCGAGTCAAATGAGCCACTTTAGAAGTTATATATAGTGTAATGAACCTTCAGGTAGTCTTCTCAGTTGGTCTTTCCAGAGAATATTTCCATATTCAACATTAGGCACTAGAGATCGTGTGTTTTTTTCTTTTACATTTTTGTTATCATCTTGTCTCTTTTTGACACATGATATCCTTAATTTTGTCTGAAATATCCCTACATACTCTTCCTTCTCGGGATCTGGAAGCACCTCGTCTGTCCCTTTCGTCATTCTAATCTCTATGCAGACAGTCAATGCTTATCTAAGTTCCTATTTTAGGGCTAGCCACACCTATAGATTTGCCACTTTCTGGGCCTTAAGATCAGATTTGCAGTTTGTCTTCCTTTTTTCAGGTGACTGCCACACTATTCTTACTTTAGTTCCTTTCTGTGTGTCTTAGATTATTCCCTCACATTCACGTATGCATTAGTTCTCGGCTTCCAACACAACTTGGCATACATCTGTCACATAACACATATTTCCATGATGCGATTTGTACCTGTTGTAGGGAGGACTAAGCCTTTCATTCGCAGTCCTGCTGAAAGGTCTCCATACTAGTGATTCACTTTGGCTGACCCTCCTGTGGGGATCTATGCTTTCCTTCAACTATCCACTTTTAATTTGTGCTTTCTCTGGCAATTACAAGGGTAACTTTCTCCAGTATAAGCCTTCAGCAACTTCTAATAACAACCGACTTAAGGCCTTTCCCAGGGTTAGCTAAGCATGTGATTGTCAGCATCAACACCGGGGTCATAACTCCTAATGACCATTCAGTTAAAGAGGGAATGGGTTTGACTTGTGGTCCAATGTGGCCGAGATTAGTGAGGACCTATATTTAACTGTGGCTAGGACATAGAACTGAGTAGTGGATCATACAGGCATGTGATGTACGGAAATGTCTACAGTAAGGCAGGGAGTAATCACCTACGCCTCCGAGATGTCAAAGGGACTTTTCAGTGTTGTTTTGAATTCTTTCAAGGAGTGGCCTGAATGTCCAGTGGCTGGGGGTTCCAAAGCAGAGGGCATAGAAGTGGGAAACACTGGAACTTGCAGGCAGCACAGGGTGGATTAGGTGTAAACAGAAAGTTGAGATTTGTGGACATACGTTTCAAGTAGGTCTGTATATGGATAAGATGCAACAGAGGTATCCTGGAGCCAGATAGTTTACTGCTTTGAAAACAAGTGCCAGAAACTTGTACAATGTCTGATTCTTGGCATAGAGCTAGTTCGCTTAGCAGCTGTTTGCTGAGCCAGGGTATGCTTGGGTAAATTATACAGAATTCGAGCAGCACATTTCATGACTTCGGCTAGTGCAACAAAGTATTGGGGTGGTCAACTGGAAGACTTCTGCAACAGTCCCGTCTGCAGGATACTGACCAATTGATTAGTGTATTCGCTTTTGTAAATGGCATGTAAGCTCACCCCCTTCTGGACATTCAGCAATTAGTTATGTGCAGTCCCTGTGTTGGTAATGAAGGGTTCCATTTTCATGGATGGCCAGAAACGAACCCCAAGATTTCCATATGAAGAGGAACATTTCACAGTCTCTGGAGAACTGCATGGAGTCAGTAAGAGAGACAGATGCTGCTGAAGAGAGGAAGAATAGAACAATCCTGTGTGCCTGCAGAGCCATTCAATGTATGACCTCAGTGAGTCACTTTGTGATGCCTGGTTGTAGGTGGGGTGTTAAACTTGGAAAGGAGCAGAAGAATCAGGCGTCATTGGCGGGTAGGTGATAGAAGAACCTGAATGAGAAGATAATTTTATTGTAGGAAGGAGTGTATAATGAGATAAGCAGAAGGCAGAGCCATGAGAGATACATACTAGTAGAGGCGTAGTTGTTGATATCTTTGAGCTTCAGGTGACAGGTCGGACAGAGGTGTGGCAGTCTAGCAAGGCCTAGTCAAATTCATTTAATTGCAAAGGGGCATTTAGAAAAGTAAATGTAAACACAAATTACAGTATTAGCCATATACAAATTACTCTGGTTCTGATTCTGTAAAAAAAAGTTACACCTGAAAATTAGTGATTGCAGGAAAGTAGGGTCTGCTTCTTATGGTTATCCCCACTTTTTGCTTGATGTAACACTATTTTTGACTAGTCTGACTGGAATCCTGCTAATCAGGACCCCAGTCTATATGCTTTCTCTCTAGATGGTTATGTTATGTACTTAGGCACAATCCAGATTGGATACTGAGGTACTCTTGTCAGTCCCTAGTATATGATACACATGTACCCAGGACATAGGTACCCCAGAGGCCTCCCATGGGGTGAAGCATGTATTATGCCATCCATGAGAGGCCATGCAAAATGCAACTACAGGCCTGCCTTTGCAGCCTGTGTAAGTTGGTGCATGCACCACTTACTAAAGATATATGCTTACTATATCTAAGGGTCACTGCACTTAAAATCTATAAGTCACTGCTATAGCAGGCCTTTACAAACCTGAGGGCAGGGTGCTTGGTTCTAAGTGAGAGGGTGCCCCTGCATGAGCAGGACCCCCCCAGAGCCTACGGAGTCCATTGTCCTGGGTTGTCAGTGAAGCAGCAATATACAGTATATGGAGGGGCATTATGCGACCGCATGATGACCAACTCTAAAACAGCCTAAACAAACCCTATTGTGTTTGGTGTCAGAAGTGTGCTTCATGGGGTCCCTGGTGTTTCCGGTACCAGCCTTCAAGCTCCGGACAGCAAAAAATGGTTGCTGCCGACCAGAGACACATTTTTGCCCTACTGCTGCTGAGCCAAGCTTGAGTAGGGGAAGGCAGAACAATAGGCCTCTTGTCACAGGGAGGTGTGACCACCTCCCAGATAGGATTTAGTGTATTAGGGCTGGGTGGGTGCGCTTGCCAGCAACTGAAAGTCTGCATGAGGGGCACATTTGGTGTCCCTGTGCACAATCCAGTAATGGGAGCCGTTGGCTCCCGCTCTGGCACAAAACTGGACAAAGGACATGGGAGTAACCTCCCCCTGCCCAGACCCTCCCCTGGGAGGGTCCCCTGAATCTTCCAAACCCTCTCCACTGGGTACTTAAGGGCTTACCTGGTTGTAGGAACTTAGATTCATTGTGAACAAGATTCAGAACTGAAACCACTGCATTTCGACCGTCTGGGCACTCTGGACTTCGCTGGACTTCGTTTTAACCTGACTTCATCTCCCTCTCAGCCTACTGCATTGTCTGTGCCTGTGCACCATTCAGGATCTGTGTAGGACCTGTGGAGCATCCAAGACACCAGCAGATAATCTCCCTTGGAGTGAAGGAGTCACTCCCCCCAGCATTCGCAGGCACCGCAACACTGCTGACCGGTCTGCTGACACCGAGCTCCTACGGATTCCAAAAGGCTCAGCGACACATTTATTTAATTTATTTATTTATTTTGAAAGTTTTATATAGCGCGAACAAGATCTTTGCAGATATCAGAGCGCTTTACAGACGAAAAGAACAACGTGTGAGCATATAGTATTGCGGTGGGGAAGGTACATGTGGGAGCATAGACCACCAACTACATCAATAATGATACAAGTACAAATACAGGTACAAATAATTGATAGCGTAAACACTCAGGCAGGTCATCAACACGAGTCATGCAAAAATGCAAAAAAGGTCAGTAAAACTGAATGAAACAGCGTCTGTAAATAACATCCCCAGTAATAATTCAAGTGTATTTCGCCATGAGGATAGCTTTTACTTCTTTCTTAAAAAGTATGGTAGAGGAGATGAGCCTAATTTCAGGGGGGAGTGAGTTCCAGATCCTGGGTGCCATTCCAGAGAAGTAGCGCTTATAAGTTTTTTCCTTACGGAATCTTTGGGGCTTTAGCAGGAGATTGTTTGTGCCTCTAGCGATTCTAGAGCCTCCGGAAATCGACAGCTTTGGGCGAGGTATCCGGGTGAGCTCATGTGGACAGCCTTGTGCGTGATGCAGGCGATTTTCAAATGAATTCTGGCTTCAAAAGGTAGCCAGTTCAGGGCTCTCAGGTCAGGGGAAATGTGTGAGTGTTTTCTTGATCCGGTGATGAGTCTCGCTGCAGCGTTTAGAGAAGCTCTTATGGGTGCCGTGGTAGTTAGGGGGAGACCGCAGAGGGCGATGCTGCCGTAATCTATTCGAGGGATGACTAGAGCTTGTACCGCAGTTTGGAAATCTTTAGCTGGAAGGAAGGGTTTGAGTTTCCTTAAGGTATTGATCTGGTAGTTCGCCCCTTTAGTTGCTTTGTTGATGTGTTCCTGCATGTTGAGGTTGGTGTCAAGTGTTATGCCTAGAGATTTTGCTGAGTCTACAATGGTGGGATGAACATTGAGTGCGGTTAAGTGTTTAAGCCAGATTTGAGTGGTAGTGATCTTCGCAGGAGGTGAGATCAAGAGGAACTCTGTTTTAAGAGCATTGAGCTTGAGATGATTAGCGGCCAACCATGCTTGGGTGCTTCTGATCGTTGAATTCAAGAGCATAATGTCTTTGGGTGATTGTACTTTGAGATAAAGTTGGGTGTCATCGGCATACATGTGGAATTGAACATTGGATGCTTGTAGCAAGGTGGTGAGAGGTTCCATGACTAGGTTAAACAAAGTTGGGGATAGGGAGGATCCTTGTGGGACGCCTAGCGATACCGGTATTGGAGAAGACATCAAGTTGTTACTCTTGAATTTCTGCATTCTGTTGTGTAGAAAGGACGTGAACCACTTGAGCACAGTTCCAGATATACCCATTCTTGTGTTTAATAGATCAAGTAGGTTCTCATGTTTGACGGTGTCGAATGCAGAGGAGAGATCCAGAAGGATAAGGAGGCAGGTATCGTTTTGATCTAGGATTTGGAGGGCGTCGTCAATTATGTGTATCATAGCAGTTTCTGTGCTGTGGTCCGCTCTGAAGCCTGATTGATGAGTGTTGAGTAGATCAAACTGATTAATGTGATTAGTCAATTGGGTTTGTGCGCACTTTTCCAGTAGTTTGGCAAGAGTCGGAATATTGGTAATGGGACGGTAATTATTTAGATCAGAGGGGTCGGCTGTAGGTTTCTTTAGTAGAGGTGTGACTTGTCCAACTTTGAGGGAGTCGGGAATGGTCCCTTGTTGAAGAGAGCTGTTGATGATTTTAGTCCAAAGTGGGAGGAGCGACGGGGTAAGGTCTTTGACAGCGTTGGCAGGAAGGGGGTCCGAGAGGTGATTGGCTGGTTTCACAGTGCTGAGCAGTCTACCAATTTCTTCTTCCGAGTAGGTGGCAAAGGATGACCATGTAGCATTGTTTTTTGGTTCAGCGGGTGCTGTGCAGAGCGGTTTGGGATAGAGACTTACGTCAATGAGGAGATCGATCTTTATGTTGTCTGTTTTTTGGATAAAGAAAGAGGCGAAGTCTTCACAGGAGGGTGCTTCGCCCAGAGTACTGAGTGGTTGGGGTTGATCCTTGGATTGCGTTCTGATTAGCTCAAACAGCTTTCTCGGGCGATTTTTGGCTTGGTCAAGCTGACGGCTGAAGAAATCCGATTTTGTGCGTTTTATTTTCCTAAAGTAGGCATTTCTCTTCAGCGTTTTTAGGTGCAGTGCGGAGGGAGCTGATCTCCAGGTGCGCTCTGCCATTCGCATGGCCCGTCTATCGTCGTTGAGACTTCCGTTGTACCAAGGATTGGACATTTTTGCGGATGCTCTTTTTAGCTGCATAGGTGCAGCTTCATTAACTAAAGAGGTCATAGCGTTGAGATAGTGATCCGTCAAGGCTTGGACATCCGCAACGCCAGTGGGAGGGAGTAATATATTGCAGCTGTTGGGAGGTAGAGAGTTTGGGTTGAGTTTTTTCAAGTCTCTTTTCCAGACTTTGGGTTTGAAGGATTGAACCGGGTTAAATTTGACTTTTTCGTTGATGAAGAACGTGACAATGTGATGATCTGACCAGTCACAGGGTTTGATAGATTCGAGCTGGATAGAGTCTTCTTTGGCGATGATAAGGTCGATGATAGAGCCTTTCTCGTGGGTCGGGCTGTTGCATATTTGGGTGAGGTCAAGGGCGTCAAGGAAGTTTTTAAGACTATTCACCACCGCGTCATTATGATCGTTCCAGTGGAGGTTAAAGTCACCAAGGTATATTTGTGTGAGTTGTCGCCCCGAATTGGTGGTGATCAAATCCATAATTTGTTGCGCGAAGGTAAAGTTGTCCCCTGGTGGATGGTAAATGCCGTGGAGAGAGCATATCGGTTTGCCCTCACTGATAATATCAAGGCAAATGTATTCACAGGAGGTTGGGGAGGGTAGGGAGGGAGAGGTTACTTTCTTGACAGAGAGGTTGCTCCTGTGTATACATGCGATTCCCCCACCTTTTTGACCAACCCTGTCTAATCTGGTGATGTGGTAGTTGGGGGGAACCAGTATGTCCAGTATGGGTGTAGAAGATTCAGTTAGCCAGGTTTCAGTCATGATGATGAGGTCTATGTCCAGTGATAAGATGAGATCAGCGATTGCAGAGGAGTGCCTAGAGGCCGATCTGCAGTTGAGGAGGGTGCATTTGAGACGGGGTGTGTCAAGGGTGGAAGGGGGTTCCAGAGAGAGGGGGACTTTTCTCAGGTTACTAAGGATAGAGATTCGGTTGTTTTGCGTGGGGGGTCTAAGGGGATTTGGATGAATCGTTGGAATGGCGCGGAGGGTGGAGGGTATGTTGTTAAGGGGAGCTGGGTCGGAGGAGGGTGACTGTGTCGAGGTCCGATAGTGTGTTGTAGGTACGATGGGGACGTTTTTCCCGATTGCGAACAGGGATGGAGATCCAGTGCGGGGGGCGTTGAGTGCGAGAGTCAGCCGCCCGAGTGGAGGTCCTGTTAGGAAGGGTGGTGCTGGTGAAGGCGGGTGTGGGGTGTCCGGGATGTGTGCAGAGTAATTGTTTGATGATGTGAATGTCTTGTTTGAGCTTGAGGAGGGTGGTGGGTGAGGAGTGACTGGAATGCGAGCGGAGTAATTGTTTGATGATGTGAATGTCTTCTTTGAGCTGGAGGAGGGAGGCCATAACGTGGTCTGATGTGGGATTTGTGTTGGTGATGGGTATTGGAGGGTTGGGGGAGGATGACATAGAATGGAGGAGGGTATTGGTGGTAGGTGGAGAGTGCATAGTGGAGGATGGGCGTAAGTTAGCTGTGATGGGGGCGCATGTGGGGTAATGGGGGGTGAGAATCGGGGGGGGGGGGTGTCATTGTATGAGGTTCTTTTTTGCGGAGGCGGAGTTGAATTGATAGTGGCGTGCTCAGAATGATTAGTTAATGTGTGGAAGTAGGGACTTCGAGTTGGGGGGGATAACGGGTGGGGATTGTCTGTGTGCGTGTCGGTCTGGAGCTCACCTCGGTTGGGCAGCTTGTGGGTGGAAGCTGTGTTGTCATGGGTGAAAAGAATGGGAGTGTGGGCTGGTGACAGGGGGAGGGGGTACGGTTGGTGAATATGGGTGACAGATCTATGTCTGTGTTTGAGGGGTGTGAGGTATCTACCGTAGGTGGGTGTATGTCTAAGGTGCTGATGGTAGAGGAGAGGTGCATGTCCATTTGGGGCTGAGGTATGCTAGAGGCATGGTAGTTGGGGGTTGTGGTGTCAGGGGAGAGAGGAGTGTGAGTGGTATGAATGGAGGTCCGGGTGTTGGTGGGACGGGAGGGGGTGCGGCTGGTGTATGTCGGGGAGAGATCTAAGTCTGTGATTGAGGGGTTAGTATGAATGGGTGTCATGGCGTTGGTGAGGCTGGAGGGGGTGCTGCTGGTGTATGTCGGGGAGAGATCTAAGTCTGTGATTGAGGAGTGTGAGGTCGTTACAGTAGGTGGGTGGACGACGACGGTGCCGGTGGTGGAGGAGAGGTGCGTGTCGTTTAGGGACTGAGCTGTGTTAGCATCGTTATGGTTGGGGGCTGTGAAGTCAAGGGTGATCGGACTGAGTGGGGTCCGCGGATTGGAAAGGTGCTGTAAGAAAGTATGGAACAGGTTGTCTAGTAGTTCCAGGTTCCTGTCTGTGGATTGGATTAGGACAATCCCGTTGTTGTAGATAGTGATGGACGTTCTGCCTGGGAAGAGTTGGGATGGTGTGATGGAGAGTGTTTGGCCATGAGCGGATTTCCTGGAATTGGATACGGTGAGTAAAGAGAGGAACGTTTTTCTCCATTGGGCTCTGCGTGCGGTGTGGAAGATGATATCAATGTTTACGGCACCATTAACCGGTGAGTGGTAGGTGTCTGCAAAGGGTATTTCCGGGTGGGACCTCAAAAGGTTGTGTTTAAAGCGTTTAGCGGCTTTTTTGGTGAGTGTGGGTGGGTAGTTGATTCTGTGTGTGTGCTTGCCGATGAGCTCCATGATGGGGTGACAGAGTCAGTAGGTGTGGGAGGGTGCTCAGTAATCGCTGGTTGCATGGAGTGAGAGTGACACTAGTGGGCAGCCAATGTGTATGCGGTAGTAGTCAATGCAACCAGGGATAAGATCTGTATTGGGTGCGTATTGCACCGATGTAGGGTGCACAGTAATGCTAAACTGGTGCAGAATACAAACACTTACACTAATACCCCCAATGCATGCAACAACAGATGCACAGATTTAGAGTGCACAATAATGATAAACTGGTGCAGAATGCAAACACATACACTAAAACCCAATTGCATGTGACAACAGATGCACAGAAGTAGGGTGCACAGTAATGATAAACTGGTGCAGAATACAAACACATACACTAATACCCAATTGCATGTAAGAGCAGTGGCATTAATGAACAGCCCGAGTATGTGAGGTAGTAAATGGTGTATAGGGGAAAGAAACTTGAAATGGGAGCAGGTTACCTAAGTGTAACAGGTCAATATGAACAATTAATCAGTGCATTACAATGAGGTCGTAGTGGATAACAAACATGTACAGCATGGACTATAGGTTTGATGATATACTAGACTGAAATATCCATGCAGATAATAAAATACCTGAAAACAAAAGTGACAATAGCGACTAGTCAAAAATGGGTGCGTCCAAATAACTGAGGTGCAAGAATCAGTAGCAAGTTAGAGTTGCACCAAAAATTATATGCTATATAGCAATAGTGAGTAGTCAAAAATAAATGAGTCAGTAGCAAAACCTAATAACAGCCCAAAAAAATTATATGAGACCTAAAGTGACACTAGTGAGCAACCCAAATACATGAGGTAGCAATTGGTGCATAGGGTGAAGGAAAAGTGGGATGTGCATTATACCATTGGTATTATAGACATAGACACATGATATAGACACATGAGGTGGGTTTCTATGTGCCGCGAGATCTGAGTTGCCCTTGCACCAAGTTTGAGGTCCGAATCCATTGTGGGGGCTGCAATACCTCAAATCTTGTACACTGCGTACTATTGCAAGTGCATGTGCTTGTTGGCAATTCTTTAACAAGTGCATTGGGCTCTGAGCAGCCCTAATCTCTGGCACCACTCCCCAAAAAAGAACTTCATCCACCTTGCAACGTGTGCTCCATGGCCTGTTGTTTTGTGAAGCTGCTCGAGGCCCTCTCGCGACTCCAGTGACTCCAGCCTATGGGTTCAATTGAGGGGTAAATTTGCTTTTCCTGGGCTCCCCTGGTTGCTCCAGGCTAGCCTGACTCCCCTGGCTGTGGTGAGTCTCCTGGACCTTGCTGGTCCGAACCGTACACTTCCTTGACCTTCTGCGTGGGTTGATGTTGTCAAGGCTTGTTTGTGCTCCCTCTGGACACTGACCCCTTTGCATTCAACATCCTTTGTAGGACAGCTCACATACGGCTCCTGGTCATCCTCAACATCGCCTGGCCCCCGCAGCTGCAGAGTCAAGGTCACTATCAACTATCCTGAAGCACACGACATCGGCGGGCATTCGTCTACTGAGCCCCTGGTCACTCTCAAGTGACACAGACTCTGTCCCCTCTACTTTCAGGTACTCTTTTACAAGAATCCATGTTTGGATTCCAATGGACATTTTTCTCTCTTCCAGCAGAGGCTCTTCTTCGTAGTCCTCCATTGGGTTCGACAGCAGTTTCCGACGCCACTTCACACCTATGCAACAGGCTTCCCTGGGTTAGGTAACTTGGGTACTTCAATATCCACGGGTGGGGTGGCTCTCCAACCTTCTGTCTTCCACGGGGTTTCTTCGTAGTCCACTGGGAAGGGTCCCTAATCTTTAAAACTCCAACTGCGACTTTCACATAGAGTTGTACAGAGCATGCGGTCGTGTTCCCACACTGCATCCGTTCTTCGTGGTGTCCCTATCTACTCACCTTGGGTGGTTCCTTGGGGTCCCAACGATTCTATGTCCTTTCGACATCGTACTGACTCGAGTCGTGGTTCTTATACCACTTTCTTAGTATATGATTTGGTCTCCCCCTGGGGCCCACTGTGTATTAGTGGGTAACTAGGCATAATATCGAATCCTAAATATAGAATAGCCATAATATCAAAGTCAAAATATAGAATAGACAAAATATCGAATGGACAGAATATAGTGGTGAAAAATATCAAATTGAAGGTAAGTAATATAATATCGATTTTTTAAATATAGAAAGTCAAAATATCAAAGTATATAATATAGGTATTAAAATATATCGAATTTTTAATAATATCAAATTTTTTAAAGTGTTTTGTATGTTAGTTTATGTGTGAAAAGTGTATATTATTTTTGTAATTTATTTTAAGTAATGAATTTTATGTTATTTAATTGTTGCGTAATTTAATTCTGTCGCGGTTTGTGGGTTTATAGGGCAATAGGGTGGGAAGTAATTTAATTATATTAAATTAAATATACATTTTTTGAAATTACTAATTATTTTTAATTTCATTTTGCGTTTTAGATCTGTAGCGGCTTGTGGGTTTATAGGGGAATAGGGTGGGAAGTAATTTAATTGTAATTAATTAAATATTTGTATTTATTTATTGGTGATCATTTTGAATTAATTGTTAATTAATTTTTAATTGGTAAATAATGTTTATTAATTGATTAATTGATAATTATGTTAATTGTATTAATTTATTTTCCATAGTGGGTTGTGGGTTTATAGGGGAATAGGGTGGGAAGTAATTTAATTGTAATTAAGTAAATCATTTTTATTTATTTATTGGTATTGATTGTTAATTTATTGTTAATTAATTGGTAATTGGTAATTCATTTTTATTAATTGGTTATTCATTTGTATTACTTCATTAATTGATAATTACGATAATTGTATTAATTTATTTTATGTAGCGGATTGTGGGTTTATAGGGGAATAGGGTGGGAAGTAATTGAATTGTAATTAATTACATATTAAAAATACATTGTTTGTATTGATAATTAATTTACTGGTAATTAATTATTATTTGGTATTAATTTTTATTATTAATTTGTTTTTGTTATTGAAAATTAATTAGTTGTTAATTATGAATAGGTAATTAATTTTAATAACTAATATTTATTTGTATTTCTAATTGATTCATTATTACATAATATTAAATTGGTAATTTTAATTCATTTTTTATTGGTATTGATATTTATTTTATTTGTATTCATATATTAAATCATTACTTTCCCTACTGTTAAACTCACTAGAGTGGGAATAGTAATTTTTACCCCTACGCTATCCAACGCTTTCCCTCTTGTTGCACTCTCTGGAGTCGGAATAGTAATTTTTACCCCTACGCTACCCAACGCTTTCCCTACTGTTGTACTCTCTGGAGTGGGAATAGTCATTTTTACCCCTACGCTATCCAACGCTTTCCCTACTGTTGCACTCTCTGGAGTGGGAATAGTAATTTTTACCCCTACACTATCCAACGCTTTCCCTACTGTTGCACTCACTGGAGTGGGAATAGTCATTTTTACCCTCCCACTATCCAACGCCTTCCCTACTGTTGCACTCACTGGAGTGGGAACAGTAATTTCCAACGCTTTCCCTACTGTTGCACTCACTGGAGTGGAAATAGTAATTTTTACCCTCCCGCTATCCAACGCTTTCTCTACTGTTGCACTCACTGGAGTGGGAATAGTAATTTTTACCCTCCCGCTATCCAACGTTAACCCTACTGTTGCGCTCACTGGAGTGGTAATAGTACATTTTACCCTCCCGCTATCCTACGGTAAAAATATTGTATATTTTTTATTATTATTACGTTAATATATATATATATATATATGTATTAAAAAATAAAATGGTATGGTTTTTTTATCACCTAAATTAATTATTTAATAATTTTAAGGTTATTTAAGTATTTTTAAGTATGTTTTAGCTAATTATATTTATTATTTCATTAATTTTAAATTACTTTTGAGACATTTTAAAAAAATCGATATTTTGACTAACTATATTTTTTACAACTATATTTTTGATTCGATATTTTTGTACTTACCTGTTTGTAGATAGGAATTCGATATTTTTGCATTCTATATTTTTTCATCGATATTTTGGTAATTCTATATTTTTGTATTCAATATTATGTCAGTGATCCGTATTAGTGCTATTTACTGTCATTCCTTTGCTTAAGTATTGTGTGCTTTGTGTCTATCTCAGTGTAGGAGCTACTGAAACGTACTAGAGAGTCTTATATAATAAATACATATTTTTATAAATAGCATGTGTGGTTCTCTTTCATTTAATCTATACTATAAGATTGCATTCTGGTCAAACAAGCTGCTTTACACTCCTTCAAGGCAAAGCCTGAAGGCTCCTCTACACGGCTACCACTTGGATAGCTTTCTAAGGTTGTCTGAGACCTCTTAAATCACCATAAGGGTTGTCTGGACTGGTGCAAGGTACCCACTTACATTAGTGGACAGCATATATCAGGCCAGCCTCTCACAATGATGATATCGTAATACACAGAATCAAGAGGCTACAGATTAAGTGTTGGTGTGGCCGCTGGGGCACAGTACTAAGTTCAGGTTGAGGTTTAGGGGAGAGGAGAGCTAGCTGTCAGGAAGTTCACCAGACAAAATTAACTGAATTCCACAAATGCACAGCTTTGTGGAAATGCAAACATTTGCAAGGTATGAAGGAGAAGGGACCACCATATTTCATGTTATAGAGGAAGCGGTTATACTACAGGAAATATTTCTGTGGGGAGAAGAAAAACGAGAACAAAGGTTTTGATGGAGGCAGAAATCAGCCAAACTTACTCTTACAAAATGCCCGACCTGACCCAAAACACTTACTCACCATCAGTGCCAACAAGGCAATGTGAAGGCAGGCATCTCTTAGACATTTATTTGTTGCAAACAGGCTGGCACAAAATGGCACAGTGACATAGCTGTGTCTATTTCTAGTTCTAGCAAGAAGCCGACACAAACGTTTTATAATTATTGTTCATTAACGAAATGATTGTTTTGAGTGCTGCAAATCCACATCTTTGAAAACAAGTAGATGTAGAACAGAATTCAAATTGAATAATTTTGAATATTTTAATTGCCTGGGGTGAAGCCATTCCCAAGGAACACCTTTAGAGTTCAATGTTCCTATTTGCCTTTGAAACTTTAGAGCACTTTAAAAAGTAATTTTGCTTTTTCAAACGTCTAAATTGAGGCTACTAACGCGCCTGTTTACAGCAAGAAGAAAGGGAATTTGGCAGAATGAAACCGAACGAACTATTTATTTAGTCTATCTAAGTAAGAGTTGAGAAGGAGGTCACAGTCGCTGTGCCAAGCACAAGGTGAGTAGACAGCTGGAACTGCAATGTCCGCACTTGCACTGTGGCAAAGCCCATTAGCTCAGCATGGAACGCCTTGTTTCGCGATAGAATCAGAGGTTTTCGAAAAACTTTGAGTTACTCAATTATTTCTAAGTAATTGTGTTCAACAATTTGGGCAGCACATGTTATTCAACCCAGTTGTGAATATTTTACACAACGCCTCCCGGGCTCTGGCACAGGAGTGAAGTTCCTGTAGGCAGTGCTCACGCTTGCGTGTATGCATGATATAAAGCTGTCTGCCTATAGCTCAACTAGATGAGTTAACCAGAGGGAAGGGCAGAACAGCATCATCACGGTGGTGATGGCCCTCGCGTTCACTTCAGAACTAATACAAACTAAGACACAATGGGTAAGCGGAAATCAAAGTCAATCGTGCATGAAGCACTGGCCAAGCTCTGTAGCCAAAGTCAGCGATCTAGATTCACTTTGCATGATTTGAAAACACCTAGTGCCCACCACGCCCTCTAAGGAAGTCTGTACACTTCATCCCAATCCAACATTGTAAGAGAGTTGATAACACGCAGTGCCCTCCACGCCTGCAAGCAAGATTGTGCACTTATTTCCAATCCAACATTGTAAGAGAGTGATCGACAGGAGTCGACTAAAGGGGTCATGTCCCAATTACATACCGGAAATCGTCATTACCCTGATTTGTTGTCCTCTTTGCCCAGTCCTGAAGATTGAGGTGTTCTCACCTCCAACAGAGGTTATCGCACGTGATGCCCAGCAAACCCTATTGGTTAGATGTCTCACTCCTCCCTATTGGCTGTCTACAATGCCACTCCCACACATTCCTTCCTCCTGTATTATCAAGTAGAAATCTAATTGGAGATGCAAACTATAAGGACTGGGATGAGGAATTCTATGTTGCTCTTCTGGAGCTTGCTGAATTGTGGATGCTGATCCGTGTTTTCACGCTGACTACTGAACGAGCGAGAGGAAGACGCTGGCTGCCTTGCAGCTCCCAGCCCGTGGCCTCCCTGATCTTCACACAGCGGGGGTTTAACAAAGCTTCATTGAGTCTCGCAGTGGCAGGCCAAGCGTCGCCGAGTTTCAGCCCCCCCATAGAGCAGGTTTCTCCCCATCGAGGGCACCACGACGCTCCACACTCAACTGCATATCAGCTTCAGCTGACCTGCAGTGCACGGAGAGCAGCTGGACAGGAACTGCAGCTGCAGAGGCAAGATGCAGCAGAGGCAAGACCCGGCAAACCGGCGTGATAATTAGGTTGGGTCGAGATTCGAGCCGTGATCCGGGGCTGCTGAGGCTAGCCTAGCCGTGCCAAGTTGAACCAAGGAGCTGAGCCAGGAGTCAACTTACTGACCCGTGGAGCCGTGCCGGCTGTTGCCACTGCCAATCACGCCGCCAGCAATCAAGCCCCGCCTCCACAACCGTTATAATCATGGAGCCCCTCTTTTTGAAGCAAAGCAAACAGCAGCACTTGCAATCTGCAATTTGAAAACAAGCAGTAGCAGCAGCACAACGCGTAAAAGTATACCTCTCTGTATCGCTGTAAATCAACTTTAAGCTACAGCGAGTGAGAAGTGAGCGCGTTAGGGGCAGCTGCTGAGTGTGTGCCCGGTGAGTCCGCAGAAGCGGCCCAACTAGGTTGGGCATGGCTTGCTGCTCACCAGTGAGCCCTGCTCACAGTCTATCTGTGTCACCTGCGCTTACCTAGGATATTACCAAGCAATTACCTGGTTTCCGAAGTTCCCATTCCACCTTATCTCAGGACTATTATTTTCCACACTATACCGGAGGCAAGCAAACAGCAAGTGCACAGGCACGGAGGACCTCAGTAACAAACAATTACAACAGAACAAGTCCGCATGTCCTCTGGAACCACCTGGCCAACCACCACATTGTGCGTCGCGCAAATTACAGTGGATTGCACCAAGATGATAAAACGTATCTCAATTACTAGGTCAAGGTCAGCTGTCGACGCCAACGGAGGAGCAGGCTCAGCAGGGCCACCAACTAATGTTCTCTGCCCAACACGCATAAATGCTCAGGACTCAGACCAGCTTTCAGGGTTCCCCAAGACACAGAATAACCAAAAGATCGCCAAAGCTGGCCTGATAACTAAATACCTGATTCCCAAGTTCTTAAATGGAGTTTCCACCAATGGCAGCATGGACCACCTAAGAAACAACTTAGACCCTAAGGAAAAATTCTCCCCCTTTACAACAAGTTCACATGGCTTATGCCCCATGGAGACAAAATGCCGTTCCCTTTCGTGTCCAAACATGGAGGGGGTTAATAGCCTCATTCAATTGCTCTCGGGCTAGACTCTGTTCCCAATGCCAACATGAGCTTCGCTCTAACGGTCCTTTATTCATCGTTCACTGACAGTCCCAAACCAGCCTCATGTGCACCAGGAAGATCTACAGTAATTGAGGCACAAATACATCAACCTTATTCACCTACCCATCAGCATCCTGCTCTGACGGATGTCACAGGCTCTTCAGCTGTTATGAACAAACAAGAGCTGGGAGAACTTTCATCACTATTTCTACAGCAGCTTGACACCAAAATAGAACAAACCGTGGAGTCTTCTCCACAGCAGTACAGAGCATCTAGCGGAATAAATTATTACCATTGCACTCCTCAAAATACAGAAAACCTAAGTTTCAGGGCTGCCTCGGAGTCGCCAAAATTTACCAATTCACAATATATAACGGCCAAAGCCTTACTTTGGCAATCCTCTAAGATGGACCTGCAAATAGATCTCTTGCAGTCAATAGCATTGTGCTTGGCGGACCTGAAAGGAAAAGTGGACCATATCACAAACTTAATTCTCACTTCCCAAACAAATTGCTCATGCTCATGTGCGGCCATTGTGGATAGGTGAGCAAACCTTCCGGCGGTCTTGATCACCTTAGCAGATTCAATCCGGGCCACAAGGGGCCCCCCTGGGCCACCCTCACAATTGACTCCAATCAATACTGAACTTATCAACAATCAAGCTAACTTACCTGAAGACCCATCTGTAAGACTAATTAAAACATTACATCTGCCATTATCTACTGATGCCAGCACAACGCCCCCAAAGGGTCCCATAAATGTTGCACTTTGTCCTCCAATTAGCTGTCAAATAGCAGAAAAACCTGATGACGTCATAGAGATTAAACGGAAGGAAGGCTCGCTCTCCAGGAAAGCAAAGAAATTGAGGAAATCACAAAAAAGAGCAAAAGAAATAAATAGTGTGGCTTCCCTCCTCACTCGCACATATACAACTGAGTTAGCCACTGGTCCAGTTAAGCTCTATCCAATTTTTGTAGTAAAGACACCAGGAAAGAGGGACAGGCTAATGACATCAAACCATCCACGATTAAGCAAACAATCATCAATTAAGGGGTTCAGCGGATGATTCCGGCTGAGGGGCAATTTCCCCCAATGCCCCCACCTCCTCTCCTCCTGACAAGGAGAAGGTGGTAGTCCACACAATAGCAACTCAGTATAAAACTATGGAAGGACCAGATGAGAGGACTGGTCCTCTCCCTGGGCTGAAACCACAGTCTTCAACCTTAGGGACACAGGCAGAGGCCGATACACAACCACTGTCCACGCTATACTCAGCATTAACATGCAGCACCAACAGGCGCCAACATTTCCACCCGGATCAACGGTAGATAGATCCCCTCCAATACATCAGTCCTCACTAGTACCCCACAATCAAGTCCAACAGGAAACATAACAGGTAGCAGTCGCTCTAATTCAAAAGTGATGGAGGTCGTACTTACATCAAGATACCACGCTAAAGGCAACTATGATACTCTGAGCAGAGGTAACATTCTGCATCTATTCACTCATATACCATCATTGGAGCACATAAGTTCAGCAGATGTTGCCTGGGTTAAATCTCAAAGCTTGCCAGGGGATCCCCACGATGAATCCACAGTGGTCGGGCTATACCAGCAGTCACACCAGACGGCAATGCTGTGCGAAGCCAATCAACTGGCCGACTGCGGCATTGAGATTAAGCATTTACCTCAAGACAGATATCCTTACCTTTTAGACATCAAACCCTTAACTTCATCAACCTATTCCATCCTAAAATGAGCTGATGGCACTCACCCAGGCAACAATCCCTCTAGTATACTCTCTCAACATGAACTTTTGAGGATCATTTGCTCCACAAATGAAAGAAGAGTCTTCTCAAGCAAACAGGGCACCAATAACCAACTTGGATATCAAGCCCAGCGCGGCTATCACTCGGATCGACGGCATATCTACGCCCCTCAGAGGCAACACAGACTACACACTGAACGAGCAAAATAACCACCTAACGATCATCTCTTGGAATGTAGCTGCCCTTCAGAAATTGGTCAAGCAAGAATCTGCTCTAGAGTATCTTCAAAGCAGTGATATAATTTGCTTCCAGGCGACATGTGCAACGTCTTCTACAACTCTCTCCGGGTACCTCGAAATCCGTGTCCTGGCTTCAAGACGTAATATATTTGGGCGGGCAATGGGCATCCTCTCTGTATACATCAAGCACCCACTAAGGTTGGAAGTCATTACAATCACACCCCTTCCACCTGGAATTCAAGCACTACTTATCAATGGAATAAAAAATCATCATAAACTGCTTTGATTGCTATTATTCAACTGCTATGTTAATCCAGCTCTGCACCAGAGAAACCAAGCACTCGATGATCAGGCTGCCATCATTGGTGATCTTCTTAATAAATACCCTTACCACAATCCACTTATAGTTGGGGATTTCAATAATAGATGGCTTGATAAGACAGGAAAGGGTAACAAACAATCTAAAGAGGTCGCTGTACTGCAAGCTTTATTTGATTCCTGCTCTATATCATCTGCTCACAATCTTAAGAAAGCAAACGTTCAGACATGGGCCCCACTCCCAACATATAGGAACATCTCCACAATTGACTATATATTTGTTGGCAGTACACTAGCTTTTCACCTGAATGACTTAGATATAAGCAACCGAGCAGAGAGTGACCACAGGCCCCTAAGAGCATCATTCAGCCTTTCCATTGCTCTATCCTGCAAGTATACAACTGTAGGTGAACCCACGGGGGAAGAATGCGATAAAGTCTCCCGCAGGATAAAATGGACCATTAATCTCGGTGCCAAATTGTCCGTATGGACAACTAAAAATGAACAATTAAAAACTCCATTCGACCAGCAGGCACTGCTAGACTACTGGCCCATCCTCCTCATGGACCTGCATCTGACGCTAGGTCGAATATCAGACGCTAATCAAAAGCAGGGGCCAACCCAGCTAAACCGGTACTTGAATAAGGAAATTTTGGAAAGCAAATGGAAGCTTCAAAAGGCCCCAAAAGCAAAACAAAGAGGGGACAAAGCATTGCAGGGCGCTACCACTGGATCTCTTCGAGCTGCCTATAAGAAATATGCATGGGAGAAACGTACTAAACGAATAGAAGATGCTTGGCTCAAAATGTTCTCCCTTCGTAAGGAAAAAAATCCAGCTCCATTTTGGAAATAAACAAATCAACAGCCATTCTAAGGAGAACGGGGTACCCGAGAATGTCTGGGTGAATTATAATATACAGCTCTACATCGGCGGGACAGGAGAGCCGCTAGTCTCCTAATCATCCCAGATACTAAATTACGAAAACATCCAGGCCCCAGATATTTCATAAGCCGAAGTAATTAAAAACATTAGTCACATGAGGAACGACGGCGCGCCAAGGTCCAAAGGAATACCTGCTGCAGTCTTTAAATCAAACCGATTCTTTTGGGCAGAATTCCTCACGCCGCTCTTTAAACAAGCTTTTCTTACTGCCACAATTCCATCTACCTGGAAGGGCTCAATATTACATCCAATTTACAAAAAAGGCAGCTGCTTAAACCCGGCCAATTACAGACTAACTGGACATTGAAGCCAAGGCCTAAATAAAACTAAAAATGAAATATTTAAAAGAAAAGGCCAACGCTCGTGTCCTGCTGGCTGAACTAGAAAATTGGGTCACAGAAAATAGTATTCTCCCCTGTACCTAGTTAGGCTTGAGATCGGGCTGCTCCACAACAGACAATATAACAGCGCTGGCCTATTTGTCCTGGAAGGCCGCTCTAGGTAACAATCCACCTATTCTGCTGCTTTGTGGATTTTAGTGCAGCATTTGATAGAGTCGATCGAGGAGTGGTATGGAATAAGCTAAAATCTTGGGGGATACCCTCCACACTTCTCTCTGCACTGATGTCACTACATCAGAAGACCTGGGCGAGGATTAAAACCAGTGCCACAACAGTATCTGTAAAAATCCCAACAAAAAGCACTGGCTGGTGCAATCTTGGTTGCCCCAAAATTGGGCGCTGTGCGGCTCCAGACCATGCAATACGCCGATGACATTGCTATTGCCAGTGGAGAAATGTGGCTCAATGGTTAGAGCGGCAGACCCTGATGCAGAGGTCTAGCCCGGGACCAAAGTTCAATTCCCCGCCTCGGCGGGTCTTGGGCTAAAAAGTTCCACGGACCTGATAATTCTCGCCTCGGTGCCTATTCCAATCATGGAGTCCCACTCTGCAACTCTGGGCAATAGCTTGCTTAATCTCCTCAACGGCCCCCACAACGCTAAGGATGCCTGGCCTCCACCTTGGGGGTGCCCAGGAGTGGACACCTCACAGGAAAAGCCAGGATGGGTTCCACAGCGGTATTCGTACAAGCGCCTTGAGACCCTTGCGGGTGAGTAGTGCGCTATACAAGTATCAATTTACAATTTTTACAATTTATCATGGACCATACAAGAACGGGACTACAAAGAGCACTCACTGCCCCTTAACATGTACATCATAAGGAACAAAATCCTGATGAATGAGCCCAAAACTAAAGTCATGATTTTTGGGAAACATCAAAGAAATCTTGTCTTGGAGAGTAGGTGGGTCACAAATAACCACCTGCTCCAGTTACAATTATTTGGGAGTCTGGTTCAATGAAAGGGCAAATCAAGTGGTCCATCTTAATCGCATGCGCGCGGCGCGTTTTCCCGCTGTGCGCTGAGAATCGCGGAATCCCGCGGTTCATGACGAGCTCAGCTCGTCATGAGCGTACGAGAGGTGTACCTCATGACGAGCTGAGCTCGTCATCAACGTGGAAGGGGTTAAACATCTTCGGTCCAAGGGAGCTGGGGTTATACATAGCCTGAGGTACCTGAATCTACAGTTGCACAGCCCCTCTGCCAAGCCAATTTTAAGGGTCTTACAGGCCAAATTGCTCCCAGCATTATCTTATGGCCACTTGGCTTTTCCAGGGAGAATAGACCTATTCCTTGCGAATTATCAAACAATGGCCTATTAGAAAATATTTTCCATTCCCCAGCATACAAGGAGTGCCAGGCTGAGGCTCGAGTTGGGTCTGGCAAGTGCAGACCTTCACTGCTGAGGCGACTTAATGAAATTTTACATCTATACCCTGCATGCCTCAGCTCAATCCTTGAAAGAACAACTTCAATCTATATTCATGGACGAACTCTTACCCTGGTACAGACAGCTGCATTTGGCCATTTCCACATTGAAGATTGAAACTACAAACCTCTCTAATCCAACCATTCCAATGTCAACGTGGAAAAAAACGATAAAAAGCCAAATTATTTTAGTGTCATTTGAAAGAGACATTGCTCGGCTATATCAAGGGGAAACACCAACCATACTTTAATTACTCCCTTCAACCACAGACTCGTAACAAAATTATTTATATGAGGCTTTTAGCCCTTCCAATCTATGACTTTAATCCGCTTTAGGCTCGAAAGAATGGACAGCTAACATGTAGGCTTTGCAATTACCCAGATGAGTCTTGGCTACATCTGCTATGCTGTTGTCCCCACCTTGCTCACGTACGTCGTCGGCTATTGTTCCCATTCTATCGGGACAAGCTGCTGAGGCATTGCAGCGAAGCATCTGATTTGTGTTTCAGCAACAATTCCGCTCAAGTTCTTGCAAGGGCTGGGAAGTTTATTAACATTATTTTAACCACATTGCACACAGCTCAGCACTAAGAAATAGTTCAAGAACATGAGAAGGTGTCCAGGGGGTCAAATCGGATCATCTTGCAGGGTCTAACGGCCCACTCACAGAGAAAGCTCAATAAGAGCTGTTGAAGCATTCTCAAGTCCCTTCCTATGTTGCCATTGTACAAATGGACTTTGCTGAAAGCTAGGTATTGGCAACTGTAATAAACCCTGGGACATTCTGATATTGCCTTTTGCACTCCACACTTTTCTTCTGGCTCTAAATGGCCATTAACCAGAAATGCTGCTTGGTAATTGTTATTAATCTTGACTGCTTGCTTTTATAATGTGCTTTTAAATTTTAATCCCTGTTTTAATTAAGTATCAATGCTATGTTTGTATGTTACGGTTTTAATTAACTGAATAATAAAGAGACTGGGATGAGGAGGACAACAAATTGGGGTAAGGAAGATTACCTGTAAGTAACTGAGTAATTACCTCCTCATCTGATGTCCTCCCCATCCCAGTCCTGATGATTGAGGATATACCAAGTAAAAAGTGCAACGACAACCATGATGCATTAGAAGTTTATTCGTACAAATGTTATATTTTCGAGTCAATGAATGATGCATAATATCACCATTAAAAAATTGCTGATTTTAACCCTGTCAAACCAAAAGAATTAACTGAATCTGACAAATATAGCCGGTAAATCAAGTGGTCAGATTTGATGAATCGAAGCACCTCCAGCTTCAGGTAATGACGCTGCAACCACTTTAGCAGATCTAGCTTGAATATGTGTAGAGACAACGTCCCACACTGACTCATAAGCCTAAATAATTGCTTGACGAAGCTATCTGCTCAAAGTCTGACTGGACACCTTGTGACCCTTAGTGGATGACCCGCGAGAAATAAACAAAGACTTGATCACTCTAAAATCTTTTGTGTGGTCGAGGTAGATAGACAAAGCTCTTGTAACTTCAACTGACGACGAGACTTGATCTTCCTCTGTGAAAACAGGCAAAGCCACTTCCGAAGACATATGGAAAGAAGAAGGAACTTTTGGAATGAAATGGTCAGCTTGCCCTGCGCACATGACATAGCTAAAAAGGGGCTATGAGAATCACTTGCAGCCTCTCCTCCCAAATCTTCTGAAGCACCCTCGGGTGGAGGGGAGACCAAAAAAATGCATAGTGAATCCCTAGTGGCCAAGGGTTGGCTAGAGCATCCTTCAAGCCCGAAGTCACCATGTTTCTATACAAACTGATGAAACATAGCATTGTGTGGTGATACAAAATATCTGTACAGGGAGTCCACAATCCATCATACACTCGATTGAGCTTCTGACTCGACAGATGGTAAGTCACAGAGGATGGTATATTCCGACTTAGACTGTCTGCTCTGAATTTCAATGTGCCCTAGAGATACACTGATGACAAAGCCAAGAGGTGAATTTCTACTCAAACAAAAATGTCTGATACTATCTGATTCAGCGTTTTGCTCCTTGTACCACCCTGATGATTCAGGTAGCACCGGGTCATCTGGTTGTCTGTCCGAATTACCACATTCAAATTCTCTAACTGAGGAGAAAGCTACTGAAGTGCCCACCAGACAGCTTAAACTCTCTCCAGTTTAAGGACTGGATTGCTTCCCATTTCGACCACGGACCCTTCATCTCCTGATCTCCCAATACTGCACCACAACCCACTGGCTGGCATCTGTCGGAAGATACTTTGGGGCTGAAAGACTGAAAGGAACACCCCTTGTTAGATTGGCTGTTATTAACCACCAAACAAGTTGGCAGTTGAAGAGAGAAGTAACTGGAACTTGGGAGTCATACTTCTAGGAGGTCGGTGACCAGTCCTGCATGATATGGTTCACCAATGGTTTTAGATGATATCTTGCCCAAGGCACGACCATAATAGCAGCCGCCATGAAATCCTGCACTTTTAACAATACCCTTTCTGGGAAAGAGTTGCGAGTTTGGAGATTGTTGCTGGCCTCTTGTACAGTCAGTAATAATTGTGGTTGAAAAAATATCCTGCTCAGCAGAGAAAGGAACTGTACGCCTATAAAACGTTTCTCTTGAGAAGGCTGAAGGTGCGACTTCAGACTATTGATGATAAACCTCAGAGTCTGAATAGTTAAGATCACCAGCTGGGCATTATCCTGACCCTTAGAAAAGGAGGAAGCAAACAAAAGCCAGTCATCAAGATATGGAAGTAAGTAAATGTCTTTTCGCTGTAGAAAAGCAACAACTGGACCTTTGTGAACACTCTCTGGAAAGTCACTAATCCATATGGCAAGGCCCGACACCAGAAAGTGTGGATCACCAACAGAAAAACGCAGGAACACAGGGCTCAATGGATGAACAGAGATATCAAAATGCATGTCCTCTAAATCCAGCATGACAAGAAAATTGTTCAGTGCAAGCAAAGAAAGTATTGATTGAACAGAGGTCATTCTGAAGTGATCAACCTGTACATATTTGTTCTGGCTTTCAAGTCCACGATTGGTAGAACCTTCCTGTCATGTTAGGAAAAAAGGAACAGGGTGGAATAAAACCCAGTGCCTACTTCTTCCTGTGGAACTGTCAAGACTTCTCCTTTGTCTAACAAAGTCTGTAAACCTTGCATTAGAGCTCAAAAACATCCATCTTTTGGTAATGGAGTAGAAAGGAACTGAATGGAAAATTGTTGAATTGAATTTGTTAACCTTGGCAGATCACATCTAGGACCCATCTGTCTGTGATGCAGTGCTTTCACTGTGAATTAAATTGTTCCATTTGCACTCTGACCTGGGATAGTCATTTTTTAGAGAAACTTGATGGCCAGTGCTTGTTGCCCATTGAGGCCTGAGTCTGTTGAAGAGAAATTAAGGATTTCTTCCCTGTCAACACTTGAAAGGGCTTTAGAAACTTTCTCCATTTTGACTCATCTGATCTAACTTCAGGCCGAATAACGAATTATACTTTTAAGTAGCATAGCATAGCTCACCTCCCGTCCGCCGAGGGCAGAGAAACAAACAGGACGAAGGGCTATTTGGGAAGTGGCTTTTAAGACAGTTAATAGGGAAGGATGAAATATCTTACTAAAATAATATTTGGCTGGGTCAGAAAGCATGACATATATATAACCTCCATCGGAGGTGAGTAGGGTGATAAGCATCTCTTATTTTCATGGACAGTTTGTGAATGACCATTAATGTCCTTTGTCCTTGATGAAGATTTCAACGGACGGCTTTTATCCATAGTTTTAGACTTTGTGCTGAAAGATCCAGTTTGAATGCTGTGGCTGAAGTGGGAGTTCTTCTCCTGTGCTGTGATCCTGAAGGAGAGGCAGACAGGCAAACAAGAAACAAGCCTTCTCACCAGGGTGCCGGCTGCCTGAAAGGGAATGCAGATCTGTGCAGCTGATTAAGCTGTAAATGTAAAGGCTGCTTGGGAGCCAGTAGAGGTGGTGTTACTTGATGGTGACATTTAAGGCTTCCTGAAGACAAAGATTTCTTCTTTTTAAGAGGTATTGTAGGGGTGGGGGTGCCAAGCTGAGTTGTGGAGCGCATACTTTTAATGGACAGCTGTAAAATTGTTTACACAAGGTGCAATCTCCATATTACTAAAATGTACACTGTGAAAACACTTTTTTGATTTTGACCTAAATTTATCTCCACATTTTGTGGAGCCTATCTTATATTGCGTATAAAGCAAATTTATAATAATGTCTTAGCACATTCACAGTGCTTTCTGTGATGGGCAGGGATCTCCTAGCACAAAAGTACATAGGTCACTATTTTCTGCTGAACCAAACAGAATTCAGTTATGTGGGCTTCTAGTTGCACACACATACATCTACAGTGATCACATTAACCATAATAGTTTTTATTACATAAAATTGTGAATTTTCTACTGAGTATTTTGTTTTGCTTGCATTTACTTTTCATTTACGGTCTACATTATTTTATATGCAGTTACCTGATGGTGAAAGATCAAAAAATAGTCACAGAATATTTTGTATTTTGATTTTACCTCCACGGTCACTGACCACATCCCCATTGCACTGAGGATCACAGTATGGAGTATTCATACTTGTTTTTAATGACCTTCGACCAGAGAAAGCTAGTGATGTTAGCATATGTTGGCCCCCAGTCCCTCACCTTCACTATGTACCTTTTTAAAAATCAATTCAGTAGATTGATACACCCATTGACTTGGTGAATGGCAGTCAGCTGGTAAGACTGGGGACTGCATCTGTTTTGCGGAGATCTCTATACAAAATGTAAGACAGATTTGTATCCTAATGGGACCGACTCAGCCTTTTATCATTTGAATATCAATAAAAATTAAGGGGCTTATATACAAGCGCCTGGCGCCTCCGGTGCATCACTTTTAAAACGGAAAGAAGTGACGAACTGGCAGCGCAAGGGACTTGTAAATAAGCCCCTAAACCATTGATTTGGTGAATAATGACACGTATTATTTAAATGCCAGAAAAACGTGCATTTGTGATTCAATTAATATAAACGAGCTTTAAAATACTATATGGAGAGGACATATCAAGTTCGTCGCATGCTTCATAAGTTGAAATGTTGGCACGTCCTATCATTTTTCCTAGCAGAGGTTCTCCCATCGGTTCTAATTAACCAGCCCAGTATTGTACACACGCACCATCAGTGCCCTGTCAATACACATGAAAGGGACATTGAAAGTCAAGGGTTCGCAATTAGGAGACCCCAACAATCAGGCCAGCCTATGTAAACATCATCTGTTTAGACTGGTCCAATAGACTTTCTTTCAAATTACACAACCCCAGAGGAAGGGCTCAAACACCTCTTGTTTTAACAATGTGGGGTTCAATGGCCTACAAAAGTCACCAAACACAGGGACACGAGATTCCAGGGCGCTCAGCCTATCACCTTTTATAAGTGGTTGCAACGCAAGAAGCCTCCCTTGGGTACACAGACTAAGAAAGTGTGCAAATGACAGGCGCCAGGAGAGCTTCCACCTTCCGTCACAGACCGTCCAGGGGCTGCTGTGGGGTCGGCCCAGCCTGCACCGTGCTCGTTGTTACACAACCGCCTCAGACTGGGATGGCCGCCTCAACCATTCCCTGTGATAGCCAGCCATAGAGGCTGCTTCGAGAGCCAGCAACCGATGCCACTTGGCAGCAAAGACAACAGACCACTGAGAGTTTAGCGTGCTGTGCATATGAACTATTCATTCATCCAATCATCCCTTTAAGGCAGCCTATGGAACACTAGGTGTTTGTCTGTGGTTGCGCGACAAGGTGCGTGTGCCAGGCACATTACACACTCTTACAAAGTGTTTTAGCTGTGCCTCGGTTCACTTGGGGGTTACTGAGGTTTACATCTAATAAAAATGTATATACCCTATATTACGACGACCTTTGCCTGTTCTCATGTTTTTGATTAATTCCAATCTTACCTTTCAGCTGGATTAGGCTAACTTAAAACATCTTTAAAATGTCCATCCATTTTAATTGTTCCTGATATAACTCTGACTTCTGCAGGCTCAAAATGTTCTTATTACATACGTGTTATTGTTGTGTTTCTATCAACTCATATTGACCCCTCTCTATGTATTCAATGTAGGCTGGCTTAAATCGACTATTTGGGAACTAAATTTTCAAGTATTTATTCTGCCACCTATTTAAAAATATAATTAAAATCAAGCCAAAGGTTGTTGGTGTTTAGTAATAGTCCTAGTAAATTTCAGGTTGTTTATCCTGAAGTCTCAAGTGAAAGAATGGTGACTATACTTTGAGTGGTGCACCCGTAGACTTTTGTCTTGGCTGGTTTTGCTGGCTGTAGTCCTCTTCACCCCTGCTAACTATTCAAATATTTCCTATGCTCATCTTCCAACAAGATGAAATTGGTAGACCCCTATTTGACATATTTAACTTACCTATAAATCCCTAGTATATGGTGTCCAAAGTGTACACAGGGCTTGGAAGTTAAATATAGCAAGTGGACTGCATCGCCCATTGTGCTATCCACTACAAGGACAGTGTAAACCGGATTGCAGGCCTGCCACCAGTACCCTGGTGCGTAGGTTTGAACAAAAAACTCGCACTGTAAAAAAAAAACATTTTGAAAGGTCTAAACATTAATTTTAAATATTAATAATTCACCCCTAAGGAGGCCTTACTGCCCCTAAATGTAGGATGCATCGAATTTAAAAGTAAGACATGTAAAGTTTTACATTTATAAATTACAGTGAAAAAACCCTAAAAGCTATTTTCACTGTAGCAGATTTAGCTCTTACATGCAAATTCATTGGGAGATAATATTAAAATTAAATAATATACCTCTGCCTCAGAACAAGCTACAAACTTAATTCTTGGATTTTGTAAGATATTTCTGACGAGCCCAATTAATTGGTAAAGTTGCATTTGTAATAAAAATTTTAGTACAGGTACTTTTGAAAAGTTTCCTGTTAACTTGTCTAAACCCTCCTAGACCTTTCTGTTCCTTCGAACTGTCAATTGGCAGCTGGTGGCTTCCCTGGGTTAGGTGGGAAGTGCTCCCAGGACAAGAACGAAGGGCTTTGTGTGTGGGATGGTGTTGTCCTCCCCCTGACAAGATGGTCGGTCTTGATTAACTTCAAGGAGGCCTCCTTTGTCACAGGCAGACGTAATCACACATGGGCCTGCCCCCTCTATTGTCGCTGTAGTCAGCTGGAACTAATCCCAATGGGAAGGGCAACTACTCCAGAACTACTTTAGAGTGACCACATGGGAGAGCTTGCCCATGTCCATAGCCCCATTTATGGGTGGGCACAGGAAGCTCTGACCATGGGAAGTTAAGTTTGTGTTGTGCTAGATTTAGGGAAAGAGGGGCGCTTTGGTAAAGTTTACAGTAAAACGCATGGGAAGTGCTCCGAAATTGAGTACGTTACCCAATTGGTTAGGGAGTGGCCAGGAGTTTCCTCCAACTACAGGCTTGCACTGGGCATAAATGTGCATCTGCAGTATCTACCTCTGAACACTTTGTGGAACCTACAGAACAACAAAAGAGGACTTGCCCTGCTGTCTGTGATATGAGAAGAGCCAAGAAGACTGAACCTTCTCTTCCCCTTGTATCCACGACAAAGAAGTGGTCTCCAAGGGTGACAAGGTTGACCTCCCTTTTGGGGTATCAAGACACAACAAGCTTCAAGGAGCCTTTTTCCTGCTTTCCCAGCTGACGTATTGGAACTGGACCTACCCTGTACCCTGCTGCTGGCCTCTGCTGGAGTGACTCTTGATCCCCAAGTGCTGTCCCTATATTGCAGGACCCTTGGCTGACATCAAAGAGTACTTCTCCTCAAAAGGCTTGCTGTCAGTAAGATTAGGGGGGAGTGACCTTCAGATTTCCCAACACTCACGCTGGCATGTAATGTTAATATACATTATACGGCAAGCAGGATGCATGAAAGGGGCTAAAATGGAAGTGGTTCGGAGCATGAGTGCAGATTGGTAGGGGTACTAAGTGAGAAAAACCAATATGTTGTAAAAAAAAACAACATTTTTGAAGACTTTCAAAATAGGGAGGGATAGTGTGTGAGCTTTTTTGTCTGGGTGTGTGTAGAAATTGCAGGAGAGATCCATCAGACACCTCACCATACCCGACTGAAAGCACCTGTACCTAGCTATTAACCAGAAACTACATTTATTAGGGAGTGAAACACCCCAAACACCCTCCCCTGAAGCTACAATCTTGCTTCTCCTAACATGTCTTAAAACCTGAGATTTAGAAACGTCTTGCCAACTTTTTGCTCTGAGAACCAATCGGACCAACCTGCCAAACAGATCCAAAGAAGGTGCATTGCTGCTCGGCCAAAGATCCCGATAGCTCCTGCAAACGTTTTTCTCCACAGAAGCCAATACTTTTCAGCGGGACCTTGTGGAGAAAGTACTTGGCCTCTTGGCTACACCCTGCCGAAAGAATCAGAGCTCCATAAAAAAGACTACGTCTGAAGGTATAATTCTTCACAAGACAAAGGTGCAAAAAATATCTGGCACTCAAGGGACCTTCTCTCTGAGCTAAATTCAAATTTCTCCCACTCTGAACTTTACTGTCAAAAGTCAGATGCTTCACCGAGACCTTGTCCAGTGGCTATCCGACAACGCAGGTCACTTTTAGACCACAGCCTTCTCCCTGTGAGAATTTTTGAATTCCCTTCCAGGGAATAAGTCTAACGGTAAAACTTTTATATGAGTCTAACTTGGTTTCTATATCCGGCCTGCGCTACATAGCAGTTGGCCTAAAAGTGCGCCTAGGTACCTGTCTAGCACAAACACATGACTGCGGTTGGCACTTAATGCTTTTTGTGCTGTTTTTTATTATACACTTTTATAACTGTTTCTGCTAATTGGATTTTTCTCATTGTGGTATCAGTTTAATTAATAAAATGGAGTCTATTTTTATAATTGGTTCGGGATTATTCTTGTGTTTTGACGTTATTACTGTTTGAGTACTGCAGAAATACTTTACACATTGCCTCCGAGTTAAGCCTATCTATCTGTTCTGTGCCAAAGCTATCAAAGCAGGGTGATCTAGTCACTTTAAATGCTTCTCTCTGACAAGTACTGTGGTCAACATTTAGGAGGTGAGTACTCACCCCCCCCTCAACTAATACCCCAATTTCTTACAAAAGACTACAGTGGAACACATTTTAGTTTGTAGGAAAATGGTTTTCCATTTTTGGATAAATACCTATCACTATACAAGTTAAGCGTGCAAACGTGGAGAGTTTCTTTGTAACCGGTTTGTGTATGCAGGTTATACTTAGAGACGTCGTGCTCTGCGTCAGAGAGGTTGGAATGCTACTTTACACTCAGTGATGAACTGCGTGACTAAAATAATACATATATTTCCTTGGAAAGCGGCCACGGTCGTATATGTACGGAAAAATTGATGAGATTCTGCAAAGTGAAAAGAAATTGTTTCCAGCAATTGGTCTTGGTAACATTCAAGTGCAGATGTTTTTGCTGGCTGGAGGCACTGAATCCCAGCTTTATGTTATGTGTTTTACTAGTTTTTATGTTTCTATTTTAAACCATTCATAAGTAGGTACCTTAACTATTTACTTTATCCTTTTCATTAATTACTGTGCCTATATTTTAGCACCTGCCATCCTCGGCATTAGTGGCATTAGTAACATTTCACTGGCAAGTAAGATACTTTCTGACATCTTTGGCACCCAGGACCTGTGAAGTAATTTTGGCATGCTAGGAAAGGTGATATTTTAACCCTTAAGAGTAGAGAAGCTAAATATAAAACTTAATGCGGCCAATCTGACAATGCGAATCCACCACAACAGGAAGCCACAGAAGAGTGAGCATTCACTTGCCATTGTGATCTGACGCTAGCAAAATTAGCTGATTCATCTTTTTTGAGCATCACTTACATATTGATCAGAAAACAGGAATTCACGGATAGGATTATTACAAAATTGCCTTAATAGCGGAATAACTGAGGAACATTCAGATATGTCTTGCAAATTCCATGTCGTATGATCTCAAACTCTGGGCAGAATGATGCATTTCCTAATGTGCTGTCACAAGCTGAGGCTACCCAAAGAAGGTAGCTTAGCAGAACACCTATGGTCTGATCTGAAAACAAAACGATGGCAAGCGGGATATCGATATTTGTCAAGTGGTCTAAAAACCTTAGGCCTGAGTGAAGTATGGGACCTCCACGTCAGCCAACATGAGTTTAAAAGGCTAGCGAAAAAATGCACAAAGAAGCTCTCCTCAATGGAAGATAAGGCGAGCCTTGCTAAAAGAAGCCATGGTTGGATGACCCTCATCACATATGATCAGCTGACACCTCAGAGCTACTTAACTTGTATATTTAATGCACGCACCAAACTCAGATTTTTAAAATTAAGACTGGGGGTGATTAACCTGTCTTGCCACTTCCCTAAATGGAAAAGAGAAAAAGCCCCGGAGACATGTCGATTTTGCGGCAAGCATAGGGAAGATATAATTCATGTTGTGTGCCTGTGCCCTAGCCTCCTGAAAGAAAGAAGGCTTCTCCTGCGGAGTGCCTGGAATAATAAGGAAGTCAGATCATGCAGATCTGCAGTACTGGCCTGCTTCGACCCACAGAATACATATTTAAACTGCGCACTGGTGAGGTTTATGGACTGTGCAGAAAAAAAACTAGGGAAGGGGAGATGCCAATTGCCAGCTCAGCCAGAGGCACAGATGCTTGGACCTCCATAAGAAGGATAATACTGCCCTATGGGAACCTCGAGAAAACTGGACAGAACTCTAAATGCACAATTAACACAAACATATGGTAGTGCACACTGGCTGGACATCTTCAGTCCGCTAATTACAAACCTGGCAAGTCCCATCTTGAACAAGACAGTTTCCGCAGGTGCAGGGCAGAAACAAGAGAGTTCGGACACATGGTGGGCTGGGCTTTCTGTTTTTGTTTTTATTTTTATTGTTATTCAACAAGTGTTTCATTTTTATTATAAATTCTATCAATTGAATAAGTATCAAAAATGTTTTATCTTTTGTATTGTGTAAGGGTTTTTTAAAAACCATGCAATAAAGTTTTACTTACTTATGTCGTATGATCCCAGTGCCCTGACATAATAATATTCCATTAAAGGTGTGCGACTACCTATGAAATGAAAGTAGCTAATAAGATAAAACATCCGGTAGGTGACGTGTGAAAGTGACCTTAGGTTAAGATAGAAAGGTATGCAAAAAAAAATCCCTTCCTTTGTAAGCACAGCAACAATCTGCAAAACATTTCATTCAACATCACTTCCTCAGGCATTCAAGGGAACCACTGCAAAAAAGAGAAGTACATCAATAGGTAACTATGCTGAATTTTGCATTGCGCTCTTTACCCACCTTACTGAATCACTTTACATTCAACTGCATACAAAACAGGCCTTTATTATCATCATGCATGCCCAAGCAGAACTGCTGAGAAACATGGGGGGATTTTTCCAACACAATGTCAGAACATGGTGTTACAGCAAAATTGGTAAAGCAGGGATGGTTTCCCCTAGCCCTTGTGCTAAAAAAAGCTGCCTAGCACCGGCGCAGGCACCTTTGCGCAATGTTGCAAGGGTACCTGCGCTGCAGACGTGATTTTTATGTGGAGGAAGGGACACCTTCCTGCAAATAAACAATGTTTAAAGGCGATTTGTTGTTTCTATGTGTGCTGCAGAATGCAGCAGCATTAGAAAGAGAAAAATATGAGAAGAAATTAATAATTTCTCTTTGATATTGCCACCCTAAAGCAAGGTTTCACCTGGCCTTAGTTTTTTTGCATTTCACCATCCTTGTGAATTTGGGGCAGTGTCAAAAAACAATAGGCGGAATGACCACTGCAACACCCATTGCATGTCCCTTTCAAGCTAAGTGATGTGTGAAAAGGAGCCTTATTTACAAGGCAGCATTAACCCACGTTTAGTGGCTTAACACCACTTTGTAAATAAGGAGAAGGGGATATCGCCACCAGAACGCAACTAGAAGTGACGTACTGGTAGTGATATATGCAACTAAATATATGTTGATGCGAATATTCGTTAATTTGAAGAAAATAACTGCAGTATAATTAAGAAGCACCATTCCTTCTTTCTGCTGCTTCCTCCAAAGCAGTGGGCCTCATTTTTTTCTTTATTGAGAAACAGGTACTTTTTTAAACAGAATTGTGACACTTTTGATGAAATAATATCAGGCATATTTAGAACATGTCATTCCCAGACTACAATGAAGGCATGGGTGACAGAGTTTGGGTAGTCCCACAACCCGTCTTTCTGTCAGACTTCTAAGTTTCACCAACACACCAGATGCAGCACTTAATTTGAGCTGGGCGTTGCAAGGGGTTGCAGGCAGGGCCCATCGTCGCTCTGTTTTGTGAACTGGAACATAGGTTTTCATCATCAGTCTTTGACACGAGACAAGATAGAAAGGCAGAAAAGAGGGAACAAAGAGGAAGAGCATGAAGGTAAACAGTCGTGAGAAAGCAGTGAGAAGAAAGCAGTGACTGCAATAGTAAGATGAAGGCACAGGGAGTGTATGGTGGACGGTGAAAGAGGCACGAGGTAGAATCAAGACTAGACTGTTTTGGTAATCAGCAACCCCAACATTTGTCAGGCCAGCCGTGGGCGTCTGACAAAAAGCGTGTGCAAGGCTCTTATTATTTCGCAAACTAAGCAGAGACACGATCCTACTATAATACCAAACCAAAATGGTCTACAGTCGGCTAGAGCAGGTTGCAAGCCTCACGCATACTTGCATGCATGCATACACATCAGTGTTTTAGATATGCTGTAACCTCGCTTCTCCATGCTTAAGTGTTCCAAGAGATAGTTTAACGAAACCACTAAAATAAGTAATTACCACCAACACCCAGTGCTGCTATACGTTGTTTATTCCAGCAGAAACATGCTGGCATTTAAATGGTGTACTCAATGCTGATTTTCTGCTGGTGTTTGCAAGTAATGGGCACTAGCACTCATTTTTGTGGATCCAAGTTTATTTTTTTATCATTAGACCTTGACCAGGGCAGAGCAAAAGAGAGAACGGTGGAAAAGAGAGATGGAGTAAACTAACTCAGGAAAACAGAGACAAAGGGAGGAAGTTGAGATGAAAAAGAACCTTAAAGAATGAAATAAGAGACGTGAAGAGTAGGGTGGTAGAAGAAAGAGGCCAGAGGTGGACTCAAGACTAGGCAAACTTGGTATTCTGCAATCCCAGAATTTGGCATCACTGGGACCAAGATCTTAAAAACTTTATCCCCACCTAAACTTATATTGTTTCAATGAAGTATTATGTGCAGTGTTATAGAAATTGTTTCCTTCAGCAAGGACTAACGTAGACACCACTCTGTAGTTCCAATAATAAGATGAGGTATAGATATAAAACGTTCTAAACGCAGTGTAGTGCAAAGATTCTTAGACATTCCTGATTATTACAAACTTAATTTTGTTATATGTTTTTTTTCCTTCTTGTAATTTACTCAAAATTAGAGACGGCAGTATAGGTGGCATTGCACATCCTTTGAGCACTGATAATAGCACAGAAAGTACAGGGTGGATTTATGGTGGAATTGATAATAAATGGGTGTTGACCCTTAGAAAAGCAAAGGAAGTGGACAAACATGAAAGAACTATATGTGAACATCTTACAGAAGCATGTAAAATAGTAAGAAGAGGAGCTGAATGGTCAGCCCAAAGGAATCCTCCTCGGACACACTGTGGAGCCTTCTCAGATAGATCATGCTGCCTAACCCCCACTGAAGAATTATGACAAGCAGGTAAAATGGTTCCATGGTAAATCCTCTGAACGGATCAAACCTAGTTGGTGTATCCAACTCTCTCACTCCATCGTGGCTGGTCTGAAATTGTACTGAGTCCCAGGTGTATCGCAACCGCTGCAATTTGAGCATTTTGACACTATTTTTTTCAAAATCATTAAAAATTCATATCTCTGGTTCACCGTTTTAAATGTTTGTCAGTTTTGTGTCATTTTGCTCTTTATATTCTCTATTTTTATAAATTGGAGTGAGATTTTTATTGAGCTGTGTTTTTGACACTTATTACCTGTATTGCTATTACTAAATGCATAACACATTTTCGATAAATTTAGCCTGTCTCCTCTGTGCCATAGCTACCTAGGGGTGAGCTCAGGTTTGAGTTACTGGAATCATTAACTGAACCTAACAAGACAGTTTGAAATTAAGCACAACACCAAGTAAGTTTGCCTTCCGTTTAATCCGTCAGATGTGTCCCAGCTCCCAGAAGCAACTGCCGTCTTCCCCATCACAAAGTTCCACACAGGGAACACCATCGAGCACAACGTTCCAACATTCCAAATCCCAACACACCCACCTTCCTCCACAAGGCAAATGAAGATGGGAAATGATAAGATGAAAAGAAAATAAATAAGCAAATCTGACACAAACTAGTGGTAAACAAAGTGAGGGGTACAATGAACTAGGAATGGAGCAAATAGAAAAGCACAAAGGAATAAATCTAGACCAATTAACATGACCTTCAATAGGGAAAGGTTAACTCACTTTATCTGATGCATGACATAATCCAGACATTTGGCAGGGGTAGCTCTCACTCTGGAAGATACTCTCACTCCGAGAGTGCAATGAGGATGCACACCCATTTTTTTTATTCACATAACCCGCTTTGGATTCCGGCACCACGTTTTCCCATTCTCCAACACTACCACCCAATCTTTCACCTCCATCACTCTAAGTGGTGCAGAAAATCGGGATGCCCCTTTGTGGACAAAACCAGGTCTCTTGGTCCTCACTCAACCACCAACAGGAGAAACCCTAGTACTATCAGTTCCAGTGCAATACTTTGCCTGTACTGCTGCTCTAACATCAACTACTCTACCCATTTTCTCCTGGTCGACCTCTTTCCTGGACATCCAATCTTTGTTCAACTTGGAACTCGCAATCCTTCCCCTGAGTAGCGTGAACGGGGACATATCAGTACTGACATGTGTAGTAGCCCACGACGCCTATAACATGTTGGTGATCGCTATTGTCCAATGCAACCCATTAAACAAAGCCAACTGCAAATGGTCCTTGATTAATCGGTTCATTTGTTCCACCAAGCCATTGTTGCGAGAGTGACAGAGAGAAGTGAGAATGTGTCTGATGCTGTTTTCCCAGAAAAATATTTGCATTTCTATGGACACTAATTGTGTACCATTGTCGGTCAAGAGTTCCTCCAGGAATCCTTCACCAAGGAACACTTCCATAACAAAATTAATGATGACCAAAACATTTACACTATCTACAAACTTCACTTCTGGCCATTTGGTCATATAATCCACTAAAACTAATGCATACTTCGGTGAGCTTCCAACACTGCAAAAGGATCTGCCACATCGAAAGCAAGTTTGCACCAAGGCAAATTGTTCACATTAACAGGATCAATGGGTGAGGGAGAGTTACTTGCGCCTTGTCACTCAGGACACATATGCAGCAATCCCAAACATTGATAACCCTGTCTAAGCCAGGCCATCAGAAATCCTCCCTAACCCTGCGCTTCATGGCTATAATTTCTAGATGTCCTTTTGTGGGCCAAATCCAACTTTTTCTTGCGCATGCACACTGGAACCACCACTAAACCTCTAACCTGTGCTGAATTCCACCAGCCATGGATAGCTCCTCGCCAACCCTCTTGTAAGGAATAAACATTGAGGGTACAACCTTATTTTCAGGCCAACCCTCCACCAGAAAATGTACTACTGCCTTGATTTCATTATTATCAGACACAGCCTCCAAACATTCCCGCTCAGAAAGTGCACCTTTGACAGTATCTTCCACGGAACCCACCGCACACACAATTTCCAGATCGCCCATGGTCACATTGCTTTCACTCTTCGTCAAAGGTAGCCTGGAGAGAAAGTCAGCCACATGATTCTTCACCCGCCACATATTCCAGACAATAATGACATTCCTGCAGTCTATACTGCCATTTTGCTATCCGCGGAGTAGCCCTTCCACCCCCTTTTTTGGTTAAGAAATCGACTGCCAGTTTGTGATATGTATTGAGAACAAATTCATTACCCCACAAGAAGTTTCTAAAGTGCTGTACACCCTACCATAAAGCCAAAGCTTCTTTCTTTGTGGTAGAATATGTGTTTTCCGCCAATAACGTTGTGGAGGCAAAAGCTATGTTTTCATCACATCCATCACCTCTCTTTTGCATAAGGACAGATCCCAGACCAACATTGCTGGCATCAGTAGAAATAATGCACAGGTAATTGATGTTAAACAACTTGAGGGGACGTGCCTGAACAATTTTCTTCTCTATAAGTTCAAAATTCTTACCACACGCATAGTCCCACAAATACTTGACAATCCTCTTAAGAAGCTCACACAAACATGCTGTTTTGTCACAAAAATTGTTCACAAATTTGGTGTAGTACTCCACTAGCCCTAGGAAAGAACGGAGTTGGTCTTTGTTCATGGGTTCTGGTGCACGCTGAATGGCTTCCAAAATTTTCATTTTGGGATCCACTCCCTTGTCTGAAATGTGGTGACCAAGATAGTCCACACCCTCTTGAAAAAACGTACACTCAGAGTCAATCCGCTTGGCTTTATGATCTCCATCACTTGTCTATCTCTGCTGTCATGCTCAGATTTTGCTTTCCCATGTATGAGAATGTCGTCTTGGAAAAACATGACTCCCACAGTGTTCTTAATTACTTTTGCCATCAATCACTGGAACACTGCAGAAGCTGATGCAAGTCCAAACGAATGTAATGATGCCTAGAGTCTTTGCTTAATTCGACTAAGTGATATGCTGAAATATCCAGTGAGATGAAAAATTTAGCACCTTCCAACGTTGCAAGCATCTGATTAGTGTTGTGTAGAGGCTGGCGACTCACCCAAATATTGGAGTTGTGATCCCTCAAATCCGCACACATCCTCAAGAATTTGTCAGCCTTGCGTGCCAAAACAATGGGGGCCAACCACTCCGAACATTCAATGGTTTCAATCACTCCCATGACACACAATTGTTCTAACTCATGGCTCAGTTCCTTGCGTAGACTTAACGGTACCTTGTGCACCTTGTGTGTTACCGCCTTTGCCCCATCCTTGAGAATAATGCAGTGCTGAAAACCTTTTAGTTTCCCCAAGTGATCACTAAATAAATTGGGATAATTCGGGATCCATTCCTCTCCCTTCAAATGTGGCACCATCCCATCATCAGGCAGAGAAGCTGATGAGGAAGTACAATAAATGTACTTCACCTCCCTTTTTGATAGAACCATGTCAGGATGGTTAGGATCCAAAATGATTCCACGCTCCCCTTGTTCTTCCTACCCCAGTAAATTTGCACCATCTTTCACAGCATACACAGTTCTAGTAGTGATAGCCTCACAGAATTCTAGACTAGCTTCAAATTTTCCAAGGACCTCCACTCTCTTGCCACCATCAGCACAAATCCTAATGCTCGACTGCTGCAATTGAATGCCTTCCCAGCCTTTAAAATACTTGGCAATGATGTATGTGTTACACCAAAAACAGGACACTGTTCCAAAGGCCAGGTCCACAAAGTGATCCATAGGCCTTGTGATAGGGGAAGATAGAGAGAAGAAGTCCTAGGTGAGGCGGGCCCAACAAACAAGGGAAGGGCTATTCTTACCTCTTGTTGCCCTCACACACCCCAAGGGGTGTCAAGCTTCATCATCGGGCTGTGCTCCTCGTTGGGCCGGCGCTGCAATTCCCAACGGGTCCCCCGAAGGTTCGCTTTATCAGGGATCTTTTGAGGCATGCCAGATGGTGCATGAGGGTGTGCGGGGTAAGGGTGAGTCCTAAATTAGGGGTATCAAAAAGTGCGTGCATTGTGAAAATGAAAAACTGACAAGGGGTAACCTCCTAAAGGTTATAATGATGTTGCGTCCCTCTTGACAGATTAAAAAACTCTCAATAGAGTATCGTCCCACATGGCATATTCTGCCTAGGTATCAAAAAACGGTCAACATGTTTCACGCCTCTGTCGCCGCTAAGGTCGTTGGCGCTTCTTCAGGACCTGGACATAAGAACAATAGTGAATTGCATGTGAATAGTTAATTAAAAATATCTACCCAAAGTACAGGTCAGGGTGGGCCATTCTACTGCTCCTGACCAAAACCCAAAGTACAGGTCAGGGTGGGCCATTCTACTGCTCCTGACCAAAACCCAAAGTACAGGTCAGGGTGGGCCATTCTCCTGCTCGTGACCAAAACCTCCCAATTTGAGCGAATCTCGCTCCAATGGCTTTGAGCGTAAGGCGCCTGTACCTTGTCGGGCTATGTTATAACGGGTGCCTGCAGCATAACACCTACCACGTCTCGCCGCCAGTTAGTCATTACCTAAGCACAATATACCCTTTGGGACGATACTCTATTGAGAGTTTTTTAATCTGTCCGGCATGCCTCAAAAGATCTCCAATAAAGCGACCCTTCGGGGGACCCGTTGGGAATTGCAGCGCCGGCCCAACGAGGAGCACAGACCGATGATGAAGCATGACACCCCTCGGGGTGTGTGAGGGCAACAAGAGGCAAGAATAGCCCTTCCCTTGTTTGTTGGGTCCGCCTCACATAGGACTTCTTCTCTCTATCTTCCCCTATCACAAGGCCTAGGGATCACTTTGTGGACCTGGCCTTTGGAACAGTCCCCTGTTTTTGGTGTAATGCATTCCGCGGGAGCATGGACATTGGACCATTAATTAGCTCCCTGGTCCCCCTTCTTTGTTTTGATAGAATTGATGTGTGTGAACATTAAACTTGAATCGGCTAAAAAGGTAATCGTCCTACCATTTACACTGATCACACAAGCAGGCGATTTCCTCTTAGGCAGCCCTGCCGTGGATGCTATTTCCATTATTCCATCTGCTAGTTAAAGATGGAGAAGATAGCATCAATAACACTTTGTCTTCATCACTAGAGTTAACAAAGTCCTCCTCAATTGTTTTAACTGTTTGTGTAGTGATTTTTTGCATTGCTGTAGCTTTGCACATGCACCCAGAATGCCCCGTTTTACCACATTAAAACATGTCTGATTCAGAGCAAAACAATACTTGGCACAAATGCGACTTGCTCCCACAACGAAAACAGGACAGCTCCACTTTCTCAGTTTTAACCCTAGGTAAACTTGTTGTTGGGCTATGTGCAGAACCGCTATTTGTCCCCTTCAAAGGTTTGACATTCTGCTTCACATTGATCTGCTTAACTTCCCCAGACTGCATCGTACAATTCATTTCTTTCGGACATAATTGAGACTGTTCAATGCTTCTAGCTAGAGTGAGTCACAACGTATGGGGGCCTTATCAGGCTTAAGGAGTGTGATAATAAGCACCTGCTGCATTATTTATGAAAGTGTATGTACCTCATAAGCCTCCTCATAAATTGCCAAAATCAATGGCACAATTTCCTCAACATATGCCTTATAAAATTTAGCAGAGAGATCATCACTATCAGGGGCACTACCATTTTAAGCTGTCTAATTATCTCTTTGATCTCTTCTAATGTTATAGGCTGTTTCAGTATAGAATGCTCTTCAGCTCCCTACCAGGCTAACATTGCTCACTCTAGGTAATTATGAATAGCAGCATTCACAACCTGCAGTTTGGAAGTGTAGCATTCCCTATAAAATGCAGTAAATACATCTATAATAGTACCAGGTAAGTGAAGATCCCTACCATCAGGCGTTTGTATATGAGTGACATGCCCAGCAGCCCAGTTAGGGTTGAGTAAGGAAGCTAGTGTCGGCCCCAACTGATCTCCCACCCTATATCGTCAGGGCCACTGTATATTTGCCCAAACATTTTAACTATCAGTCTGCTTCCTTCTTAAGCTTCATCAATTTAGTTTTCACTGCCTCTAGCAGGGAACCAACTTGCAAGGTGTCATAGCGCTGCTCTAGGCTACGCAGTTCAATCTCTAATGTATAAGAGTGAGCCCGAATGGACTTTAAATTCCTGTTACCCTTAGCTATGCATTGAAATCGAATAACAGCTTTCGTGGCATGCCACAGGGTGGCTACCTTATTGACCGACCCCCTATTTAACTCTAGAAAGTTTACAGGTTCATGACGTCTTTCCTCACGAAAGACAACTTTTAATAAATTCTTAGGAGATAGATGCCAAAAAAAAGTTTGTTTCCAACCACTACAATGCCCATCTATTTGTAAATATGAATAATTGTGCTTTGTGAACCAAAGCATTCCATGAACTTGGGGGTAGGGTGCTTAGTACAGTTAATCTTCATTAACGCCATTTGTAAGGCCCAAAAAGCGTAATATTTTCAAATAGTAAGGCAAGCATCTGTCAAGACTAGATGCCCTGTCAGAGGCCTTGTTTTTTGAAAAATATGTAGCTGTTGTAACATTTCCAAAATATGCAACATGTGCAGATTTTGTGCAAAAAAAAATTCTGAATGTTTTTAATGATGCATGGAGTCGTAACCGATGAACTAATGATGTTGCATTTTGAACAAGTTACCTAGGTACCTCTTAGATGAATAATGATATGAACAGTTATGCCACATTTTCATGTAATACACCATTATTCTCAAAATAGACACAGTTTCTGGTGTTCTACTCAACTTTCTCCAGCTCATCCCCCCCCCCAATCAGTGTCCTCTGTAATATGTAAAACAGACTTGAGCCTACTCCTCAAGGGAACAGTCCAGCCCGAACAGCCCTCCCTTGACCGGAAACAAGCATTCTTGGGCCATTTTTGGGGTATCACCCATCATCAACCAGGCCAGCTTGAATGCAGTGGCACAATGAGCAAGGGACCCACATCTAGGGATACCCTTGACCACTTAGGGCGAATATAGCAAGCACAACAATATGATGAACAGAGTGCTGAAACTTTTCAAACACTCACCCCCAGTCAAGTGGCTAAGTGTATGCCCAGACATGGGTCTGTGGGCAGTTCAGGCTGGACTGTTTCCATGAGAAGCAGGGTCAAGAGTGCTTTGCATATGGCTCGGTCCAAACTGGGGTGATGTGGTGAGCAAAATAACAATGGATTAAACCCAGATCTGTGACTAGGGGTAAGTGTTTGAAAACTTTCAACACTCCATCATTTTATGTTGTGATGTTGCTATGTGTGCCCTAACTGACTAAGATTATGCCCAGACATAGGTCCTTTGCTCGCTTCGCCACTGGATTCAAGCTAGCCTGGCTGATGAAGGGTGATATCCTGAAACCGGTCCCAGGATGCATGCTTTTAGTTCAGGGAGGACTTGGCTTGGCAGTTCAGGCTGGACTGTTCCCATGAGGAGCAGGGTCACGACTGATTTGCATATGGCTATGTCCAAACTGGGGTGGAATGATGAGCAAGGTAATGATAGATTGAACCAAGATCTGTGACTGGGAGTGAGTGTTTCAAAAGTTTCAACTCTTCGTCCATCATTTTATTTTGTGATGTTGCTAGATGTATATGCATCGCTTCCCCTACTCTCACTCACCTTACCGCCAACCCCCCCACCCCCAGCACTCTGCCCTCCACCCTGCTGGCATCAATGCAGCCTTCGGTCACATCACATACAAAACTTTGTGTCCCCTGGGAAAACATTTGTGAGTACCCATGCCCTAGGCACTCCGTAGCAAACGGGTGGCTGTTGATTACTAATAGTGATGTATCATGTCAACTTTGTGATGTCATCATAGGTTCATTATGTCATTCCTGCTACCATTGATATTTTGGCGACTTGACATCCATGTATGACTACCCCTTCATTCATACAGAGTAGAAAATAAGGATTCTGTGTTACAGTTAAATACAGATGCGAGGAGCCTCCGCCTGACAAGTGAGAATTAGTAATCGGTCTTGAAGCCAAAAATAACAGTGCAGTCCATCTGTCAGCCAAAATGTGGGTCTTTAAAGGAATGGGATTTACAGTGAGCAGCACATGACGAACAACTTGCCCAAATCAGCAGGAAAGTCTTACTGAGACAAACTGTCCTAAATGCGTTTTTTCCTCTTTTCTGCAGCTTTATAACCTGTTGCGTGTCAAGGATTGTGTTTGGAGTACAATGTTTCTAATCCTGTTAGAAAAGCAAAATGAGCATGCTACGTTTCAAATTGAGGCTGGAAGTAATCAAATTGTCTGGAAAGCACAAATCATCTCTAACCGGATGCCCACGTCAAATTACTTTCAGAGCAGTCCTTCAATAGTATTTCATGATATTTTTTTTCTCAAGATTGGTTTGAGCTATATCAGAAGTTTGGCCCATGGAAACTGGTTTAAAAAATGAAAAAATCATTCTGCCAGCTTTATATGCTGGCAAAATATTATACCAGCTCTTTGATTGCTGACTCAGCATGTCTGAGTACCGAAACCTGTTCATGCAATGAGAGATCGAGTGGAAAATGTCAAGCCATCTACACATTTCATATATTTACTTTATATGAATATGCAAGCATTAACAATGTGAAATCAAGGGGGTTTTGTGAGGTCATTCAGTTGCATGGATCAAAATGTGTTCAGCCAACTGATAGAGTTGTAACTGACAACGTAAACAGTGGGTCTTATAAACGTCGATTGACTTGTTTTAGAGATAATTTCCCAATTGTTAATTTAGTAATGAGAGAAATAAAGAGGAAAAAGCCTCCTGCCATATTTTTTTGACTGTGAGCTGTTACCACCTAATGCATATATTTTTATTTTTCGCAGTTCATTGCATTCCTCGGTTAAGTTTTCATCTCTGGTTCATCAATCTCATACTTCAGACGTAGCGTTCTCGTTTTCCTCCATCTACACAGGAGACTGCCAGTTTATTTTGATTTTCTGACAAAGAATTATATGATTTTGCATATTTCTAATGGCAGGAAATTATTACTCCTCTTTCCAGAGGTTGGATTTATTATAGTGCTGATCCACAAAGTTGTAAGACAGAATATTCAGGAAAACAATATTGTGACACTAAAATATTGTCACAAATATCAGCTACGAAAACAATAAGGTAACTGTAATGGAAAACTATATTATATATACAAATTTCTTAAGATGTTACATTCTAAAATAATAATATATTAAAAAATAAATAGTTTCAATTTTAATTAGTAATTTAAATTAAATATAATTTTGCTTTTATGTACATATAACTATATCTATTTATACCTATATATCATATATATATTCTTGAAAAAACAATTATTTGTTTAAAAAAAGTTTGAACTAAAGATTTTTGCAATATCTTACACATAAAAATTAACAATTATATATAAAACATATATGAAACCTAACAATTTATTAGTATAAAAATATTTTAATTAATTCTGTAAACTAAATGTAAAAACTATATAATATGTATGTGTGTCTGTATATATATATAACCTACTGGTGGTAGGTAGTTATAGATAGTAATTGGTTTCAATAGGAAGAGCATATCTGGGAGTCTAAGGGTATTTCTACACTGCACCCTTTCTGACTGAAAGGGCCCTTTCGGACTGATGAATTAATCAAGTGTTAAACAAGTACTGATAATATTTGTGTTATTATTTGAAAAGTTTCATAGGTGAAATACACAGTAATTTTCACCATTATAAAATGGCTGCTGTTTTTACCTCTAAACTGCAGCATTTGGGACATGTAGTCCTACACCTATGTTTATTGTGCGCTATTTGTAACTAATGTTGACAAACGTTCCCTTGACCCGTGACCAAGGAGCGGCTGCACCGAAACGTGTCAGGCGTTTGGCTTACCACTTGCTTATGAAATAAATCATCTGCGTGAAAAGGATTTGGACTTTAGTAATTCTTCGCCGTAAAGGAGAGGACTGTGTTTGTATCAACTTCTTCTTCTTGTGGGAGGAGAACTTACCCGAATGGCCCATTGCTTCGAGTCCTCTTGACCGGATTCTGGATCATTGTGGCATTGCACGTTGAGCCACCAGGAGCTTGAGGGAGTGCTCCCTCTAGGCCTTCAGGGGCATGACCCGACAATCGGAGCAGGCTTTTGGGCTGTGGTTACACTTGAGGCACCAGAGGCAAACAAGTTACGGAATCGTCACTGGCAATGATGACATTCCTGGCACACCAGAAGGAAAAGACTAAAAAAAAACTACCTTGACAAAACTTTGAAAAAAGTTAGTCAAAAATTGACTAAGGGCTAGCTCTTCGTGGATCTGCGCTGACTGGCATGGAAAGAAAAGAAGTGACATTAGCGGGCTGGGGTGGTGCCTAGGCTTCACCCACATCACTTCTGGCGCAGACGATGCCGACAAGAAAACTTTCCGGATCCAGATTGACGTCTGGGGATAATTGTAAGGTAAGGAATATGTCAAGTCAAGTCAAGTCAAAAAATGTATATAGCGCGCTACATACCCAGAGGGTCTCAAGGCGCTTGAGGAAGGGTGGGGAATTACTTGTCGAATATCCAAGTTTTAAGTTGCTTTCTGAATGATAGGTGGTTCTGAGTGAGGCGAAGGTGAATGGGGAGTGAGTTCCAGGTTTTAGCTGCCAGGTAGGAGAAGGATCTACCTCCCATGGTGGTTTTGTTGATGCGGGGTACGGCAGCAAGGGCTTGGTTGGAGGAGCGTAGCTGGCGGGAGGGGGTAATATGTGGCTAAAAGTCTCTATCAAATACTATTTGGCTCCAGTAATTAATAATCAGTTGAACATTTTGAAAATGTTCAAAAATGAACTTTATTGCATGATTTGATAAAACCTTTGCAAACACAGCAATAAAAATATCACAGTAATTTAATTTGTTAAAAGAACCCCGGTTCCTGTAGGTAAAAGCACCCGACATCCCAATTTTTAAAACTCTCTTGTAAGTACACTGTCCATAAATCCTGTAATGTTGTTCACTTATGGGAAACCTGTAGCCCTAGTTAAAGTAGCGCTTGAGTCCCGGATATAGCTAGCCTGTGAGCTGCTCCCCTTCCGATGGCCATTTTGTTTTGTTTTTTCCAACAAACTGTTCATGTGCCTGACTGCCCCGCAAGAAGAGTTTGTTCAACGACTATTGCGGTGAGCCTGGGGTCCGAGTGCCAGGCCGAGGAGACGTTTAAGTGGTTCCCCTCTGCTAGTTTGTTTGCCGTGCAGGCCATAAACCTAAGCAGTGCACAAATTAGGCTGGTGTTCCGGGAATCGAAGCAGGCCAACACTGCGCCTCTACATGATCTGACCTCCTTGTCATTCCAGCCCCTCCATAGAAGAGCCCTTCTTTCATTCAAGAGGTTAGGGAACAAACACAGTACATGCAGTAGGTCTTCCCTAGATTGGCCACAAAGCCGGCATGTTTCCAGGGCACAGTCTCTTTTCCGTTTGGGAAGATGGCAAGTCGATGGGATCACCCCCATTCTCAATTTTTAAAAGTGGAGCTTGGCGCGTGCACTGAAAGTGAGAGTTAAGTAACTGAGGTTTCAGCTGATTATACATCTTGAGGGTCATCCAACTTTGAATTCTAGCTGCGAGGGTAGCCCTGTCTTCTGAAGAGGAAAGCCTTTTCGCGCTAATGTTTGCTAGCCTCTTGAATTGTTTTTGACTTACATGTAAGTCCCGGAGTTCTCTCAGGTCAAGGGTTCTGAGCCCGCAGGACAAAGAGCGATACTCCGCTAGCAATCGTCTAGTGTTCAGCTGGTCCCATAAGTGTTGCGCAAGGCTACCAGGGCCGGACTGGCTACCGGGCAGTTGTGTGTGCTGCCGAGCTGGGGGCTAATTTCTCTGTGGTGTGGGCTTATTTCGTTGATGGGGATCTGCGGGCGCTTTGAAATAAAAAAAGCAAAACGAATTTCGTTTTGCACACACAGGTCCCCATCAACGAAATCATCCCCCTGCTCGGCAGCACACACAACTGCCCGGTAGCCAGTCCGGCCCTGAAGGCTACCCACCTTTGACGAGCACAGTTTATGTCAGCCTATTGAAAAATACATCATTCTGCCTATTTGTTGTTTGCAGATGCCAAATTGCAGCCTAATTTGTGCCAGAGAAGTGTGTGATGGTAGCTGGAAGATCATTCTAAAAATGTTTCCAAATATTTTATATAGTTGGCCACATTCCAGACCTTTTAGCACCTCGCTTCCATACGTTAGGGTTAGGATGACTTTTGCCTGGGCGACCTGAATTTTTGGTGCGAAGTTTGGGCCAAATAATTTCTTGTGGATGGAGCTGAGTGCAAAACCTAGCGCTGTTCCTTTCTTTTTAGGCTCTCCCAAATGGCTTTTCTATCTTCCGTTATTATTAAAGAAGACTCCTAGATACTTGTGGCAGTTGGTTTCTTTAATTCTTTCCGAATTTAAGTCTCATGCCAACTTCTGGGACCTTCCTGAGCGAACCGCCAGGATTTATTTTCCTTGTTATTGATCTGAAGCCCATTCCTATTTCAGTATGCGGCGGTTGCATCCAGGAGCCTTTGTAGACCTATCTTTGTGTGGCTTGAAAGAACCACATCTTCAGCATACAATTAATTTGACAAATGGAGACTACCTAGTTTCGGTGCATGCAAGTTAGTTAGATTAAGGGCTTCCGAGAGATCCGATAAAAATAAGTTAAAAAGTGTGGGGGCCAAAACGCACCCTTGCTTGAGGCCTTGCCGTGTCAAAATTGGTCGTGACAGTCTGGAGCCGTCGCCAATCTTGATCCTGACCCATATGTCTTAATGCAGCAGCTGCACAGCTCTCAGTAAACTGGAATGTTCAATGAGGAGAGTTTCTTCCACAGCTTTGACCTGTTGACCTTGTCAAACGCCGATTTGTAATCAATAAACCCCATGTAAATCGGGCTGGTGCTGATCTCTGCCTGGTCAATTAAACAGGAAAGTGCCATAAGATTGACTGTAGTGTCGGTATTGCTCATAAATCCAGTTTGGTTTGGTGGAATTATTGAGCATGCCTCGGCCCATGCCCGAAGTGAGTTGAGCAATATCCCTGCAAAATACTTCGCTTTGTTATATATTAAGGCAACCAACCGATAATTTCCTGGAGATTTTTTGTCTCCTCCTTTGAAGATTGGGACTAGGATCGATCCTTGCCATGAGGGCAGAAGTATGTTCTTTTCTAGCATGGTAGAGTAGAGCGTAGCTAGCTTAGAATCCCAGAAAGCAGGATCCTCCTTAAACAGGGCTGGCGGGATGCCTCCTGGTCCTGGAGCCCTGTCTTTCTGCCCCTTTTTGATCTGCGTTTGTATTTGATCCTCCGGGGCTGTGCAGCACTCTATGCTGGTGATGTAGTTATAGTTATCGTTTTGCCTTCCGATAATTGGCGATTTATCGAAATGCTCTAGAGGTGGGTTACCCTCCATCCAAGGTTGAGCCTCCAGAGCTTTGCTGCCCTCAATGCCAGTGACCAGATTATAGATGTAGTCTTGTGGGCCATTAAAATGACTATGCAGGAAGAGGTAACACTCAGATTCCAGTACATTAGACGAGGCAACTTTGCGGGCACTGCCCCCTAAACTGTTTATAGTGAGTCAAAACCTCGAAGAGTTGTTTGACCTTATGTCATGGTATAATCTGGCCCTGAAGGAATTCCAATACGCCCTACGGTGTTCCCTTTTGGCAGACTTCAAGTATCTTCGGGCATCTCTTAATTTGATTATTGTTAGTGGGTCCATTGGCTTCCTTTTAAGCTCCCGCCATAGCCGGTTCACACTGTGTTTGGCCGATCATATCACCGGGTCCCATGAGGTCGACTGTTGGGACCCAGTCACTTTTGTGTAATTTGTCGGTTTTGCATGCCTGGCTAACAAATCTCTTGAGAAGCTTGTCCAGTTTGCGATTGGGTCTTCCGTTGTCTTGCTGGTTTCCCCCATCATGGGCTTTGCCTCCTTCGCTAGGTGCTGGAGATTATTAACTGAGCACTTGATACGTTTTAAGTTGATTGTAGAGCTTTCAAAGGCTTGTGCCACTGCCGGAGCATGTTGCATCAGCCTAATGGTGAGAAATATTCTTTGTGGGCTGTGGTCGCTTTCTAATCTGTTGCCAAACCCAAATCCGGAGACATGGTTCAAGAAGGAAAGGCTGACAAAAGAGTAGTCTATCAGAGATGGGCCAGTTTTTGATAGGAATGAGAGACCAGGCGGTTTGTCAGGAGGAAAGCACCCGTTGAGGGCTCTTAGGCCGAGATGTTCCAAGTTGCCTTGAAGGGCGTGGCCCTTTGGGTCCTCCTTGCACCATCCAGGACGATCCTGCGGTGGTATGGCCCAGTTGCTTTCCTGTAACTTAATTACCTCGTTCTTTTGTAGGTCAGACATCAGCCACATGTTGAAGTCTCCAGATAATATGATGTCTGCATTCGGACACCCAGATCTCATTTGTTATGTCGCGATCACCTCGTCAAAGAGGGTCAGCCTAGACACAGGAGTTAGGACGGATGTACACGTTCAATAAAATTACAGTCCTAGACTGACCTTTATTAGTCCTGAGTGTGATGCCCACTATCTGGAGAGCCTGGGAGGAGCTTGCTAGATCCCATGAGGTAATTGCACTGTTAGCTGTTATGTAGATGGCTAGACCACCGCTACCTCGGCCTGGGGATTTCATTTTTATTGCTGGAAAGTGGTGAGTTTTAAACCCTTCCAGGTGCTGCAGCTCCAAAAGCCATTTCTCTTGTAGTAGGATAATCTTGAATGACCGTATGTAAGAGACTGTGGCCTCGGCCCCCAGTTTTTTAGCTTGCCCGTTTATGTTCCATTAACAAATCTTTAGTGGGCTGTCTTCTTGAGCCTTTTGGCTGTTGTTTTGTCAACGTAGCAGTCTGGTTGAATTTAGTGACCCCGCCAACCATGACCATGTAAAGGCCTGTTAATGTGCAGTGTTTTGTATGTGCTGACCATCGCTTGCTTTTTTTAAATTCGAGGTGGGGGGTTTTCCCCGGGTGCTCCTCAGGACTGAATAGACCGTTTTTGGTCCTGCACATGGGTGATCCACGGCCCGAATGTTCTGTGGAACATTTGGGTAGCCTGGTTCCTTGCCAGGAGTTATGGAAATACCCCACTGCTTAAAGGTTTCCATGTGCCTCAAGATTTTGTTTGATGCCTCCGCAGAGCGCCAGGTGACCTTGGTAAGTTTGTTTATTTAACCCTGGCCTGGTGCAATACATTCTATAGAGGTAATGTCTTGTGATGTAACTTCATTTGACAGGCCTATGACTTCTATCAGTTTCATGATATTTCCACGATTTAATATGTTACAGCTGCCTTTGAACTTGTACTCTGGATAAAATAGAGTTGCTTGAGATGTCCTAGTGAGATGTCCTAGTGAAAGCCTTCATATTTGATTACGGAGTGAGTGTTCTCTGGATCACCATTGTTGAGGTTTCTTTTGCCCAGTTCCCTTTAGAGAGGTCCTTGCCCAGAGGGAGCCTTAGGAAGCCCAGGCCATGACTCTGACCCCAGCATGCAGTGCAAAGAGAGGGTTCCTGCGGAAGTTCTGGGGGCTGCATCCTTAATTGCCTTTTGAACTGATGGAGGAGCAAACCTGTTCGGTATTCTAGGGCTCTTTTGGGCTGCGCCATGGTCGATTTACGCCTCACTACAATTAATTTGATTGGGTGAAATAGGGTTGCCCAAATGGTCTGTATTCCGCCTGCTGGCTTGAGCCTGGTTAGGTGATTTGATGCTGTCTAAACAATCTGTATGCCAGGTGCGCTCTGGGCCCTCTGTCCAAGGCAGAGATGTAGGATCCGAAAGTTGCAGTTGATTGTTGACAGATGGCCCTGTTATTCCCCTTTTTCCCGTGGGCTCAGGGTCTTCCCCGGCGGCAGCCTTCTCCTCTTTAAGGGGTAGAGAACCAGTCTGCTGCCTTTTGACGTTGTCAGATGAGGTTATTGGGTTCTCCCGTTCCATAGCTATCTCATCTGTTCTTTTTGAATCCTCGTGTCCGGTTGAGGCTGCTCATGTGTGAATGTTGAACAGTGGGTAGGGCTCAAGTAATGCATGATACGGCAGATCTTATTGCGGCCCTTTCGCTTTCTTTGCCTTTTTCCCTTACAGTTGAAGTCCTCCGTGGCCTGATCTGATGGAGGTGGTGAAGTGGGGTCTACTTTTATAGCTGCAGGGGACTGTTGTTGGTTGATCCTTTCGCTGCTTGTGGCCGATGTTTGCGGGGGCAATGACATGACCCTAGCCTCGGCCCCCCTTGCCCCTGGGTTTGCCGCCTCCTTGGCGTTGTTGGCAGGGCTTGTGACACCATCTCTTATACTTGAAGGGAAAGGCTTTCCGTTGGTGATTTCTTTTAAGTCCACCACCAGCTTTGCCATCATCTTTGGGAGCGTACTTAGTTTACCGATTATTGGTGAGCAGTCGCAGCCTTGTTGCGGAGGATCGGCATCCGCTTGAGCACATCTTATCAGGTTGTTGAGATTTGTGATTTTATCATCTATATTAGCGATGTACACCGCCGGTGTGTTTAGTAGGCTGATTTGTATGTCCATTTTATTAGCTTGGTATGTCATGGCATCAGCTGACCTTTGTAGAATGTCCAAAGCTGTGGCCCATGCCATCTCTTGTTTGAATTCCTCCTCCTTCCCCCTGTTGGGGACCGGTGAGGGCATGGGGTGGTTGGGAGCATCTTCCCCATATGATGAGAGCATGTTTTCCCATTCTTTTGATTGAATAAAGGAGAGATCTCTCTCCAGGACGTAAACATCCTCCTCGTATGGCATAGGCATGGTCCCACCCTGCCCCTGAGGCGAGCGCTGGGCGAGCTCTCTCCCACCGTACCAGCGATGTGGTGGATGCGCTTGCGGTATATATGGTGTGTTGGCGGAATTTTCCACACTTCCTTCTGTTATAGTGCTACTACGGCCCTGTATGCCAAGCTTTGTTGATGGGTTGATAGGCTCGTACCTAAGGTCTGAGCTGGCAGGGGGAATGATTGCAAATGTGGCTGCGAAGTTGTTCATTGTCTCTAAAGAATTTGGTGTGATCGTGGTTTTAATACGGCCGTCTTCGACCGGAGCGACTTGTGGGGCCCCAGACTGCCCAACGTGATAGTATTGGGGTCTCACCCCCCGTGGGATAGATCATAGATCTGGCTCCTCAAAATTACAGGTGTTTGTGACTGTGTGATTTGCCAAATTGTCAAATTGCCAAGCTTGATGTTCGCACCAGGGCTACCCTTGCAGATGGTCACGGTGGGGCTCAACGGAACAGGTAAACCCTTGATTCTCATATTACTAGAGAAGACAGCTGACCCAGCGTCTTTCAGAAAGGCAAATTCGGATGTTATTTTCGGTTGTATGCCAGATGACTTATAGCCAGCAGGTCCAGTTTCCAGTGAGACTGGATGCAGGGTGTTGACTGTAGTGCTTTCTGGTAGGTTTAGCGGCAGGCCAAGCGTCCGATCTGTGTCTACAGTCATGGTCCCAAGCACAGCTTTCTGATTCTTTTTCTTCTGTGGGGACGCACCCCTCTGCTTGTCTGATCGCATGCTTCACTGTCCAGGTAAATTGCATGAAGCCAAAAGCTCTGGCTTTGGCCTTCGAGCTTGTCTGCGTAGGCAGTTTAGGCAGCACAAGCAGTGCAGACAGGCTGGGAGGCTGGAGGAAGGAGAATGAGAGCAGGGCTCGCTGATGAGCTACAAGCCGCACCCAGCCTAGCTGTGCCACTCCGCACGCTCCTTGGGCACACACTTCGCAGTCAACCCTAAAGGTGACGTGCTCTCTTTCCTTTTCCCTGCTCCTGCGTCTGCTTACTGCTGACTGCTCCCTGTTAGCTGCCTGCTCGCTGTTGGTTACTGCGGCTGGTTACTGCTCACAGATCTGCTTGCAGAATCTGTACTTTCAGGCCCTGGTACCAAGATTTCGTCCCCCTTCATGTTGCTAAATCGCTCCCTCCACACTCAGGCAGGGCGGGTATTCCCCCCCAACGGGGCTGGAATCAGAGTTCAGGCAAAGCCTCCTCCTGAGGGGACTATCCTTGCCCCCCGTCAACTCTTCAGGGAGGTGTCAATCAAATGTGCCAGTCCTTGTCCCTGCACGCAGCCCACTGTGCAGCAGCTTCACTGTAGGCTCACAACCCTTGCACCATGCAGCGGCCAGAGCACTATCCAGAATGCACCCTTAGTAGGGGACGCTCCTGTCACCCCTCCTGTGGGTCAGACTCAAGCCAGTAGCAGGCACAATTTTCCCAGTGGCCCAGGCAGGCAGTCCAACCACTGCCGCCACTGCCACCACCGAGTCGCGCTCCCTTCTGCCAGGGCAATGATCGCTCGCTCCCTCCTTAGCGTTCGAAGAGACGCGATGACCTGGGGCAAGTCTGTATCAAATGTAGCAGCGGCCGCGAGTACCTAGCTCACCTCCCGGGGACTCAGGTCTCGCTGATGATCGCAATTGCAGCCAGGTGCCGGGGCTGGGGCCAGGAGTTGGAGCCGTGACCTGCTGCAACCTGCTAGAAAGCCGACTCAGCCTGCTTCCGCTTCTGCTCCCGCTTATGGCATACCCGCTGTTACTGAGAGAGAGGAGCCAAACTGCCAAACCGGCGGCATGCGGTGTGAGGCAAGTCAGAAAACCTGCTCCAGACCATAGGAAGGAGAACGTGTGGCATTAGGCAAGTCCACTCAGCCGTATTTGCAGAAACCCGCCATATATAAGTACAGCCGCTGGCGAAACTGTTTGTACGTACTACATTTGTTTCAGTTTGTTTCCGGAAATAGTCGGGATGGAATCTGGGGTGAAGGTAAGGTGATTATGGGAAATTAATAAGTGGTTAGCGGTGGCAAGAAGATGGTGAATTGGGAATTTTTGCACCAGTTAATTATTTTTTCACTTCATTGATGCGATGCAGTGCGTGCTCCAAAATTCGTTTTATTTATTTAATTGTTTACTTACCTCCAATCATCCATATTCCGGTATTTACTACCCCCCACCCTGCCACTCCCCTGCCCCATCTTTCCGCCCCACAGAACTCCCGTAACGGGCCGCTACTGAAAATAAATGATGCAGCGAGGGCAACATAAGTGTTTTTTTAATTTATTTTGCCTATTCCGTCAACTGTCACTCCCCCACCCCGCCACGGCCCACAGCGCTTACCAGCACCGGCAGCAACTACTATTTTTTAAAATAAAGCAACACTGAATCAGAGCTGCCACCTCAGGACCGATTATAACAGTGGGTCTTAATGCATGGAAATGCCAGCTGCTGTAAACAAACCTTTTCTCCATGACAACGTACCTTTTCTGAAGAGATGCACATTGCCACAAACGATAAAATCTGTTGAGGCTGGGTCAGAGTTTTAATAATCTCCAGAGAATCATTGATTCCTGTGACATAATGCCTTGGCGAGTCAAGGCATTGCTACCCTTGTCGGAGCTCCATTTTCCACATTAAGTTAGAAAATGGAGTAAAACATCTAAACAGAACCTTGTAAATATCATGCTTTTTTGCCAAGCTAAAGTATGTCAAACGATGGTCGTTGTACCTTCCTCCAAGTCTGTTACTCATTTGCCACAATTCACACTGTGTGCTCTACTGTAAGCAGGCTGGCAGGCCCATAATGTGACATTAAGGCAATAAATCCGCCTAACGTCCAATGAGGTAAGTTGCAGTTCAGGCGCTTGGAGTTCAGAGATGCTCATTATTTTGAATGACTCGCTGGAAATGTGAGGTCGGTGAGTTCATTATCTATATTGGGACCCACAAATCAGTACATTTCCTGAATGTGTGTAAAGCTTCCAATTACTAGACGAATGAACATAGTTCAGTCCCAATCAGACACAGTAGTATTTTCCCAGTCTGATGATAGTACTTTTTTATTTATACAATGCTTTACAAATTATTTTCCACCATTAGAGTGTAAAGGGTAAACAATTCCATTTGGCAAACCCAGAAAAATTTATTTAAGGATTCGTTTTTTTGGTAGCTTTATTATTTCTGATCAGTTCTCACCAGTATAACGCGGGATTCGTGACTTCTTTTGTTGGTTATTTTTAATACACTAGCAGCAAATCAATTCAAATAAATGGCAAATCACATATTAGTCATCTTTTTTTTTCTGTTGAAAATCTATGTATATATTATTAAAATAGCCAAATTAATTCAACAGGATAGCCACTCCAAAATAGTAGCTAATAGTAACTAATAGTAACTAATAGTAGTTTTATTATTAACACCTTCAGCGCGGCGCAGATTCCTGCGCTGTGCTGAAGGTTCTAATGAGCCTACCGGCTCATGACGGAACGGTTCCGTCATGAGCACAGCTCAACCGACGCTCATGACGGAACCGTTCCGTCATGAGCATCGAAGGGGTACGAGATACTCTAGGAGAACGTGGAAAGCAACATAAACGCAATAACAAATGAAAATAGTCAATACACTGATCTATAACATCTGAGTCAAAGCTTATCGCTTTTTTAAAGATCACTTCAAAAACAAATGATATCTAAATTTAAAAAAATATATTTGATCATTTAATTTTTCATGCCCAAATGTATCCCTGAACAAGCAGCATGCTCTTTTAATTCTAATATTTCAGAATCTTTTGTTTTAGCGATTGTCAACACAAATAAATCCGCAGTCTCCAGTCTGGCAGCATCTCACTAGTCTCTGGAAAGTGAATCAATAATGTCATCCTGTCAGATTCACATATCTTTTGCATCCATCTTGAAATCGTTTCTATCAAAAACATTCTACGAATGGTTCCTAATAGCTCTGGGAAGTGACCATGGATCAACCTTCTTTTAGCTGACCTAGAAAATAAATAAACCATACAATTCAAGTTGTAAAGAAACAAAATATTGCTAGGCCAAATATCAATTTATAAAAATAAACATGTATTAGGATAATATACTATAAAACCAAAAAAAGTTCTAAGATGGTTTAGAATAAACACTGCACAATACATTATTTGAAACATGTAGGATGTTCTGCAGGTAGATTTCAAAACGTTAAAATTAATATTTGATGATACATCTCTTAACAGAATGAAAATTATTGAGTGTGAGCAATCCCAGGCGTCCCTCTATTCCAATTACTACGTTGGCCGGCTGGTGAAGACAAATTCCCATTCGGAGTGATTTAAAGCCCGATAATGTTTATGGTGGTAACTTGGTTAATTACACTCCAAAGACACTCCTTAGGTTTCACACAAATAATTTCAGTTAGTAGGTGTTAGAACCGGGAGTCTCTGGTTGGCAAAGGTAAGTACCTTGGCCCAAGTAGGGACCCCTGGTTCCGGTCAGGGCGACGGAATAACCCTCTGAGATAACCCCTGCTCACCCTCTAGGTAGCATGGCGCAAGCAGTCTAGGCTAAACTCGGAGGCAATGTGGATAACATTTGCACTCAACACAACAATAATTCCCAATCCACCACAAACTGAGAACACACAGGTAAGTATATATAAAATATAACTTTATCTAGTTTCAGCATGTAAATGAAGCAGTTGCATGATAATCACTTCTGTAGAACACATAGCATTTTAGCTTAAAGGGTGCACGTAATTTTCTAGGATGGTACTTGTAAGTAGGCAGTTCTGGTCATTCACAACAATAGTCTCAGGTTCCAAATCAAAAATAGTCTCTAGTCTCTTAAATCAGCACTTACAAAAATATGGCCACTGATCTATAACTGTGACGCTCTCAACATGAGCAAAGAAAACAAGGCCCACGTGTACTTATATCTATGGGCTTCAAGCGCTGTTTCAACTCCCTCGCGAGGCCCAGGGACTCTTTCTCGTCCTCGGGGCAGCCTCGCGTCTTCCTGGGACTCAGGCGCACCACTGCGCACCAGCCGTGCAGACTGAACGCGTCCCCACCCCGGCCGGTCCCCTTTCCTCTCCCGCCCGCTCTCGACAATCCAACGAGCGGCGGGGGAGGCGGTGAAGCTCACCTGATGGAGGGACGGCTGGCCAGGGGTGCGGGACGCTTCCAGGTCCCTCGGCGGGGTCAGAGCTCTTCCCCGGTCCCGGCGGTGATTTCGGCAATTCTTCGGCACCTCCCGCAGCTTCAGCGGAGGTAGCCAATCCTGTCGCGGCCCTCAGTCGAGCCCCTCTGAGCGCGAGGCCGCCAACCAATGGCAGCGCGGCCTCGCCGATGACGCTCCGCAAGCTCGGCCAATCACAGCACCAGGACGCTGATGATGCTACGCCGCACGGGCCAATCCCGTCGCGGCGTTGGTGAGGGGGCTCGGCTCCCTCAGCCAATGGGGTTGCAGCGGCTTCGTTCTTCGCCGCGGCAGCTCCTGGACCTCGGAGCAAGTCGCGGGGGGGTTTCCTGGCCCCGGGCCGCGGTGGTGATTTGGCGGCAAAGGGTTTTCAAGGGCGCTGGTCTCGATTAGACCCCCCTCTCGACCTTGCCACCACCTGGGAGCAGATTTCACGAGGGGAGGCTCCACAAGCCTCCAACCCTCACGGTTAATGTGCCGATGAGCACACCGATCCCTTCCTCACGCTCCGCAGTTCAGCACCACGCGTCTCGGGTCCCAACAGCACGATTTTCCAGCCGTTTTCTGGGATAGCTTTAGGAACCTTTAGTCCTGGGTTCCCAACAGGAGGCCAGCTCTTCTCAGGCCCTTGGAGATTCAGTTGCAGACACAGCACACAGCAGAGTCTTGGCAGTTTCAAGTAGGCAGGGTCACAGCACACAGCAAAGCCCCTTTTCTTCTCCTCAGCTTCCAGGTAGACAGTAGAACAGGTCAGCCCTTAGAGCACACAGCAAGGCAGTCTTCCTTTAGTTCCCTAGCTGTCCTCCTTCCAGCAGAGGTTCCTTCTTGGTTGCAGAATTTCAGAATCTAACCCTCTGTAGACAGGGGTCCTTTCCTTATACCCCTCAGTGCCTTTGAAGTTCTTTTTGCATGGAGGCCCTGGGTCCAGTCTAAATCAGTTCTGGGGGTTGCGGAGCACTGAGGTGTCTCTGGTTTTCTTCTTCCTGTCAGCTTCAGGGCCAGTGGTGTCAGTTGACCACCAGGAGAGAGCTAACGTGGGGGAGGTAGGCAGGCGCAGCCCAGCACTTATCAGGCATTCCTTCCTCCCTCCTCCCAGGCAGGCAGATGTGCCCTTTCATCCCCGGGATGGCTCCAACCCTCTCCTCTGGGGCTCTGCAGCCCCTTCCTGTCACATCCAGACCAGGCAGACATTCCACAAACCCAGGCACACAGAAAAAGGTTTAGACAAGAGAACAGCCACTTTCTAAAAGTGCTATTCTCCAACACAGGATTTAAAAACACCCTTCACTAAAAGATGTGTCATTAAATTCTGAGTCCAGGGATATCTTTCACTTATGTCCCATCTTGTTCCTATGGGGAGATAGGCTGGTATCACATGGGCCCAGCCCCCCTCCATGTTACTCTATGGAGCAAGATAGCCTTACAGCAGTGAGCACATAAAATGGCTGCAGCCCACTACCAGAGCATAGTACCTGCACTAGCACATGCTCTACCTTATCCATACACTGCACCCTGCCCAGGGGGGTACCTTGAGCCTTCTATAGGGGTGTCTGATGTGCACAGACAGGGAAGGGTTAGGCCTAGCCAGTGGGGACACTGGCCAGGCTGACATGGCAGTCACTGACTGCACACAGGCTCTGCGCTGGCAGGCCTGAGTCACCATTTTAAAGCTACTCATGTGGGTGGCGCAATCTGCGCTGCAGGCCCACCAGTAGCATTTGTCATCACCAGCCCTGGCACACACAGTGCACTTTACTAGGGACTTCGTGGTGATACAAATATGCCAATCAGGTATATTCAATCAATATCCCAATTTACAGAGGGAGCACTTACACTCTGACACTGATCAGCAGTGGCAGAGTGTCCAAAGCATCTAATTCAGCAAAAACGAAATCCAGCACAGCATCAAAACACATGAGTCAGAGGCAAAAAGATGGGGGAAGAACCACGCCAAAAGGTGTCAGGTCTAACACGTGTCCCCTCCAGCTGAACGTGGGGAGAACTACCCAACCTCTTGGGAGTCCTCATCACTAAGGCGGAAGAATCTGGACAGACCGTCAGCATTGGCGTGTTCTGTACCAGGGCGGTGCTCCACCGTAAAGTCCATCCCCTGTAGGGAAATGGACCACCTCAACAATGTTGGATTCTCACCCCTCATCTGCATTAACCATCTGAGGGGCCTGTGGTCGGTCTGAACGCGGAAGTGAGTCCCAAACAGGTAGGGCCTCAGCTTCTTCAGAGCCCAGACCACAGCGAAAGCTTCTCTTTCGATGGCACTCCATTTCTGTTCCCTGGGGATTAGCCTCCGGCTAATGAAAGCCACAGGTTGGTCTCCTCCCTCATCATTGATCTGTGAGAGTACTGCTCCCACGCCTTGCTCTGAAGCGTCAGTTTGCACAATGAACTCACTGGAAAAGTCAGGTGCCTTAAGCACCGGTGCTGTGCACATGGCAGTTTTGAGGGTGTCAAAAGCAGTTTGACAGGCCTCAGTCCAATTCACTTTCCTGGGCTGATTCCTAGATGTCAGCTCTGTCAAAGGGGCCACAATGGTGCCATAGCCTTTGACAAACCGTCTGTAATACCCAGTGAGACCAAGAAAGGCTCTCACCTCCGTCTGAGTCTTGGGGGGTTCCCAAGCCAGAATGGTATCAATTTTTGCCTGTAGGGGCGCCACCTTGCCGCTCCCCACCTGGTGTCCCAAGTACACCACAGATCCCTGCCCTATCTGGCATTTACTGGCCTTGATAGTGAGGCCTGCCTTCTGCAGAGCCTTCAACACTTCAGTGATGTGTTGCAGGTGTTCCTCCCAAGTGGAGCTGAACACCGCAATGTCATCCAGGTAGGCTGCGCTGAATTGCTCCAGCCCTGCCAGTACCTGGTTGACCAATCTCTGAAATGTGGCGGGAGCATTTTTCAACCCAAAGGGCATGACACGAAACTGGAAGTGTCCTTCTGGCGTTGAAAATGCTGACCTCTCCTTTGCCCCGTCAGTTAAGGCAATCTGCCAGTACCCTGAAGTCAAATCAAAAGTACTCAGGTACTGGGCAGCTCCCAACCGATCCACCAGCTCATCCGCTCTGGGGATGGGGTGCGCGTCAGTCTTCGTGACTGCATTGAGCCCACGGTAGTCCACGCAGAACCGAAGTTCTGGGGTGCCACCGGGGGTAGCAGCTTTCTTAGGCACTAAGACCACTGGGCTAGCCCAGGGGCTGCTGGAGGGCTCAATAACCCCAAGCGCCAACATCTTGGAAACTTCTTCCTTGATGCTAGCTCTGACCTTGTCAGCCACCCTGTAAAACTTCTGTTTCACAGGCATGCTGTCTCCAGTGTCCACGTCGTGGACGCACCATTTGGTGACACCTGGGGTCAGGGAGAACAGTGGGGCGAACTGACCCAACACTTGGCGACAGTCCTCCTGCTGTTCTGGGGTCAGGGTGGGGGAGAGGACCACACCATCCACTGACCCATCTTGCTCCTTGACTGCCAGGAGGTCAGGGAGAGGATCACTATCCTCCTCCCCTCCAACATCTGTAGCCATGAGCATAGTCACTTCAGTTCTTTCAAAGTGGGGTTTGAGGCGGTTCACATGTAGCACTCTCAGGGGCTGCCTGGGAGTCTTCAGGTTAACCAAATAGGTAACCTCGCTCTTGCGCTCCACCACCTCATATGGGCCAGACCACTTGTCACGGAGCGCACAAGGCTCCACTGGCGCCATCACCCACACTTTCTGACCAGGTTGGAACTCAACCAGAGAAGTGTTCTGGTCATACCACCTCTTCATTTCCTCCTGGCTAGCCTCCAGGTTCTCTTGAGCGAGCTTCCTGAAGCGCTTGGTCTGGTTGCGAATGGCCAGCACATAGCTGAACACATCCTGAGGGGTTTTCCCACGGGATTTCTCCCACCCCTCCTTCACCAGAGCCAGAGGCCCTCTGACAGGGTGGCCATACAGCAACTCAAAGGGACTGAACCCTAAGGATTTCTGAGGCACCTCCCTGTAGGCAAACAACAGGCATGGCAACAAGACATCCCATTTCCGCCTCATGGGCTCCTCCAGGCCCATGATCATGCCCTTCAATGTGCGGTTGAATCTCTCAACCAAACCATTTCCTTGAGGGTGGTAAGGAGTGGTGAATTTGTAGGTCACCCCACACTCACTCCACAGGGACTTCATATACTTAGAAATGAAGTTTGTCCCGCAGTCCGAAACGACCTCCTTCGGAAATCCCACCCGGGAAAAGATCCCCATCAGGGCACGGCCCACCACTGGGGCGGTGACTGTCCTGAGCGGAAGGGCTTCCGGGTACCGAGTGGCATGGTCCACCAAGACCAGGATAAACCTGTTGCCTAGGGCTGTCTTGGGATCCAGGGGCCCCACGATGTCAATGCCCACCCGCTCAAAAGGGGTGCTCACCACGGGAAAGGGTTGGAGGGGTGCCACGCGCTTCCCTCCACTCTTGCCACTGGCCTGACAAGTCTGACAAGACTTACAAAAGGCAGCGACGTGCGTCTTCATCTGGGGCCAGTAGAAATGGGTGACAAGCCTGTGATAGGTCTTGTCTTGCCCCAGATGTCCTGCGAGAGGCACGTCATGAGCCAGACCCAGTAGGAAGTTCCTGAAGCGCTCCGGTACCACCAGCACACGGGCTGCGCCGGGCTCAGCGAACTTAGGCTCACTATAAAGTAAGTCATCCTCCCAATAGATCAAATGCTCCTTGGACCCCAGGCCGGCGGCCTGGTCTGCAGCCTGCTGCCGCACACCAATGAGAGAAGGGCACTCCTTCTGAGCCTGGCAGAATTCCTCCCTGGAGGGACCACCCTCTTGCTGCCACTGGGACAGCTCAGGCAATTCCCCTAGTTCGGCCACCTGCTCCCCTGTAGGTTCCAGGGCATCCCCCTCTGGGTCTGCCTCCTCCTGGACCGTGGGAACAGTGGGGGCCGGTTTCCCGCGCCCTCTACTCCTTCCTCTCTTGGCAGGTCCCTGGGCCACTGTTCCAGGCTCCAGTTTTGCTAGACCGCCCTCTCTGGCTGTCATTGCACGGGTGGACACACAGATCCACGCAGGCAAACCCAACATCTCCAAGTGAGTCCTGTGCTCCACCTCCTTCCATGGGGAGCTCTCCAGGTCATTACCTAATAGACAATCTACAGGCAAGGCATCACTTACAACAATCTCCAAAATACCGGAGACTCCTCCCCACTCAAATGGAACTTTCGCCAGCCTGCAGTAGCGCACTGAACTGTCAGCTGCCACCACAGGCCGGAGTACCTGGGGAACAATTTGCTCTTCAGACACCCACTGACACCTAACAGATGTCACGCTGGCCCCTGTGTCTCTCAGAGCCTCCACCACCTGTCCATTGATGGTCACCTTCTGCCCGTATTTCTTAGTGTTTTGGGGCAGCAAGGTTTCCTGGGCCATCTCTTGGTCTCCTAGAGAGACAAGGGTCATCAATGCTAACCCCTCCTCCCCACTAGAAATCAAATCCCCTCCCAAGGCTACACTGGCTATCGCCGGAGCTGGAGCTGGAGCACCAGTGGGTGCAGATTTCTTCTTTGGACAGTTTGGAGCAATGTGCCCCACCTCCCTACATGCATAGCAAGTGAGGGTCTTCTTGTCCTGCGGGCCCTTATGGGGCCAGGACTTCTTAGCCTTGGGGGGTTGAGACACCTTCTCTTGGGAACTACTTTGGGGCCCTTTAGAAGACTCCTTTTGATTACCCGTGTCCCCCCCACTCTTCTGCTGGGGACCCTGTCCACCTTTGGCTGGGGTACTTACCACCCCCTTGTGGACCCTGGTGCTAGTCCACCGGTCCGCCTCTTTAGCAAGCTCACTGGGATCAGTTAACTTACTATCCAAAAGATGCTGGCGCAGCTCTGGGACACACAAACTACTTAAGTGCTCCCTACTAATCAAGTGACACAACCCCACATAATCAGTAACTTTGCTGCCCTTCATCCAACCTTCCAGTGCACGCGTGTACATACTCACACACTCCACCCAAGTACTTGAATCAAGCTTCTTGAAGTTCCTAAACTTCTGGCGGTACTGTTCTGCAGTGAGCCCATACCTGAGGCACAAAGCCTCCTTCATGGCGGAGTAGGCTAAAGCATTCTTTGCGTCTAAGGGTGCCAATACATCCCTCCCTGAGGCCTCAAAATGCTTCCACAATCCTGCTCCCCAATTCTTTTCAGGCACCTCATTCATCTTCAAGGCAAGTTCATACGCTCTGAACCACGCATAAATATCCTCACCCCTCTGATAATTCTGTACCAGATCCTTTGGTATGTATACCTTACCCGCCTGTACTGGTTGTGCGCTGCCACCATTAGAACTGGACCCCCTCTCTTTATATTTGAAATCCAATTCCTTCATGCTCCTCTCATGAGCCAATTGGAGCTTCTTCTCCTCCAAAGCGAGAGCATGCCTTCTCTCCTGTGCCGCCCTCTCCTGTGCCTCTTTCTCAACTTCTAGGCGCAGTCTCTTCTCGTCGGCTTCCACTTTGAGCTTCAAAAGCTCAATCTCATGGGCCCTAGCTCTCTGATTCTCCTCCACCTCCTCTGGAGAAATAATCCTACTGGAGTGGGTGCTGCCGGCCCTAGACGCTGGCTTCGCCACTGGCAATTCACTGGGCAAAAACCCATTCTCCTGTGTGTCTCCCTCTCCAGTAGCCGCTTCCGGGGCACCATGTTTGGCCTCCCACCAGGCCCTCAGAGCTGTCCGTAGCACTTCCTTATTTGCGCCGCCCCTTACTGGGCATTCAAGCTGTCTGCAGAATTTTCTCAGTTGCTCCTTGTTATAGGTGAGCAACTCCTGGCTTTCAAATTCCACTTCCCCTTCTGCATTCATGCTTTGCGCGGTCTGAGACATGTTACCTCCTACCCTTTTTCAACTAAAAAGGTTTCACCAAAAAGAAAAAATCCTGCGCAGCCTGTTCCGCTAAACTAGACTAGTGATGTACAAGAAATCAATGCAGGTCAAGTGCAATCATTAGTTCAAAATCCCACCGCTGCCACCAATGTTAGAACCGGGAGTCTCTGGTTGGCAAAGGTAAGTACCTTGGCCCAAGTAGGGACCCCTGGTTCCGGTCAGGGCGATGGAATAACCCTCTGAGATAACCCCTGCTCACCCTCTAGGTAGCATGGCGCAAGCAGTCTAGGCTAAACTCGGAGGCAATGTGGATAACATTTGCACTTAACACAACAATAATTCCCAATCCACCACAAACTGAGACCACACAGGTAAGTATATATAAAATATAACTTTATCTAGTTTCAGCATGTAAATGAAGCAGTTGCATGATAATCACTTCTGTAGAACACATAGCATTTTAGCTTAAAGGGTGCACGTAATTTTCTAGGATGGTACTTGTAAGTAGGCAGTTCTGGTCATACACAACAATAGTCTCAGGTTCCAAATCAAAAATAGTCTCTAGTCTCTTAAATCAGCACTTACAAAAATATGGCCACTGATCTATAACTGTGACGCTCTCAACATGAGCAAAGAAAACAAGGCCCACGTGTACTTATATCTATGGGCTTCAAGCGCTGTTTCAACTCCCTCGCGAGGCCCAGGGACTCTTTCTCGTCCCCGGGGCAGCCTCGCGTCTTCCTGGGACTCAGGCGCACCACTGCGCACCAGCCGTGCAGACTGCACGCGTCCCCGCCCCGGCCGGTCCCCTTTCCTCTCCCGCCCGCTCTCGACAATCCAACGAGCGGCGGGGGAGGCGGTGAAGCTCACCTGATGGAGGGACGGCTGGCCAGGGGTGCGGGACGCTTCCAGGTCCCTCGGCGGGGTCAGAGCTCTTCCCCGGTCCCGGCGGTGATTTCGGCAATTCTTCGGCACCTCCCGCAGCTTCAGCGGAGGTAGCCAATCCTGTCGCGGCCCTCAGTCGAGCCCCTCTGAGCGCGAGGCCGCCAACCAATGGCAGCGCGGCCTCGCCGATGACGCTCCGCAAGTTCGGCCAATCACAGCACCAGGACGCTGATGATGCTACGCCGCACGGGCCAATCCCGTCGCGGCGTTGGTGAGGGGGCTCGGCTCCCTCAGCCAATGGGGTCGCAGCGGCTTCGTTCTTCGCCGCGGCAGCTCCTGGACCTCGGAGCAAGTCGCGGGGGGTTTCCTGGCCCCGGGCCGCGGTGGTGATTTGGCGGCAAAGGGTTTTCAAGGGCGCTGGTCTCGATTAGACCCCCCTCTCGACCTTGCCACCACCTGGGAGCAGATTTCACGAGGGGAGGCTCCACAAGCCTCCAACCCTCACGGTTAATGTGCCGATGAGCACACCGATCTCTTCCTCACGCTCCGCAGTTCAGCACCACGCGTCTCGGGTCCCAACAGCACGATTTTCCAGCCGTTTTCTGGGATAGCTTTAGGAACCTTTAGTCCTGGGTTCCCAACAGGAGGCCAGCTCTTCTCAGGCCCTTGGAGATTCAGTTGCAGACACAGCACACAGCAGAGTCTTGGCAGTTTCAAGTAGGCAGGGTCACAGCACACAGCAAAGCCCCTTTTCTTCTCCTCAGCTTCCAGGTAGACAGTAGAACAGGTCAGCCCTTAGAGCACACAGCAAGGCAGTCTTCCTTTAGTTCCCTAGCTGTCCTCCTTCCAGCAGAGGTTCCTTCTTGGTTGCAGAATTTCAGAATCTAACCCTCTGTAGACAGGGGTCCTTTACTAATACCCCTCAGTGCCTTTGAAGTTCTTTTTGCATGGAGGCCCTGGGTCCAGTCTAAACCAGTTCTGGGGGTTGCGGAGCACTGAGGTGTCTCTGGTTTTCTTCTTCCTGTCAGCTTCAGGGCCAGTGGTGTCAGTTGACCACCAGGAGAGAGCTAACGTGGGGGAGGTAGGCAGGCGCAGCCCAGCACTTATCAGGCATTCCTTCCTCCCTCCTCCCAGGCAGGCAGATGTGCCCTTTCATCCCCGGGATGGCTCCAACCCTCTCCTCTGGGGCTCTGCAGCCCCTTCCTGTCACATCCAGACCAGGCAGACATTCCACAAACCCAGGCACACAGAAAAAGGTTTAGACAAGAGAACAGCCACTTTCTAAAAGTGCTATTCTCCAACACAGGATTTAAAAACACCCTTCACTAAAAGATGTGTCATTAAATTCTGAGTCCAGGGATATCTTTCACTTATGTCCCATCTTGTTCCTATGGGGAGATAGGCTGGTATCACATGGGCCCAGCCCCCCTCCATGTTACTCTATGGAGCAAGATAGCCTTACAGCAGTGAGCACATAAAATGGCTGCAGCCCACTACCAGAGCATAGTACCTGCACTAGCACATGCTCTACCTTATCCATACACTGCACCCTGCCCAGGGGGGTACCTTGAGCCTTCTATAGGGGTGTCTGATGTGCACAGACAGGGAAGGGTTAGGCCTAGCCAGTGGGGACACTGGCCAGGCTGACATGGCAGTCACTGACTGCACACAGGCTCTGCGCTGGCAGGCCTGAGTCACCATTTTAAAGCTACTCATGTGGGTGGCGCAATCTGCGCTGCAGGCCCACCAGTACCATTTGTCATCACCAGCCCTGGCACACACAGTGCACTTTACTAGGGACTTCGTGGTGATACAAATATGCCAATCAGGTATATTCAATCAATATCCCAATTTACAGAGGGAGCACTTACACTCTGACACTGATCAGCAGTGGCAGAGTGTCCAAAGCATCTAAATCAGCAAAAACTAAATCCAGCACAGCATCAAAACACATGAGTCAGAGGCAAAAAGATGGGGGAAGAACCACGCCAAAAGGTGTCAGGTCTAACAGTAGGTAAGTCTCTACATATTCGTTTTATCTATTATGACATCTTCAGTGCACAACTTGGGGAGATACTACGCCCACCAAGTATCCATTTAAGGAGCAAGCTGATTGAGTAGGTATATTCCATATTTGAAAAGAACCACCATTTTTTGTCAAAAGTAAACGGATTGTAACATGCAAAAAATAGAAGGCGTAACTTCCGATTTTAGATCTTGATGGAAATAAAGAGTGAAAGAAAGATGAATAGTTTGTGTCACTTAATATCAGAGGGCTGTAATCATCAAGTGCCAAAGCAGAATTATCAGCCTTCTATCGTATTATATTTTGCCTGGGTAGATGAGGTGTATAAAGCAAAAAAACACCAAATATTTGTAGCAGGTGAAGATCAGCTGAGATTGACAGACATTACATTATAAGAGAGGTCTATAGAGCAACAGGTCAGTTTTAAGTCAATTTCAGAACATGTCTTGTCCTTTGAGAAGGGCTGTTCTAGAGAGAAACATTTACTTAACTTGGGGGATGGGGGTGGGGGAAGGGAGGGGTAAGGAAGGGCAAGTCAAAATTCAGCCTTGCAGGATATTATGACCCTATCTTTAGTAGAAGGGCATTCAAAGACCTATAAAGTGTTGTGAGAAGCAACAGGGCCTGCTCTCAGTCTCCATTTTAGCTTCAAGTTTAGCTTGAATTCGTTGTCTAATTGTGACTTTTTACATATTTTACATTTACTCAGTACTGTACTAAGACGTTATGCTGCATGAAGCTTAGTTCTTAGTAAGTATTTTTGTCACCTGGCTTGTGAACTCTGTCCATATCTTTAGTTGTCCAGTTGACTGCTCTTTGACTCCCGACACCATTGCATCAGCTCAGTAGCTGTGACACAGTGCAATTGGAACAGTGCTTTTTTTCTATAATTTGAAACTCGAGAAGTGGGTAGTGGACCCTAGGAACCAAGGACAAGCACATACCGATGGAGAATATTCACCCTGACTTCAATCAAAGTGCAACCTGGTGTACTTCCGCCTTCGGAGCAACCTGGCGGAAGTACGCCAGGCTGCACTTCAATTAAAGTCAGGTGGATGTTCTCCATCGCTATGTGCTAGTCTTTAATTGAACTTGCACACCCAATATTGCTTTATGGCTATTATACCACTCGCTACTCTAAACCTTACAGATTTGGACATTGCATTGTGTTACAAAATTGTACCAGTTCCAATTGGATCACTTGTTTGATATTTTGAACAGATACCAAACTGTTATTTTCGCTCAAGATAATTCTTGTAACTGGGTTACAACATACTGGATGATTTGTTGCCCCACATTTATATTGCCCTGAAGAAGTCCTATGTAAAAAGGATGAAACATGTCGACTGATGGTTGTGTACAAATTGAATAATAAAGAAGAGAAACATTGTATATCTTGCATTAGTAGCAATTCACTTCATTGAATTGGGAGCCCTTAATTTCTATGGATATTTATTTATGGACTTTTTTGACAAGTAGTGGTGCGGCTCCAATCAAGCTTGTTTGCTTTTATTATTTATAGAGCCTCTGCAGTACATTCGGCAGATGAGCACTTCTGCAGGGATTGTCCTGGAACATGACACACTGTGGCTGAGATGCCGTCCTGCTGGCTCTGACCTCTATTCTACACAAGCCGGCTACCTGATACATCATAGTCTGGTATGGGGGATTAGGCTGTCCCAATGGATCTGTCAGAGGGTACTCCCACTATGCTCCAGATAGTGTTGGTAGCATTTGGTAGGAGTATAATCATATAATCACACACTAATGTTATAATGGTTGAATCCTTTTCGCCATTCTTGTAATACTGGTTACAATGCTTTGCTTCTTCTGCCTAATAATTGCAGCACACTACTTTTATACAAGATACAATTGCCTCAATAAATGGTTGAAAAGCCAATTTGTATCTTCCTTCTGTTTACCTTGGGCATGCAAAAGTAAACAAGGAAAGGGTAGATCTGTTTCCATCTTTTGCTTACGGAGTAAAAGATTGGTCATGTTTGAGGCTGCTGATACCATCTGGTACCCGGGTACGTTTACGGGTTCAGGTGGGGCACTGTGATCTAGATAGGAACCAGGACATTTCCTTATGATATGTGTGACCCAAGTTCTTCTGACGTTTATATTGTCCAGATAAGTAGTTCTACTTAATTAATAGGAACTGTATAACATGGCACCACCAATGTTCTAAGTCAGGCATTTATTTAATCGGTCTCGTGGGTAGTTCTTAGGTTTTCCTAAGGTCTTCTTTTCACCTTATAAGGAGATGTCTGTGGTATTTAGCTAAATTAATCCTACTCCGTGTAATAGGAAACCTATATTTTAGTCTGATGGTTGTTCAAGCTAACCCCACTTTTTTTCATTTCTTTGTATTCCATTAATTAAATATGGTGCTAGCTGCTATTATTTCTGTTAACTGCAGAAATGCTGTTACAGATCTATTGTTATACTAAGGACTCCATGTTGGAGGGGGAGATGTCACTTTCATGGTTGAGGCTTAAGAAACATACATAACTGAGGTATTCTACTCATGGGTCCACTTCCCTGCAGTCGACCTTCACAAATATACACCAACTGCTTTACCAGGGCAATAGAGAGCTTATGAAGATTTAGAAATACCATTAACACATCAGGAACACCAGAATTGGTTTCATGGTGCCTTCCCACATATACTACAAAATGTACGAGTGGGGACTCTCCGCAATGAGGTAGCAATATGGCCAGTAGTAGCCAGCTTTACACCATATCCAAATTTAGCACCACTAAATGCTGCAGACCTCTGTGCTCTTTACACATGTATAGTCAGACTATATAGACGATTAACGCAGTTTGTTATGCATACAATAACAGCTTCGCCAGTGAGCACTGTTCAAGCTGTGCAGCTACAATTAGCTGTGCCTGCAATTAGTCAAATAACTATCATCGCAGTTAGAAGTAACGTTGGCACCGGACAGGCAGTGTTTCCCCATATGGGACCCCAAGACAAACATAGAATTCTCACAATGTGTCTACCACTAGATATGGTACCCCTCAGTAGAGGATTGTGCCACCTTGGGCCCAGTCTCTGCTGCCATTTATATCATAATGCATGGTACACCATCTATTGCTTTTTTGCAAGAAGTATTAAAACAGATTTAAAATGAATTTGGGGCTGCCCCTGCAATGGAAGAAATTAATCAGCAATAATGCCAGTTTTCTCATTTATTTTAAGTAATATTAGAAGGGAGGCAGCAGCACTGGCAGTATGCTGATTTCCCCACACTCATAGTGTGCAATTCGTATTACTGTGTCCAGTCTTTTAATTAACACTTACATTATTGGCACTTGAAAGGATTCAGAGATTCTAAAGGAAATACAATCAAGCATAGATTGCTTTTGGGAAAGGTGGCACATATTAAAGAATGTCCATCACGGGCTCATGTAATTCCTAAATTGCGTCATCAGCGTGTTTGAAAACAAGGGTTGTATGACTTTGGCATGCATGGTTTAGCTACAATGCAGCCCATACAACAAATGTGTCTGAAGAATGCATTTCTTTACCATGCATGCCTTTACAACGCATGCCTTTACCAGGCAATTTTGTGGTAAAGGCATGATTGATAAAGGGATATGTGGTAAAATTCACACTCCAGCCCCTCCCTCTGCCCTGAGCCCTAAAACTCTGGCCCCTGCCCTATAAACAACCGACCCCGCGCCCTAAAAATTACCCCATCGCTAAAATGTAAAACTATCCTGTCCCCTCCCTGCACTGAGCCTTAAAACTTAGCCCCCTGCCCTCTAAACAACCCCAACACAGACCCCCTTGAGATCTAAAAACTACCCCACCTCTAAACTACCCTCACATCATCAAAAACAAGCCTCAGTCCCACTTACCAGTTTGTGTCCTCCCCGATCCTTCCTCTTCTTGTGCCTGCCCATCTAGACCTTGCGTTACCATAACCACGCATATGCGTGGTTAAGGCATATGAGTGGTTAAGGCAAGCGTGGTTGCGCTTGCGGGGAAATGACACGCAATGCTCTGCCCACGTTGTAAAGGCTGTTTTCCATATAAAAGTAGAGTGATACACCCTGTGTAGAAGATTCATATGTGTAGTTCATAATCAGCATATCAGGTCCAACAAAGAAGAGCTATAAGCAGTGGATGACAGCCACCATGGTTGTAGATCAGACTTCTGAATGGAGTATAGGAGGGAGGAAATAGAGACTGAGAGGAAATAATTCTAGATTCTTTCTGAATGCTAACATGGAGGAAGTGGTATCCATGGCTGGAAGGAGTGAGCTCTTCACCTTGCTCTCAGATCCAGAAAGAAATTGGTTAGAGGTGTGCTATTTGCTGGGGAACAAAGCATAACATGTGTTCTCCAAGCCTTCCTTTAGTGCCAGACTTCAAGCAATTTCCATGATAGGCAATATCCCTCACCTCCCACACAGGAAGATGAGGCTCCTGTTAGTGAAAGTGGAAGAAATGCCCTGAGCACCCCTGATTCCAGTAACTTGTCCATTGTTTTTGGCCTTAAAAAACAAGGCAATGCCAAAATCGTTTCAAAGATGAGTTCAAAAGCTCAATTGAACACCTTGTCTGATGATCTTAAGAATTAAACCATTAGTTCTGACTGCAGAGACCAGGTTTGTGGTCATTGTCCCCCAGCATACAGTCTGTTTGCCAGGAGGAGGGGCTTGCCACACGACAGCGCTATTAAAGCGCCTTGCAAATCCTGTGGCACCCGGGACACTGGGCTGGGCCACCATCCATTACATCTTTTTTCAGGCACTGTCTCCCACAAACTTCTCTTTCTCTGGTGAACCCACTGTGATATGGGAAAGCGCAAGACCCTAGAGACCCCCCCAGGCACTACGTTGGATGGCCTCCTCAAAACGGCAGATGGAGTCATATCCAAAGAGATTAAGCTCACTGAGCGCTGCCTCTCACTTTCTTCCCCTCCCATTGCTCCCTTAAGTTCTCCACCAGCCCTGATAGAAGCCCAAAGTTGTTATATTTGCATTGAAACTATTACTTCAGCTATAGAGCAAAGACCTGGGATCACAGTGCCAGCAGTAATCAGTGCCTCACCATTGGAAGAGACACCTAGTTATCAATCAAGTGGCACCTTAACTCGGGGCCAGGCAGGAAAAAGGAAGGAAGTTGCTGTTGGATCCAAGTCAAAGAGGCCATGCACTTCAGGCCTCACACCAAAGCACGATAAGGGGATCCTTTCTTTGATAAAATGAAAGATCTATACAGCCATCTCTAGGAATCCCTGCTGAACAAGCTTGAACCCATCTATGGTCGTCCGGGGCTCATTAAAACTCAATTAGGCAAATTGAACTCCCTCCCTGCTGTTCATCAACTGATTGTGCTGGGACTAATGCCTCCTGTCCCAGAGCCAAGACAAGAGCTACTCAAACTATAATTCTCAGCTCCTCCAGTATGGCGCCAGAGGGTCCCCATGCTACAACAAATGTTCTGGTAACCCAACCAAAGGAGGCTAGGGGAGACCAAGAGGAAGCCAAGCTAATAGCAAAGAAGGGTCAAATGGAAAGTCAGGGATAGAACTAACGAGGAAACCACTAATGTTAAGGGGGAAAACCAACTTCTTTCCCCCAACTTAACATTGAATGTACCACTTACGTTTTGGTCTTGCAGGACGCTCCGACTACACCTCCATCCACACACGAAAATGATTATGGTCTGAAGTGTAAAACAACTCATTGCCTCAAACGCAAGGCTGGGTGGCTCTCAGATTTGTCAACTAATTTGTCATTTGAAGTTATAACGGTCAGAAGAAACACCGTATCCATCCAGAAAGGGGGTAAATGGAGACTGTGGGAACATTAACTTTAGATCGCCAATGTTGGCACAATGGCTCCTAAACTTTTTCTGCAGCCAACCTTAACCCTGGGATCTGTACAGATCCCAGGGTTACGTCTGGGCTATGTCTACAGCCCCTCTGTGTTATCAAGGGCAAATGACACAGGGAGTACCGCCTGCCACTTCTCCAATAGGCATACATTTGAGGTGCAAACTGGCAATGCTTTTGAAATACTGGCCCCCTTGGAAGACCAAGACTAACGCTGTCCCAAATTGGACTCTGTCTCTGGGGTAGGCGATTTTAGGCCTTTGAAATAAGAGCCACCGTAACTCTTGGGCAAAGCGGACTTGCTTATAACCCAGGACGTCTGGTCCGACAATGCATCTTACAGAATTTAGCAGTCACAGATTGATGTAGTATTGCCCATAACCCAGGCTTCAAGCTCTGATGGTAATGCCCTCAGTCTCATTTCATGGAATATCGTGGGAGCCGGCTCAAAAATATCAAATCCTGACTGAGCCATCTTTGTCAACTCTTTTGAGATTATATGTTGTCAATAAACATGGTTGGCGGAAGGATTCCACGTTGCCAGCAATGCCTTCTAAGGCAGAAAGAGTTAAAGGCAGACTTACTGCCTTTATTTCTGTCAAAATTACTGAGTTTCAAACCTCGGAATGTTGGCCATTCCCTTATTTTCTGGTCACTCTCTTAACCTTTCCTGTCGAACCCAATATTAAGCTGATCAACTTTTACCACAATATTTTTAATCAGTCGATGAGTGATGTAATTGATCAATTGGGTGGATTTTTAGAGAACTTTGATCAAAAATCAAAATGTACTGTTTACATAATTTGGGTCGGAGATTTTAACATTGTTTTATGTCAATATTCTGACAATCAAGTGTGTGGTGTTATCAAATTAAATAATTGGTAATGTTACCCATTTTAACCACACAGTTTAAGACGAGGGACTAAATGCGCTGATGTCGAAGCATAGCTCAAATTTCTCAAGAAATATTTGCTGCCAGGGGAATGCTTGTATTCCAGCCTTTCTAAGGAATTATAATGAGTGCACCATTGATTATATCCTATTATCAGCTAAGCTATCCCCTTTTCTTATAGATTTTGCTGTGACTAGTAATTGCGCAAGTGATCACAACCCTCTCACCATTAAAGTACATTTTCATATTAAGCGCAGTAGCCTAAAAAGTAGAAATAGTATTGAGTTTTCCAAGAACAAAGGATTGACGATAAAATGGGATAAGGTAGATCCAAATGCTTTAAGCCAAGATATTGTGAAACATACTATGGGTTCTATTTTAATTTTTTAAATGACAAATTAGGGCAAGACAAGATACAATCTGAGTTTAATAACATACGTAGGTCTATCTCAGACCACCTAACCTCTAGTAAACCCTCCTGTGAGCATCTGCCATGTTGGTGGTTTTGTGTGGCTTGCTCCGCTGTCCATAAACAGCTGCTGATCGCCGTGAAAAGCCTCTTTTGTGTAACATCTGATGTTAAGAAGGCAAGAAGGCTATATAACTTGACACTAGAGGAAATAAAAACTGAGATTAGAAATAAGACCTGGGAAGATCTCATAGCAGCAGAGACAGTTTGGAATGCTTAAACCTCTACCTCACAGTAGGGAAATATCTGAAGGCCAAAAGGGGTTTGTTAAGTCTGGCCCTTTTGATGTATCTAGTGCCTTTGAGCTAGTGAATTGCTCCAAACTATTGGAAATGATGGACAGGAGGGGCCTAAAGAAAGAACTTATGTCCCTTATCAAGAGCTTACATTAGTACCTTACAGTAAAAGTGAGTTACGGCCCGTCAGGCAACTATTCCCCTAATTTTAGCTTCACCCAGGGTGTTAGCCAAGGGTCTTTTCCTTTTTTTGCTTCATATCAATGGGATTAATAAACACCTAACAGAAGATGGAAACGACATGCCACGTATGGGAAACAAACTTACACTGACGCAGGGCTTGTTGCCAGCACGGCAAACGGGCCACAGACCCTTCAAGATTTGATTTCAACCCACATGAATGACATGGACCTACAGGTAAATTTTTCAAAAACGTACAGTATGACCACCAGTGGTCCAAATTTGAAGTCCAGGCATTTTGTTATGGGGGATTCTCACTTAGCAAAAGTAACATCTTTTAATTATTTAGTTATTCTTTTTTGTACAATTTTTAGCTGAACCACATTACTAACCACTAGAACGCAGCACTTTAACAGAAACATTAAGTCCATATTCAGAATTGCACATAGGTTGAAGCATAAACAAATCACAGAAATGCTGAGTTTATTTAAGAGTAAATGTATCTCGGTGGGGGTATATGGTGCCAGGCTATAGGCAAAGCGAGGGTCCTCCAAAGAGCAGAAAAGTGTTTAATGCATAGATTATTGTCCATTCCTGCGGGCACTACTACACTCATATGCCATGAGGAACTTGAAATGCCATACCTGGAGGATTTGATTGGGCTTGCACCCCTTCTATTGTGGATCAAATGTTGGGGAACCCTGGAGGCTGATCCTTTAGGAACCTGCATTACTGATTGTCACTTGACAGGGCATACCAGATTCCCTGACTCTTCTATCTGAGGGAAACCTTCAAGACTATAGATCTCTCAGAATTATACAAAAATCCTCTTAAAATAATGCCTGAATATAAGGAACTGGATAAACAATGCTATTTTTGACCATTGTAAAAATTCACACCTAGAGAAGACCCAGGCCAAGTAATTGATGGTTAAATATTCAAAAGTGTCAACAACAAGGACCATGGAGCCCTACTTAGAATGGATTACAAACCTCTCTCAGCGTTACCATCTTAAACTTTTTAGGTTATGCACATTGTGCTTTAAATTTTCTTTCCGTTTGTTAAGGGTTTGGCAACATGACCTTCTCCATGTTGTTGTGACGATTTTTCTATGGAAAGCACTAGTCACTTTTTATTATTTTGAACCTTGTATTCTGCTCTCTCTGAGGATTTCCTTTTCAGCCCCCATTGTGCGAAAGACAAACCTGCTACACTATAATGATACGCTTGTGTTTTTGCAGGGTTTAGGATTCCCAGATATGTGTTATGCATTGTTGAATTTTATAGGAGTTGCTTCTAATATTAGGAAACGAATTCGTCTTACCCGCTCTGGGGGTAGAGCCTTCTCATATCTTGCGCCTCAATATTGGAACGAGCTTGCTCAAGCTCTGCACAAAATTTCAAGCTACAACATCTTTAGGAAACAGCTGAAAGCTTTTTTGTTTTAACTGACTTATCTATCTCAATCCTGGTTTTCTAATACTCCGATTACTTCTAGGCAGCGCCGAGATGCCCCAGGGTGATTTGAGCGCTTTATAAAACAGTTAACATAACATAACATAACATAACATAACAATGTGTATCTTAACAACCTGCGTTATATATGCTCTACAAACTGCACATGAACACTTTATCTCCTATTGATAGAGTCTATGCCTTTGCCGAAATGTTAATTATTTTTCTTTTCTTGCTTATCATGGAATCGATATGAATTTTAGCAACCTGTGATATACATGCACTATGAACTGCATGTGAGTTTTTTATCTCCTATCGATGGAGTCTATGCTTTTGTTGAAATAGTTAATTCTTTGGGTTTTCTTGCACATTTTAAGCTTTCATTGCTCCATTTGAATAAAGATATTGTAATGATGATGACTGCAGTGGTTAGGATATTATAATGTCACATGTTTTTTAAGTTAGCACCTGAAATATGTTGTGTTTATATCATTTTAGAACAAGATGCCTGTCTTTAAGCATGTGAAAGAAATGTATGGAAAAATGTGCCCTGAGGTAGAAGACGGTATAATTTTCGTCAAAGATTCAAACATTTTCTAGTGTGCTATTTGTAAGCTGAGCTTTTTATTTTCAATTCTATCAATTTACTAGACCTCTTTTAATGAAAGGTTATTTGCAGACTGCATAAGATGCTTTAAAGTTTTTGCATAGGGTGTAATCGGTTTATGTATGTTTTTATTTGTACACTTTTTTTAAATGTTACATTTATTGCAGCTCAACGGCTCCTATGTTTACTAATATATGAAACTCTTGTCCTCTATGGAAAGGTGGGAATATATTAATAAACATAGTTATGATAAGCTAGGTTAAAAAGTAGATAGGAATAGAAAAGAAGAAAATGAAAGAACAGTATGTGCAGGATGCCACAGTTAAACAACTGGAAGGGGGAATGGAAAGAGGAAGCAAAGAAAGAGGATATCTGTGGAAAAAAGCGTCATCCATTTCCACTAGGGCCTCATTGCAAATGACCTCATTTCAATGGGGCCAATAACAAGGGTTACTGGCCCCACAGAATTACAAGTGTTTTTACTCTCATCTAGAAAATTTAGCTGAAAACAGCTGAGAACTCCGGTTCAAATTATGACCCAAATTGAGACCTTAGTAAGGAAACAGACCTGGAAATACGATACCCTGCTAATTCCCAATTTTTTATTGGACGGATCCAGCTTGTAATGGGCTGGATTTTCCCCATCCCAAGTGTTACCCATATCCCAGGTATAAAAAACTCTGGGGCTGGGAAATATGAACCAATTTCTGCCCATTCATAATAAGGAAACACATTGTAAGAGAATTACAGACTCCATGGATCCATTCTCAACCTCTGCTTAACAATCATCTATAATTTACATAAAGCCGGATGTCTCGCTCTGACTGAAAACCAGGACAGCTGAATATAAGAGGCAGTTCTCTTGATGAAATTGATCATCGGGGAGCTGTTTTTCATTAAACATAAGAAAATAGGCCCTTAAGGTAGTTCCTATTGGGCTATTCTTCACTCTTTATAAACACAAGTGCTTTATTTGGAAACAAAAAAATATACGTAAATGGTACCAAAGTTTTTATTAGCAGCACTGTATCCACTGAATGGCGAAGTTGCAAATACCGGGGCTGCCTAGTTTCAATTACATCTCGTACCTCTTTCTTCTAGCACACTATATTTCCTTCCGGTTTTTAGGTCGAGACTGGCGTAGGCTGCGCACATGCGCTGTCACGTCAGCGAGACTTAATGACTCTGAGTAGCGAGGGTTAACCCCGCCCCTCTTCTCCATTGGCTGGCCTCCTAAACGGTGGCCAGCCATTGGAGAAGAGGTTTCTGTTATATCATTGTCTCGCTCTAAGCCCCGTCTTTTTCGGATTGGGGGGCGTGTTTTTTAGGTTTGTTCTACCCTCTTCTCCATTGGCTGGAATGGTAAACAACAAGTCTAAATCACGCCCGTTGTTTACATTCCAGCCAATGGAGAAGAGGGGAGAAAGAAAAACACGCCCCCCAGTCTGAAAAGGACGGGGATGTTTTACCATTTCTAGCTACATGTTCCACTAACCGTCTCGCTGTTTGCCTCGACGTGGTTGGAAGCTGCCTGATTCAGGCTCAAGTCGGGTCAATAACAAGCCTCAGTCGCCGCTGAACCAGCTGGGCACAAAACACCGCAGCACCCCTCCACCGCTGCGCAGATCAACCAGGGGAATCAGTATCCAGAGACTTTGCAAAATTACGGCAGGGGTGCGCTGCTGTTCAAGCTACTCCCCACAAAAAAGTCCTTTTCTCTATCAACGCTGTGAGTCCGTGAGTTTTCAGTGGCTAGGAATCACTCTTTACCTCTGTAGTAAATTAATTAAAAGCCTCTCTTCTCTATCTGCCCACTGCTCGCTGTGCTGTGCCCGCTCACCGTCACTTCCCTCCGCTCCCAAGGACCCGCTGCATCAGCTGGAAGTTGCAGACCGTCAATCAGCAAACTGCAAAGCAGCGGCCTGGGGCGGGCGGGTCTCTCAGCTCACCGGCTCACCGATTCTCGGAACCGCAGCACGGCACGGCACCACACAAGCTCCTCCTCCGGACGCTGGTCCCTCACAGTGCCGGTCACTATGCCAGCAGTTTTTGGGTTTTGTCAATGTTTCAGCTCCGCTCTCCTGCGGCACTCGGTCGGATCCGCTGCTCTTGGCTACTGTCGTGCTCTCTCTCTCTCACCAATTCTACTCTATTCTATTCTATTCTACTGAGGTCTCTCCATGTGGGTCATGCCCGGGAGGGACCCCGTACAAATAGGCTACATGCCACCCCTGCGGGGCTGGTGCCTGCCTGCGTGGTGAGGCTGGGGTGTCTTTGTTTCCTTTTGGTAAGTTTAATTTTTTTCTTTAATGTTGTCTTATTTTTAACAGGTTATCCTAAACCGGTTTTATGTGCTACGTGCAATGATGCTTTGATTGTTTTCTTGTAGTGAATTACTTAAACAACATGTAACCAATGGGATGATTTGCATAACACGTGATCTAAACAGCTACAAACACACTGATCTGATTTACTGCATTCCGCACTAATGAGTAGACACGCTGCACCCAGGTTGAATCCGCAGTAATGGGTATTTTCAGAGTTTTGCATGCCAGTCAATAAGTAATGTGCGGGTAACGTAATTCGTAAGTGTTTGAATCGTCAGCGTAGTTCTCAGGGGCCAACGTATGTTTTTCTTTGAGGTACCCCCAGTCACTGCCTCACCGCCGTTACTTTGACGGACGCGTTAAACTGGCATCCAATTATTTACAAATTAGGCACGGATTTTATCAACGGACCACGTCCAGGTGAAAGCCTGAGACGGCTCTGTCTGTATTTATGCCAGCGACTTGCACACCATACCCAGATCTCACTTACTAGCGTTTTTTCTTTTTTTTTTCTTTTAGGGAATGAAGTAGGTCTGTGTTGAGCGTAGGAGAGCTACATTTTATTTAGCCGCTAGTCTTCCTGTGTATGTGGCTCTGTGTGTGTGTGGCTCTGTGTGTGTGTGTGAGGCTCTGTGTATGTGTGTGTGTGTGGCTCTGTGTGTGGCTCTGTGTGAGTGTGTGGCTCTGTGTGTGTGGCTCTGTGTGTGGCCCTGTGTGTGTCTGGGTTTGTGTGTGTGTGTGTCTGGCTCTCTGTGTGTGTGTGTCTAGCTCTGTGTGTGTGTGTGTCTGGCTCTCTGTGTGTGTGTGTCTGGCTCTCTGTGTGTGTGGCTCTCTGTGTGTGTGTGGCTTTGTGTGTGTGGCTCTATGTGTGTGTGTGTGGCTGTGTGTGTGTGTGTGTGTGTGTGTGTGGCTCTGTGTGTGTGTGTGTGTGTGTGGCTCTGTGTGTGTGGCTCTGTGTATGTGTGTATCTGGCTCTGTGTGTGTGTGTGTCTGGCTCTATGTGTGTGTGTGTGTGTGTGTGTCTGGCTCTCTGTGTGTGTCTGGCTCTATGTGTGTGTCTGGCTCTGTGTGTGTGTGTGGATTTATTGCTTTGTGTGTGTGGCTCTGTGTGTGTGGCTCTGTGTGTGTGTGTGTGTGTGTGTAGCTCTCTGTGTGTGGGTGCAAATGCAATAGGTCTCGTATTTGCGAGAGATTAAGATATTGGGATTGTAAATGACAATGCCATTTATTTATCTGTTTTCAAAACCAACACATAAATAAAAAGTTTGTCATTTACAATGCAAATAGCTCTAACTTTTCCGAAGGAGAGACCGTTGCATTGTAAATGCTTGTTTATAATCCTACTCTAGCATGTTAATTTTTAAAAAATTCACAATAGGAATGGGCAATAGAGAGGCCTTTAAATGTTGCATTTTTTCTTGTCCGTTTGCTGTGAGTTCAAATGCAGATGTCAAGTGTCATGCAATGTCTTCTTATAATCCACTGTTTATTGAACTCAGAGATTGATGTTTATTTTTCCTTTCCATGGTTGTAAAGTCAGGGAATTTTGAAACGTGAACCAAGTGACGATCTGGCTGGGGCACAGCAAGTATGAAAAGAAAGGCTTCAGGGTGTCAAATGTTTAACTAAAATACCGGTAAATGAACCTTACAAATATTTCAAAATATATCAGCAACAAGAAAAGTTCAAATGAGACTATTGGGGTTTTTCTCCTTCTGAAGTGTGATGGAAACAAAGATTTTAAAAGGCGAAGAATAAACAAAATACACTTTTCTTGGGTGGTGCTCAAAAGATAAATATGCTCAGAAATCCACGTTAGAGCGTGTGCACCGCATAGGTTTAGCAGTAAAGGTACATGACTGATGCAGATTTAGTGGCCATTTCAATGGGAAATATGCTGTTGTAAAAGTCAATAGCCGAGCACACCATGTTTTAGTCATATATTTGGGACAATGTTCTCTTAAATGCACCACTGGACACATACTACTGCCTACCAATCTCCAAACGAGTGGGTGCTGCGTATTTGCTGTACGTTTTGCAACATTTTCCATGACCCCCACGACCTCCCTGACGCAGCATCTCCACTCTGAGAATTGTTCCAGCACCACTCTGCAAAGTGTTTAGCCGGAACACTCTCCGCTTCCGTTTTTCATGAGTGTGTAACTTGTTGTGCATAAACACCGAGGAGTCAGATATCCACTATGTATAAGTGGATAGGAAAATAATTTAACACATAAGCATTTACAATTTTCATACAGTGCACCTTATAACGAATACATATTTTATGCTTTTTCAAAGTTAACCCTTTACCTGGGCAGTCAAGCTATAGTGTGGCATTCACTTATTTTTATGAGTCTCTAGACCTATATTAGTTTCCTTCAGTAAGCCTTGATTCTTCACCCTCAGCACTCTGAGCCCTGCCCATTAAATTGGTGACTTTGTTAATGCTTTGAGACACATAACAGCCTGTTTAAAACTACCTGCACATTGGAGGAGAGAGGAATGAGCACTGTTGGAACAAATGCAGACATGAAAATTAAGGACTATGCAGAGACCCATACAGTTTAACATAGAAGCCCACTTTCCTGCAGATACACCTACATGGGGAGAGGCCCAGCCTATGGTCCCCCATCCCCTCATGCACACCACAACATGTAACACACACATCTCACACTCTGAGTGAAGTTGAGGTCGCCAGTCAGCACAGACTAAATAACCTTACAAAAGAGGGACAGAACACCATGTCCCCTGACATGAGATGGGTTTCACCCAAGTTGAAAGGTGGAGCTAATTTGGGGTGAACATCTCTGAATCAGAGCAGAATGCATTGCCAGGTCAGTCAGAAATTGTGAAGCAAAGGACTAGTGCACCAGTATCTTCCAAGCCTGAAGGCTGATACCTGGGCTTCTGATCAGGACTCCAAGCAGGGTATTAACCACACAACAACTACTACCCTTTTGGATATGGTTAAACACGCACTTAAGAGGTTTAGTAAGTGTGCGTTAGTCTGTTGGTAGCTATAAATCAGACAGTATGATATCACATGAAATCATGTCATGGAGTCTTGGTGGGTTTATTTATATCAGTTTACTTCAAAGGCAACCTCAGTAATCAACAATGTGTGCATTTTATAATTAGTTGGAATGGAGCAGCTGTTTAAACACAGAAGGAGAGAAAACGAAAACCCTATCTGGCATGGTAGAACTAAAGCTGTGTTATTTGAGGATTTTGACATTCTGATGCTTTCTGAAAAGTATTCGCAATAGTGTTGAAACTTCAAAAAACCTGTTTTCTTTAACAAACCAAACTGCCCCCGCAGCAAATGCAAAAATAATTTGGCTGTCTATGCAAGTTAGCATGTTCACTTTTGCAACTCTTGCAAAATGCTTTTTTGATGTGGTTCTTTCTTTTTAGTCAACCTGACTGTCAGCCAACTTTGAAGCCTTGATAGTGTTTAGGTGTAAGCCTTCCTTTTAAGTCTAAGAAAAGTTTTAATATAGTTTTAAAAAAAAGCATTGTATATGTTTTGAAAAGGAATCATAGTTTTTAAAGTTATGAGCCTTATGAAACCTTCCTGGAAGACTGTAGGTGGTGTGTTTAAAGATAAAACCTACAGGCAATGGTTACGCTTTCACAACAATCTTACCAGTGCACCTTTAAAGTAACTAACAGATAACCTCATTACGGTACACCTTTCTCATCTATATATATAAAAACAAAAGTATGTCCGTTTGTCCTTTATGCATTACTACACCATTCATCCGATCGACATGAAACTTTGGGAAGTTGTTGAGTACACTTCCTGGAGGCTTTCAGGCAAAAAAAATAATAATAATAATAATAAAAAAAAATAAAAAAAAATTGTTAAAAGTTGTTGAGTACACTCCCGCAAAGGTTTCTGGCAAAACAAAAAAGGTAAATATCGGCCCCCAGGGCCCTCAAAATCTTTACAATACTGAACGTTTACAGTTTCCGGTGCGACTCGCTTTTGCAATGACCATCAACAAAGCACAAGGACAATCGCTGCAAGTGTGTGGACTAGATTTGGAGAATCCGTGCTTCTCACATGGACAACTGTATGTGGCCAGCTCACACGTCGGAAAACCTTCTGATTTATTCGTGTACGCACCAGACGGAAAAACAACAAATACCGTATATCCACAAGCACTCGAATAAATACACAGAATTAAAACACTTTAAAATGTTTTCCATATTAAAATGAATAAGTTTCAATAAAAATGACACAATGTAAATTGAATGTTATCATAACAAGTTTCCTTAAATTTCCTTTCTTCTGAGATCGCAGCAACGCGCGACAGGTAAGCTAGTCACTTGATAAAATGGAGCCAGATCCAAACCAAAACACCATTCGAGGAAGGTGTTTGGATGGTGAAAGATTCAACAACATATGTGATATAATTGAAAAAATTACGTATTTATCCCCAACACCCACATTTATTAGCTAGCTTCAATCGAAATGTTCATGGAAAGGAAAATTAGGGTACACTAGGTTTAACCATTTCACTTGGATAACAGTGAAATGTTCAGCAAAACGTTGGCGTCCGTATGGGACTTTCCATCATTTCTTTTTCCTAGGTTTGGCTGTCTCTATTATAGGTAGTTGGGTAGGGCTTGAAGGTCTTGGATGAACCAAGATAAACTTTACAGCTTTTTCTCAAACTAAATTCAGGCCAGTCCCGTGCAGTGCTGTGAGTAGCTTGTAAGCCACGTGTACGAGATACATCTACCATAGGCCCTTGTAGTAAAGATGGCATTTTCAAGTGCATACCAGAAAGCATCTCTACAGCATAGATAACATCATTTTACCAGTCGGAGTCTATAGCTTAGAAGTGTTAGTCAGTTTAAACAGAGACACAAAGGCGCTAAGGCCACAGTGCCCTATAGTGACCAAAAACAAGATGTAATAAGAGCAACCCAAACTCTTAATAAGGACCAAAGACTGCAATTCACTACAAAGTTTGCACTGTGTATGGGAAGCAGATGGATAACCAGGCACTAAACCTGTATGTGTCTTTGCATTTAACCAAGATCTCTTGACTGGGGTGAATGTTTGATTCCTTCAGCATTCCGTCCATCATTTGTAGCTACAGCACTAATGCAAAATGTGAGGCACACTCCAGCAAACTCCCTCTCTGTGGATTATTACTTGTGATGTTTTATGTATTGATTTCACAAGCTCCGACCGACAGCTAACAGTGCTATGCCAGACCTAATGAAAAGAAAGCTGCAGTGTATCCAATTATGACCCTCATGAGATATAATATACTTTCATTTAGAGGTTGCTAATACAGAAACTACCATTTAATTGTGCTGCAAATTAAAAGGGTTACTATTACATCTCAGTAGGATATAACGACGTTCAAATCAACAACTGGATTTATATAGCTCAAGAACCTATTGCCCACAAAATTGATGTTTCATAAAGTGGCACACCAGCAATGATAAATGTCAGAACAAATCTTAGTTTGAAGAAAGTATTTGAGAGTCTTACAGTGGTTACAGTCAGAGCCACTGAAATTATGCAATTGTGCGGCTGCAGTTTTTTTCACATAATTATAGATTTGCTGCATTTGCCACATAACCCATCGTCTGCTGTATAATCTGCAGATTTTACCCCAAAAAATTGTTTCTAGCTAAAAACATGTCGACACTTGTTGCTGAGCAGTGGAAGGCTCTTTGTTTGCAAAGGTTGACTGGTCACTTTTCTGCTGCTTATTGCTATATTTGAGTGTTAAACTGGTACTAATGAGGTGAAACTAATGCATAGCGTTAACAAGTGTAATACTATCACAAAATGTGCTAAATTACGCCACATCATTTGACTTTTAGTGCTACATGATTTACTCAACCCTGCTGCATAATTTGGCCCTCCCGTGCAGCACAATTCCAATGGCCCTGGTAACAGTGCAGCCCTGACATTGATGAAGAACTACTTAGTTGAATAGAATCCGATGTATTATTTTCGAACATTTTAATATTGAGCTTATGTTTCAGACTACTGGAGACCTTTGAAGTCATTTGCCACTCTACCTCCTCCTCACTTTCACCCATACTAAGCAACCTCCCCTGTACTGCACTGGACCCACACTTAGGAGCCATCCTGGATTGGAACATACAGGGACCTGAAAACGCATACAGTCCTATAATAGGTACACATAGGAGAAACCATATAGGACACCTACTGGATCAAATCGTTGCAGCCACACACTTTAATGTGGCTGGAATGATTGAAGAGTATCAATCTCATCAATCGAGAGTGTTTAGCTTCTTACAAGTAGTTAATTGGGAACCCATTCTACAAAGCAGTAGGATGAGTAGTCTCACCATGAAGGTCATTCATTCAACATTGAAAATATGTATTGATGCTACTGGAGCCAGTAGCGGCCCATGGTGGGAGTGCTGCCTGGCGCTGACGTGGGGCGGGGGAGGGGCAGAGTGGGGGGTAATAAACTACGGATTATGGCCGATTAGAGGTAAGTAAACATATAAACAAATAAAACGAATTTCATTGCGCGTACTGCATCGCATTTGGCCAGCCAACACATATGTATGTAAGATACCTGTATGCCTGTTAGAGGTTGTGCAAATTGCGCCTTTAGGCGTGGTGGTCTATGTTCTTTGTTAATGTATTCATGTGTACCATAGGTCTCAAGTTTCCTGGCTTCGCATGTGAGACGCTTATCCAATACGCTTTTTTCCCTTTGCATGCTGGTGCTTGTAGTCCTTAATTTATGATGCAATAAATGAAACAGAACTTAAATGATCAGAATGCAAAGAAGAAACTTGATAAGATAGTCATGCCCGGAGTCAGAAAACATGGGCACTCTTGTGTGTGCCTCTGTCTACATGCGATAATCAAAAAACAAGCCTGTTGAGTATGCAATTGCCTGGTAGATCAATCTTTTAATGAGGAAAACGGGCCGTTCCCCTTAAAACCGAGAGTTTACAAATGTGCATGTCTAAGAGTCAACATGGACCACTGGCTCACAAATAGAGCCAATTTGCACAATCAACATTCCACTTTGCTGTTGGCAGGACATCAAACAACTGCGAAGTAAATAGTCTTAGAGGCCAGCAATATGCACTTAACAATAGAGGCCTCCTTCTGTGGCATGACTTCACTTCACCATGGTTTGAGCGTTTCTGGCAGATGATTTCTGAGTTAAGAATTGTGGCCCACATGCATCATTGTGTCTTTTTGCATTTCTTAATTTGCGAAAAATAAGGAATCGCAAATTAAGAAATGCAAAATGATATGCATCAATATTTTCGGTATTCTTGTGGGATTCGGTAAAAATCGCATTTTTTACCGAATCCCAAAGAAATACCGATTTCTTAACTTAATTTTCGCAATTCCCATTGATTCCTATGGGCCGAAAGGCCCATAGGAGTCAATGGAAATTGCGAGTGGCACTTAGAAAATTTCATGGGTGCAGGGGGGGGTCCAAAGGACCCCCCCATGCACCCCTGAAATGTACTTTTCAGCATAAGTTACATACACACATGTCCTAAGGACATGTGTGTGTGTAACTTTACAGTTTAAAAAATGCATTTTTGTGCATTTTGAATCAATTTCGCAATTTACCACGAAGTTGAACTTCGTGGTAAATTGCACTTCCAATTTTGATTTGCAAGAGACTTTACAACAGCTGCCAAGCAGCTCCGTCTGACACCTTCGACTTGTTTGCCAACCAGACCTTGCATGATTTTTAGATCTACATGTGATGTAAAGAGACTATGCAGCATTTACACAGCTGCGCAGATAAAGTGTGTAGTTCGCATTTTAAATATATTTTTAGATTCATAAGCGAGAACACGTACATCATATGAGCTAAGAGGCCACATTTATAATACTGTCCGGAAGTTCTTACTTAGTGTCGCTTTCACCAGCATAATATGGTCCTGCAAGTCCCAGCATTAACAGTCGTGTTGCCTAAACATCCAGGACAGGCTGTTACTCTTACAGAAACATTGGGCTCTCTTAAAATTGTTTTCTATTTTGCATTTTAATTAGTCTTAATTTCGCAGTTCAACAAGCTGAACTGTACTTCAAACAGCGTAACACTACCCAGAGCGCAGAATATCACAAACTAAATGAATATAATAACATAAAAACTCTGAGCTGGGTGAGTTATGGATTAAATCTGAAGTGATATGTAACTTTCACAAGGTTCACAATAACATGATTACACACCTAGTAAGAGTGTGCTACGAGTGTGATCATACTATTGCAAGGCCCAAAGTTTTCCAGTTCCATGCATGAGTAACTGGTACAATCCAGGTACATTTCTTTGCATTGTGGGATTTGTAGTCCTACATCACTAGTTATTTCAGGGGAGCTCTGGATGATGCATCTCAGGGGGCAATAGAAGATGCACTTCAGGGAAGAACTGGATGAAAGACGTCAGGGAAGCGGTGGTGATATGTCTCAAGGGTGCACTAAGCGTTGCGCATCAAGTGTGCACTAAGTGTGCACTGGAAGTTGTGAATGGGGCTGCCACTGGGTGGGTGATATGGTAATAAGTTATGTCGACAGGGAGATGTACGGTGGGGTTCACAATGATGTACTGTAGGGGCGTACATGACTGTGCCATCCAAGACCAAAGAATAGTGTCACAGAGCTCCAAAATAGTTACTTGCTTTGCCTTTTGAGACTTGAAGTGCTCTCCTAAGCCATAGTGGGGAGCACTAGAAGATGCACCTCTTGGGAACACGGGCTAATATGTGTTCAGGTGACAACCATCGGGACATCCTTGGTGCCAAGAGGGACTATCTGGCTAGGAGGATCGAGGCATCTGCGAACTCCTGTAAGGAGATCTTTAATATTGTGAAGGAGTTTACGACCCCCAGCTCCCATCCGCCTCCACCAGCTTCGGCGGATGCTTGGGCGTGTGATCTTGCTGGTTTCTTCACAAATAAGATCAAGGATATTCAGGCTACCTTCGTGGAGGGACCGGACGGAAGCAGCGCTGTGAGGGCAGTCCGCAGTCTTCCGCATACATCTGCGGTGGTGCTGTCCGATTTCCCTGCTGTTTCCAGCGATGTCTCCCGGACTCTGCTGGCCAATCTCAAATCCGGCTCGCCACTGGACCCCTGCCCTGCCAAATTTTTGGCCGGGATGGCGGCAGTGGTGAATCCACTGGTCAACTCCATCCTCAATGCCTCCCTGAGGGAGGGTAGGGTCCCCAGTTCTTGGAAAAGAGCAATGGTGATCCCCCTCCTAAAAAAAACGGGTCTTGACACCGAGGCTTTGGCGAACTACAGGCCAATCTCGCTTCTACCAGCGCTGGCGAAGATAACGGAAAAACATGCCCACGGTGTCCTGTCGAGCTTTTTGGAAGCTAATAATCTGCTCCATCCATCTCAATCGGGTTTCCGTCCTAATTTTAGTACGGAAACGGCTCTGTTGGAGGTGACTGAGATCATCAGGGAGACCCTGGATGTCGGCGGTAGGGCCATGCTGGTCATGTTAGACCTTTCGGCGGCTTTCGACACCGTCCCCCACAAGGCGCTTTTAGCTAGGCTTTATGACATCGGCCTTAGGGGGACGGTGCTCAGGTGGTTTTCTTCTTTTCTTGAAGGCCGCCGCCAGACGGTCTGGGTCTCCCAGAGTTCCGCCGAGATGTCGCCATTGGGAGTTGGGGTTCCACAGGGCTCTGTGTTGAGCCCCACGTTATTTAACATCTTTATGTCCCCTTTGGCGGCCTTGGTGGAGGCTTACGGGGCCCAGATCGTCTCTTATGCCGACGACACGCAACTCCTCTTCACATGCGGGAAAGACCAAGAGTTTGATGGAGAGAGAATCCGGGACTGTCTTGCATTGGTCTTCGACTGGTTCCAGCGGAACAGTCTGAGGGCCAATTCGGGCAAGTCTGAGATTTTATTTTTCGGTTGCGTTGCCGATCCGGAGTGGCAGCATTGGTGGCCGTCCGACATGAACCCTCCAGCACAGTCTTCCTTGGTGGCCAAAAATTTGGGCGTCAGGTTAGACAACCAGCTGTCGCTACGTAGTCATATTCTTGGCCTGGCCGGCACCTGCTACGGAATCCTGAAGATGCTCCGCAAATTTTTGCCCTTGCTGTCTGAGGAGCACAGGAGGATTACTGTGCAGGCTCTTGTCGGTTCAAGGCTAGACTATGCCAATGCTCTCTTTCTTGGCCTCCCTGATTACCTGGTCCAGCGCCTTCAGGTGGTGCAGAACTCTGCTGCCCGGGCGATTTTCGGCCTAGGCAGACGAGCTCGAGCTTCCGGGTTGCTTCAGACGTTGCACTGGCTCCCCATCAGGAAGCGGATCCAGTTTAAAACCCTGACCCTGATGCATAAAGCTTTGCATGGATCAGGGGCCGGATATCTGCAGCGGAGACTGACTTTCTATCATCCAGTCCGTTCTCTTCGCTCGGAATCCCTCTTTAAAGCTGTGGTCCCGCGGGTGAGGAAGGCTCGTGCTGGGGGGCGGTCTTTTAGTTGCAGAGCTCCGCAGCTTTGGAATCTGCTTCCACTCCCGCTCCGCAGCACTGCCAATTTACTCCAGTTTAGGAAGGGCCTGAAGACCTGGCTTTTTAATTCTTAGTCTGTTTTATTGTCTACTGTTTTTATTATTTTTCTCTGTTGTCTTCCGTTTTTAGCTGTGTTGTGTTATTCTGAGCTGCTGGTGGAAAGCGTCGGGACACTCTTACCGAGTAGCCGTACGCTATATAAAAAGCTACATAACATAACATAACATAACAACTGTGTGATTTACCATATGGGCTAACTTGGTCTTGTGCCTCAAAGGAGCAGTGGAGATGAACCTCAAGAGAGCACTGCATGCTATGCATGCATCAAGGGATCACTCAATGATATGCATTTCAGGACACAAAGATGTGCACAATGGGTATCTGCGCATTCCTCCTGCTTGTACAATATCTATGTTGAGCCGTTGACCAGTCTTGTCCACTCACCTGACATTTGCTTCAGCATGTAAGCCGACAAAATCCAACTCATAGTGCGTTTAGGTGGTGAACTGCTGTAAGTTGAGCTGTTCTGCTATGCATAAGGAAGGTATGGCAGTGAATGGATGGGCATTGCTCTAAATTGTACTTGAACTAAACTGAGGTCCTTGTGATGAAAAATAGTGCAGACCTCTGAACTGACATATACTGGTCCCTAGAAATGGGACTTTGCCTTTCTCCAGGAAGTAAGTCAGAAATGTGGGACTTCACTTTGAATCTAAACTTACTCATATCTTCCAAATCTCTGCACTGGTCACTATGCACTATCTGCACCTCCCATCTTCTCCATCTGGGTCTCCTACATGACCCCACTCACCAGCATCATCCTCCTACCCCATGGAATCAACATTATATACTATGCTGACGACACCCAGTTCATACGCTCCATCTCTGACTAGACGCAAAACATCTGGACCGATTTCTCCACTGCATGTTTGAAGTTGTCAGATGATTGAAAACCAACTGGCTCAAGCTCAACATAGTCTAGATATGAAGTTGTACTCTTCAGCAAAGACACCTCACTCAGGGGCTCCTCTGGGTGGTTTGCTGAACTAGGACCCACTCCCAACCCTGGCAACCCAAGCAAAGAGCCTCGAAATAAATAGTAATCAACAACCAACTCACACTGACAAGTCAAGTGAATGCAGTCTGTCTCCTCCTTCCACACACTGAAGATACTCAAGAAGCTCTTCAAGTGGCTCTCCACTAACAGTCACAGAAGTGTCACAGAAGGCCATCCTTCACCCTCTCTTCTAAAGCCTGGATTGACCTGGCCCTGCACATCAGACCCTCTTGAATTCGACAAGATACTGAAGACCTGGCTCTTCACCGAGCCCTCACCCTGGCTCTGCTCATACAGTTGCGGCTTAACCCCTTCCATGCTGGTGATGAACCCCAGCCGTCACGCTCCACGGTGCTCGTGTGCGGATGACGGCTGGGGTTCGTCACGGCCCCGCCCTGTTCGGTCCGCGGCCGCACACGGGGGGAATCGCGGCCGCACGGAAGGGGTTAAGCACGAGGATACCCTCCCAGGTGAGTTGTGCACTATAGAAATACACATAACATAACATAACATTGAAAATCATGCTGCATCTCACTGACATGGAGAATCAGCTTGCCATTTAGATTGTTATAAGTGCCTGCCTCGATCACACTAACTTTCTTTATCTGGGTTTCCTTTATCATCTCTCACATCGCTTTCACCAACCGAGAATCAGCCTGCCAGAACAGTGATTGGGATCACTAAATTTAAACATGACACACATCTGCTGACGTCACTCCACTGGCTCCTTAGCCACTGGATGGTGCTGTGCATTGTTCACTGATCTCCATTTGGACACAGTCCAGTCTTTATTCAACAAAGGGTCCCTTCATTTAGAGCCTCAAATCCTTCTCCAAGGGTATTTCCAGCTACTGAAAATTCTTAAGAAGAAGAAAGGTCTTCTCTGAGTCCAAAGCATTTCGTTGTAGCACCATCATCTGGGATTCTCTTCTAAGTCTTTGGTCTAGCTCTGATCTTTCAGTCTTTTTGTAAAGCTCTGAAGACTTGGCCCTTGTCGGCTGTATTCTAATTCCTGGATGTCGCTGTGCCCCGCTATCTCCCTGGTATAATGAGCCTTTCAAGGTGTACCTGCACTGTAAAGATACAAAGGAACACACTATAGGACAGCATATTATTTAATATAACATGGGTGCACATGGTGATGTCCATCAGGGGCACAAGGCCTGCATAATGGGGTACAAGGTGATATGCAAATCAGGATGACACGTCCATAAGCATTAATTGGGCACACGGCGACGTCAGAAATGTCTTAAACTGTCTCCTGTCACACACAAGAAGCTAGTTCAGGCGAGTTTTCCAATTATAAATAAATAGCTACAGGTAGTAGAATGCAAAGAAAATATATTAGTATCCCATAAGTTATTCACAACTGACATTTTGGAATGCATGAAGGGTGCGTTCAGCCTTTCTTTCTAACACCTTTGACGGGTTTATTTACAAGGGAGAGGAGCTATTTGCAGGCAGATATATTATTTTATACATTCTTCTTTGTGAGTGAAAATATTATACACAAGGATATGCATACAGATATGCACAAGTCATGTAACGCATTCCTAACCGCCCATTTAGTTGCAACTGGCTCCATGCCACGTGTGAAACATTTTGCAAGCTGACATTTTATAGCCTAAACTTATAACTGCTAAAGTAAAACTTCAGGCCCCAGAATACAAAGTTGTGTTGCTGAAAATAAACAAAAATAGCTTAAGGTGTCACCATTGAATGAGCCACGCAACGTGGTTGGATCAATGAGAAATGTAAAAAAATATATATATTTCATCTTTATATTGTTGACAATTTGATGTGTTTTTGTTTGCTGCTTGAATTCAGTGTCTGATTTTTCAGTGTCTCGCATTTTAAACAAAAAAGTGTCTTTAGTAAAAAAAACACTTACTTTCATGCACATGGATCCTCACATATATTTTCATAACCAATTTGCAAATTGAAATATAGGCACAAAGGGTCCAAGGCATGAAATCGTTGTGAAGCGAGGGACAAAATAACATAATTCTGTGCTATTTGTTAACACCAGAAATTGTATTGCTTGTCGAAAATCCCCTTTGGCAAGAGTGGACTTACGAAAAAGTAGCATGTTGATAAAAGCAATCTCCATTCCTTAAGCATGATGCCTGCATGTCTTTATTGCTCAAACCCTAGTATAGCTAGCAACTCTAACAAGTACGCGTGTCTTATTCCTGTATCTCCTAACTCCCCGGAATGGGCAAAGGTGCCATATATGACATTGGTCTAATCCTTAGGTATGCTAATACGTATGTGTGCCTCTGTGTGAGTTATTTTGGCTTTTATGTATCCCTATATGTATCCTATGTACACAGATGATTGTCGGCGTGCCGTCTGTATTGACGAGTGCATTTCAGTAAGTTGTATGCATTCAACATTGCCTAAATGTGAGTTGTACATGTTCAATGGTGCCTGTAGATTAAGGCGTTGCTATTGTTTCATGACAGGAGGATGCCATGGGCCCTATTAACAAATATGTTTTGGAGTACGTAAACTAGTACTCCTGTAGTAGTCTTTTACATACTCTTGCATGTCTCTGTGAATCAGCCATGTAAGGTCTACCTATTAGTAAAAGTGCAAAGAAGGCACAGTTCTTTCTTTCTGTGCTAATTGTACATGAATATTGACTGGCTACTCCCATTTTATTCTCGTTTTAGGTGTTGCTAGGAATGGGGGTCTCTAGTTGGCAGGTTGGCAGGAAGACCTGCAAAACAGTACCTTTTAGAAATGCAGGGCGACCGGGACCTCGCAGTGACCTCCGAAGAGTCGGCTTAAGTAGGCGTGGGTTCCGGAGGTCGAAACAGGAGTCATGGGGCACTTGAAGTCACACGTGTTGCCGAACGAACTCCTTACAGTTGAAGTCAGGAGTGCTGGCAGTAGCAGGCGTTGGGGCAGTGATGCGAAGTGCAGCAGTGTGGTGTGTGGTGCCCTCAGGTTGCGGTGCAGGCAGCAGCTCGGTGACGGTCGCCCAGCGACGTCGGTGAGACCAGGGCTGTGGTGCAAAGTGATGCGGTGTTCGTTGCGGTGCTGGCAGGTCACGGTGCAAGCAGTGGCGTTATCATTGGGGAAGCGCTGTTGTCAACTGATGAACCGGAGTCAATGGCGCCATCGACTCCGAGATGAGGGCGGGATGAGGGTGGTGTGTTGTGTACCTTACAAGCAGTGCCCCCGAACCACGGTACAAGCAGCAGCATTGATGTTGGCGTGGAGTGTCATCGTCAGGGATACCAGGGTGGTGGAGTGAAGCGAGACGTTGCTATGTGCGGTGCCCACAGATCACGGTACAAGCAGCATCTGGGTGGTGATGTTGAACAGCATCGTCGGTAAGACCAGGGTTGCGTTGCGAAACGTGGTGGTGCCTTCAGGTCTAGAAGGTAGCAGCGGCGGTGTCGGTTTCTTTTTCTTCTGTTGCAGCACAAACACAGTTTCCAGTTTTGGTAGCAGATGAACTTGAAATCTTTGCTGTTCATGAGACTTCTTTAACAGGGGTCAAGCTCTACTTCAAGCCCATCGAGAACCTCTAACTAAGAAGTTGCAGAAAGTTCAGTCCAGTCCTTTCTCTGCCCAAGACAAAAGCAGCCACTGCAGGCCAACACAAAAATACACACAGCAAAGTGGTTCCTCATCACAGATTCTTCAGCTTTTCTTCTTGGCAGGTTGGTGAGTCCAAAAGGGTTCTAAAGTTCGGGGGTCTAGGCCCCAATATTTATACCACATTTCTCTTTGTTCTCCTGTGGCTGAGAGTCTCTGTGCTTAGACCAAACCAGTTCTGTCCTCTCTGGCCCAGTTTCCTGGCAGGAGGCGGAGACAGCATTGTGTAAGGCAGTCCAGGACTATTCATGTGCAAGGAAATCTCTTCCCACTTCTCAAAATGGAACCCAGGTCTATTCAGCCCAGCCCGGACTCAACCAGGAAATGCAGGACACACCTCAACCCCTCCCGCTCCCAGTGGATGTCTACAGTGAATGTACATCCCCAGCCGCTCTCACTCCAAAGCCAGTCAATCCACAACCCAGCAAAGGCACATAGGAAGTTTAAGCAAGAAAATGTCTATTTTCTAAAAGTATATATAATCAACAGGAGAGAAAGGGCTCAAAGGCCACTCTTATACCCCTTAAGGAATTAGCATATAAATCAACAAAAGAGTGACTAAAAGAAGAAAAGTGAGTTTAGTCAATTCATAGCATTACAAGAATATATTCAGTAGGTTTTGACCATTCATACAGAAGCGTGTGGCATGCACAGAATAAAGAAAAAGAGCCCTCAGGCACCAACAAGACAGTTGGTTGCCATTTGTCTTCATTGGCTTCTTTTCTTTAAGAAAAAGTGAATCAGTGAGTTAAAAGAAGTGTGGGTTACTCCACATACAAAATGACTTTTTTAAGGGGGTAGCTCTAACTTCATTAAAATAGGTGAAAAGTCGGACGGATTGGTGATTATGTTAATTTGAACCACCCAGTCCTATGAGTGAAAACAATAATAGGTCAAAATGTTTCTGCTATTGGGAGCCCAACTTGACTCAGCATTCATCAGGACCATTACAATTACGTCATATGCGTAAAGCACACTAAGGCTTCACTGTCATATGAAGCAAAGAAAAAATATATTAAAAAGGAATACGACCTTGTGTGTATCCAAAAGCACTCGGAATTTCTAGTGCTTCACCTCCTATATGTGAGGAATTTGTCTGTGAAAACAATACATATAACAAAACAACAAAAACAATTGTGATTAAAAACCACTCGGGTCTCATACAATATGAAATGTATCTATAGTGCAAAACAACCACATTTAATTCACAAAACATGAGGTGAGAAAGTTAAAACGAGGCCACAACTCTATTGAGGCTGCACCCATTGTCTAGCATGCAAAATTAACACAAAATTTAGTGATACAGATGCAGCTAAAAGTGCCACCCCTACGTTCGTTTATGAATTCTTTTATAGCCCAAGGAAAAAGGAAAGATTTTCACATAAACCCTGTTTTACGCGCATTCAATTCAAAATTAAAAAGGAAGCGCAATTGAGAAGTTTTCTCAAACCATATTGTTAACCAAATGACCATTATTAAAACAACTCGACAACCTTGGTTGACGAAATCCTAAAATACACCTTACTTAACACATGGAAGACCAGAGAAAATACGAGCATACTGGCACAAATACTTCCACGATTATCTAGTGAGAAATGTACCATGAGCTCGCGGCAAATTTCCCACTGACCTTCCGAGGACTTGGGATTTTGCTTGTTCAAAAAAGTATCCAAAAAAATGAGTCAATCTGTTTTTGTTCGTAAATAGTTCATTCATGTCACATTTATGCACGTAGCCCTTTAAGAAATACATCGGGTGCAGGTCACGTGTTCGGCAACACTGACACGTCATCTGCATTCGCCGGTAGTGTAAAAAGTGTTTAAGACTGTTTGTTGCCGAGGTCCCAGTATTTTCGGGCCGCGGATGTGGCAACAAACAGGTTGAGAGGTGGAGAGCCGCCGGGAGTTTGGTAAGCGGGGAGGGGTGTGGCGGGGTGGTTTGACGCTGGCTTTGTGGGTCGTCATCCCCGACGGCTCACCGAGAGGCATTTCTGCTATCCTTAACATGCCCTTCTTTTGCATTCAACCGGACTCTTAACAGGTTTGCTTCCTTCGGTTTTCTTTATGTTTAGAGAACGCCGGGCGTGAAGATTTTCCCCTGCCGCGAGCTCATGGTACATTTCTCACTAGATAATCGTGTGAGTATTTGTGCCAGTATGCTCGTATTTTCTCTGGTCTTCCATGTGTTAAGTAAGGTGTATTTTAGGATTTCGTCAACCAAGGTTGTCGAGTTGTTTTAATAATGGTCATTTGGTTAACAATATGGTTTGAGAAAACTTCTCAATTGCGCTTCCTTTTTAATTTTGAATTGAATGCGCGTAAAACAGGGTTTAGGTGAAAATCTTTCCTTTTTCCTTGGGCTATAAAAGAATTCATAAACGAACGTAGGGGCCAAAGGTGGCACTTTTAGCTGCATCTGTATCACTAAATCTTGTGTTCATTTTGCATGCTAGACAATGGGTGCAGCCTCAATAGAGTTGTGGCCTCGTTTTAACTTTCTCACCTCATGTTTTGTGAATTAAATGTGGTTGTTTTGCACTATAGATACATTTCATATTGTATGAGACCCGAGTGGTTTTTAATCACAATCGTTTTTGTTGTTTTGTTATATGTATTGTTTTCACAGACAAATTCCTCACATATAGGAGGTGAAGCACTAGAAATTTCGAGTGCTTTTGGATACACACAAGGTCGTATTTCTTTTTAATATATTTTTTCTTTGCTTCATATGACAGTGAAGCCTTAGTGTGCTTTACGCATGTGACGTAATTGTAATGGTCCTGATGAATACTGAGTCAAGTTGGGCTCCCAATAGCAGAAACATGTTGACCTATTATTGTTTTCACTCAGAGGACTGTGTGGTTCAAATTAACATAATCACCAATCCGTCCGACTTTTCACCTATTTTAATGAAGTTAGAGCTACCCCCTTAATAAAGTAATTTTGTCTGGGGAGTAACCCACACTTCTTTTAACTCACTGATTCACTTTTTCTTAAAGAAAAGAACCCAATGAAGACAAATGGCAACCAACTGTCTTGTTGGTGCCTGAGGGCTCTTTTTCTTTATTCTGTGCATGCCACACGATTCTGTATGAATAATCAAAACCTACTGAATATATTCTTGTAATGCTATGAATTGACTAAACCCTCTTTTCTTCTTTTAGTCACTCTTTTGTTGATTTATATATTTTCTAAAAGTGGCATTTTCAAACACATAATTTAAAAACCATCTTTAATAAAAGATGTGTTATTAAATTCGGAGTTCAGGGAGCCCAAACTCCATTTCTCTATCTTGTCCCAAAGGAACTGTAACAAAGTTGAGTTTATCCAGGATTAGGTTAGCAAGTAATATTTATTCAGCCCCAACCAACAGTCAGCTAACAACTGACAACTATGGAACTTACATGTTAGAAGAACATTGGTGACAGATGGTTCCAAGCTCTAAGTTCCAGCATGGAACCAGACCACACAGAGAGACAGGTCATCACACTTCTCCCTCTTAAACATTAAACAGTTTTACATGTCCAGCAATAAAAATAGGCAACTTAACAAATGAAGAAACAAAAGAGAAGATTCCTATACATAATCACGCAAGTGAACAGGAGGCCTGCGTACTCTCACACTCTTACGAGAAGAATCAGAATGCAAATCAGGAACAACAACATTGTCTTCACATTTCCCTTTTCCCCCAAAATGAGAAACACGACTATTGTTCCAGATACGACCATCCTTCGTCTTTACAGCATTTTTGAAAATGTTCACAATGGTTCTAGGAACAGAAAACTTTGACCAGTTTTGACAGCCCACAGGAGCCCTGATCTTTACCACCTCCCCCACCTTGAATTTGGATTCTTTTGCAGAATTTCTCCTATCTACATACATCTTCCTTTGCCTCTGTAGTTTCAATTCCCTTTCTCTCCATGCACCCACATCATTATTTTTTACACCCTTGTCTGCAGCCATCCAGGCAGGACATAAACAAGTATTAGGCGCTCTACCCTTGAAAAGTTCAAACTGAGTTTTTCCTGTAGTTGAGTGTGGAGAGAATCGATAAGCTGAAATTCTGTTCTGTAACTCCCTTCTCCAGTCCAAATTGTTAACCCTTGCCAACTGAATGCTTTCTTTCAAAGTTTTGTTAAGTCTCTCCAAAGCACCATTTGCCTCAGGATGATACAAAGAAATCCTCTTGTGAATTATGCCACACCTACTGAGATAATCCTCAACTTTCCCAGAACAAAATTGTGGCCCATTGTCAGAGAGAATGGAGTTCGGGAAACTCTTGCGCTTAAAGACAGACTCCAAGAAAGAAATAACAGACTCACTTGTAATCTCCCTTACCAAACTAACCTCAACCCATCTTGAATACAAGTCCAATAAAACCAACATAAACGGAGTTTGATGCTCACCATGTAACGGCCCCACAATATCAACTGCAATCTCATCCCAGGGGGACCTAGGCAACCTCCTGCAAACCATTGGGGAAAACCTAGTTCTCAAAACTTTATCACTTGCCTGACAAGAAGAGCAATCCCTAACTGTGCGTTCCACCAACAAATCAATACCTGGCCACCAGAAGTCCATTCGTATGCGTTCTTTCGTCTTAGAAATGCCCAAGTGTCCCTCATGAGACATGTCCACCAGAACACTTCTTAGATTAACAGGTGGAACTAATCTAGTACCTCTCATGAGCAAACCATCCACCACTGCTAACTCATCAGCAATCATTGACCAAGGTTTCTTTAGAGAACGAGACATACCACCTTCCAACAATTTAATGATCTCCTTTAATTCTTCATCCTTACTCAACTCTTCTCTCCAAGCATCTTCCTTCACCGCACCCAAAGTAACGTCACACACCTTTAATTCACACTCAAAATCGTCTACCAAAGCTTCATCTACATTTTCTACGACATCCACCAGCCTTGACAGACAATCAGCTGAGACATTAGTTTTTCCTGGAATATACTCAAACCTGAACACAAACTCCTGCAAAGAAATTACCCACCTCCTAATTCTCGCCGAGATTGAGTCCAACCCCTTCTTTTCAAACACTTCCTTTAGTGGCTTGTGATCAGATCTGATGGTAATGGAGGAACCCCAAACAAACTTCCTGAATTTATTCACAGCCCAATATATTCCAAGCGCCTCTTTCTCTATGACAGAGTAATTCAACTCCGCCCCCTTCAAACATCTCGAAGCACAAGCTATTAGAACCTCTTTGTCTTTCCTCACCTGTAACTACAGAGCACCCAGACCCTTACTGCTAGCATCTGGTACAATAAACGTTGGATCCCCTGGGACAAACGCCTGCAAATTTGGTGCATTCCTCAGATCCATCTTTACCTGAGCAAACTCTCTACTACACTCCTCTGTCCAATTAAACACAGAATTTTTACACATGATTTTCCTAAGATTAACAGTCTTATCTGCGAAATTTCTGATAAACTTATTGTAAAACTCCGCCATGCCCAAAAAAGATGACACCTCTTCTTTTGAACATGGCTCCTTCAACTTTTCAATTGTGTCTACAAGTTCCTTTTTTGGACAAATGCCCTTCCTTGAAATGTGGTGGCCCAAATATTCTAGCTCATTGACACCAAACTTGCACTTGCTCCGTCGTAAAGTTAACCCAACATCCATCATCTTCTTCAACACAAGACAAACCCTTTCATCATGTTCATGTTCATTCTTACCAGAAATGAGAACATCCTCCTGATAACATCTTACCCCCGGTATTCCTTTGAACAGATCTTCCATAATTCTCTGGAATACCGAGGCTGCCGAAACCAGCCCAAAAGGCCTCCTTAAAAACTTGAATGCCCCCATTGGTGTTATAAAACTAGTAAGCTCTTGACACTCCTCTTTAAGCGGGACCTGGTGATACGCCGAAGCCATGTCCAAGGTGGTGAAGTAACAAGCCCCATCTAGTGTAGAAACCAACTCCTCAATGTTTGGCAAAGGGTACTTGTCAACTATTACCTCCTTATTTAATGCACGAAGGTCAACACACAGCCGAATCTCATTATTTGGCTTCCTCGCGACCACAATTGGTGCGAGCCATTCAGTTGCCTCTACAGGTTGTATAACCCCAGTCGACAACAACCTCTCAATCTCTTTTCCCACAGCATCCTTTACACAAATTGGAATGCGCCTTACTTTAGCAGCAATAGGCACCGCACCTAACTTCAGTTTGATGTTGTGATTGTAACCCTTTATACATCCAAGTCTTTCACTGAATAATTCCTTAAAATTCTTTATAAACTTATTCTCTTCATCATCTACAGACTGTACTTGAATAACTGGATGTGCATTTGGATTGAGACTCACACCCAACTTTGCTTGATGAGACCAACTCAACAAGTTGTCTCCCCTGTTTGCCACATACATTTTTGCTTCCACAAACCTCCCCTTATATTCAATGCAGTCAAAAAAGTAACCCATTATTTTTATGGGTTGTTCTTGATAACCTGTTGGTCTTATATCCGGTTTACACAAAGTCTTTTTACTTTCAAACACATTTTCAAACACCTCTTTTGAAATGAAAGTAACATGTGAGCATGAATCAAATTTCATTAGCACACTTGCTTCCCCAACCAACACATAATCAGAAGGATGTTCTACAAGATCATCATTAATCTGAAAACTAACCAACTTAGTCTCTGTCCTCGTATCTCTCCCAACCCTTGATCTGCAATTTCTACCAATATGCCCCTTTCTTCCACACACATTACAATTGAACTTAAGGGCAGGACACTCTCTCGCATTCGCCATATGCCCATATTTCCCACATCTATAACAATTTCCTTGAAAAGGCGTTGTGAATTTCTTACTTGTCTGTAATTTTGGAATACCTCCATCAACCTCCCCTTTCAATTTTTCTCCCTCACACACTTCTTTTTTTTTTCTCATCATCTCTCTTCACGGCCTGACACACCACTTCTTGTGCTGAACAACTACTTGGTTTTTCATCCTTTTTCTCCTTGCTCAGTTCTCCAACACATTTTAACATGTGTTCAACCCTTTTTGCAATACCTATCACTTCTTCAAGTGCAGGTTCATCCTTTAACCACAACTCCTCCCTTATTTTATCACTCACACATCTCAAAACGAACTGATCCCTTATTCTTTCTTCCACCAAACCCCCAAACTTACAACTTGATGCCAGCTTTCTTAGTGCAGTAATGTACTCTTCAACACTCTCTTCCTTACCCTGCTCTCGTAACCCGAAATAGTACCTTTCCATAATGGTACTTACTTTAGGAAGATAATGCAAATCCAACTGCCTAACACATATTTCAAATTCATTCAAACCTCTTTGATCTGCTAGTGGAATAAGTGGAAGAGTCTCCAAAATCTCCTGGCCTTCTCCACCCAAACAATGCATTAATAAGGCATGCTTTCTTTCACCACTCAAATTCGCACCACACACCCTCGCGTAATTCTCAAATATTTTCTTCCATTTTTTCCACCTAATCAGTGGCTCCCCTGGTTCCATCAGAAAGAAAGGAGGCGCAGTTACATTCTGCATTTTGCTACCCCAATTCCTCTTAACACACTTTAACCTTATTCCCCTTTATACTTTTAACCATCAATGTACTTCCTCCCTTCCCCCAAAAGGTGTGCACATCACCGTTGACAGGCTCCAAGTTTCTCGTGCAGTTTTAACAAGTTGATCCTGAATCTCCTTTCAAGCACTTCTTGCCACTTCTTCCAGTTTGTGTGCCTTTCTCTGTTCAACAAGCTCCTCCGACTTCACTCGACTTTTTTCCTTCTTTCTTGTGTACAACAGGCCTTTCTGTCTTTCTGTTTTTCACTCGACTTTTTTTCTTCTTTCTTGTGCACAACAGGCCTTTCTGTCCTCTTTTTACCATTCAATTATGAATTTCGACAATGCCACACGACGAACGACCGCTTTTCCTGTTGTCCTCCTTCTTGAATTAAGAGAGAAAAAAAAACGAAAAAAAATTCTCTCAAGATGGCCGCCACTAATTCGTCACATACATTCAGTCTTTTTACTTAAGGAGATTGAGCTCTTTTTTTTTAAACCAAGTCAAAATGGCCGCCACAAAACATTAGTGCTTCTTTCTTTGGTTGGTCGAGCTTGTTTTTTTTTTTTTTTTTAAAGACCGACTTAAAATGGCCGCCACACAACAACTGTATCTCTTTCTATGGTCAATGTCGCTTGTTTTTTTTTTTTTTTTTAACTTTCCCATTCAAAGATGTCAGCCAACTTTCTTCCAACAAATAGTCTTTTTTCTTTGGGAATTTACCCTCGAAAATCGACGTCACATTCAAACTCCGTTTTTTTACATATTTTCCTTCTTAAACCATAGAAATTGACTACCTTTGCCGATTTTCGTCGCGTTTTCTTCTTTCTTTTGGTTTCTCACCGCGTTTCCTTCGCTGAGCCACAGCTATTCCTGGAAGATATGGATTGACCTTCCTTCTTCCACACAGCAGCAAGGTGAGTTTTCCTCTTTTCCTTCAGCTATACAGCTGTTGTTGAGGTCGACTTGCACATGTAGATCCCACCCTCAAACGTCGCCAGTGTAACAAAGTAGAGTTTATCCAGGATTAGGTTAGCAAGTAATATTTATTCAGCCCCAACCAACAGTCAGCTAACAACTGACAACTATGGAACTTACATGTTAGAAGAACATTGGTGACAGGTGGTTCCAAGCTCTAAGTTCCAGCATGGAACCAGACCACACAGAGAGACAGGTCATCACAGGAACGTTATAATTGTAAGATGTTACACACACCAGTACATGTCCTACCTTTCACATTCACTGCACCCTGCCCATGGGGTTACTTTGGTCCTACCTGAGGGGTGCCTTAAATGTAAGAAAAGGGAAGGTTTGGGGCCTGGCAAGTGGGTGCACTTGCCAGGTCGACATGGCAGTTAGCAAACTGCGCACAGACTCTGCAGTGGCAGGTCAGTGAACCCTTTGAAGGACTGCTTATGTGGGTGGCACAACCAGTGCTACAGGCCCACTAGCAGCATTTGATTTACAGGTACCGGGCACACACATTGCACTGTACTAGGGACTTAAAGCATTTGAAAAAATAGCCAAGAAGAGTGTTTATTACCACATAGTAAAAACAGAAGACTGTTTAAAAGAAGGAAAACAGCAAGCCATTTGAAAACATCAGGGCTCCTACTAGATTAAACTGCAGCTGCAAGCCTATGTGTATTGATCACCTTCCTAAAATGAGCAGCACATGTAACCACAGAGGTCTACCATGACATGATAACTTGGGTAGTGAGAAGGGGTGATAGAGCTGACACATCCACCATGAAACACAATGAGTTTGTTTAATTCCATCAAATAACATGGAATATTGCTTTCACCCAATGCACTGCAGACGACAAACATGCATTCTTTTTGAAAAACTAGTGCACCAACAAAGAGTCCCTCTTAAAAGATAGCTATGCTTCTGAAAGTTAAAATGTGCTGAAGACAGGCTTGGTTCCTGTTTTTTGCTCTTTGTATGTATCAAGCAATGCACTTACTACTGGATGAAGTTTGGTTTCAGAGTAGCTTATGAATGTAAGGAAAACAGTTTGATTATACATTGTCTCCAAGCATTTTTCAGAACATTGGGGATTTATTTTGAAGTTTTGAGTGTTTAATCCGACCAGAATATCTCTTTGCATTTTATGGATGAGGCTATTGGTGGTTGAGCTTCAGGGTTGATAAGCACCATTACTCTAATGAACAGTATTATGTATGTGATGTGCAATACCAGAGCTGCCTTTATAAACTAGTCTAAAGACTTTTTATGGTTGGATTTTAATAGACAGGGCTTGACCATTTGCTATGCTACATTTCAGCCATCTTAGTTCTAGGAGCTGTATTGTAGTGGGCAGACAGTCTTTCTCTGTGCCTAGGCTCACCTTTAACTGGTTACCCCCTTGAGCAGGCTGGGATAATTAAAGCGAAGGCACTGTTCAAAATGCAGATGCAGGTTTACACCTGCACTGGGAGCAGCACATTAGCGAAAGGCATTCCAGCTGTTTAACTATTTGCCTTTCACTGTAAGTAGTAACCCTGCCAGAGTTTCAAAAGTTGGCACATATCACCTCAATAATTTCACCTGCCAGAGGGAATGCCCGGGGAGGGGGGTGGAGGGTCCTCTGGCAGTCCTGTGCCCCCCTCTGCCAAGGAATACCCTCGAGGCACAGTGACAGTGTGCCTTCTGATGACTTCTTCGCCATTGTGCCTGCGCAAAGGCAAAAGATTGCCTTATTTGTATGGACCACACTCTCATGTAAATGAGGACTAGCCCCATTGGATTGCACTGGTGCATATTTAGTGCCAGTAGGATCCATACTACAGAAGGTGTGAGCCATGTGTCTGTGGCCCCTTCTGTAATACCAAAATCCACGGGGGTGGGGGGGTATCCCTGGTGATAGTGTTTATTGAGCAGCGTTTTCCAAGGGAGCGGTTAGGTAATGACTCTGAGCTGTGGATTGGAGATTATTCCCGAGACAAAGCAGATGTTCTAGGTTGTTGTCACCATCCGCCTGCCTTAAAGCGCCTTTTGTTGCTGGACAATGTTACATTTATTATCCATATTTTGTCTTAGGAAGGAGCAGACAGTTACAACAGTAGGTATTTTACTTTCCAGATGCAGATGGTAGGCCTTGCCCCTGGGCAGTGTGCCACAACCTACAATCACACTCCAATCCCCCCTACTCCTAATAAGTGCCACTGCAATTACACAGTGGCCACAGGAGAAGGACATGGATGTCAACCGGTAAGACGGGGGTGGGGGGTAGGGTATAATGGATACACATAACCCAGGTTTGCAGCGTTGGGCCTAGGCATAGCAAACACCAATACGAATAACACACACACACACGGAACTGACCATGAGCGGTCCAGCCTTCTTTATTTTTTATTTTTTTAAAGTTTTATATAGCGCAAATTAGACCTGAGGATATCAGGTATCAGAGTGCTTTACATGGGCACCAGTTTTGTTACAGATGGACACATTAATTTTTTGTTAGGCATTTATTTGTTCGGCTGCACCCTGCCAAACAGATGCGTGTCAACGTCACTCCCTGTGATGGTGAGCCCAAGTGGCTCACTGCAATGGGAGATTCTGTTGGGTGCAATAAAGATGGCAGACATCTTGCATGCATAGCGAAAAACTTTCTCCACACACAGGTAGGATTTCCGCAGCGCGAGAAGAGGAGTTTCACATGCTCCTGCTTCCTGCATTATCCCGGACAGAGTCTCCTAGAACACCATAACATTTATTCAAATATATGAGTTATTTAGCAGCCAGCAGCCAATCAGAAGGAAGCATCTCGATTCAACACTTACTGACCTTCACATTTCTGGGTTGCCTCGTTTTGCTTGTGGCCAGCCGGACACCTGCACTCGAAGGACCCATCTGTGTTGATGCAGTTTCCTCCTTGGCAAAGGCCTGGTATTGCCTGGCATTCATCCACGTCTACAAAGAGAAAAGATAAATTACAGTTCTCCAGGCACACATGCTGGCATTTTCATCTCAAACTCATTTTGAAATGTTTGTTGTGTTTTTCAGACATTCTGAAGTGTGAAATGAATACTTATGGCTTAAACATTAACACATTCGCTTTGCTAATATACTACCCAACAGTACATCTTTGGCAATTCTCTTTGATTGTAAATATCATGCAAGACTATGAATCTCTCTTGGTCTGAATCCCTCATATTACGAGAAACACAGCTTCAAGGTGGCATCAGATATATTTACAGTAGTACATGTTGTTTATGGATGCCTTTACAAACATACAGTTGGACAAAACAATATCAATCAGTTCCGCCAGTTTTGTTATCATTTCATTTCAAGAATGCAGAATGCCTTTGACTCAAAGATGCATCTTTTATAAATAACGACCATCTGCTTTACATGACATGCATACCATACCCAGCTACATCAAAAATTCCTAACACATTTAAGTGAATAAATCAAAGTTATAATGCAGAAAACATGGATCACGGCGCGGATTCTTTAAAAATTCTCAAGACATGTGGCGCACATACTCACTGCAGACAGCGCCTTTCATGAAATAGAAGGCTGAGAACTTTTATTGATTCGGACTTTCTGGTTTTTAAGTCCTTACATAAAACATTAAGGTACTAATTTCGAGTTTATCGGAAATCCCATTCTCTTTTGGGCTGAAACAGGATTTTATGCCTGAATCCGAGTTTCGAGGTGTGCGATACAGCCATGCGGTCTGGGCTTTCCAACATCATATTTTGCTAGAAAAAGCCTATGGGAAGATGTCTGCAGAAAAACGTCCAGGAATGTGGGAAAACCTGCAGAAACTGATATGGAAGTATAATTTCCCCCTGGAATTTTTCATTCTTTAGGGGAATACTGGAATACTGCAGACGGACTAAGAATCAAGGGCCATATTATCAAGAAAGGGTGATACATTATCGCCGCTTTTATCGGCAGGAAACTGCCGCTAAAGTGGCGATAATGGGCTTGATAATATGCCCTTGTGAATTCCCATAGAAGCCCAGGTTCTGGTGATAATATGGCCGCAAGTTTTACGAGACCTAGGCACGAAGAATTGCGACAGTGTTTAAAGTTGAAGGTTTGGTTCGAACATAATGCTTCAATATGTCCGGTTGGTATTTTTCACATCTCGTGCTGAAAAATTGTGACATTTTCATCATAAGGCACTTACTCTGGTACACTACCGAAAAACATTTGTCGTGTCTTTTTTGAGTTCTCAACGCTCTCCTATTTAATTCCCTGGTTTAGTGAAATCTCTCCTTTCAATTTATAACCTTTTCTAAAGTAAGAGCTACTTATTAATACAAAGAATCTCGATCTACCAATATTATTAGTACTATACTAGCAACAATATCAGACAAGATTTCATGAGTGACCACCCAATGCAAGATTGTCAGTAATGTAAACAAGCATTAGCAAAGCCAATAGGTTTCGCCTACGCAAAATCTATTGGTTTTGACAATATTTTTTACATGTTGCACGGTAGTTGAGCTGCTGTGCAACATGCCTTAAAGGGAGTAAAGCACTACGACACCGCCAGCATGACCGCATCATAGCACGTTTTTTGTCACAGCAGCTCAATTGGTGTGCAACATGTAAAAAAAAACAATGGCAAAGCCAATAGATTTTGCATAGGCGCAACCTATTAGCTTTGCCAATGCTTTATTAAAGTAGACTTAGCAAGCACCGTGCAGGCGAAACCTAACAAATGGAAAGCACGGGTCAGTAACCCCTCAATCAATCTTTGAAAAGCCTCGCTAGGAAAAAGCTGACCGTCGTGGTTCACAAGCTGAGGAAGAGGACTATATATAGGATTGATGGCCACAGCACGTTTTCGAGAGTAAAATGTAAAGCTGTTCATCGCTTAATAAGTACTCAGCATATCTTCAGCCAAGGTCTCAACAAAAACACAATGAGCACAAAGGGAAAAAGGGAGGAAGCAAAGCCATCTACAAACCAGAAATACTCGCGCCCCACTTACAGCGTAACCGGAAAACACTACTAGAGCATTCTTACAACCCTCACAAACTATCAATTCTGCTTCAGAGTAGCAGTCACACCAATGCATTCACAACCACAGACTGGTCACACACTGCCACACACAGCAGACAGCATTCTCATGTGCTTGACACAGCAGCAGTCTACTGACACCACTCACATACTAGCAGCCCATCTCACGCTACTAAAAGCAAACCCACTCCCTCACAGACCAGCAGTCACAAACTACAGTAAACACACACTAGCATCAAAGCCAACAGATGACAACTGAAAGTACCTCTTCACTGACTGTCAAGTGTGTGTGAGATATTGAAGATGAGTCAACACAAGACTGAGTCAATGTTTGGAGGAGTAGATGCAATGGTGCCAAGGTGGGTGACTTAGTGGATGAATGATGACTGACTGAGTGCATGTGTAGATGGATGACTGGCTGCACAGACGACAGCATCCACACGTTTATTGTTCTGAGCCACACCCAATGCTTTGTCAATGCATGTTTAATCATGGAGAGACACACTGATGTTTTAGTTCTAAAGCAGGCAGCACCGGTTGGTAAACTGAAAGGTGACACCTGTACAAGTATTTTAGAGAACGAGGTGCTGTATCTGGAATGTGCATGCTTGTAACCCCTCGCCAGCAGGCAAAACCTGAATGCAACTCCCCTCGTAGCAGCTGCTATTCAAAATGATCCCACTCAGCACCAGGCCTGAGACTGTTTTCAATAGAATGCTTTTACTTGGGGGGCCCTGTCCCTTTGCAAAGGCAACTCGCTGAGTTTGGTGGTCTCAAGAAGGACTGTCAAATTGGGAGGGGCCATCTCAACTTGCCATGTAGAATTTACCAGGAAATGAGCAAGGGTTGTGCTCAAAAGCCTTGGAAGCAATTTCCCTTCTGGTTCCTCAGAAGTGCTTTGACAATCTCTTTTACATTTTGAGTAAAATACTATAAAAACATAGTTTTCCAATCATTTAATTCTATTACAGAATGTGTGTTTAGTCTAAAAATGAGTAGGCCTAGCTGAGTTCCTCACTGTTTTTTCATGCACTCGAAAACAAGCATTGGATGGGAAACACCTTCTCTGTGTTTGTTAAGAAAGTATACTGGTTTCAGGGATCATTTACAGCCAGCCACAAAACTCGCGCAAATCAACAGGCACAACCCTATTCTTTGAAGGGTGTTCCACATTCACACCATCCCAACAGATTGGCAGACAGCGCTAAAGCTTAACTAGATGAAAAAAATGTTTCCCACACAGCTCAATCGAAGGGAACCACTTACAGCAGGATTATGTTCTTTACACCGATGACATTTGGCAAAGGTCGATTTATTTTAACTATAGCACGGCCAGCTACACCAATCAGCAAATTACATATAGAACTGAAGCCTCTGCAAACATGTCTTTGCAAGACGAGCACAGGCACATAAGAATCGCAAGAATCAGCTTTCAGTAGGTTATTGTCAGAATCCAGGTCGAACGTCCTTCTAGCCATCTTCTAATGGCTCACCTATGAGCAGTACTTACCCAACCAATAGGAAGTAACACCGTATACTACATCTTTTTCATAGACACAAGAATAAGCCATGCAGAGGTGGACTTTGTCTAGGGACGGGGAGGTTCACACTGACAGGCCAGCACACATCGACAGAAAAGCGAGAGGTGGGAACTAAGTGGGCAATGAGTCCGGAAGGCAATGCAAGACGAGGAGGGCGACCCACTTTAATCGTGTAGGGATTGAGACGGACCTGCCTGAGAATGGACCCGAGGACCTGCTCAATCATAGGGAAAGGCAAACGCTGAGATGGAGGGTGCACTGACGGGCAAAGAAGCAAGAAACTCAACTACACTAGACAAGTGAGCCAGCAACAAAGGATGGCAGCCGGGAGATCATCATCAGCATCAGCAATAGAGGCAGAAAGGGAGAGGTTAGGTACCCACAATGTACGCTTGGAGACAGTTTGTGCCAATCAAATATCTGCTTCCTCTTTGTTCTCCCCTGTTCCAGGCTTTCCTCATTCACAGCCCATTCTTTACCTCTCTCCTGACCCATTTTACCACATGGAGGTAGTCTCATAATGGTCTACAACACAATACATTCAGCAGATCCAACCTAAAATATGAAAATATGCATTCCATCAATTCTCTACATCCAGTTCTAACCCCCAGGACTGAAAGCATAAACATGTAAATAAAACTGTAGAATAGAAGCTGGAGTCACTATTGGCAAAGAGTCTGGTTGTAGACCAACCACTACACAACACTAGATAATATGTTGATGCTCTGGAATGCTTTCATACTTTGGCATAATCTACAAAAGGCAATGGCTGCCTGAATCAGTGCACAATTTGTTCTGTAATTCCCTAGGAATCAGAGGCCTGTGTAAAAATTAATTACGCTGATGAAGTTCGCAAGACTCATAATTGTTCCTGTAGATATGAATGACACAATTCTGTGTACATTTTCTTAACCAAGAACATCTCTCATTCAAAAGTCTTGCAAAGTACCAGCTGGAGACACGTTTGCACAGAAAATGCACAGCGAACAATTTTCTACTCAAACCATTCTCCTGCCCTGTATCTCACAATACTTTTAAAACGAAGTGTGCATGCAGGTAAAATAAAAATAATACAGAATACAAGAAATTCACATTTCACTGCATAAGCATAATTTTGAGAAATGTTCATGGAAATTCACGTAATTTATAGAGAAAAAACAAAGGGATTTCACCCTGCCCTAATCAAAGCCATGGAGGATATGTGCAGAGGGTCTCAAATGCGCATCATTTGTCTACTCCTTCAAGTGGCATTCATTCTGTCTTCATGGTGCTCAGAATGTGGGACAGTTTGTTAAGAATCAAAGAGGAGATGGAGTTGCGTTTGTGGATAAAGCCCTTAAACTGTCCACTAGGGCTTCCTGTAATGAAACTAAGTATGGTACGGACTCGTTCTGAGGATACAGGGAGAGAGATAAAATTCTTAGATCGCAATTAGTAGTACTCAAGCCTAAATGAGATAATTTTCAAATTTTCGAAAATTCAATACCTCAGGGTTTGGAATTTAAAGGGTGTGATTGCTATCACTTCCTATAGGTTATTCCCTTCAAAAAGGGGAAATGTGTCTGATTGTGGTGATAGCTGCAACAAAACTAGACATCTGGATTTTCTGGGGCACATTGGGCTCTTCCTGAAGGTAGGCAGAGCCTATGTCCCCTCACCAGAAGACATAGACATTTGCCATTTGTTAGACACCAATATTCGCAGACATCTGAAACCTGTAGACCCTAGTATGACACGCCAGTGGCAGAGATAGACTTTTCGAGACAACAGTCTTGCATTGGAGATGGTGATGAGCAAGCACACCCCATTTTCACTTCCTTTTCATATTTTTGTTAATCTCATTGTTTATCACTTTGACCTGTCCTATGTGGCAGCACGGCACCCAATTGGCTTGCCAGCGAATTAATTTAGGTACTTTTGTTGTCTATTTTGAGTCATGTGCATTCCTTGGCTATGCCTTTACCATGCCACCCGCATGCATGCAAGCACAAACTCCAAGATACTCGTCCCTTATTGTACATGTACCCATGACATTGTCGATCCTGTTGTTTTTCCTTTCTGTTTAAGTGTTTGAGAACATTCAGGTTTTGCAAAACTCATTTCACATTAACCTAAAAGTTAAAATATATCACATTTTGTTCAGGAATGTTACGGTCCTCTATTTTAAATCAAAAATACACATTTACTCTACCTTGTCCATTTCTGCATAGAAGATTCCAATTCTTTTTGTGAGATTTGAGATTATATTATTAAATCATTGAATATTTTGTCACATAGGGCTACCTGGACCTTTACAGTAGCTTTGATTACTGTTTTTTACTGTACATAAAATCACATCACACACCCACTCAAGATAAGACTTGGGATGCTCGTCCACATATACCAAAATAATCATGCCCCCCTAAGTGGTCACCAGTTTCTATTGTGGACTGAGTACTGTAAGTGCTGATTGCTACAAACCCTGAACTTTCTCCCACTGTGGGAGAAGAGTGACCACTGTGATTAACAACTTTACAGAACCAGGCATGACATACCTATAAAAATACAAAGCTTTCGCGACTGATACAAACAATTTTGCACTGCAAACCATCTGGGACCTTCAGTTTCCCAGTAAAGAAAAATCAAAATGGGCAGTGAAGAGGTAGTGCTAGAAAGCACTAAGGTGGGTGCGCCCTCCTCCAGTCAATGGTATAAATAAACAACAAGGTTCACCTCTAAGAGGTTGTCTGTGAGCCAAGGTCTAGCAGGCATACACAGTATTGGTTAAAATACCCGTCACACACCAAAAGGGCCCTTGGTGTCATGCTTCATCATCGGGGTCTTCCCGTCCCGCTGGGGGACGGGAAGACCCCGATGATGAAGCATGACACCAAGGGCCCTTTTGGTGTGTGAGGGGTATTTTAACAAATACTGTGTATGCCTGCTAGACCTTGGCTCACAGACAACCTCATAGAGGTGGACCTTCAGTTTCCCTCCAATGCATTCCAAAAGTGAAAATGCTTAGACCAACATTCTAAATTAAGGATTGTTGGATTATGCGCTGTACAGTTTCATGCTGCGTGGCTGTGTATTGTACACTTTTTCTACGCCAAAGGTGCGTCCTTTATTCCCCAACATTTTTGGAATTCTAAAGGTACCCAGGATTTGTGGATCCCCTAGAGGAGATTGAGAAATTAGCCAAAAAATAGCTACAGTTTGAGTATTTTTAGGAACAATAGGACAAAAACTCCTCCAGATAAAAGTGTCTGTTACTTTTCATATGGCATCAGGAACCGTTTGATGTGCTAAAGTCACTATCTTCCCAGCTTACAGGAACATGCAGGGCTGAATCAAAAAATGTAATTTTTTTACCACAGTTTTGCCATTTTTCAAATTGGTTGCCTATTTTTCCTTTTTTTGTGCCTTTAACCAACTTCCAATTTGTGGCGCTAACCAGTGTAAAACCCATGGGTGATCCAGGAAAACGATATACTTCTGTAAAAGTAGACACAATGTCAAATTCAGCAAGGGGTCATATGTGTAGATCCCTCAAGGTTTTCCCAAAGAAACTAACTACTGAAATAAATAAATATTAAATGGGTAGAAAAAACAGCCATTTGTGAAAATGGTTTCCTCTGTAACTTTTTGTCAAAATGGCAAATTTACAAAGCAATGTACCATTGTGTTCGTCAGACCCTTTTGGTTGTGAGGATATAAAGGTTTGTAGGTTCTCCAAGAACCTGAGGTACCCAGAGCCAACAAATGAGCTGCACTGTACAATGGATTTTCATTATGTACTGAGTATAGACCAATTCATATGTTGAAATATGTAGTGTGAAAAATAGGTATCCAGATAACCTATGTATTTCAGAAATGGGCACAAGATATGCAGTTAAGAAGCAGTGGGTATTTGTACATCTCTGAATTTGTGGGTACCTGTGCAAGCATATGATTTAGAGGGTATTTTTCTAAATGCTTACATTTTTTACACAATGGTTTACATTTGGAAGGCACAAATGCAGAGACATCCAGTTGGTAATGCTAAATATCAAACTATTCTATGCTCTCACATGTCTTCTAAAAATTTCGGTCCCCAGGTGAAGTGAAGGTCGCAGACCAGTCTTCCCCGTGGTGCCTCGTGCTGGCTGCAGGACAGGGTGGGGATATGTTAAGGTAGGGGGATGTGGCGGGTTGTTGAGGGTGCTATATAGGCGGGAAACAACCATTACAACGCAACTTTTACAACGCACTACCATTACAACGAAACTTTTACAACGCAAAAACCATTACAACGCATGTATTTACAACGCATGTTTTTACAACGCAGGTACCTTTACAACGCATACCATTACAACGTAAGTATTGGTAAGTATATAATTATATTTTAAATTTTATATGTTTGGGTTTTTTTAAGGGGTATTTTTAGGGTTGAGGGTCAGTTTTTAGTTTTTGGGTAAAGGGGTATTTTTAGGGTTCAGGGTTAGTTTTCAATTTTTGGGTAAAGGGGTATTTTTAGGGTTCAGGGTCAGTTTTCAGTTTTTGGGTAAAGGGGCATTTTTAGGGTTCAGGGTCAGTTTTCAGTTTTTGGGTAAAGGGGTATTTTTAGGGTTCAGGGTCAGTTTTCAGTTTTTGGGTAAAGGGGTATTTTTAGGTTTCAGGGTCAGTTTTTAGTTTTTGGGTAAAGGGCATTTTTAGGGTTCAGGGTCAGTTTTCAGTTTTTGGGTAAAGGGGTATTTTTAGCGTTCAGGGTCAGTTTTGGGTTTTTGGGGTACAGGGGTATTTTTAGGGTTCAGGGTCAGTTTTGAGTTTTTGGGTAAAGGGTTATTTTTAGGGTTCAGGGTCAGTTTTGGGTTTTTGGGGTACAGGGGTATTTTTAGGGTTCAGGGTCAGTTTTGGGTTTTTGGGGTACAGGGGTATTTTTAGGGTTCAGGGTCAGTTTTGAGTTTTTGGGTAAATGGTTATTTTTAGGGTTCAGGGTCAGTTTTGGGTTTTTGGGGTACAGGGGTATTTTTAGGGTTCAGGGTCAGTTTTGGGTTTTTGGGGTACATGGGTATTTTTAGGGTTCAGGGTCAGTTTTGGGTTTTTGGGGTACAGGGGTATAAGATAAAAATAAAATAAAATTAAATTTAAATGAAATCAATTAAATAAAATAAAATAAAATAAAATAAAATAAAATTAAATTAAATTAAATTAAATTAAATTAAATTATATTATTTTCAATTATTTTAAATTAAAAAAAATTAATATATACTTACCAATACTTACGTTGTAATGGTATGCGTTGTAAAGGTACCTGCGTTGTAAAAACATGCGTTGTAAATACATGCGTTGTAAACGTTTTTGCGTTGTAAAAAATTCGTTGTAATGGCATGCGTTGTAAAAGTATGCGTTGTAACGTCATACATCCTATATAGGCATCAGGAGACACGTATCTGGCCTCTTTATGATGCCAAGCACCACCAGGATAGGAACAGTTTTTCTAGGTGATAGTGGTGTTGCTGCGGCAGTAGCTGCTTGCCTTTCAGAGCCGCTACCTGCCACGAAGCCTGGAGCGTGAAGCAGCAATAGGGTGAACCATGCTCCAGCCATGAGCAAGCACGGGGACATGCCAAAGAGTATCTTGGCTTGCCTCTCCTCCGTGGATGGGGGGCAGCCAGCTGATTTGGAGGCAGTGCGGATGCACGCTCCTTCAGCAAATGCAGGCACTGTGAGTTTGAGCAGAGGGGGTCTGGGCCTTTAGACCTCTCGGCTAGACTCCCCTGGGATTTCAGAGGTGTATGGAGCTGGGACTTTTCACCCAGGCCTTCAAAAAATGCAAGCTGGTTGGGCCTGAATAAAGGGAGGGGGCCTTCATTACACTGCATAGTGATTCAGTGGCCACTGTAGGAAGTGAAGGGAATTTGGGACCCTGGGACCTACAGCCTAGTAGGTGGTAGGGAGTTGATTTAGAGGCGTGCATTCAGGAGCTGCACCTGCTAGTGCGAGAAACGGAGGAGTGCTGGGCTAGAATGTGCGAGGCCAGGGCGAGAGCTGGGGCTTTTCCCCTGTGGCCAAGAAACCATTGACAGTAGATGCGCAGGTCGGGCCTAGAGCCATACGTGCCACAGACAAAGGGGGCAGTGGGTTTGGGTGCCTGAGGATAATGAACAGGGGAAAGGTAGAGTGGAAGCCTATGCGGTTCATGGACCTGGCAGCACAAGGGACCACCCAGGTTGGAGCAGCCTGGTGGGGTAGCGATGTGCAAGCACGGTTTAAAGGCCGCAAGACAGTTGGAGATGCCAGTGGGGCGTAATACATACCCTGAGCATTGGCCTGAAGCAGCAGGGGGTTCCAAGGCGGCCTGCCCTTCATTGAGGGTTCGCACATAAGGAATTAAGCCGGATCCCCATGTGTCTCAGCATGATGTGTCAGTAGGTCAGAAAAGAGTGGTGTAGCAGCCTGAATATACAGCGACAGTGGGCAATGATGAATTGGTCATTGACTATGGTGATCAGAGTGATGAACGGGAGGAGGGGTAGTTGCGTGATGAGGAGGATATGCCTGTGTGGATGCCGAGGAGGACAGAGAGGACAACGGGGGAAGTTGGTGTTTTGCAAGTGTTAAGTGCGGACAAAGGAGTGACAAGACTAAAGGACCCGAAACAGCGGCAGACGATGTATGGATAAGGGTGTGGGCGGAGCAGTATCGACAGGCAAAGGAGAGTGTTGGGCAGCATGGAACATTGAATAGACTCAGTGTGGGTCTTGCAGGTCCGTGGGTGTTGGGGATGGAGTGGTGGACGATTCACAGGTCTCGCTGATGGACACAGCTGTGACCACGGAGACATTACCACTGGTCGGTGACAGTAAGCAGGTAGTGGGTACAGGGTCCAAACGGACAGTAAGGTTGAGCATGGCAGGGACAAAAGCAAGGAAGGAACTGAGGAGGACAAACATAAAATGAGATTACGTTACATGGGGTTGGCAATGCCTTTGGGGTCTCATTTGTCAGAAAAGACCAAGAAAAGAATTTGAAAGCATGAATATGTTGATGTCTTCAAGCACCTACATAGGTACATTCAGGTGGTGGAAGGGTCTCCGCCTTTTTGATTTACTCCAGCATATACTGTGAGCAACATTTACATAGGGCAATTGCGCTGCTAAAAATACATGGACATTATTCGCAAGGGAAGAGATGCTTTTTGGGGGATATGCCTGGCTGAGCTACAATGAGGAGTTTAGGGCAAGGGTCAGCATCAATCCGGATAAGCCATGGAGGGATGTGGATTCCGAGCTGTGGATGCAGTGGATGTTGTCCACTGAATCCTGTCTTCAACAGATATGGCCAGCAGTCTGCCCATGACCCATCGGTCCTTTCAGCCCCGTCCCGCTGCACAGGGAGCGGGATATGCACCAAAGCCAATTGGACGTACCACTGGGGTGTTTTGGACCTTCAACAAGGGTTTCTGGTCCCAGCACCCCTGTACGTTTAAACATGAATGTTCCAAGTGTGTGGGACGCCACCCATCACACAGTGCTCTCCTGCCCAGTGGAACAATGGAAGTCCTCTAGAGGTCAGGGCAGTCTGGACCTAAGGGCCCCTACCCCAGTTAAGGTGGAGGACTTGGTACCAATGCTTTTTGTGTATCCTAACAAGGAGGTGGCTCTGTGATTGGAATGGGGATTCACTGAAGGTTTTCGGATGGGGTATCAAGGTCCTAGGGGGCGCCAGTGGGCAGACAATCTGAAGCCAGATAGGGAACTTGTTCAGGTGGTAGCTGAAAAACTGAACAAAGAGGTGGCGGAGGGCAGAGTAGTGGGTCCATTCTTTGACTGGCCCCTGCCAGACTTGATTATTTCTCAGCTGGAGGCGGTGCCCAAGAAAGGGTTGGGGGAATATAGGAAGATTCACTGTTTATCTTGGCAGGAGGGCGGGTCTGTCAAAGATTTCATTGCCGAGGAGGAATCCATAGTGATGTGCGCCTCTGTGGATGATGCTATTTGCCATTTTTCAAATTGGTTGCCTATTTTTCCTTTTTTTGTGCCTTTAACCAACTTCCAATTTGTGGCGCTAACCAGTGTAAAACCCATGAGTGATCCAGGAAAACGATATACTTCTGTAAAAGTAGACACAATGTCAAATTCAGCAAGGGGTCATATGTGTAGATCCCTCAAGGTTTTCCCAAAGAAACTAACTACTGAAATAAATAAATATTAAATGGGTAGAAAAAACAGCCATTTGTATAAATGGTTTCCTCTGTAACTTTTTGTCAAAATGGCAAATTTACAAAGCAATGTACTATTGTGTTCGTCAGACCCTTTTGGTTGTGAGGATATAAAGGTTTGTAGGTTCTCCAAGAACCTGAGGTACCCAGAGCCAACAAATGAGCTGCACTGTGCAATGGATTTTCATTATGTACTGAGTATAGACCAATTCATATGTTGAAATATGTAGTGTGAAAAATAGGTATCCAGATAACCTATGTATTTCAGAAATGGGCACAAGATATGCAGTTAAGAAGCAGTGGGTATTTGTACATCTCTGAATTTGTGGGTACCTGTGCAAGCATATGATTTAGAGGGTATTTTTCTCAATGCTTAAATTATTTACACAATGGTTTACATTTGGAAGGCACAAATGCAGAGACATCCAGTTGGTAATGCTAAATATCAAACTATTCTATGCTCTCACATGTCTTCTAAAAATTTCGGCCCCCAGGTGAAGTGAAGGTCGCAGACCAGTCTTCCCCGTGGTGCCTCGTGCTGGCTGCACGACAGGGTGGGGATATGTTAAGGTAGGGGCAGATGGCGGGTTGTTGAGGGTGCTATATAGGCATCAGGAGACACGTATCTGGCCTCTTTATGATGCCAAGCACCACCAGGATAGGGACAGTTTTTCTAGGTGATAGTGGTGTTGCTGCGGCAGTAGCTGCTTGCCTTTCAGAGCCGCTACCTGCCACGAAGCCTGGAGCGTGACGCAGCAATAGGGTGAATCATGCTCCAGCCATGAGCAAGCACGGGGTCATGCCAAAGAGTATCTTGGCTTGCCTCTCCTCCGTGGATGGGGGGCAGCCAGCTGATTTGGAGGCAGTGCGGATGCACGCTCCTTCAGCAAATGCAGGCACTGTGAGTTTGAGCAGAGGGGGTCTGGGCCTTTAGACCTCTCGGCTAGACTCCCCTGGGATTTCAGAGGTGTATGGAGCTGGGACTTTTCACCCAGGCCTTCAAAAAATGCAAGCTGGTTGGGCCTGAATAAAGGGAGGGAGCCTTCATTACACTGCATAGTGATTCAGTGGCCACTGTAGGAAGTGAAGGGAATTTGGGACCCTGGGACCTACAGCCTAGTAGGTGGTAGGGAGTTGATTTAGAGGCGTGCATTCAGGAGCTGCACCTGCTAGTGCGAGAAACGGAGGAGTGCTGGGCTAGAACGTGCGAGGCCAGGGCGAGAGCTGGGCTTTTCCCCTGTGGCCAAGAAACCATTGACAGTAGATGCGCAGGTCGGGCCTAGAGCCATACGTGCCACAGACAAAGGGGGCAGTGGGTTTGGGTGCCTGAGGATAATGAACAGGGGACAGGTAGAGTGGAAGCCTATGCGGTTCATGGACCTGGCAGCACAAGGGACCACCCAGGTTGGAGCAGCCTGGTGGGGTAGCGATGTGCAAGCCCGATTTAAAGGCCGCAAGACAGTTGGAGATGCCAGCGGGGCGTAATACATACCCTGAGCATTGGCCTGAAGCAGCAGGGGGTTCCAAGGCGGCCTGCCCTTCGTTGAGGGTTCGCACATAAGGAATTCAGCCGGAGCCCCATGTGTCTCAGCATGATGTGTCAGTAGGTCAGAAAAGAGTGGTGTAGGAGCCTGAATATACAGCGACAGTGGGCAATGATGAATTGGTCATTGACTATGGTGATCAGAGTGATGAACGGGAGGAGGGGTAGGTGCGTGATGAGGAGGATATGCCTGTGTGGATGCCGAGGAGGAAAGAGAGGACAACGGGGGAAGTTTGTGTTTTGCAAGTGTTAAGTGCGGACAAAGGAGTGACAAGACTAAAGGACCCGAAACAGCGGCAGACGATGTATGGATAAGGGTGTGGGCGGAGCAGTATCGACAGGCAAAGGAGAGTGTTGGGCAGCATGGAACATTGAATAGACTCAGTGTGGGTCTTGCAGGTCCGTGGGTGTTGGGGATGGAGTGGTGGACGATTCACAGGTCTCGCTGATGGACACAGCTGTGACCACGGAGACATTACCACTGGTCGGTGGCAGTAAGCAGGTAGTGGGTACAGGGTCCAAACGGACAGTAAGGTTGAGCATGGCAGGGACAAAAGCAAGGAAGGAACTGAGGAGGACAAACATAAAATGAGATTACGTTACATGGGGTTGGCAATGCCTTTGGGGTCTCATTTGTCAGAAAAGACCAAGAAAAGAATTTGAAAGCATGAATATGTTGATGTCTTCAAGCACCTACATAGGTACATTCAGGTGGTGGAAGGGTCTCCGCCTTTTTGATTTACTCCAGCATATACTGTGAGCAACATTTACATAGGGCAATTGCGCTGCTAAAAATACATGGACATTATTTGCAAGGAAGAGATGCTTTTTGGGGGATATGCCTGGCTGAGCTACAATGAGGAGTTTAGGGCAAGGGTCAGCATCAATCCGGATAAGCCATGGAGGGATGTGGATTCCGAGCTGTGGATGCAGTGGATGTTGTCCACTGAATCCTGTCTTCAACAGATATGGCCAGCAGTCTGCCCATGACCCATCAGTCCTTTCAGCCCCGTCCCGCTGCACAGGGAGCGGTATATGCACCAAAGCCAATCGGACGTACCACTGGGGTGTTTTGGACCTTCAACAAGGGTTTCTGGTCCCAGCACCCCTGTACGTTTAAACATGAATGTTCCAAGTGTGTGGGATGCCACCCATCACACAGTGCTCTCCTGCCCAGTGGAACAATGGAAGTCCTCTAGAGGTCAGGGCAGTCTGGACCTAAGGGCCCCTACCCCAGTTAAGGTGGAGGACTTGGTACCAATGCTCTTTGTGTATCCTAACAAGGAGGTGGCTCTGTGATTGGAATGGGGATTCACTGAAGGGTTTCGGATGGGGTATCAAGGTCCTAGGGGGCGCCAGTGGGCAGACACTCTGAAGCCAGATAGGGAACTTGTTCAGGTGGTAGCTGAAAAACTGAACAAAGAGGTGGCGGAGGGCAGAGTAGTGGGTCCATTCTTTGACTGGCCCCTGCCAGACTTGATTATTTCTCAGCTGGAGGCGGTGCCCAAGAAAGGGTTGGGGGAATATAGGAAGATTCACTGTTTATCTTGGCAGGAGGGCGGGTCTGTCAAAGATTTCATTGCCGAGGAGGAATCCATAGTGATGTGCGCCTCTGTGGATGATGCTATTTGCCTGGTACAGAAGTGTGGGCGGGGGGCTGAAATAGTGTGATGTTAAATCTGTCTTTTGGTTACTGCTCATTCGTCCTACTAATTTCTCTTTACTTGGCATGCAATATGTGGATAAAATGCTGCTGATGAGTTGTGCTATTTCTTGTGCTCTGTTTGAATTTTGCCTCATTATTTTGCAGTGGGTTTTGAGCAAGAGAAGTGGCCATTGGGAAGTGTCTCACTATCTAGATGATTTTTTGTTTGTTGGAACACAGGCCTCAGGGAACAGTTTCAGATGCTGCAGCATTTTGAGTCTTTAGCACAGGATTTCAGAGTGTCGCTGGCTCTCGAGAAGACATAAGGGCCTGGTGTGGTGTTGACGTTCCTGGGTATCGAGCTGGACTCGGTGGGTGGCTCATTTGCCTAGGGAGAAAATGTGGAGATACAGGGTTTTCTGACACATGTGATTGGGGAGAGGAAGATTGAATTGAGGGCGGTGCAGGAGCTGCTCAGTTTCCTGAAATTTGCATGCCCAGTGGTGAGACCGGGGAGACATTTTTGCAGATGTCTCAGCATGGCCACGTCGGGGGCAGTACGAGCTGACCTGTGTGTTTGGCAGACATTCCTGGATGACTTCAATGGTGTGTTCTTGAGTTTTTGGGAGGAGACTACAGTGTGGCAGGTCCAAGTATTCTCGGATGCGGACGAGGCCCTGAGTTTGGCCTTTTTTGGATGAGAAATGGTGTGCGGAAGAATGGCCAGAACATTGGAGGACGCAAGGTGGAACATTGCTTTCTTTGACTTTTTCCCAATGTCGGTGGTATTGAGGCGGTGTATTGAGGAACAGGACAGTCCTTTTTCATGTTGACAACATGACTGTGGTGGAGCTGGTGAACGGGCAGCGAGCAAGGGATTTGAGGGTGTTGAGGCTGTTGAGGAGGTTCATGCTGGTGTGCTTGCAGCTTAATGTGGTTTTCAGGACGAAGCATGTGCCGGGGGCCAGCAATGATATAACTGATTCCTTGTCTCGTTCGCAGTGGCAACGTTTCCACCGACTGGCACCAGGCCCGGAGGAGTTCACGTAATTGTCGGCAGATATCTGGGCCTGGGGGGAAGTGAAAGTTGTGGGGCTGGTCGAGAGGTCATTGGCAGAGTCCACCAGGAGGAGTTCCAGACTGGCATGGAGCACATTTGGAGAGTTTTCAGGCTTTTCTTCAGAGAGGATGCAGCTGGAGCGACAGGACTCTAAGCAGGGAGTTTTGAGTTTTGTTCTATTTTGAATTTACAAAGGTTTGTTGCCACGACTATTGCGGGCAAGTTGCCTGGAATCTCTTCCTCTGGCAAGATGTATTTGGGTTTTGACCCTGCTAAGGGTGAGATTCTGGCCAGGGTTCTGAAAGGGTGGGGAAGAGAGAGGGGTGTGGGGAGCGTTGCGTTGCGTTGCAGGAAGCTATTACATTTGAGCTGTTGTGGGATTTATTGGCTATTTTACATCTTTGTTGCTACGATCAGTTTGAGGTGGCAGTTTTTTCTTTAGGTATGATTTGGGTGTTTTTTTTAGTATTCTGGGTTTCAGACCTGTTGGGTACCGGTCGCTAGGGGAGAATGCAGTATGAGGAGGTTCGCTTGGAGCAGGAGAGGTTTGGTATTTGGCTGAGACACTCTAAAACGGATCAGGCGGGCAGGGAAAGATGGGTGTATCTGTGTGAGGGGAGCAGAAGTGAGGTGTGCCCTGTTCAGGAATGGCATGGTTTCCAGTTGTTGCCTAGCAGATATTTCTCAGGACATTTTTGTCACGGGAATAGCAATAGGGTCACTGCCTTCCAATTGTTGGCAGTGTTGTGCATGGCTTTGGGAAAGCTTGGTATAGACCCGACCAGGTTCGGTACGTATCCTTCTGAATTGGGGTGGCGACAGCATACTGGGATGGTCCTGGGAACGGATTCGTCAGATTAGCAGGTGGAGGTTGAGGTGCTGAGAGCGTTATGTATGAAAATAGTCAGGAACTTTTTCCCAGTAGGAGGAGGAGGTGCAATTAGTGTTTTAAAGATAATTGTATCTTTTTTCTGCCTTAGGGGATGTGAGTGGTCCAGGGACTATGTCAGTTACCTGGATTGTTGGACATTTCTTTGTGCACTGGGCAGCGAAATATGCAGACTAACAAGTTTATGGATGGATCCTGGGCTTGAGTACCTTGGTGGGATAAAGTGCGAATAAGATGGGGTGCCTTGTTACCACGGCTGACAAAGTTGGTTCCACAGAGGGGCTGCCTGGACATACTCCTGATTAATTTAAGGGAAAATTACTTGGTTTGATTGTCAGGACGCTTCTTGCTCCAACACATGCAGAGGGATTTGGATGCGATCAAAAGAAATGTTTCAGGAACATGTGTGGTCTGGACTGAGCTAGTGTGTTGCAGGATTTGGCAGTAGGCCTTGAAACATGCTGCAATTGATTAGACCCAGAGGAAGCTGGACAGGGCAATGAGGGTTTCCTGCCTGGCTCATAACATCATGCACATAGTGGTGTCAGGGAAGAGGAGCTGGGTTTGTTCAGAGATGATAGGGTGCCCCTTTCACAACTGGGAAATGCTTATTACATGATGGAAATGAGGGATGAGGTGAGTGTGTTATGGAATGAGTCGATTTGGTCCTGTAGCTCATATTGCTGAGAGGTAAACGGTGCACATGATTTATGGTGGAGCAGGAAACTGCACTACAAGGTTTTCCTGATTGGCTGTACTTTGAGGGCGGTGAATCACATGCGGGCATACCCACCCCTCGAAGGGGGAAGGAAGGGAGCACAGGTGACTGATGGCTGTGCACGGGATGTGACGATCAAGGGAAGGATCTTCAAGAGAGGATGTTTGAGTACCATTGAGTTGGGTAACAATTTACATCTGTTATTTCAGCGCCAAGATGCCCCATTGCTGGGGCGAACGTGCGCTTTACAAATACACCTGTTATGTTATGTTATGTTATGTTTGTAGGGCAAGTGAAGGAGTGACTGGGTATATGGAACAGAGTCAGTGAGTAAAAAGGGAAGAATGAAAGGATGTGGACTATCAGGGGAATTGAAAGTAGGTGTCCAGATTTATAATGTTGATATATTGTTAATATCAATAAAGTTAATAGAATGTTAAAAACCCTGTCCTAATAGATGGCCTTTAACGCTAATACAACAACTTAGAGTGTGGCTATAGCACGAAAAGGGTACCTCCCTTGTGCGGGTAGACCTACTGCCTGTGACAGGAAAATGCCCAAAACACAATATGGATACCTCACATTTTTCCAATCAAAACTGACCTATTTTTTGCAAAGTGGATAGCTGTGGAATTTGAGCCATAGCTCAGCCAGCAATTAGGGAACCCTAGTAAACCTGTCCATTTTAAAAAAATTTACACCTAGGGAAATCTAGGATGGGGTGACTTGTATGGCTCTCACATGGTTGTTTTACCTAGAATCCCTTAAAAACCTCAAAGGTTGATTAAAAAAACACATTTTCCTCACATTTCTGTGATGGAAAGTTCTAGAATCTGTGGTGACCCATCGTGCAGTCCCCTAAGTCTTCTGATCAAAATGGCACCTCACTTGTACTAATAAGCCAAGTGCTCATGACAGGAAACAGCCCAAAATGCGACATAATTATATCTCATTTTTCCACTCAAATCTGACCCGTTTTTAGGTCTTGCGCCTGCGATGCATATGGCGAAGCCATATGCCATCGTGCAGGCGCGATACTATAGTTGCCTGGTCTGCTTCCCAGGAGACAGGAGACTGTCACGCGCACGCTCAGAAAAGCGCATGGTCAGAAAAGCGATCGGAGCCGGCCGCGCGCGCGCGTTCCCAATCTCCTGTCTCTCTGGGAAGCACACAAGCAAGCCCAGCAAGCCCTGCCAAGGCATCACGAGCACGTCCCACGTGGGCGCCTACCACGAGGACAACCGCAGCAGCAGGGCAGCCCCGCCGGAGAGCGCGCGGCCCCGTGCAGCCCGCAAACTGCAAGCGGAAGCCGGGACAATTATTTGAGGCGTTTCTGGCGAGAATGTGGAAGAAGGGCCTGCATCATCTATGTTACAAGGTACAAAATAGCGTCTTTGCAAAACCGCGCAGCCCGCAAACCGCAAGCGGAAGCCGGGACCCCCCAAGGCCACCCCTGCAACACCTCCCACCCCCGACACGCCGAAACAACCGTAGGCCCCCGCACAATGCCTGCAGCCTGCCAGAGCAAGGAGCGCCCCCTAAGCGCGCTACTCCACCGCCGCTTCCTCCCCCTCCCAAAGACAACCCGACCCTACGGACACGCGAACCCTATCCCCATGCACTCACTGCGGCACACACCCTGCCGCCCTCAGCACCCCCACCAGCCGTTCTGCCCCCAGGCCAGCAAACCGTGAAATCCGAACAGGGCAGCGGCCGCGCGCCCCAACACAACCCCCGCAAATGTGTATTAATAGGAACGTATTAACTGACATGTGTATTTTGTTAATCTGTCGTGGATAATCAGTATTTGAGATTTAATTTCTTTGGGCTGTGTAAGAAAATGTAATGGTGAACGTATTTATGTGAAACTTGTCATTTCATGTAACATGAGTTATACTTGTGTCGCAATCCGATCATTGGGGTTACGTTCACCACACCACAGTTTCCACACCCATTACGTGTCTGTTGAATGGGAAAAGGACATAGACAATAGACACTTTCGTTCCACTTTGTGCATAGTACTACTTAGCTCACGCATTTTATCCTATCATTCAACCCCGATGCGCAAAGTACCCCAATATATGATAGGCTCAGGAAATGTTTGCGCTCGGCTTTTCTTTTGACCTTTCAAAAAAATTGTTAGCGTGAAATCTATTGACTCTGTAAGGAGTTAAAAGTTGTTGCGCACTGCTGGTCTGGACTTGTATATTTTAAATGCAAAGCTGTTTATGACAAAACCGTCATAATTGCTGCAGACTCTACACTATAAGGCAGACACCTCTCACTTTCTGCAGTTTCAAACATGATGCAGAGTAAAAGACACTGACATTTACAAAATGTTGACTTTTTATGCTTTTAGGCCGGGTTCATTCTTATTTTAATTACATTCCTAGCTATCCAACAACAATAACCTATTACGCTTTTTTATTGTATCAATATTCTTGTATCGGTGATTAACGTAACTAGTGGTATTTTCAATATCTGCATCATCTTTTAATATTTAGATCATGGCCGTGTCTTCTATATAGGATGTTGTTTAACACATACATATAACAGATTTATTTAAATCATTACAATAACTGCAAGAAACAACATCTACTCAAGACATTAATAACTCACAAAATATATCCTTTTTTTCTTTCCCATTTTATTTTAAGTTCTTCTCTCTTTGCCTTTGTGCCTCTCATTTTCTTCTTGCCTTACACCACATCCTTTTCTTGTTGTCTTTTTTCTCTTGCCTTCTTTCCTCTCTCAATTCTGATTTCCTTATTTGTCTCTTTATGCCGTTCTCTGTCATTCTTTTTTCTTCTCCTTTCATTCATTCATTTCACTGTTTCGTTTTTTCTTCCTTTAATTTTCTTCTAATGTATCTTTTTCCTTCAGTGCCTTTCTTTTGCTCCTTTCTATATCTATTTATCCTCATTCATTTCTTCTATTTTCATATCCTATCTTTCTCTGCCTTATTTTTCTTTCTTTCTCTCTTACATGTTTTTCTGCACTCTGTCATCCTTCCCTCTCTGTCTCTTTCTCTCCTCTTCTAATTTTTCTCTCACATTCTCTATCTCTATTTATTTCTCATTCTTTCTCACTTTTGCTGTCTTAGAGCAAAGGGGCAAAAACTAATCCTCAGGGACCACAAATGTACACTTTTTGCAGGACAGCTCATGTGTCATCAATGCTGTGTGCTGCTTGTAACAGGAATAGGGGTACTCTAGGGGCAGTACCCTACGCCCTCTATCTATCCATCGCCCTCCCTCTATCTATCCATCGCCCTCCCTCTATCTATCCATCGCCCTCCCTCTATCTATCCATCGCCCTCCCTCTATCTATCCATCGCCCTCTCTCTATCTATCCATCGCCCTCCTTCTATCTATCCATTGCCCTCCCTCTATCCATCGCCCTCCCTCTATCTATCCATCGCCCTCCCTCTATCTATCGCCCTCACTCTATCTATCGCATCACCACAGCATCACTCAGCACCACCACAGAATCACTCAGCACCACCACAGAATCACTCAGCACCACCACAGAATCACTCAGCACCACCACAGAATCACTCCGGGGCACCACAACATCACTATGCGCTACCACAGCATCACAATGCCACAGCATCACTCGTCGCCACCACAACATCAATCTGTGCAACCATTCAACAACAACTAGTTCAAATATGTTCTCTCAATGTTTCAAGCTTTATTACAAATGTCACAAAAAGATGTTAATATTTCACTTCTGTTCTTGGATTTTCATCACAATAAAATACACTGAACATAATCTTCACAAACGTTATTTACAAAAGTTTAACCTATTGCCATTATAAATCACAATAACTTTCATTTAAGTATTAATTATTAAAAAAATGAAGACATTGTTATTTGTAATATCAATACATTTAAGTCACGTAAATACAACACATATTGCATTACAAATACTATAGGTGTCACATTTGCGAAAGTTAAAACTATTAGCATTGTGAATGACAAAGCTATTAATTTAGCTATTTTCAAAACCAACACATAAATAAAATATTAGTCATTTACAATACCAATAGCTCAAACTTTCCTGATGCGAGACCTATTGCATTGCAAATGCTTGTTTGCAAAAGTCGTAGCTGTGGATTTTGTGTCCTAGCTCAGCTGGCACCTAGGAAAACCAAGCAAACCTGTACATATTCTAAAACTGGACATTTAGGGGAGTCCAGGATGGGGTGGCTTGCGTGGATCTCACCAGGTTGTTTTACCCAGATCCCCTTGCAAACCTCAAACTTAGATTAAAAAACACATTTTACACACATATCTGTGATAGAAAGTTCTGGAATCTGTGGGGAGCCACAAACTTCCTTCCGCCCAGAATTCCCCTAAGTCTTCTGATAAAAATGGTACCCCAGGCTATTATCAGGTTATTATCTGTTTTGGGGCAAAGTTAAAATTGCTTGTGGCTAGTGGCCTTTCTTTCCCCTGGGGGAAGATTTTGGGTATACGGCCTCAATCCACCCCCGGCAGTGCCGAAAATGTGATGCACCTGTTCTGGAGTGGGAGCAGGGTGCGATGTCTGGGTAAGCTGCACCTTATTTTTTTTTTGGGCCTATTTTTCACACATTTCACACAGTGCTTCCACCCCAGAACAGGTGCACCAGTCTTTCTGCCTCCTGGGGGTAGATTGAGGGTGTTTTCCCAAAATCTACCCCTGTGGGACAGAAAGACTACTGGCCAGCAGGGGAAAAATAGTTTCCAATTTTTTTTTTAAAAGGGTATGGGGCGGTTCACCGAGCATCGCGCAGCACCCCCACCACAGAACATTTTTTTGAAAAAAGCAGTGGTTCACTAAGGCCAAATGGTCTCAAGAGTGTTAGAACACCAAGGGTCTTTAAGCAATTTTTGAGGACCCAACAATACGTAATATACAGGAGGGAAGTATAAACGAAGAGCAGTACTTAACTTTGTATTGCAATTGATTTATTCATTGCATATTTTTTTAGACATTTTTTGTATATAATGTGTTCAGTTGTTCGCAAATACATGAAGGAAACATGCAGTGATAAGTGAAATTATTATGAACATGCAGGAATACCAAACAACAAGATGCTTAGACTCCTTTAAACAGTTATTTCTTTCATAAAATGGAGTCAAATTGATCTGTGGTCGATCTCATCAAATTGAGAATATCATCAGGACAAGTTGTGTTCCTCTCTGAATCGAAGTCAAGCAACTTAAAAAACAAGCATTAACAAAACCAACGGGTCTGGCTTATAACTGAAAGTTTCTTCTTCACTGGTGAATTTAGGCACTCACTAACTAAAGGACCGCTCACCAGCCAAAGAACTGAAGCCTACTCATTTTCAGGTGGGTGTACATATGTGGTTAGGTGAATTTCATCACCAAGAGACCAACTGAACTGATGGCTGACGTGAGGTGAGGTGATGCACTGCACCGTGCACAATCTTCTACACTCAAGGTTTCTCTGAGAGGGTAAAGAACCACAAGCCTCTTGTCTGCTATGGTAATATGTGATCTTCAGAGTAACAAAATACTTGTCAAAAGGCATTCCTATACCTGTCACCAGTGCTTAATTTGAGCCGGTGGTTTCAGGTGCTCAGCACCGGCTCTTTCTAGTCTACACCAGCGCCTATGAACACAAAAACACTTGTTTATTAATTTAATATACATTAAATATGGCTAATACCTATTGGTCAAGCAATTCTTATAGCGTTGGCGGCCTGGAGAAGTCTGAATTGTCACACTTGGGGGAGTGTGATGCTTACTAGTTGTGTTGGTAATGTCATTGGCAGAGATGGCAGGGGCAAGGGGTAGTGCAAGTTTCTGAGGGCTCCTGATAAGTGCCCTGGCACTTGTTTGTTTACAAACCAAGCACTGGTCAACACCAAATGAATGATATAGTAATTTGTGAGATTAACTACAAAAATACCTGTCTACAATCTTTAACACAATCCGCCCTAAAAAGCGCACTGGCTTTAACATATACATTTGCAATAAACAAGCTAGTCTTACTGCTTTTGTCATACCTTTTCATGATAAACCCTAACAAGGCATATAGCTTTAACACTGGCATAACCAATTCAGGCCTACTCTGTTGAACATAAGCGTTCCAACAAGGCAGTTATCAAGGATGCAAATATAAAATGTCAAATATGTACAAAATAACAGTTGGTAAAATACAACTTGTCCTATGAGAGGGCCTAACAATGATTATCCACATGCAAACTTCTATCACCATGGTTTGCAGCCGCGGCCCGTGGAGGGAGTTGCGGTGGGGCAGAGAGCGCGCGCTACGAAATTCGTTTTATTAATTAAATTGTTTACTTACCTCCAAATATCCATGTGCCGGTTTTTATCACCCCCACCTAGGGTGACCAACCGTCCGTAAATTTCAAGGACAGTCCGTAATTTCGGCTGTCTGTCCGTTGTCCGTGAAGGATTCTTTAACGGACGCCGTTTGTCCGTCATTTTAGCCAGGCACCGATCGCCTCACCCTAAAGCCGGCACAGCTTGCACCCACCTCCCTTCTTGACTCCGATGCTGCACCAAAGCTCCTCAGATACTCAGCAGCACTGGAGAGGCACAGCGGGATGGCAACCCTCACACCTCCAGCCCTTGATGAGCTGTTAAGAGGTGCTTGAAGGTGACTGAGAGGGAGGGGCTGCAGGTTCAGGGGCAGGGGCATCTATTCACATGCAAACAGCCCTGAATGCATCATGTCGCTGCAATTTAGAGGGGCTTCACACATTCCATTTCCACCCAGGGACCCAAACATCCGAGACTCGGCCAGATTACACCCCTGATTACACCGAGGCAGCAGTGCTTCTCTTCACCGAGCTTAATTACTGTCACTAAATTGTAAGCAAACCTCAGTTCTTCAACCATGCAGTCTATAATGTAATAAAATAAAGAAAAGGCACAATCGAACCCACACTGATTAGCAAAGTATGGAGGACAATCAGTTCAATCAATTCTCTTAAGAGTATCTCCTGTAAGTACTGTACATCACAGTGGGGGATGGCATTTTGGACAGAGAGCCTGTCTTCTCGTTGTCTTGTGCAGGAGGGGGCGAGGAGCCCAAGATGATACTAGAATACTGCATTCCCACCCCGTGACCACCCTGGTGGATCCTGTTCCCCCTCCTGTGATGGCTCCTGTCCCCCCTCCCCCCCTGTGGTGGCTCCTGTCCTCCCCCCCTCGCCTGTGATGGCTCCTGCCCCCCCTGTGGTGGATCATGTCTCCGCCCTGGGTGGCTTCTGTCCCAGTCCTGGAACGGCCCCTGCAGCGAGGGTGAAGTTCTTGATGGGCCTCTTCTCAAAAGGGCTCAGCTCAAAATTAATATGGAAAGGTGGGCGAGTGAGTAAGTGAAGGGATGGGTGGATGGCTGGATGAATTAGTGAAAGGGTGAATGGATGAATGAAAGATTGAATAAATGGATAATGAGAGAGGATGGATGGATTGATGAGTGAGGGGATGGATGAGAGAAAATGTAAATAGCTGGATGATGGATGAGGGGAAAGATGGATGGATGAGGGGAAGGATGGATGGATGGAAGGTTGGGTGGATGAGGGGAAGGATGGATGATGGATGAAAGAAAGGATGGATGAGGGGAAGGATGGATGGATGAGGGGAAGGATGGAGGGGAAGGATGGATGGGTGGGTGAAAGGATGGATGGATGATGAGGGGAAGGATGGATGGATGGATGGATGATGAGGGGGAGGATGGATGGATGGATGGAGGGATGGGTGTAAGGATGGATGGATGATGAGGGGGAGGATGGATGGATGATGAGGGGAAGGATGGATGGATGGATGATGAGGGGAAAGATGGATGGATGATGAGGGGAAGGATGGATGGATGGATGATGAGGGGAAGGATGGATGGATGGATGATGAGGGGGAGGATGGATGGATAGATGATGAGGGGGGGATGGATGTATAGATGGAGGGGTGGGTGAAAGGATGGATGGATGATGAGGGCAAGGATGGATGATGGATAAAAGGAAGGATGGATGAGGGTAAGGATGGATGGATGAGGAGATGGATGGATGAGGGGATGTATGGATGAGGGGATGGATGGATGGATGAGGGGATGGATGGATGGAGGGGAAGGATGGGTGTGTGAGGGGAAGGATGGATGATGGATGAAAGGAAGGATGGATGAAGGGAAGGATGGATGGATGAGAGGAAGGATGGATGGATGAGGGGAAGGATGGATGGACGAGGGGATGGATGGAGGGGAAGGATGGATGGATGGGTGGGTGAAAGGATGGATGGATGATGAGGGGAAGGATGGATGAATGATGAGTGGATGGGTGAAAGGATGGATGGATGGAGAGTGGGTGGGTGAAAGGATGGATGGATGGATGAGGAGTGGGTGGGTGAAAGGATGGATGGATGAAGAGTGGGTGGGTGAAAGGATGGATGGATGGATGGATGGATGAGTGGATGGGTGAATGGTGGGTGGGTGAAAGGATGGATGAGTGGATGGGTGGGTGGGTGGATGGTGGGTGGATGGTTGGGTGAGTGATATGATGGATGGATTGATGGATTGATAAGTACAAGGGTGAATGAATGGACATATGAGTGAATGGGTGGATGTAAGGATGGATGAGTCAGTGAAAGGGCGGGTAGATGGACAAAAGGATGAATAGATGTGTGAAGGAGTGAAATGATAGATGGATGAGTGATAGAGTCAATGGATGGATTCATGAGTGGATGAGTAGATGGATGGGTGGGTGGGTGGATGGATGATGGAAGGAAGGTTGGCTAAGTGAAAAGGTCGATGGAGAGAGAAAGGGAGGATGGATGACTAAAAGAGTTGATGGGTGGAAGGATTAGTAAGTGAAAGGATGGCTGGATTGGTGAAAGGGTAATTGGCTGGATGGATGAGTGAATGGATGGATGGGATGAAGAGTGGATGGATAAGTGTACAGATGGATAGGGTGAAAGGGTGGGTGGATGGATAATGGATGGATGAGTAAAAGGATGGATGAGGGGATGGATGAGTGAAATGATAGATGGAAGGATACATGGTGGATAGGTTTGCAAATGGTTGAATATGTTTGGAAATGGCTGGGCTTACTTATATACTATTGCGCGACCTCTGATGTGTCTGTAAAACGTACCTATTGTCCTGAAGTTTTGTCCTGAATTTTGACCTCCTGTCCTGAATTTGTGTCCTGAATTTTGACCCTTTCTCCTGAATTTTTACACTCACCGTCCTGAATTTGCACCAATGCCAGTTGGTCACCCTACCCCCACCCTGCCCCTCCACCGCCCCGCCTCTCTGCCCCACCGCAACTCCCTCCACGGGCCGCGGCTGATGGTTTGTTAGAGATGGAAACCTACACCAAATACTTGGCTATTACGGTAAACTGTGAAAGCCCATGGAAGAAAATAGCAACCTATGGGCTTTTACGCAGTGTGATACTAATCGACTCATAGAGGACTACTAGCTTTAAAATATGCTTAAAAAATAAACAGCCCAGATCTACTGCCTTTGTCATAACATTTCATAATAAACAGATCAGGACATAACATTTCTCTATGTAATCAAGCCTAAAAGGTTGGCCTTTAAGGCTGGCCGTTATCGTACTACAATAACCGACTCAGACCTCGATGTAGCATAAGCTTTCCTAAAAGGAAAATCAAGCCATATTGTTCAGTAGAAGCACAATTGATCAGGTAAGTAAGGTGTTGTGACAGCTGTGTTGTTAAGCCAGACCTAAAGCCATTGTAGCAGGAACATGATTCTATTGACTCGGAGCAGCAGATACAATAATTTTGCAGTTGCAGGGTCATCTGCTCTTTTCTACCTTCCTGTACACCTCGTTACCCTAAAATGATCATGTATATGCCAGTATTGTGGGTCATAGGAATCAAATAAAATGCTTATGAATTCACCAGGAGAATCAGGGGTAGTATGCCAGCATTAAGTACACAACAGGTACAGGAACAGGTGATCAAGGTTTGAATTTCCATAGGAACACGTCACATATTGAACACGAGTGAAAATCAATTAATTTCGTTGTCATGGCTGCAGAACAGATTTGTTATGTTTTTCATACACTGCTGCCTATAGTTATAATGTCTTTGGATATGGGTGTAGAAATGTTTACACTGTCGGGGCCGTGCAAATGCGCCTTGTCTTCTGAATGTTAACACCCTGCTTTACCTGACAGGTACCTCGCCGCCGCTTTACAGAATTAAACGCTCCCTGACACGCATCACGGATATTGACTCAAACACACTCAGTCACCCGCATAAACACGCATCTGTCTAAATATGAGCCTAATCACAGCTTGTGCAAAACTCCAGGTCAGAATCAAACTGGGACGACGTGCTAATCATGTCGGACTAGGAGGCGAGAGGCGATAGACTGTCTGCCAGCAGAAACGAAATCCGCAATTATGTTTCTCAAAGCTTAAGAAATGACCCAGCTTGCTGTGAGAAAAAAGCTTAAATATCAAGTCATGCCAGAAACGCGAGGATTGCAGTGAGGTGCTGGCAGGAATGCTCCATGTGCTCTCATAAGAGGTATTCGTAAAGCCTTATTTTCCTTGCATGATTTCACGCTTAATACAATTTTTATGCGGTGCCGCTTCACTTTCAACACTCTGCAACAATGTGTGTGTCCTTTCAAAGCATGGGAAACATTCATACCTAAACATTCAGCACTTAGCACATCTGAAAGAACAAGATCCATGTAGTTTATCTAAAGTGAATCATTTATCCAGGGAGAAATGTAGCCAATTCCATTCATATTATATTAATTTAAAAATAACTCGTTTTTTACATCATTTTTTAATGATTAGGTATATCACACTTTGCAAAATGTAAATTTTATTGCTTTTATAGAAAAGTTATTAGCTGCTTTTAATTTCTGCATCGTGAACATTGATATTTATTTATTTTTATTACACTTGTTCCGTGTAGGAGGAACCATGGCTCTTTAGAACAATGTAAACCTCAACAGATAACAAAGTCTCCTTACACCACTAAAATCTGTCTTACATATGCACCAAGCTACTCTCGTCGACTAAGAAATGGGGGCCTAGATGTATCAAGCCTTTTGCGATTCGTTATGGACGAAATTTGCAGAATTTCGGCCTTAACGAATCGCAAACGGACATTTTGCATCTTTTGGGATGTATGAGAAATTAGCAAAATAAGGAATCGCAAAAATTGCGATTCCTTATTTTGCTTAAGCATTTAAGGAATCGCAATTTTGCGATTCCTTAAATGCCATGTATGAAGCTTTTTCAAATTGCGAATTCTGGTTAAGAAATCGCAAATTAACACCAATTTGAGGTTGGTGTTAATTTGCGAATTCCTTTCAAAATTCACAATTGAGCAATTTTAAAGGTGGCATGTGACACATAAATGCCCACAGGGCATGTATGTGCGCCATATGCGCACACATGTACGTTTCAGGGGTGCAGCAGGGTGTCCATGAGACACCCCTGCACCCTTGAAATAATTCTCAAATTGCGATTATATATATAAGGCCCCAGCAGCCTAGCTGCTGGGGCCTTATATATGAGAGAAATAACCCGGCAGAAGATATCTCCAAAATGTATTTTTTTCAAAACCGCAGCCAGATAGGGCCAATTCACCCTATCAAAGGCCTTGGTTGCATCCAAAGTGAAAGTTGCCAAAGGAAGAGATGGCCCGACTAAGTCATGCGTGAGATCGGCCAGCTAACGCCCTTTTATAAACCCTTTCTGATCTTGATGAATGATTGAACCAATTACGCTCCCCAACCTATTAGACATAAAAGCAGCGAAGATTTTGTAGTCGTTCTTGAGGAGTGAGATCGGGCGGTAAGATCCGCACCCTTGTTTAGGGATCAGGACTATCGTTGTTTCACTCCACGACTTAGGAGGGTCCTCCCCCCTCAAGAGAATACTGTTAAAAAGGGCCGTCAAAGTTGGTATGATAGCTTCAATTTTAACACAATATAATTCTCCTGGTAGACCGTCGGGGCCGGCCGCCTTCCCTTGCTTAAGTTGTCCAATGGCTTTACTCACTTCTGCTTCTGATATTTCGGTCTCCAAGCGACTACTTTGCGCAGGTAAGAGAGTCGGCAAAAAGATTTTCTCAAGCCAAGAGTCTCTTGCGAAATGGTCATCAATGATATCCTCTTTATAGATAGCCTGGAAAAAGTCCTAAAAGGCACTCCAAAATATCGGAGTTTGAAGTCCGGGGAAATTGTTCACCTTCGAGCTTTATCTCTCTGATATAGTTTTATGCTTGGTCTGATTTTATTTTCCAAGCCAATACCTTCCCTGCTGCTTCCCCAAATTCAACGTGGGAGATTTTGCTTGTCTCCCATCCACTGCCAACTCTTTCTTGTAGGGTGCTTTCAAGTTGTTTTTTTAGCTCAGTCAACTTCTCTTGCTCCTCTTTAGAACCTATAGAGGTGCCGAGCTTTTGTTCAATAAAGTTCATTTCCGATTCTAGATTTGTGATCTTCTCCTTGTACAACTTCCATCTGTGAGAGGCTCTATTAGTTATGCAGCCTCTCCAAAAGGCTTTCAGACTGTCCCACACACTAGCAATACCTACAGAGTCAAGATTGACCTCCAAAAATAGTTTAGTCTCAGCGAAACTACTTACGTCATCTTCTAATAATATAGACCGATCAAATGACCATGAAGCATGTCTGATTTGCTTGTCGGGTTTTAGGGAAAAAAGGATAGCCGAGTGATCGGAAAGATGAGGAGGGAGATGCACTATCTGCGCCAATGAATCTTTGAGACAATAACTAAACAATGCGTAGTCAATTCTTGACTTATGCTTATATTTAAGGTTCCGGAATGAGACCCCCAATTTATTGCCAACCCTTTTCCTCCATACATCAGCTAGTCCTAGTTGTGCCATTATTGACACCAAAATTTGCCTTGATTTAGAGAACACACAGGCTCTAGAATTGGACGACTTATCAAGCTTGGGATTCAGCACAATGTTGAAGTCCCCAACCCAAATAACGGGATCATGGGAGGTTACCAAGTGGTTCCGGATAATGTCTAAGTAAGATGGATCGTCTTGATTTGGACCGTAATAGGCCACCAGTGAATAAGTCAAGCCGCCTAACGAAACTCTTAGCAGGAGCCATATCCCGCTATGGTCCTCTTTGTACTCCAGTATTTGGGCCTTTGCGTGTTTCTTAAAAATAAAGAGGATCCCTCTTATATTTGCCGTTTGATCTGTGCATACAAATTTATCGATCCATTTCTGTTACTTTTAATAGCTCAATAATCTCTACTTTGAGGAGATGTGTCTCCTGTAGGGCAATGACCTGCTCAGGGGAGTCTCTCAAGTATTGAAGGATTAGGTCTCTTCTACCCCTCGTGCGCAGACCATTGACATTCCAGGATAGGTATTGAAGGGAGGCCATATCAACTCTTCCCTCTCCTCATCCCTTCCCACCCGGTATCACCAATCCCTAACTCGATTGAAAACGAATTCTGACACCACGAGGCTTGAAAACAACCGTTACCGGACCTTAAAAGAAACTGAAAGAGGGCTGCCTTATGAGGACTATTTACAATTTTTCTCCCACCACCCTGTGCACCCCAGCCCATACCCCTGCCCTCCCCCCACCCCCTGGAAAACCCCTCCCCACTTACACTGGCATGATGTATAGCCAGATTGACGCCCTCTAGCAGTCCCCCCCCCCACACTACTTGCACTACTTAGAGTCACTGCCAGAGTAAGGTAAGGCTGATCCTGATTAATAACCCCCTATATTTTTCTTCTTCTGTTTTTTTATTTTTTTTAATTTTCTTTTTCCCTTCTTTCTTTTTCTTTCTTCACAATGGTTATTTTTTTTTACTCTAATTTTTAACTCTTTTGTTTCTTTTCTATTTCTTTTATTTTAGGAAACCCTAGTGAAAAGACCCCCTGATCTCCCTGATCTCCTGATCTCCCAATAAACAAACTACATTGCTATCCGCCCACCTCTTATCGGAGAAAAGTGGAAGTTGAGACATTATTGAATATTCCATTGACTTAAGTTTATATTGATAGTACAAAATTAAGGATATTCTATATTCTAAATACCTCCACACGAAAAGTCCTTGATGGATTCCAACAGTTCATCAGCCTCGAGGGGGGATCTAATATTGTGCATTTTATTATTAAACATGATCCGTAGAAACGCGGGAAACCTCATTTGCACTGTTGCACCTAGGGATCTAAATTTGTCCATCCTTTGGCCGAGTTCCCATTGTCGCTCCAGAGTGGACTTAGAAAGATCCGACCGTACTTCAAAAGAAAAGTCTGGGCCTTTTAGTGACTTAGATTTCAAAGCTAGATTTAAAATCTTTTCCTTCAAAGTATATGTGTGGAAATTGACCAGAATTTTCCTAGGTTTAACTCTACCAGGGTTTAATCGATAGGGGTCTCTATGTATGCGCTGTATATCTTTCTCCAGGATATCAGATGCCTCTTCCAGATTTAGGGATTCTTTTAATAGTGAGACTACAAAAGACTTTAAGTCATTCCCCTCTTTCCCCTCCGGGACCTTCAGGAGCCGAAGATTATTCCGGCGGGAGTAATTTTCCAATGCTTCAACTCTCTCCCGCATAACATCCCCCTCTCTGCGGAGACTTTGGATCTTTAGTTCAGCTGTCTCCAAATTGGCTTTAAGTGACCCCACAGAGCCCTCTAAGGATTCTGTAGTTACATAGAGACCGTCGACTTTCTTCTCCAGTATTTCGCATGCAGCCCTGATCTCATTCTGATTTCCCTTAGAGACCAAAAAGCCACTCCTTATCTCTTCCCTCATGGATGTAAGAAGGGCCTCGAGTGAATTTCCAACCCCTTTCTCTTCCTCACCAAGGACAACACCTTCCAACCTGGCACAGATAGCAGAGGTGGTAGAAATAGGGACCAAGGGCTCCCCAACCCCAGAGGTAACATCTTCTGGGCATCCCAGATCACCTATTATGGTCTGGGAACTAGCTGCACCTTCATCCTGCGTGGATTGCACCCCTGTCCCGCTTGCAACTAAGGGCGAACCCAGTGGGGCATGGGGGGCCATAGGGGACTCAGCCATATTTGTACTATGGGGGGTAGGACGACCGATGGAAGTCACAGGGAAAATATCCAACACCTGGGGTAGCACTTTAAAGAAAGAACGCAATGAGGGGATAATGCGAACTGCGTTATTTATTGGGTGTTTCTTTTTAGCCCCTCTCTGGGAGCCCCGGCAGGGATTGGAGCTTATACCAACTTCTTTATTCCTAAGCACTTGGCTCGAACATGCACTGACCCTATTCACCTTGGCCTCAGGCTCCTCAGCCGCTACTGAGACACTCCTCACGCCTGCAGCAGTTGAACCCTCCAATGCCTGTTGGTGTTTGGTGCCTCTGGTGCCTTTGCCCCGCTTTTTGCCTTTTGGAGCCTGTTTCTTATTTGGCTGCTTGCAGGGATTAGAAGGGGCACACACTATTCCCCACACTAGTTCCGCAACCCTACTCTCACCGTCCGCGTCCCTGGAAACTTGTCGTCGTGAATTAGCGTCTCGAGCGCCTCAGCCGCTTTACCCGCCGGAGCCTCTATCTTCTTTGTGGCATTCGTGGCATCGGGAAAAAAGGTGGAAAATGCAGGGTGCAGGCCAATTGCAGTGCTTGTTCTGTCCCTGCCGGAGCTTCCCCGGACGAGACCGCGAGCCGCCGCCCTGTGGCCTCGCCTTAGCTCCACGGCTGCACGCTCCCACCACGGCAGGAAGGCGGGGTGGGGTGGTGCGAAACAACGCCGAAGCACATCGGCAGAGGCAGAGGAGTAGCAAAAGAAAAGCCAGTAGGAAGAATCCTTCTGTTTAGATCTTCATTTTCCTGGCAGGAGCCACGCTAATGATTTTTAGGAAGCAAGTATGTGTAGCTGGGTTCTTCTGCGAGGACGCGCGCACCGCTTAGCCTGCGGCCGCCATGTTTTCCCCGTCATCGAACCTGTTAGATTTTCACATCTGTACCATAATTTTAGAATGGGTAAGGCAGTATGCTATACACTCTTCTGTTGGGGTGTAGGCTTGGTACTGTGGAACCTGGCATGACTCAAAAAAAGCCCTGATGCGATATTCTAACAGTAGGAGGGTGCTTTAAAGTGCTTTATTGGGGAGCTTAGCTGTCCTTAAGAAGATGAGTAGATTAGTGGATGACTCTTTGACCATTAAGGTTATAAAGAAATTATTAGATGCCTCAACTGAAAAAAACAAATGAATAATATGATCAAGCAGCGCTGCTTTATAGTACGTCTGACAGTGAGGCAAAGCCAAACCGCCCTATGCCGCATCTAATTGAAGCACTTCCAACTTGACTCATGAGCGCTTATTATTCCACAAAAACCTCTGGAACAACTGATCTAGTAGTTATTTGAAATATAATACCTTATACCTGATGGGAAGATTGGCCAATAAAAACAGAATTAAGGGCAGAATTGTCATCTTATCAAAGCAACATGGCCAATTAGTGATAGGGGAATGGAAGCCCATTTTTCTAGTAAATCATTTACCTTCAGAAGCGTGGCCTGATAGTTCAAGTAAAATAATGGCGAATAATGATGAGCCACGAAAATGCCCAGATATCTAACAGGCAGGTGCAGTTTATATGAATCGTGCAACCCAACCAGGAGGTCCGCAAGGGAAGGATTAAAATTCAAAATCTCTGTTTTGGCTTGATTAACTTTGTATACCCTCAACAAAGTATATACCTCAATTCTATTCAGGGTCCTTTGAATGTTTGCCTGATCAGTATTTAAATACTAAATTATTTTGTTTGCCAATAATTAAATTACAGACATCCCTTGTAGATTGGGAACAATCAACTGATCTTCCCGAATTTTTTGCTGCAAAGTGGCTGAATGAATAAAGCGAAAAGTACAAGGACATCATGCACATTAGCTATTTCCATGTCATAATGTCTGGTAAAAGTTCTACATATTCCCTATTTGAATTGATTTTATAACATTATACGTTATAATGATTTAGAGTTTTTTTCATTTGAAATGTGTAATGCCAATTTAAAGTCTTTCTTAAAAAAATGCTTTTTCACTAATGCTGAGCTTTCCCTGACCTAATACAATGGTCCTTTTACCACTAGTGAAATGTTGCTTTATTTGTTGGGTTCATGTGTAAGTTTCGACATTCATAAATGTTTCTTCAATGTTCACAGTGAATTATTCCTGTGGGAACAGGATTTCAGCTGTTACTATAGACTGATAATTTGTATTTCTTTTTCACTAATGGTAGGTTTAAGTTGACTTGCAAATCTCTCGTTTCTCATGACTAGAATGTGAAAGTATTTTACTGTTGAGGGTGTCCTAGGTGACATTATGTGAATCTGAGCATTTGCAAGTCTTTCAATGGTGGTGTGATGCTACAATGCTGGGACCTTGTTAGAAACTTAATAAAAGAAAAAAAAAACAAAGGAGGGGCAACGCCTCAGTTTTTCTTTTCCCCTTGCTAGAGGACGCCTTGCTGATTGATTTTTGATGATTACTAAGAACTATCCTCTTACTTTTGGACTGCTTTGCTGATTCTACAGTCACTAGCGGATGGACTGAAACCTTTTCTGCCAAACCATTTCATTTTCATTTTTGTTTATTTCTTTTGTTCTATGCTAAAGACGCACGCAAAGCTCAATAGCCTGGTAGACAAACAAAAGCACACGTACGAGCATGTGGTGAGCTTTCAGATAGCCTATCACTAAAAGTCAAGAAAGCAGCACATGCACGCTACTCTAGGCTCGACCTAAAAACCACTACCACAAACTTGTGTATATGAAATAGCACTAGTATCAAGTCAACAATAAACTACACAGTGCTGCACCATTCATCCCGTGTGTGCATACAGTAAACTAAGTCCATGAGAAGGGGTGTGATAAACACACCCTTCCAGTTTCCCCCCGTTTTTTAATAGATTTTTTGAAGCTGGGTAACTTGGTTGCACTGGTAAGTTATGATCTGAGGAGTTCCAAGTCTATGGAATTGGATAGTGAGGCTCATGACCCACATTATGCTCCATTAAGCTTTCTCCTGCCGATTTGCCTGAATGGGACTTAATCTCCTATTCCTGGTGGCAATGTGGTCTTTTTCCATTTTGGGGGAAATGATGAGCCTTGCATGCATGAAAACATGTTTTTCTTTCACTTTTAAAAAACAACATCTTCCAACACGAACAATGACATACAGGGGGCCATAGTACACAAAATGCCATGGAGGTTCAACAGGCATAAGCCCACACTTTCTTTCATTACTTGGGGCAGTTTGGTATTACAGAATGAGCTACAAACACTTGCACAGCTCCTTTTGATATACATCATGAGATCACTGTACCCTTTAAAAGGTGAACTGCGTTGGCACCTGTTAAGTGAAGAATGAAGAAACTGCTTCGAATAGCTCCTCCAAGTTTCACAAAGGTGCCGATCCTAGGGCAGGTACAAGTTTGGGCCTGACCTGGGGCAGCGCATTAACTGTAATAGGGCGCACTAACCAAATCTGAGCCAGGCGCACTCAGATAAAGGGTCAATGCAACACAGACTAGGGCAATCTGCCCAATACTTAATACAGGCCCAGAGCACAATTATTGGGAGGTAAAATCAGTCATTGGCAGTGGCATTGTGAGCCCCCTGCTTTTGCAGCTTATTTATTTTTTTATTTGTATTAATTTAGGAAATGTATATAGCGCTAGCTGGACCCGAGGCTATCAGAGCTCTTCACAACAAGTAACTTATATGCAAACAAGCAGTGCAGAGATTTTAGTAGAACATAGAGATTTGCAACAGGTAGAGTTCGAACAAAGGAGTGATTGATTGGAAGGAAACATGAAGGGTGCAGGCCACACAGAACGAGTAGGTGATACGTTTTCTTGTTCAGGGTGGAGGGAGGGGATAGGATTTCCAGAAAGGGTCCGGGGGTAGAGGATGTCAGTGTCCCAGGACACAGAGTTAAAGTCAGATGGAGTTGCGGCTAAGGTACTTCTGTGGGTCATATTTGTTCGCTAGTGAGCGGTCGAGGATGAGGACTTTGAGCAGACTTTTGAATTTTGAAAAAGAGGGGATCGTTCTGATGTGGGGGGATAGAGTTCCAGATTTTGGGCGCGTTACCAGCAAATGACCTGGCCGCAGTTTTTTGTTTGCGTGTTTTCAGTATTGGAGCTCCTGAGGTTCCTGGACTGGCCGGCCTTTTTGAGTTTGGCGGCCAGGTATTCCGGTTTGCCTGTGGAAAGGGCTTTGTGCGTGAGGAAAACTGTTCTGAAGCTGGTCCTAATTTCAATTGAGAGCCATTTTAGTTCTCTGAGTGCGGGCGAGATGTGGTTGAATTTCTTAGTTCAGGTGACCATTCTGGCTGCTGCATTGAAGGTTGTTTTGAGGGGGGCGAGGTGGGATTTTGCTATACCAGTCAGGGCTGCAATCCCGTAGTCAAGTCTGGCCAACACCAGTGCTTGGGTGGCTTGTTGAATGTCCTTGGGCGGGAGGAAGGGTTTTATTTTGAGCAGTAGCTTCAAATTAAGGAAGGCACTTTTAGCGGATCTTGTGATGTGTTTGTTCATGTCCAGTTTCGGGTCTAGGGTGATACCTAGAGATTTTACTGATTTCGCCAGGGTGAGGTTACCATTGAGAGCATCAATAGCTTTGAGCCATTCTGAAATTTGGGGGTTCCCTTCTTTGTTGGAGATGAGGAGTATTTCTGTTTTCTCTTGATTGAGTTTTAGATGATTACTTGAGAGCCACTGTTGTACCTGTCTGAGCGTGGCATTGAGTCTCTGGATGTCATTAATGGAGGTGGTTTCCAGATATAACTGTGTGTCATCAGCATATCAGTGGAAAGGGATGTTGGATTTCCTGAGTAGAGTGATAAGGTGTTCAATGTAGATGTTGAGAAGCTGAGGGGAGAGCACTGATCCTTGTGAAACACACCTGTTAACGCGGTGAAGGTCAGACTCAAAGTTTTTGACTTGTATTCTTCGTGAGCAGTTGTGGAGGAAGGAAGAGAACCAGTGTAGGACCATCTCTTCAAGACCTGCCCTTTCTTGTAAGCTTAAGTTGGGGTTCCAACTGGGCCGACAGCCTGATAAACTGGGTCTCATCAAAATATTGATTCATTGAAGTAGCCTCTTGTATCTATAGGCATGCAGACAAATCCTCATAAAACGCTCCAGGGCTGTTCTGAGGTGTGGGAGGTGGGGGCTGCTATGCGAACTGGGAGACAAACAATTATATTATAAAAATATCAAAAAAGGGTTTGGAGCAGCAAATCGAGTGAGTGCAAAAGAGAAAGGAAAGGAAGATAGTAGAGACTGTCAAGGAGAAAGTGGAAAAAGAAAGTAGGAAGGAATGAGGAAGGAAGGAAAGGTTGAAGGAAACATGAAAAAAGGGAAGAGTGAAAGAAAGGGTGGTTGAAAAGAGCAAATTAAGGAAAGGTTTATGGAAAAAGAAAGGGTGGATGGGTGGAAGGGTCCAAGGATGCTTGAAAGGATGAATGACTAGGTGAAACGAAGAATGGATGAAAGAGTGAACGGATGGGTATGGGTGGATGACTGGAATGAAGTGTGAACAGAATGGGCATTTGATGGATGGAATGGTGAAAGAAAGAATAGTCGGCTAGAATAATGCAGTATGGAAGAATGGAAAAGAAATGGTGGCTGGTTGGGTGAAAGGATGAATGTGTGATAGATGGGTGGATGGAACAGTGAAAGGATGGGCTGAAAAATTAAAGAATGGAAATATGGAAGAATGGATGGTTGGAGAGAAGGGTGGTAGGATGCATAGATAGATGGCTCTAAGTGTGAACCAAACTATTCTAGGAAGAGTGAGACTTACTTTTTTCCCCTCTCTGTGTCATTAAATGTTCAGTTAAAGGTGGCGGAATATTCATTTTCTGGTTTCCCCCTTGCCCAGTGAAAATACCTTCCGTTTTCTCCCCTGAATTGTTTTACATCTTGATTCTGAGATATTTACGGGCAAAGTAAAATCCCTTTTTCAGTTGTTTTGATTTGTTTTAATACCTGAAGTGATTTATTCTGAAATACCTGCCCAGTGCAAAATTTCCATCTGACTAAGAATCTCGTGACATTGTTGTTTCCAAATCCTGGATTTATCAGTCAAGATCAAGGGGAAAGATAACAAATGCAATTAAAATGAGGCAGAAATATAAATCCATTGCCCCATATACAAAGAACTGAGTTGCAAGAATTGTTCACACATTGTGTGACAACGTTTTTGAATCAATTCTGATTTTTCAAATGTACATATAGGTCAGTTCACAAAATAATTAATCACAGGGGTTTGCGGAACAAACTGCCTAATTAATATTGTTGGACTTGGCACTCTCTGCAGGGTCACCCCCCAATCGTTTTGCTTTCACCCTCCTATTTTTCTGAATTCATTTGCACTTTACCACTGCTAACCAGTACTAACGAGCTTGTTCTCCTTCCCTAAAGCCTGACAAAATTGGTGAACATTTTATTTGCATATTTGATTCACTTAGCGATCCCTAGTAAAGTGGTATAAATTAAATGCTACTTGTGGGCCTGCAGCACTTATTGTGCCACCCACTGAAGTAGCCCCTTAAAACATGTCCCAGGTCAGCCATTGCAGCCTCAATGGAGTTTTAAACTGCCAATTCGACTTGGAAAATCAACCCCCCTTGCCAAGCCTTAAACTCCCCTTTCATTGTGTATAAGTTACCCCAAGGTAGCCCCTAGGTAGTCCACAGGGCAGGGTGCATTGTAATTAAAATGTTGAATATGTACTTTCATGTTTTATATGTTACATGTGCCAGTAGTTTCAATACTGTGAGGCCTACCTCTTCCAAAGGATATCATTGGGGTGCCTTATTATATTTAATAAGTGGCAACTTTTGATTGGGGTCAGGTGAGATTTCATGTTTGGTATCTGAGAAATTATAGAAATTGTAACTTAAAATCCTCTTTAATGGCAAATTCGGATTTTAAGGTACAATTTTGAAAATGCCACTTTTAGAAAGCTGGCATTTTCCTTCCCTAGCTATTTTGTGCCTCCAGCCTGTTGCTGGGTGTTAGAAATGGGATTTCTGGTTGGCTAGGGCTTGCGCCAAAGCCAGGGAGTAACCACCACTCTAGTCAGGGCAAGGGAGTAACATGCTGAAGATAACCCCTGTTCACCCCCTTGGTAGCTTGGCACCAGCAGTCAGGCTTATCCCAGAGGCAATGTGTAAAGCATGTGCACAACACACACACACAGCAGCAACTCATTAGGCACACCACAAAAGGAACTCCACACACGGTTATATAAAAAATAGCCTTTGTATTATCATAAACACATTAGAAACATAATCACACATTTACACTGTGCCAACTGGCACTAGGCAATACTCACAGGGGATTATATACAAGACAGGGCCACTTGGGCCACTGTCAAAACCATCACAATGCAGGTAGTAAATATAAAACACAATCAGTAACTATTGGTACCATAATGACCTAAGCCTTATCATATTAGCCTTAGACACCATCCTAAAATATCATAACATGACACTAGGCATAAACACATTAGGCCCAAACCTCATTAGCATAAATACATTACGCATTAGGCCTCACCAGCATAAACACATTATGCAATAACCTCATAAGCATAAACATATTATGCACTAGGTATCACCAACATAAACACATTATGCATAAATCACGGTGCATAATATTAAGCATCAACACAGGGTGCATAAATCATCAGCATAGACACATTGTGAAAGGGGCATTACATTAGGATTCACCATTACCTAACTGGCCCCAAGCCAACTGGCCATACACTTGGGCTCAAAGGCCCTTTGCCCAGAAAGTCAGGGCTCTAGGTGGGATCTCTCAAATGACCTCCTAGCTGCTTTGGCAGCAAATAAAAAGTGTGCACAGGCACTGGGGGGTTGGGTACAAATCACCCCTTCCTCACCTACAAAGAACTGCCCCCAATGTTGCAGTTGCCCGCCACGGCGGCACAATAAAAAAAAAACAAAAGAGGCACTGGCACCTGCGCTGCCTCTTGGTACCCACTCCGGGGCTCCTATCAACAAGTTGCCCCTAAGACGGCATTCAGCCTTGGCACTTCAGTGCCATCCGATTCCCCTTTCTCCAGCACTCCAAAGATCCAAAATGCCCCCTATAGGCACTCTCAGGGCCCAGCACCAACTGCCGTGTGATCCCCCCTTTCCCGGGGGCTCGTCCGGTGCCACCACCCAGTGGCAACGAAAAAAGCTAAATTCTGCCCCACTCCATGGGGCTCTTCTCTTCTTGCCGTCTTCATTGAGGGGAGTTCACGCCCGGGAGCCCGCGGGCCTCCGATCCATTCCTCCAATTGTGTCAGGGCAACCGCCGAGACTCCGTCTCAGGCAGAAGGTGCCTGACTTCTGCTGTAGCAGGGAAGAGACGGCGAGGCTCTGTCTTTGGCGCGGAAGCTCCTTCTTCAATCAGGCAGACTTGCCTGACTTCCGGCCCGGGCCTCGGGGGCGGTTACACCGGCAGATGCGGGGTGTGCTCCCGCTACACAGGAGCATAACACAGTGGGGTAGGCTCCCGCTTCGATTAAAAGAAATTGTGGGGTGGGCACCCGCTCTTCCCTTGAAATGCGGGGTGGGCTCCCACTGTAATTAAAAGCATAAATCAGCGGGGTAGGCTCCCACAAACAGCATAAAGGCACCTCAAAACATGCACAAGCATCGGGGTGGGCTCCCACTTACAGGAGCTCAGGACCAGCCAGTGGGCTCCCCGTTCCTTCCCGCAGCACAGGGGGAATCCCCACGCCGGGATTTCCTCGGGCAATGCTGCTGCCCAACGCCGGCTGCAACCAAAGGTTCTCCTATCCTGGGAGAATGAAGGAGATCGTCGCAGCGCTCATGAGGTGCTTAAGCCCCCAAAAAGGTTTCCTCCAGGGTTAAGGGACAAAGCTGGGCCCTGGCAGGTCAGCTCACGGGCCCCTCCAGCAGGGAGGCAGTCCTTTGTGGCGGTTCCTCCTGGGGCCCAGCAGCAACAGGTTCCAAAGAACCACAAAAAGCCCTTTCATGGAGTCACAGCCGCTACATTTATACTACATTCCTCCTTGGTCGGCAAAGCACAGGGTTTGGGGGGAACCAGTCCCAACTGGTTCTGTTTTTTTTTTAGTACTCTGTTTACAGGGCTTCTCTTCCAATTTGTCAGGTGGGGGCTTGGTGATCAGACACACCAAAGGGGGCGGAGCCAGCATTGTACAGGCTAGGCATAGACCTATTCAGGGACTTATCCTCCCACTACTCCAAATGCAGATGTCCCATTCAGCCTAGCGCTGACTCACCCTGTCCCTCCTGGAGCCACACAGACCTCAGATCAGGCAGGCAGACATCGAGCACACAGAAATCCAACTTCTAAAAGTGGCATTTCTAAAATAGTTATAATACATCTGCTTTCACCATTGCGTAGCATTTATTATCACTATTCCAAATATACAAAACTTGACTACGCTGCTCCTCTCATAACAGGAATTACAACTGAAACACTTATCAGGGAATCCCCAATGCATTCCTATGGGAGGGCAGCCTCACAGTAGTGAGAAATGAAAATGGTTGTTTGTCACTACCAGGACATGTCACACACTTAAGGTACATGTCCTACCTTTTACCTGTAGTGTACCCTGCTCATAGGGCTAGCTAGGGCCTACCTTGGGGGTGACTGACATGCAGTAAAAGGGGGGGCAAAGACATGGCACACAATTTAGGTGTCACGTCACAGCGGCAGTAACACTGCATGCACAGGCCCTGCAATGGCAGAGGCCTGAAATAGGTTTGCAAGGCTATTTTAGTGGGTGGCGCAATCAGCGCTGCAAGCCCATCAGTAGCATTTAATTCACCAGCCCTGGGTATATGAGATACCACTTTACAAGGGACTGACGGGTAAATTAAATAGGCCAAACAGGTGTAGACCAATCTTACCATGTTTACCACAGAGAGCACACACACTTTACACTGGACAGCAGTGCTAAAGTGCCCAGAGTCCTAAAACCACCAACACCATGTCCACAAAAAGGCTAGGAGAAAGACAAAAAGGTTAGTGATGACCCTGCAAAAAAGGACCAAGTCCAACACTGGGTTACATGCCTGGGTGTAGGTGGTAGTTGGACTTTGTTCAGTTCTCTCTGACAGCCACACAAAAGAGGAATTAGGTGTAACTGAATGGGCCATCACGTGCAGGATGGGAGATGGAGCTGGGAACAATCAATCAATCAATCAGGGTTTTATATAGCGCGCTACTCACTCGAGTCTCGAAGGCACTGGGGGAGGTGGGGTAGCTCCAGGTCAGTTGAAGAGCCAGGTCTTGAGTTCCTTCCTGAACCTGCGCAGGGTCGGGGGCGTCTGATTTTCACAGGGAGCTCATTCCATGTCTTGGCTGTGATGTGGGAGAAGGCTCTCCCGCCTGTTCTGTTTCTACGGATGCAGGGGACCTCTGCGAGGGCGCGGTCAGGTGATTGGAGGTTCCTCTTGGATGTGTGACAGGATAATCTCTTGTTGAGGGATTTGGGTCCGGTGTTGTTGAGTGATTTGTAGGCGTGGGTGAGGAGTTTGAAGGTGAACCTCTTCTCGACAGGGAGCCAATGGAGGTCTCGTAGGTGTTAGGACATGTGTTTGTGACGTGGAGTCCCGAGAATGAGTCCGGCTGCGGCGTTCTGGATGGTTTGAAGTTTGTGTAGAAGAGTTCTGTTGATGCTGGTGCATAGGGCGTTGCTGTAGTCCATTCTGCTGGTTATGAGTGCGTAGGTGACAGTTCTTCTGCAGTCGGGGATCCATTTGTAAATCTTTTGGAGAATCATAGGCAGTTGAAACTGGTCGAGGCGACGGTGTTGATCTGGCCGTTCATGGAGCGGGAGGAGTCAAGGATGATGCAGAGGTTTCGTGCGTGGTCTGTGGGGGTGGGCAGGCTCCCGAGGGCGGCAGGCCACCAGGTGTTATCCCAGGCAGAGGTGCAGGGTCTGAGGATGAGGAACTTGGTCTTCTCAGAGTTGAGCTTCAAACAAATGTCTTTCATCCAGGCTGCCACATCCTTTATTCCTTCCTGGAAGTAGAGTCTGGTGCCTTACGGCTTCTTTGTAGGTGAGAGTATGAGCTGGGTGTGCCGATGGCGGCAAAGGGGGCCATGTAGATGTTGAAGAGCGTGAGACTGAGTGATGATCCTTGGGGTTCTTACAATTCAATGGGTTGTGCCTTACTGTCCCATGAAGGACTTCACACTACCTCATGCAATCCGGCCGGAGCCAGGACAGGGAAGGAAGGAATGAAACTCCAAGCACTTTAAAAGGAATTCTCTAGAAATATCTTCTACTTCAAAGAAGGCCCCTGGTATAAAAATAGGTACCTTAGACTCACCCTTCGGTTCACTTTCTGGTTCTACAAAAGCACTTTCAGAGGATTGCCTGCCTCTGTTGCCTGCTGTGTACTTCAGAAGACTACTTTGCTGCACCTGTAAGGGCTGTTGCCTGAAGCCTGCCTTGAACCTTCAGAGACCTACCCTGCTGCTTGACACCTGTTTCATCTCTTCAGCCCATGACTACTAGAGTGAGTTCAAGGGCTAGTGGGTCTCAGGAACAGAAAAGGCTCCAACCATCTTCAACCTAACCCTGGACCCAGCTGAATGAGTTCTAACCCTCAAAGTGGTACATCTCCAGTTCTGAACCCCAGGAAGTGGTGCTGAAGATGCCCACACAGCTAAAATCCAAGAATTGAGACTTAGAAAACTTTTGGGTAAAAACTGCTCTGAGAATTGAGAGGAGACCAAGACCAACCTGCCCGTCTATTCGCTCAAGGTGCATCAGTTGGTCTGACTTCACAGCTGCTCCCACTATTCTCTTCTCCACAGCAGCAAATCCTGTTCAGCGGTCCTTTACATGATGGAGTACCTGGCCTCATGGAGCCCTCATCAGCTACAGCCTTAAGCCTAGTCCAGCTAGAGATTTTTCGACTTCCAAAAAAGAGACTAAGTCTGAAGGTGGAAATCTTCACTGCAACCTCGTCCAGCTTCTCTCTGGTGATGATGCATCCTCCTCAGAAACCGCTTGTAGCCATGCCCGCTGAACCTTACATTCTCAAGACATTTTTTGATGACATTTCTTCTAAGTCCGAAGGTAAGCACTGACCGGGCCCACTCCAATTCTTGTATACGACCTGCATTCCATCGCGGTCAGCTATATTCTTTTACTTTCACCCAGTCTCACATGACTAGATGTCTCTGGTTGACGCGTTGATCTTTTAGGCACTAGTTTTGACCTTATAACTCCAGTTCTACTGACAGAATATTTGTCAATTTGGTGTCAGGTAATTCATTCAAATGTACTTTATTTTTCAAAATTTGTGTGTGATTTTTCTTTGGTGTGTTTGCACTTTATTACTGTTTGTGTGCTACCAGAGGTTTACGCGCATGTTAATTTAGTGACTTTAGTGGTTCACCCTGACAGGGATTGTGGCTGTTGCTTGAGCAGTGTTAATAACCCAATTTCTCACAAATATTAATTAGGCATGTTACAACTGGTGACACCCTACGATTGACCAAAATCACAGAGATGGTGTCCTTCTCAGGTCAGGAGACCACCAGGTCTGTTGTTTGGTTTAAATAAAGATTTTTTTTAATGTAGCCCATTCCTTCAAGGAAATGGGACTTCATTTTAAAAAAAGAAAAGTTTTCTTTTTTCAAAACGTTTCACTGATAGTTTGATGTGGTTCCATGGACCACAGTCAACGCACCCTGATTTTTTTTTCAAGATTCACAAACAGGAAGGGTTTCAAAGGGGAACAGTTCCCCTTTGAGAATCAGTTACTTCCCCAATTTGGGAGTCGGTAACTAGAGGTGGGCAAGCCAACAATTAACAGGAAGAGCCGAACCAGAGCACAGCCAAGGACTGGCTCTAAGAGACCTTTAACGAGCCAAGCCCCTAAAATAGTTGGCTTGTAAATCATGCAACAAACATCATGCAAAAGTATATAAAGTCTCTTCAAAATAAAAAATAAAAATTCTTTAACACGCAGAAGGTAATATTTCACCTTAGTACATCGGATTATTATTAAAACTGACAGTTTTTAAACACAAACTTGGGAACATTCCTGCTGCCTAGTTCTGATGACGATCTCATTATTGAATTATGAGGCATGTCAATTGTCATCTGTACCCTATATGTGCACTTTTTTCTTTTTATGGATGGAGCAACATTATAGCCCATTATATCAAGCACAAGCGGTTGTTGTATATCTCACAGTCTAAACAAACATAATTAAAGGTGTTGTGGTATGTGTTATTGAAGAAAAAGGAGACTAGGTAAAATGAAATATTGGCCTTGAATCACACAGTTGGTCAAGTTGGAAGCCAAAGTTATGACTATGTTTTCTTGTTTCACCTTATGCACTTCAGCTACTAAATGGGTATCCTTTTCTCTCCTTTTTAATATCAAGGTTTTAAGCTTCGTTTTTAATTCTTGGTGCATTAGGGTAGAGTGTAGGTAAAGGGCAGAAGTCCCATGAATGCTCAGCTTGTTTTTGCAACACGTTCTAAGAGGACCTCGAGTTGAGCCAGAGCAATACATCTGGCTTGAGCTTTCAGTGGCTTGCTCACACCTGTTGGTAACTTTTCAATGTTTGGCGACTGGGTAAGGGGTGCAAAACATTGATACATAATGCTCAGAATCATCATTTAGACAGGACACCAAAAACACGCTCCTTCCGATAGTGATTCGGAAACTATTTCTAAACTCATTAACTGATTCAGAACACCAAGTTGAAAGTGCACTTTTCAAATGGGGTTGTAGCATTCAAAAGCCCTCTAATGCCCTGGATCAGAGGGTTTGCAAATGCTGAAACCCTTTGTACATGCGGCCTATATTAATTCTGAGCTGCAGAACTCATACCTTTGCTGTACATATAGGGCCATATGTATCAAGCCTTTTTCCCGTTTGCAAATGGGCTGATTCTCAGAATTGGCTGTTTGCGAATTGGAAAAAGCCTTTTGGGGATTTGTCATCCCAAAAGGCCTTCGCAAAATAGAGAATTGCAAAGTTTGTGATTCTCTATTTTGGGAATGCAATTAAGGAATTGCAAATTGCGATTTATTAAATGCAATTCTGGAAGCACCAGAAATTTGCTATTTGGCCTTAAGGAATTGAAAATTACCACCATCTTCAAGTTGGTGGTAATTTGCGATTTTCTTTAAAAAAAAAATTTTTTGATTTTTTAAAAGTGCCATATGTCGCACATACTTCGCCCTTAGGCATGTATGTGCGCAAAATGTGCACACATGCATATTTCTGGGGTGCAACAGGGTGTCCTTTTGGCACCCTTGCAACCTTGAAATTGAGGGAATAAATGGCAGGGCAAAGGGAGGGTTCTGCACTTATATATCTAACAGGTTGCAAATAAAAAAGGTAGAGTTGTACATAGAGGAAATTTATTACCAATTGATTAAATATAGATGGTAAATTATGTATTGCATTAATTAATCTATATAACAACATTCCATCTTTGAATGTAGCCCCTGTAGTAAAAAAAATTGGGCAGTGATGTAAAATCTTTATGTTGTAGTACCGCTAAAGATACAATGGTAATTGCGGGAGGGTATTTTAATTGTGCTCTGTGTCCTAATGATGATGGAAAATTGTGTGGTTTTATAAACGAAGAAGGGACTAGTAATACCCATTTCTGTCATTCTACACTGGGGGAACTGTTTAATGATCTGATTTTTGGTACTGATTTAGGATTTGTAAATGAGCTATGTGCCACCCCAGTCCCTATGTGTCACACTTTTAACAGAATGGGGCAAAGTTCCACTATAGTCTATATAATATTGTAGAATAAGTACGCAACACGACTTCGTACTTTTTATGTCAATGATAATTCATTGAGTGATAATTTTCCACTGTGTATGTCTATATCCTTGCCGTTAAAGAATTCTGATAGACGACCCAAAGCTGACCAGATTTGATCAAGTATCATAATCGATAGGACAAACATAATTATTCTTTGCGTTGGTCAATGGTGGACCCCTATCGATTACCAAGCAAGTGATATCTAATTGTAAACAGGCTTTTGAGATCTGCCTCAGTGACACAGCCACCCCAGATAGAAGTTGAATTATTTTCAAGTAATAGCAGGCGCCGTTAGGATGGCATTATTTGTTCAGAAGTCAAAAAAAGGGGGAACATAGGGATGGTTTGACCCAAGCTGTTCTCGAGCCTACTCCAATTTAAAAGAAGCTTTACATAAGAAACCAAGAAACCCAGACGTTGTGAGGTAGGCAAGAGGAGAATATAGGTTAGCCATTAAGAATAGAAAACTGGCTTTGAGAAACGAAACATTGGAGTCTCTGCATGTGGCCTCCTTAAGGGGAGATAGTGCCACATTTTGGAAAGCTTTTAAAGTGCCTTTTTTTACCTATGGAGATGGCCCCACAATAGAAATTGTGATAAGTGAAGCTCAATGGATAGAACACTTCTCAAAGATATTTAACGGGGTGGGTGGAATTGATATAAATAAAGTAGCTACTACCCTGGACTCCTTGAACCAATATTCTGGCCTTGAATTCACTTTGGATGAAGTGAATCGGGCAATCCATGTAAGCTTGGGTGGGAAGGCGACTGGCTGAGATGGTGTCCTGGTAGATCTATTCAAGTCGAATATGGCCTTATGGGGGTGCCAATTATAACCCAGGTTATTAACGGCAGTTGATCTGCACCTTTTTTACCAACCTGGGTTGAATCGGTCATCGTATCAATATTTAGAAAGGGAAATCGTGAAGACCCGGGATGCTATAGGCCCATTTCATTACTGGACTCCATGACTAAGGTAATGGGTCGATTAATTCTTGAACGATTACATATGTGGGCCGAGGATAATAAAGTCCTCTCTGACATCCAATATGGCTTCCGGGAGGGCATGGGAAGGATAGAGCGGAGTTTGAATTTAAGCATCCTAATAGGGAAAAATACGCGGGTTGAGGAGGGAAGGCTGTTTTTAGCTTTTGTGGATCTCACAGCAGCTTTTGATTGTGTAAAACATGCTAATCTCTGGGAGATCCTTGTAGACTTGGGGGTGGAAGCCTCGATTATACATTTTCTTAAACACTTCTATAGTAACACTCAGGCGCAAGTTCGCTTCGGCCAGAGCGATGGTTGCACTTTCCCCATTCCTGTTAGGAGGGCATTCAGGCAAGGATGCGTCCTAGCCCCTTTCCTTTTTAATCTTTATATTATCGGCCTGGGAGATGCTCTGCTAAAGGATAACAAAGATTCCACTCAGATAGCTGAGCGCCCTATACCCGCACTCTTATATGTAGACGATGCGGTTATAATGTCAGGTATGCAAATCGGTCTGCAAAGGGTGATGGACAGTTTCTCCAAATTTATGAATGGTCTCAAGGTGAATACCACAAAGACTTTTATAATGAGGTGTGGCTGTGGCTGTGGCAGTCGGAGATGTAGGGATATGTTCGTGGATGGGCAGGTAATAGGGCCGGCAAAGAGATTTTCATATTTAGGAATACTCTTTGATCAAAACGATTCATGGGCTCAAGCTGTATCAGCAAAAAAACTATAATTTTCAAGAACGATTGCCACTCTTGTTCATTTTTCAAGGAAACTAGGCAGGAGACCCCTTGTAGAGCTCTTGCAGATTTACAAAGCCAAACGTATATCTACGGCAATGTACGGAGCGCAGTGTGGTTCTTTATACGCATTCCCTACATATATTGGAAAATAAATTTTTTAGATATATTCTGTCAGTCCTTAGTAACACATCCTCGTATGCTTGCCACGCTGAGCTGGGTTTACCATACCTCTCCGACCTGACAAAAATGGAGCCCGTTCTTTTATGGCCCGGATTTGGTCAAAAACGGAGACCCAGTTAAATCGTTATGTTAGTTAACTTAACCTCAAGGCTTTGTGCCACATTCCACACTGCAGAATTCTACTGTTAGTGTTAGTTTACCACACCAACTCTTTTTCAGTTCACCTAAAATATGAATATAGCCTTATAGACTACAGTAAAGGATTTGCTGACCAATAAAGGACCACGTCAACATTATAGACTTGAGCTGACAGTGAGGGCTTATAACAAGCGCACAGGACTGAAATGGCCATTATGGAATTCTACAGCATGCTATAAGGCTATTTCAACATTTTGCCCTATGAAGGCACAATGTCCTAATTAAAGACAAAAGTCTCTGAGAGACAATGGTGGTATGAACCTCCTGTGGCTCTGAACTTCAGCGGTTTTCACAGTTTGTGCTATGTGTGCCTGACAGTGGCTGCTGTACACAGGGCCATGCAACTAACTACAAAGATCAAACATACACAACAGGAGCAGTAAAAGGAGGTTGAATTCAGCCCGATTCGCCTCTGGCTCAGCAAAACTGTTGTGTTTTTTGTTTGGCAGAGCCCAGGGAGACCCAGGAGTTGGGAATAATCCTATCCTCGCTCCTACCGTGCTCCACTGACACCGTAAGCTACGGCAAGTAAGGCTCGCTGTGTGCTCTCATCCAAAGCCCCTGCCACTCGCATTTCCCAGTATACTCCACAGATCTTGGACAGGCATTAGGTCATTGCAGTTTTGAAAACATGGGGCCGTTATCGATGTTCATGACCTCCTCCTACTCTGTTGTCTTCAATGGACCTATCAACATTCCAGAGGTCCAATTCTGTTTTTGTTGTGACTTCCAATTATCTTTATTTATTGAATTCCACAAGAAAAGGCCATGGCATAACTTTCACTTTATCTTCACTTCTACGTGTAGTAACTCAGCTAAGAATTAGCACAACACAATCAAGTGATTCATGACTCCTGAAAATATCTAAAAATAAAATGATCATGCCTCTGCAGATAGTTTATGGAAACGGGAATGTGTTTGCAACACGAACTGCGCCTCTCCTTCCCTGACAATAAATGCCGCATTACCTGAGCTGACAGTTTCTCGGAAAACACAGAATATCAACGGACTGAGAATCAGCTCATAGACATAACACGTTTCCTTGACTGTGAGGAATGAGAGTGCAGTAGCTGATTGAAAGGACATATCAGAAGATTAGAAGCCGGGGAATTCGAGAGGCTGTGGAAAAAGAGAAGCATTATATTAATTGTGACACGAGTTACTTAAGAACAGATTTGACCACAAAGATGCCCTTTTTATTCTCTCCCTGGGAAATCTGTCACCTCTCTTGTTGTTATGGTCTTAACCCTTTCAGAAAATAAACATAGAAAATCCCACGAGGCAGACCATAACAAATATGATGAACTGGAAAAACAGGAAAGGGCGAATGAGCTAAAAATAGTGGAAATCTGAAATATGAAGAAAGGCATTTGGGCAAAAGTAGAACACATCCGGAGTTCTTCTACAACTTGTTTATGAATATAATTCTGGCATTCAAATCCTCCCTTGCTACTTCCCTTCTGCCAATGTAGTTTCTGTAAGACTGTGTCCTAATGGAAAGTGTAGCATAGTCTAAGTGGGGTTTTTATGATCAGGAGCACTGGATTTTTTTCACTTCCCCTCTTGTTGCGATTCTTGCAGTATTAAAGGGAACTTTCAGAAATTTGTACTTGTGCTGTTTTCAGTCAGTGACAGACACTGCTCCATGGTTCTTTCAACGACACCTTTCAGTTCCATACCTCTCCTGCTAACTTTTTTGTGTCATTTGGATACACTAAACAACTCATTTTTTAAAGTGTGTGCATGAGGTAAAAAATGGAACGCTCAACCCACCACCCTACCCATGAGTGAAGTGTCATGCCGTGGCTGGGAAAATAGGGTCACATACTAGTCTGCCCCAAAAATTCCCAAAAAAGTAGGACTTGAGTGACATTTTAAGACGGTACAAGGACACTTGCCGATTGATGTATTCAGTTTGGGATGCTGTATAGGATATTCTTAAAGTCAAAAGGGTAACTGATATGCCACCAAATCAATTAAGGGGATGGAACATTTGAGTTTAATGGGGGATTTTCGTAATAAAGGTTGTATCCCTCAAATTAAAGGCGACCTAGAAGGGATTTTATAAGAGGAGCATACACATGCGTCTTATTTCGATTAAACAGAGAATCTGAATATCCAGAGAACAAGAGAGATAACACGTTGCCATCCAAAAAGATTTGAATGGAACAAAATCAATCCCTATCAACGTACACCAATTTTTACAGTGTAAAACACTGAGTACACTATGAAACAGGCCTTTCAGTAAGTTGAATACGATGAAAGAGCAAGAAATGCATCCATATCAGCTTAAATAATGAGCATAAATGAGAGAGTAAAATAGCTAACGCACGAATGCGGACAAAATAGAGGACACCCTTAGGGGCATCATTCGCAGTACAATGTTTACCATGAGATCATTTGTTAAGAGTCCTTCCAAATTTTAAGAGGAAGAAGTTCCACCATGTGGGGAAGCTTGGCTGGATCAGTAATTCCATAGTTTCTTCTTGAAAGTTAGAAAGGAGGCCAAAGTTCGGATTGATGGTAGTAGCGAGGTCTTGATTTTGGGTGCAAGTCCTGAAATCGAATGCTCATAGATTTTCCCATCTTTACGTTTGGGGTTTTAAGCAAGAGTGTATACGAGTTTCTCAGTGAAATTTGCAGTTTGTACACCAGATATGTTGGGGTTCCAGGAGTGGAGAGATCTGCGTGTGATGAAGGACAATTTACATTGGCTTCTTGATTTGATTGATATACATTTAAGAGTGATCATGAGAGGGGGCGTGGCTTGGCGCCCGACGAGGGCGGCGGCTCCGATGTGAGCGCTCCAGGTCGGCAGGGGATTTCGCTTTCTTCAGCCATTACTTTCGCCTGCCAAAAGCACTACTCAACATCGGAGCATAAGGAGAATGGTGCGCTCCTAGTTGCGGCGGTTTTCGGACCTCGCTATGGACATTTCGGCAAGTTCTTCGCCGGTCGCAGCTCTCTGACAGCCGCGACCGCCATTTTGTTTTCTCTTCGCGCGATTGACGGCGCACCTTGTCATAGAAATGCTTACCTGACACAGCACTCCTGACATCAGCAACTGCTCATGGTGAGCTAATTTCATCATTTTCAGCCTGCTACCGCCTTTACTCTGTCTGCGCTGACTTGTGCGAGTTTTCCTCGCGATTTTACGAATTTGGCGGCCATTTTGTATTAATGGAACTTTTTCCTCACGCAGACTACCTGTTTACGTCCTTTGAGTCTGCTCTTCACCAAGCGCACCATAATTCCCTGCACTCTTCCACATTCGGATTTAATTTATTTTTGGTGGCTCCTCACGCCATCTATGTGTTTTCTAGCCAGCGCATTCACCTCAGGCTGCTCCTCTCCATTATGATGATGTGCTTCTTCTAATGGACTTTTTCTACTCTATAATACGCTATCCTATTGAATCCCATTGGCATGAATATTTTTCGCTTTGCTCCTCAGCGTAAGGGCTCCTTCACATAAGTACATGGATGCTGTTTTGTTCCTATCTATGACTCCTTGGCGTTCCTAAGTGGTGAAGAAGGAACCCTCTTTTTCCTCTTCCTTTCTTGGAGCTTGTGTACCTCTGCTCATTGAGGTGTTCCTACACGCATGTATTAGTTTCTGCAGGCACGCAAGGGATACTGCTGGAGTTGGTTTTTCTCTTGTTTTCTCTCTGGAGGCGACTATTATTGTATGGAGAGAAGAGCAACCACTCATATTCCTAAACCTTCACGACGTGTCTTCATCAAAAACTCAAGAGTCTTTTCTGCATTGGCGCATCTCGAGGCTTCTCAGGCGCTTGCTGCTCAAATGTCGCAGTCCAACGCGGAGCGCTCTGTTCAACCTTCAGGGAAAGTCACGTCGAAGCGCCCTAAAAAGGATCCTCAATCACCGACAGGTTCCACTTCGGCTGTATCTATGGAGTTGTTGCTGGAGGAGATACGTGCTCTTCGACCTTTCATGGAGGAAACTAATTCCAAGCTGCAAGTTCTGACTGACAATTGGTCACAGATGGATGCAAGAGTAACTACAGTGGAACGCTCTATATCTTCTCTTCAAGAGTCATCTTCCAAAGTGACACACATGCAGTCGCAGATCTCCTCTCTCCAGAAACAGGTTGAGGAGTTGGAGAACCGAAATAGACGCAACAACCTTCGACTTTACGGCCTGGCGGAGAATTGTGAGGGTAATGACCCCATTGCTTTCTTTAAATCATTCTTACCCAAGCTTCTTCACTTGACCGAAGGCACCACGCTCAACATCCAACGGGCACATAGGCTTGGCCGCATCTCCTCAACTTCCTCTACTTCTTCACGACCCAGAGGTGTCATCATGTATTTCTTAGAATACACTGACCTTCTCAAAGTCCTCTCAGCGGCCCGTGCCTCACCTCGGCTTACATGGTCAGGCTCTACTCTCTTTTTTGCGCAGGATTACGCCAGAGCCACAGCCAGCCGCCGTAAAGCCTTCTTGGATATGCGACCAGAGCTCCGATCTATTGGCGCCAGATATGGTCTTTTCCATCCTTGCCTGTTCAGAGTCACTCACAACAACAAAACGACGACCTACGAGGACCCTGTTCGTCTCCGGAGTTTCCTGAACTCTGCACAGGCGTCTGATATGGATTTATCCAATAACTCATCAGCTTTTCCTCCATGACTTTCATGTGTTGCTGTTCTGCTCCCTTAGTTAGTCTGCATAATTGATGCTGGTTGTTTTCCTGTTCGCATCTACCGAGTTGCCCAGCACATTTCCTCTTATATGATTCTCCTTGAATCTCATTTGTTCCCTTATGTCTCTGTACTATAGTTATATGTTGTTTACTATTGTCTGGCACTTCGTTTTTATTACTCGCCTTCATCATGTCTTCTTCTTTTCAAGTTTTTTGTTCTTTTTTCTCTCCCGCAGGTTTCACACCTTATAGTGTGTTTCCCCGTCGATTTGGTGGTTCGCTTACGTTGGATGTTCTGCCTCCTCTAGTTGGTGCTCCCCCCTCAGTCCTTTCTTCTCGTCTCCTCTCCCCAGTGATCGTCCTTCCCCAGTTCTTTTCTTCGTAAGTATGTTCTCCCCTCTTTCCCTGTTGTTCATTACCTCTTTTTTCTCTTTCTTTCTATTCTCTTTACTAGTTCTCCTTGTCTCACAGGTGTCTTCCTCTTCTGCTTCTCGACAATTCTTGTTTTGCAACTTTTTTCTTATCTTTTTCTCTCTCACTTACATTCCTCTATTTTGCTTCCTCCTTCAATTGCTTTTCATTACCAATCTTTTACTCTTTCTTTCTCTTCCTTATTTGCTCTTTCAATCTCATATTGTGTCACCTCTTCTTGACTCTCTTATCCTTTTTGCTCTCCTTTCTCCTCTGGGTTCTTCTTTTATCATTTTCTCTCTTATTGCCGTTTTCTTTTTTACTTTTGTGAAATGTCATTGAAAATAATTACATGGAATGTTAGGGGCATTAATTCTCCCATCAAACGACAGAGAATTTTGTCGCACCTTGCACGTTTAAATGTAGATCTTGCTTTTTTACAAGAAACACATTTGTCTGCTGAAGAATCTGTTAAATTAAAGAGAAGTTGGGTGGGAAATGTTTACTATTCTCCAGGGGATGGTAAGCGTAATGGAGTAGCCATTCTCTGTGATAAAGCTCTTTCTCACTCTTTGCTCGCTCAGGATTCAGACGATGATGGTCGCTGGACCTATGCTAAGCTCTCTAATAAGAATGTTCCAATTTCCCTTCTAAATGTATATGCCCCCACTGCTGGTGATCCTACTTTTTGGTACACATTTTCCCGTCACATTACCAGATTTATTGACGATAACTTTATCTTAGCAGGGGACTGTAATCAGCCCCTAGATCCCTTTTTGGACAGAAATTCCAAGGCTCACTTTATTCCTAATAAGTCACATAAATCCTTTTCTCAAGCTATCTCCCAACACAAACTCACTGATGCATGGCGTTTATGTAACCCAGAGTTGCAGGAATTCACTTTTTACTCTCCTTGTCATCATTCCCAATCCCGATTGATTACATTTTTGTTACTCACAACATTGCCCAAACCCTTACTCATGCTGAGATTGGTCCGATTTTACTCTCAGACCATGCCCTCACTTTGGTTCAACTGGACATCCTGCCCAAATCAGTTGGGCCCAAGCGATGGCGCTTTAATAACTCCCTTCTTTTAGATCCCAAGTTCACCGCATCCTTCACTGAATTTTCAGATGAATTTTTTTTACTTAATGATACTCCCTCCATTTCCCAGCACACTATTTGGGACGCTTTTAAGGCTGCAGCAAGGGACTTCATAATTGGCTTTGTGGCAAAAAAACGGAGGGCTGCTCGCAACTTTACAGCGGCTATCCTTCTTGATATTCAGAAATTGGAGCATTCTTATTTCACTTCCCGTTCACAGGAAAGTTTAACAGCCTTGATTAATGCTAAAATGAAATTTAACAAAAAATCTACGGATGATGCGTCTTTATATCTATTGAAATCAAGTGCCAAGTTTTATGGGGGCAAAAATAAGGCTGGGAAGGTTCTGGCTAATTATCTGAAGGTAAATCACAATAAGTTGAATATTGCATCAATCTACGACACTCACTCTGTTCTCAAACATACGGATAAAGACATTCTTGCTGAATTTTCTGCCTCCTACAAAACTTTATACTTCTCTGAAACTCAACCCTCCTCTTAATCCCTAGACCGCTTTTTCTCCACTATTCAAAAACCAGCCCACTTCCCGCTTGACCTTTCTCATTTAGAGCTTAGCATTTCCCAACAAGAGCTGCTCACGGCACTTCAGACTCCCCAAAAGATAAGGCTCCTGGACCAGATGGCTTTACTGTTAAGTTCTTTCTTCACTTTTCAAAACTTCTCATTCCAAAACTCCATTCCCTCATTGGTGCTTTCCTCACCTTGGGTTCCTCCTCAGGTTCTTTCTCTGATGCTCATATTTGCCTCATACCCAAGGAGGGGAAGGATCCTCAACATTGTAAAAACTACAGACCAATTTCCTTGGTTAACATCGATTACAAAATATTTGCGAAGTCTCTTGCAGCACGTCTTGATCTTCTTCTCCCGGATCTTCTGGGTGAGGAACAATCGGGCTTTGTCAAGAGTCGTTTCATTACTGACAACACTAGACTGTTATTTAATGTCCTGTCTAAGTCCCGTCATTTACCCCATTCCCTTGCGGCTATTGCCCTTGATGCTGAAAAGGCGTTTGATAGAGTTGAATGGACTTATCTATTTCACACCCTTCGTTGGTTTGGTTTTGGTCCTAATTTCATTTCTCTGATTTCCTTACTTTACTCCAACCCACGTGCAGCTGTTTGTGCCAATGGTCAAATATCCCCTTTCTTCGACTTGCAAAGAGGCGTTCGTCAAGGGTGCCCCTTATCTCCCTTTCTCTTTAACTTGGCCTTAGAACCCTTTCTTTCTAAACTTCGTCAAAATCCCACCATTCAGGGCTTCCAGATATCAGGCTCCCACATCAAGCTAGCCGCATATGCGGATGACATCCTCCTTTTTATCTCTAATCCCACTGATTCGATTCCCGCATTCCTTGCTGAAGTACAGGACTACTCTCAAATATCTGGTTATAAACTTAACAACGATAAATGTGAGATCCTACCCCTGACAAAATTTACATTTAAGCCTGATTTCGCCGCATCTAATTTTACATGGAAGTCCTCCCATATTAAATACTTTGGATTACATATTACTCCTACCATCCCAGATACTGTCTCCCTTTGTATGTCCAAATGCATCCAAAAATTAGTGGATCTAACGTCCAAATGGCATCCTCTTTACTTGTCCTGGTGGGGCCGCCTTGATACTATCAAAATGATGTTATCTCCCATAGTCCTATATACTCTTTCTAATATTCCAGTCTCCATTCCTTCCAATTTTTAAAAAAAAATTAACTCCGTTCTAATGTCCTTCCTTTGGAATAAAAAGAGGCCTCGAATGTCTCTAGCTCGACTGATTTGTCCTAAGACGGAAGGTGGAGTCAATTTTCCAGACTTCCCTGCTTACCATAAAGCGTTTCAATTACGACAAGCCTCCTTCTGGTTGCAAGACCCTAGCACTCCTTGTCCTTTATGGGCCAAATTTGAACGTCTTCTTCTTTCTCCTTTTTCCTTCGCTGAATTTCTTTCTTTCTCTCGTAAACCCTCTTCCATTTCCACTCCCATTCACAAATTTACTACTAAACTGCTCCTATCTTCTTCTCATTCTCTCCCCACGACCATTGCTGATTTCCTTTCCTCCACCATCTGGCATAACACTGCTCTACTTATTCGTAACAAACCCTTTTTTTGGAAAACATGGCATTGCAAGGGGCTGATATGGATCTCCCAACTCTTTTCTCAATCCTCTTTCCTATCTTTCACCACTCTCCGCTCCCTCTATGACTTACCTGCCTCCTCTGCTCGCAACTATCACTTACTTAGAGACGCAGCACTGACAACTTATAATCGGCTCTCTCAGTTATGTCCTCTTCCTGCTTCTCCGCCTCTCATTTCCTCACTTCACTCCTTTTTACGCAATGCTCCAAAGGCTGCCGCTATTTACAAATACCTTCATAACACCGACTCTATTAGACCTAAGTCCAAGGTGGAGGAATACTGGGAACATGACCTCTCCACGTCCTGGCCAGTTTCACTTTGGGATAAGGTCTGGATCAAGATCCGTAAATCCTCGAGAGCGGCAACTTTAACACAGTCTTTGTTTTTTATTTACAACAGACTTCTTTACACACCCTTTGACCTTCACAAACGCTTCCCAGACACTTCGCACACATGCTGGTCTTGCTCATCCCCACAAGCCACTCTGTTTCACATGTTATTCTTATGTACCTCTGTTCATAGTTTTTGGTTACAGGTTTGGGCTCAAATTAATCTGATTTTTCATACCTGTATCCCCTTTTCTCATACAAACATTTTCCTAGGCAGCCTTTCCCCTTGCTGGGATAATGTTGAACTAAAGCCTCAGATTATCGATTTGCTACTGGCTGCTGCATTCCAGCAGATAACGGTAAACTGGAAGGACTTCTCCAATATTTCCTTTAAGGCGTGGTGGTTTAATGTCTGTCATAACCATAGACTTGACACTGCTTTTGTTTTTCCGGCCCGTATGGCTGCAAAGCGTATAGACTTATGACTCCCTGTCTCGCTTTACTTGGATACTTGTGCTAATCGTGTATTTCGTCCACCGCCTTCGCAACAGGAAGTCCCTAAACCTCCTTAAATGCTCATTGCATTCCATTTTTCTTCACTGTATCATTTCTGTATTCCTTTTGGATATTTTCATGCTTCTTATGATTAATGTTTTAAATGCTTTTTCCATTTCTTTTCTTTTTATTTTCTTCCATTGCCCAGATTTATCTCTTCATACTATTTACGACTGTATGTTTGTTTTATTTCTCACAGTTTTCAAGTTTACATTCCAATGTACTATGTTTTGACACCCTGTTTTTCTTTTGTTCTTATCAAATAAAATTTTCTTGAACTAAGAGTGATCATGAGAGGAGTAATATCATCACATTTCCTTAACCCAAAGACGAATCGAGCCAATGGTCCTTAAAATGTCTATAAATTGTAAGAAATTGTGACAATTTATGTAAATGTTTACATCCCTTTAAATATGCATGTCATTAGTGTGTTATGCCTTTTGCAAACATTAAGAACCAAGGCTAGATTGTTCCCATCATTATATTTTGGGCACATACCTGAAACTGAGCATGCGCTGCGGGCCACCAAGCCATCGCTAAAAATGCCTACTACATAAAAGTCTTCAAAACTTGGATTCTCTGACAATTGGTTGAAATCTACAACGTCTTTTTGAATACATTTTGTCTGTCATTCCATAAAGCCCTGAAGAAGTTTCTTTTATATTAATTTGTGCCCAAAATATAATGATGAGAACAATCTAGCCTTTGTTCATTTGCCAGGTGTGGACTTCTATAGCCACTACCCTCAATTCAATTGTATTCCTTTTGCAAAAATTAAGAACAAAGGATAGATTGTTCCCATCATTATATTTTGGGCACAAATTAATATGTTTTTTGCTATAAAAAGGTGACTAAACTGAAGAACCAGGGCCTTTTGTAACATACTAGATCTAACCAATGAAAGACTGCTTGGATTCTGGAAATTGGAAGAAGGTGCCATTGATTGATTTTTTTTTTATCTTCTAGATATACATTTTAACTATGCATTAAACCAATAGGCAAATCACAAGGGATTAAATGGGTGACAGCTCACAAAGAAATTTTGTATGGACAAATTATCGAGTTAAAATATCAGCAAAACAAAAATATCAGAAAACATATAGTTGAATAGAATATTATTGTCAAGAATACCCGGTTTTGGTAAATAATTTATCGTCTTATTACGATATTTACGGTGCTGGGTCTGCCCGCCAGATGTGCGGCAGTCCCACCACACATATTAGGAAGCGCCCACCATACTGCCCGGCGCACCCCAGGCCCTTAACATTGCGGACGGTGTTTCTGGATGCAGCACCGTTTGCAATGTCAAATTGGCATGCACTGTTTTTACCTGTACTGCGTGGTAGGCACCACACAGTGCCTGCCGTGCAGTGCAGGGAAATGCCGGTGGGTACCATGGGTATCCCCCAGTGCAACCCCAACACAGAGGGGGCCCGCAACGGCCCCCCAAATCCAGCCTCCGCCTATGTTCTCGCGGTGGGATGACCGCCGTGAAAAGATAGGCAGTAAGGTATTTCCTAATCCCTACGGCGGTGCCTGGAAGGAACTGCCGCAATGTTGGCCTGTGTTTTGGTTCCGCAAGGCAGGGAGAAAAGGACCACCTTGTGAACCGTGGCAGATGGACTTTCCGTCCGCCGGGGACATTGTGGGATTCCCACCGCCATCCTAATTCGGCAGTGGGAATATCCTGTGTGATGGCAGAAGGACCGCCACCACCGGGCCGGCCGTTTCGGTCCGTCCGCCATCCTAATGACCCCCATAGTTTTCAAGACTTGTTGTTTTAAGCTCTGTTTTCAGTAATATAAAGGTAAAAAATATTTCTTTTTAAATGATTTTAATGTGTTTTAGTTAATGTATTAATTTATGTGTAAGTATTGTTGGTATAATTGTTATGATTTTTTAATATAGATTGTAATTGTAAGAGATATAGTTTTTTTATAATTGTTATTAGGGATTTGTAGTATTTATTTTAAAATTAGTTTATTAATATTGATTTTTTAAAACCGATTATTCATTATATAAATTGGTTATAGGTTATATTTTAATTTAAAATTTACATTTAAATTGTTTTAATTTTATTATCAGTAATAGTAAGTTATGTTTTAGTACTGGGCTGTTGGACTTGTAGAGATATAGTATGGGAAGTTAATTATGTAATATATAATTCAAAATTATTGCTAATTAGTTTTTAATTGTTAATTATTTAATTGATTGTTAATTATGCAAATAGTTTACTACTGATTTATTCAGGCAATATTTTAGTTGTAATTTGCTGGGTTCGTAGGGGGATAGGGAGGGAAGTTAACTAAAATTAAATGTAATTTAATACTATTTTTAATTAATTTTTAATTTATTAGTAATTATGTAAAATACTTAATTTATCAATGATTGTGTAATTGTTGTACTTTTATATTTATTTCCGTATATATTTGAGCTTTTATGTGTTTACTAAACATGTATTTTTTAATGCTGTGTTACATTTATAGGTGAGTTGGATGGGAAGGAAGCAAATATATAATGATGTTTACAATACTTGATATGTATATACAATTTATTCATTGATAATTAATGATGTATACTTTTATTATTTATTATTTTGTTAATGTTTTAGGTTTATTTAATGGTAAGCGGTTGTGACATTTATTTGTGCTATGATATTTATTACTTACATTTGATTTGTTTGTTATGTATAAATTGACATGAAATAAGCCAGTATTGATTTGGTAATTTTACAGTTGCATAGACTGTAGTGGGACCAGTAAATCTAACCCCTCCAAAGTCCAACACTTTCCCTGCTGTTGCTTAGACTGGAGTGGAAATAGTAATTATGTTTTTTTAAAACATCATTTTATTTTGTAGTTGATTCAAGACACATACAAATTTTATGGCACGTATTTCCATATCCAGGCTCCTTGCAATCTTTTATACATCATCAGTCCTGGCATATTTAAACCTTGATATGATCCACGATAATGCCCAACTTCACCCCCTCCCTTACCTCCCTCCCAGAGCTTTAAGCACACCTCCCACCCCTTTCTCTGTTAAATTAAACACCCCTGATACTGCACCCAAAGACCTCATATTTTCAGACATTTTGTGGACTACCTCTAGCACTATAAATTGTTTGTTCCACCTACTGGCAGCAGTCCAGGTCCTCCTTCCAATCTTTTATGGCTGGGGTCTGCCCTCTCCCCACAGCCTAGCTATGTTACACTTTGCCACCACAGCTGCCACTCCCAGCCAGGTCCCTTGGCCATTTTTTCTCTACTGACATTCCCAGTAGTAGCCACTTAGCTTCTAGCAGTACCTGTACCCTTGTCACTTCTCTCATTTCTGCTATTATTTTGGTCCAATAATTCTGTATGACTGGACAAGACCATAGTGTATGGAAAAATGTACCCAGCTCCCAACACCCCCTGGGGCAGCTGGCGGTATCTATACGACGCATTTTAAACACTCTTGTCCTGGATGTGTAAGCCCTGTGCAGTATTTGTAGTTGCACTAGCCGAAACCTAACCCTTATCGCTATTTCTATTGGACTCTGAAGCACTTCGCTCCATTCTTCCTCGTCTACATCTCTCAAATCGGCTGACCATGGGAACAGTAAATGTAATTCCTCAAAAGTCCAACACTTTACCTACCGTTGCTTACAATGGAGTAGAGAATAGCACATTTCAATGCACTGAAATCAAAAGCTTTCCATACTATTGCTCAGCCTGGAGTGGGTATAGTAAATGGAACACCTCCGAACCCAACACTTTACCCACTCCTGCTAAATCTGTAGTGGGAATATTATATTTATATTTATGGAGTCCAGGTTTTTTTCCCAGTATTAGTGAAATGCAATTTATATTATTATTCTATATTGTGTTATATTTAATATTGTTTGTTTTTAATCTTTGGATTTCTTTTAATGTTTATATTATTTTTAGTAAAATTAGCTCTTTGGCTTTCTAATATTTTACTATTTTGTATTTGGTGGGATTAATAAGCCACTAGGTAGCTATAGTTAGGTTTGCTGTTCCATAGATTAAGCTTTTTTTATTTGCTAATAACTTTGGCTCTGTATGACCAATCTTCACAAAGCTTTCCCAAAAACATTTCTGGAAGGTTCTATGGTGATCTGTGCAGTAGGGGCCAAGAAAAAAGGGGCGTCCGGAAATGCAAAATCCCCATGCATTTTCCATGGACTTCTTTAAGACTGTCTACAGCAAAAACTGCTAAACGGCATTACTCTAAATTTGTCAGGAAGCCAGATCTTGGCTCACAGATTATGATTTGGTGTAAATCCGTTCAGTAGTTTTGAGATGGCATACTGTCCCCCTAGATTTGAAGAGAAGCTCTTTAAGACATACCTTTTGTGGTGAGAATAAATGTATATGGTTTTAAGAAAAAATACAATCTTGTGGGACTCTTGCAGGATTGTAAGTATTAAAAAGGATTAGGTGAGTTCCAAATATATATTCTGATCATAGAAATGCATAGTGTGGCTCTTGTTATTCAGAAGAAGTGTGTAAATGTAAATGTAAATGTATTTGGATTTATATAGCGCACGTTTCACCCAGGGGTCTCAAGGCGCTTGCTTAGGGAACCCGTCCTGGTATTCCCCTGTGAGAGATACCCCGGCAGGGTATTCACAAGGTGAAAGCCAGGCATCCCGCCGCGAGGGGCCGAAGTGGAGATTAAGCAAGCTATTGCCCAGAGTCGCAGAGTGTGACCCCGTGAGTCGAATAGGCACCGGAGCGAGAATTGTCGAGTCCGTGGAATGTTTTTTTTTTTATGTAAGACATAAGTACTATGATAAGTAGAAGATTAATCATTTATTTTTTAAACGTTACGATCTCACAAGACTCTTCAGGGATTGTGGGAAATTGGAAGAAGTTTTGCATACACTCTGGAATGCACACTTGTTACTTTAGGAAGGAATCTTAGTGGAGATGGTGTTTATCAGAGTCTACTATTTACACCAGTCAGCCTGGGAAGATTGTAAGTGGAGTTAAGTCTCTACCCACACCCTATTACACACACCCATCATACAATAGAGGGGTACCAATGGAGAAGCCGGTCTATCCCCAAACTCTAGCACGCACATTTGCCATCTGAGAGAGAGAGTTGAAAGGAGAGGCAAGCCCCTCCTCACACACTACTACGCACATTCATCATCTGTGAAAGACGTCTGAAAGGAGTGGCTAGTACCTCCACACACACTACTAAACACATCCTTCATCTGAGAGAGAGGTCTCAAAGGAGAGGCCAGTCCCTCCCCACTCACTACTACACACACTACTGATTTGAGAGGTCTCAAAGGAGAGGACAGTTGCTTCTCATACACCCTACTACGCACACCCATCACCTGAGAGATATTTGGAAATATGCAGCCAATCTGGGGCAATCTGTGGTGGCTGGCAGAGATGGGAGTATCAATAAAAAAACAGTGGCTAACGCTAAGAACCTGGGTGTATGGGTCGATAATAAATTAACACTCTTTCAGCAGACTAATGCTATTGTCTCTGCATCCCACTTTCTTATGAAGAAAATAAGGAAGATCCTTCCGTACATCCCGCAGAGACCAGAAAAAATGTGGTAACATCTCTCATCCAGTTCAAACTGGATTACTGCAATGGTTTATATCTGAACATACAGAAGAAGTGTCTAAAAAAGCTTCAGATGGTCCAAAATACAGCAGCACGGCTATTGGTCAACATCCCAAGGCACAAATCGGTATCAAAAGAGATTTGCAATCTGCACTGGCTCCCTGTATTACTGCGTATCAAATCTAAGGCTTACATCTAAGGCTGGCCTACAAAGCACTGAATCACACAGGTCCTTCCTTTCTTCAGAACCTTTATGTCTGGTAGGAACCAACCAGACACCTCCGTTCTACAGGGGCCAGACTCTTGACAGTGCCCAGATTCGAACATCGCACAGGGAGGGCAGGGGAGGGGCACAGCTTCCACAATAGCACACCTAAACTCTGGAAAACTCTTGCAAGTGAGCTCAGAAGTGCGAGCTCCCTATCCATCTTCAGGAGAAGGTTACAAACCTGGTTGTTCCAGGACTAGACGTTGTGCGGGTGTACTGTGTTCTCAGCGCCACGACACCTCAGGATATTTGTGCGCTTTTATAAATCCTATTAACATTAACAGAGAGAGGTCTCAGCAAAAAGGTCAGTTTCTCCCCACACCCTACTACACACACCCATCTTCCAAGAAAGATGTATAGGTGGAGAGGCAAGTCTCTCTCCACATTCTACTACTAAACACATCTGACATCCAGGAAATAGGTATCAGAGGGGAGGCCAGTTATTCTGCACAGCTTACTACACACACCTGTCATCTAAGAGAGAGGTCTCAGTAGATATGTCAGTACTTCCACACAGCTTACTCCAGAATCCCGTCATCCAAGAGAAAAGGGCAATAAAATATTACTTTGTTCTTTAAGAAACCCTAGAAATTCACTTAAACAACAAAGGCTAAACTAACATTATAGTTTGGTGTGATAAAAGGATGTGTTTATGTTTTTAAAAAGAAACTTTAGAAATTCACTGAAAAAATAAAGGTTGAAGTAACATTATAGTTAGGTGAATTTGTCTACTTCAGCATTAACATTTTGAACTAAAAAAACAAAGAAATTCACCAATTAACTTGCACCCGCTATGTACTGTTTATGACCTCACTCATGACATCACTGTTGACATCTCAAATGATATCATTGATGACATCACTGATGACATCTTCCAAGCTTCTTTTGTATACATTGCTCTATAAAAGAGTATACCATTAGAGCTATAAAAGTAAGTTCAGAATAGCTCAGAAGGATATGAAGTGTCTTTACTGCTATCATATATACAGCCACCATAGGTAAAGCAAGCTTGTGTTATTTGCAACATTAACCTTATACCATACACTTCATGGAAAGCCGAGTTCATGTGGACTGTTAAGCACAGATGAAAGGTTAACCTATCCGGCACACAGTGTTCAATCTATATACAACTGCTCAGGGAAAATCAAGTTCCTCCAGATACTCAAGCCCTGTTACATAACTAGTGCCTGACTATGGACAGCCTTTACCTGTATCAAACCCCTGACAGTTACTGAACCTACATTGAGAAAATAAATGGATATGAGTGGAAAAGGAGGTACTGATACACTGCTTTCTCAATAAAGAAAGTTTACTCTGTACTACACTATTTACAGGTTATGAAGCTCTCATGAGAAATACACCACAGAATATTAAAAAGTATCTACTAAGAACTATGTACACTCTATGCAAACCTTGCCAAAGAGTGATTATTCACTTAAAATAACCAAGGTCTAAAGGTGCTAAAAATCATACTACCTGCAGCCATCATACTGCGATGAAAACTTTATGGGTAGCCCATATTCTGAAGCGACACAAACCCAAGTACCTGGCGCACACAGTCTTCTATATTAAGTAGAAATTGTAATGCTGAGGTGATTCTGTCTAATAACTCAAGGCAGCTTACAATTCCTAGTATACAGTAATTGTAACCTTTGCCCTGTTGGAAAATTTCTCTGCAGTACCAAACCCCTTGTGTGGAACATGCTGTCACCTGCACCCAGAGTTACTCTTCAATACAAAGATTATACGATCAGTACCTCTATACACCTATTATGCATTAGGGGCACATGTATTTTGTTAACACTTACAACCACTATTTGGATACAGGATGTACAAAATTAGCAGAAGACCATGGATGCGGCGGTCTGAAGGTGGCAGGTAAGTTCTTATTTTTTCCCCTTTGTTGTTGTCCCCCTCCCCCACCATGCCACTCTCCCCTGGCACCGGCCACTACTGAGGCACAACCTCTGTGGCATGATAATTCAAGATCTTGGGAACACTCAAACGTTGAGCACAAACAGAGTACAGAGAATGTGCTGGCTTATATCAATTAACCAGTGGCAAATTAAAGTAAAAGCCATGTTTGAAGCATATGTAAATCTCTTAAATGTAGGGCATTTATATATGTGCACATAGTGCAGCGTCTTCAGATGATTGCAGATTGGAGTCTATCAAGAAAGTTTAAACAGAAGCAGAAACACAGCATTTTGGACCAACTAAAGAGAGGATATTTTAAATGTAGCAAGGACAAGTGTACAGCATTAGCCTAGCCCATGTTAGTGTGGACAATAGCCTGAAGAATGTTGAAGTGGTTGCGAAGTTTTCAAACAGAAAAAGCATATGCCAAGAACGTTGGCTACTTCAGGGTTGAATAGAAACTTGTCATTGAACTAGGCACCAATGATTTTGATCATTTTCAAAGGTATAGGACACTGACCTGATACGTCACGGCACCATTTGATAACTCTTATTTTGTTATTGTTAAGTTTTACTACACATCAAGAATAAAAGTTTCAGGACTGTTATCCTGACAACTTAAACAGAGCAATCCTTGGGAAATGTAGAACCCTCACCCACATAAAATTAGACATATTTGTCATTTGGCTTTCAAAATCGTAGGCCCGATTGATACCAAGGTGGGCTTCTACCATATTATGTGGGAACAGGTATTTGTTCTAAAAATGTCCCTGTATAGAGTGACCAGCTACCAGAGTAAAAACCTGTTTAAACTTTCTAGGATTGTTCCAATACAATACATTAGTGGATGTCCTGAAAGGGTTAAAAACTAAAAGTGGATGACATACAGGGGTCAACAATCACCATGACACCCTCCCAAATGTCAACATGTTTCAGCCAATCGACATAGTTGCCCTGCGGGTCAGCAACCTCCTTCTTGACATATACGACACTGGCTCTTGTTATTGAGACAATTCTCATTCAATCTAATTCACAACAGCTGCAAAATATGTGCAGAAGTTGCTGATCATTTTCTCGGTATTCCCACATAATTGCAAAATGAGCTGGGTATCTTTTGCATTACACATAGACAGGTTGAATGAGCGGATGAGCTTGGCTAATGGAACCACCTACGGATTAAATAGAGTAGGACTGAAGGACGAGCTCTGGGGTTGTTAGAGGAGGAACAAAAGGTGGCAATATGACCTTCTCGCTCTGATCTGCCAAAAAATAAGTAATCTAGCTCAACACTTTTCCCTTTATCCCATCCAGTATAGCCTTTCCACCAGACATGGTATCAAAAGCCGCAGACAGATTGAGAAGGATGAGTCCTGCCATGCCCCCATTTGGTGGAGTTCATTCTGAAGAGCCACCAGAGCACCTATGAAACTGGCTAAATCTAACACCAGCAGCGTTGATTAATGAATTGACTGAGATGAATGAGGATATTTGAATGTTGGCTTCCTTCTCACCTATATCTTTGCAGAGAATGGTAACAAAGAGATGGAAAAGTAGTTGACTATGGTACCTGGATCCAAGGAAGGTTTTATTTAATAGAGGACCCACACATGTTTTTCCCAATGAAATGAAAAGAGGCTGAGATAAAGGAAGAATTTATCAGGAAGAAAAACACTGGTGCCACAGTAGTAGCCACCAAGTGAAGTATTCTAGCAGATGAAGATTGTCAGGTAAACCAAATGTATTTGTCTTACTCAGTTAAGTACTGCACTCAGGAGGCACGAACTCGAAATCGAATAGCACAAAGGTAAAATAAGTAGGTGAATCCAGATAATGTGTCAGTCGTGTCCCTTGGCTGACATGGCCTCTAAGGTTGAAGGAAACAAAGATGGAATTAATGTTGTCCCTAAACATGTAGACAGAGGGAGTGGGGATGGTGTTTTGGGCACTGCTGGGGTTGTTAAACACACAGACAAATCTAAACACCTCCTGAGAAGCGTAGTTCATTACTGCAACACAAAGTAGAACTGCAACCTGCTTAGTATAATATTTTTATAGCTTCTTAAGGCTTCATTATATCTAGCCATTCCAGTTATAGTGTAACCTTTGCCACAGGCTTGATTAGGCAGCTTAGAGGTGTGTTTAGCTTCTGCTAAGGAGATTATGTCTCAGGGATGGAGGGTCTAGCTCGATGTGAGACTGACACCTTAATGGGAGAAGAAGCATTAACAACTGTAATTAAACACAATTATTATTGGCCAGAGGGTCTTTCAACAAAGTACATCAAATCAGATTGAGATGGGAAGATAAATAGGCTCATTAATCTTACCGAAAATGCACAGATCACCGGGCATTCATCAGATGCAACGAGCAAATCCAGGGAAATCCCAGTCACATATGTGGACTTGGTTCCCAATAGGCTGCGGTCTAAAGTAGAGCAAGCTCCCGGCAGCCTATGAGTAACTGGGTTCTCAGGGGAGTCTGGCCAAAAATTGAAGCCCCATATGCCATACATTTAGGGGCACCCAGAATATAAGGGGTTCGAAAGTTAGCAAATGAATATCGTCTGGGCCGATGCCAGGGAACGATATCTTAAAATGCCTGTGATGGCAGTGAAGTCTTGGGGGAAATATTTAAGAAAAGGTGCGCAGCTCACAAGGCTCTCTTCAAGTTAATGGCCACAAATGTCAGGAGGTTGATAAATGACAGCCCGTTCACCTGTGCCTATTGCATTGGTGTTCAATATTTTTAGGTCTCGCCTGTCGATGCGCATGCGCATCGAGCAAGCGAGAGTATTGGGACTTATCCACTCTTTATCCACACTGCAAGGAATCGTGGCGATTCCTTGCAGTGCCCGTGACTTTTAAGCTCAATGCGCATGCGCATTGAGCTTAAAAGCGCGTGCACGTCCGTCTTTGTTTACCCGCTCCGCCCCCTCCCCTTCCCGCCGTCTCGCATTTCCCCTGCCGCATCAAAGGCTTTCACGGCCGGCCGGCCATGCTTTCAGTTTCACGACCGGCCGGCCGTGTCAATTACATTCCAAAGCCCGCTCTCCCTGCTCCGCCCCCTGCTCCGGCCGAGACGCATTTCTCCTCCCCCCTCCCCTCTCTTCCCTCCGTCTTGTTTCCTTTAGCTGCCCTGGATGATCTATTCTTACTCAAACTTGCACCGCTTTTACTAAATCTTACCCTTTTAACCTTCGCGATGTTTCCCCCTTTTTACCTCCAGTGCTTGATATATCGTTCTCCCCTTTTTAACTCGGTTTTGCGAGGTCTCCGTTTATTTATCCTCTTGCTGGCTCCCCTTTTCTTTACCCCGCCCGGTCCGGAGGATCTCCTCTGCCATAGCCCGGTGCTGGATCTGTCCTCGTTAGCCCGGTGCTGTAATTGCCACGCTCCCCCTTAGCCCGGTGCTGGATCGCCCTTCTCTTATCCCACACATGAGTTGCCCGACCGTGCTAATCCTGACTGCATGAATAAAATCCAGCACAGGCAAACGCACCCGTTCTCCTACTGTAACTTCAATATACTCGCAGGCTCGCCACCTCACCCAAACGTGCTCCCCCAAACAACGCGGCCTGCCACGCAAGGACATCAAACCTGGTTGCTGGTGGTCCCTACAGCTGCTTGAACCAGGTCCCGAGCTACAAAGAAACTCCAGCATTCAGCACCTCCTCGCCTCACCGCCTCGGTCTGCCTCTCACCTTCGTCGGCATCAGGCCTCCGCCCGCATCCCATAACTGCCATCTTGGGAGCGTAGTGCACCACAGGAAGGTTAAGGCGATCTCGCCCTCCAGACTTCTCCCCCAGGACTGCCGCCTCCGCAGTTTTCCGCTGTGAATCTGCACGCCGAATCGCCTCCCAGCCGCTCACAAACAGAGTGCACATCTCCCGTTGCCGCAGCCGGTGGAAGTCTCCCCCTCAGTGCGCTGCCGTCATTTTAGATGCGCAGCGCCCAGCGCTCAATCGGGTGATTTTGCTGCACTTACACCCTTGTAACAGCACCAATGCGCCCCAGCAGCAGTCCAGCTCATGCACCAGGATTTCCGCAACCAGTTTTGCAGTAAGGGGCCACCTTAGAATCGCCAACCCCTCACCCTCAACACCTCACCCTCACTCACTCACCCTCAACCCCTCACCCTCAAACCCTCACCCACCCTCAACCCCTCACCCTCACTCACTCACCCTCAACCCCTCACTCTCACTCACTCACCCTCACTCACCCTCAACCCCTCCCCCTCAACCCCTCACCCTCACCCTCACTCACCCTCACTCACCCTCAACCCCTCACTCACCCTCAACCCCTCACCCTCAACCCCTCACTCACCCTCACTCTCACTCATCCTCACTCACCCTCAACCCCTCACCCTCACTCACCCTCACCCTCACTCACCCTCAACCCCTCACCCTCACTCACTCACCCTCAACCCCTCACTCACCCTCACTCTCACTCAGCCTCAACTACTCCCCCTCACCCTCACTCACCCAAAACCCCTCACTCACCCCCACCCTCACTCACCCTCAACACCTCACTCACCCTCAACACCTCACCCTCAACCCCTCACCCTCACTCACCCTCACTCACCCTCACTCACCCTCACTCACCCTCACTCACCCTCACTCACCCTCACTCACCCTCACCCCCTCACCCACACTCACCCTCACTCACACTCACCCTCACCCTCACTCACCCTCACTCACACTCACCCTCACCCTCACACAGTGCAATAGTTCTCCGACCATTTCAGTTAGAGCTTTTAGAAATGTTTATGGCTTTTTTTATTTGTAATACTTTAGCATTGGCTACAGGAAACAAAAATGCTAAACATTTACAAAAAAAAACCATAAACAATTCTAAAAGCACTAACTCTAATGGTGCGAGACCTATTGCATTTCCAATGCTTGTTTTATACAAGAAGGTACTGCTAAATGAATATTAGTAAGCAAGATTTCGCTAATTTATGTTTCAGTGATGAAAAAAATATTGATATTGTGATCCAGAAAAAAGAGATGGGTGTAATCTGTATATTTTGCTAAGGGCCTAACATTAAGTAGCGCAGTGCAAAAGCTAATGATATTAGGGTCTTGTTTTGGTCTGACGTAACAGAGGCCTATGGAGCTTATCCAATTGCGGAGCTGTATTGGAGCCAATTTAAAGAGCTGCTTATGGAACTAAACCAGCCACAAGGAAGATGCCAAGCCCGGGGACATGGTTACGATTGTGATCAAGGTGCAGATAGGCACAGGCAGGTTTTCCCTTCACATGCCTTTGATGTGCCAAAGGCATGCCCACTGCACGAGTGTAGCAGGTTATAAGCTGGGGTAGTTGTCTGCACATGGTCAACTCGCTGGGAAACAACCAAACCAATCAGCACAACATGGTCTGTTAACCCTTTCTGTGCATGGGACGACCAGAAGCCGCCCTATGCCACAGTGCTTATGTGCGGACACCAGAGGGATTTCCTTTCATTCAAAACAGCCTCTGGAGCTGACGTCATTTCAGAGAAACCAAAACTCCCTAGTGGATCCCTGCTTGGGGATCGCCTCAGGAGGGCGATTCCCAAGCAGGGATACACCCACTAGGCACCAGCGAGGGGGGGAGCGGCCCCCTGGACAAGGGCTTTTGCTCCCCCAATGTTTCCCCAACTATCAGTCTTTCAGGCCTCTCGGAGGCAGATGGGGCAGAAAGCACACTAGGCGCCAGTTTTTTTATTTCAATAGGGATGGGGGCTGCCCAAAATGGGCGTGCCAATGCCCCCACCACCTCAAAAAAATTCCAGTCTTACACCAGGGATTTTTTAAATGTTTATCGGGGTGGGAGCTGCCCAAAATGGCATGCCAACGCCCCTTCTCCCAAAAAAATGCCTAGTCTCTTTGCCCCCCGGGGGCAGAGGGCACACTAGACATCAGGGATTTGTTTTTAATGTACATAGGGATGGGAGCTGCCGAAAATTGGCATGCCAATGCCCCCATCTCCCAAAACAAATTCCACAGTCTTTCTCCCCTCCAGGAGGCAGATGGGGGCAATAGCCCCTGATCTGCCCTCAGGGATGGCAGAAAGCCCACTAGGTACCCGGGATTGTTTTTTTATACGTAAGGGTGGAGGCTGCCCAAAATGAGCATTTACAATGCCCCCACCCCCACAAAAACATTGCCAAAGTCTTTCTGTCTCCCCAGGAGGCAGACAGGGCAATAGCCCCAATCTTTCCCCCTTCGGTGGGCAAAAAGCCCACTAGGCTCCAAAGATGATGATTTTTTTTATACATAGGGGTAGGCGATGCCCATATCAGGGCAATGGCCCCTTATCTGCCCCAACGGGGGGCAGAAAGTCCATTAGGCACCATGGATATGTTTATAGGTACGTATGTCAGTGAAAAGCCCCATAGGCAAGCATCGCTTCCTGTTTTTTTAAGGCACACATTTTGGCTGATTCAGTGATATCTTTAGTCTTATCTGCCCCCAAGCTGGCATAAAGCCACTAGAAACAAGGGGGAGTTTGTGTGTGTGTGAACTGGAGTTTGGCTGATGGTCTGCGTCTACTGGCCTTTGCCTGGCATTTTGCTGGTGGTGTGTGTGGACTTGCACTTGGCATATGGTGTGTGTGGACTCGTGCTTAATGGCGGTGTGTGTAGAGTGGCACTTCCCTAGTGGTGTGCATGGAGTAGCGCTTGGCTGGCGATGTACGTGGACTGGTGCTCGGCTGATGATGTGCATGGATGGTGCTTGGCTGGCGGTGTGCCGGGATGGCGCTTGGCTGGTGGAGTGCATGGGTGGCGCTTGGCTGGCGGTGTGCATGGATAGTGTTGGCTGACTGTGTGCATGGATGGCGCTTGGTTGCCGGTGTACGTATATGGCGCTTGGCTGGCAGGGTGCATGGATGGGGCTTGCCTCTCAGTGTGTGTGGATGGTGCTTGGCTGGCGGTGTGCATGGATGGTGCTTGGCTGGTGGTGTGTGTGGATGCCACTTGGCTGGAAGTGTGTGTGGATGGTGGTGTTCGTGTACTGACTCTTGGCTGGTGGTGTGGCTTGCATGGATCCCCCAGTTTTTCAATTATCCAGAATCTCCCGTGAACCTCAAATTTACTTACAAAGTCATATTTTCCTCAGATTTCAGTGTGGGTAAGTTATAGAATCACCACACAGGCACAAATTTCCTACCAACCATATTCCCCTTGTTCTCCTGAGAAAAATGATACCTCACTTTTGTGGGTGCCCAAAGCAGCGTCAGCCTAAAAATATATAAACAAGCTGAACTTTTGAACCCGCTTTGGGCCCCCCTCAATCGCAACACGTTTTTGGTCCTTCCATGTCATAGGCACTTGGCCTATCCACACAAGTAAGGTGTAATTTTTATCGGGAGACTGTGGGGAACCCTGAGTGGTGGGAAGTTTGTGCTGTGCGGTGATTCCACAACATTCCCACACTTATATTAGAAGAAATTGTGACTTTTTAGCTAACTTTGAAGTTTGCAGCAGATTTTGGGAAGGAAAATGTTGGGGGATCAATGCAAACCGAACCCGAACCACCCTGGACTCTCATGGGTGTCTATTTTCAGAAATATCTGGGTTTCATAGGTTCTGCTAGATGTCTGCAAGCCCGGTACACAAAACACAGGTGCGCACCTAGCTATCACAAAGCAATCTGGTTTTTCAAGGGGGTCACCTGTGTTTTTGGTGCCAAGCTAAGCGGCCATCTAGGGAAACAAACAAAACACAGACATTTCTAAAAACTAGACACCTAGGGGGATCCAGGGAAGTGTGACTTGCATGGATCTCCCATCATTTTCCTACCCAGAATCCCCTACAAACCTCAAATGTAGCTAATAAAATCAAATTTTCCTCACTTTTCTGTGTGAAAAAGTTGTGTGATCACCGCGCCGCCACAAATTTCCTACCACCCTGCTTTCCCCCAGGTCTTCCGATACAAATTATACATCCCTTGTGTGGGTAGGCCCGCAGCAGAAAATGGCCCAAAACGTACTTTGGAGACTTCCAAATTATCGATCGCAAAACAACATGGTTTTGCAAGGGAGTCACCTGTGTTTTTGGTCCCAGGCTCAGCAGCCGTATAGGGAAACCTATCAAACCCAGATATTTCTAAAAATTAGACACCTATCGGAGTCTAGGGAGGTGTGGCTTGTGTGGATCTCCAAATATTTTCCCTACCCAGAATTCCCTGCAAACCTCAAATGTAGCTAATAAAATAACATTCTCCTCACTTTTCTGTGTGGGAAAGTTGTGGGATGACTGGGCTGCCACAATTCTCTTACCACCCAGCGTTCCCCCACATCTCTAGATGAGAATGGTACCTCATTTGTGTGGGTAGGCCTAGTGCCCGTGACAGGAAACACCCCAAAACATACTGTGGAGACTTCAAAATTATCGATCGCAAAACTATCTGGCTTTCCGCGGGAGTCACTTGCGTTTTTGGTTCCGGTCTCGGCGGCCATCTAGGGAAACCTACCAAACCCAGACATTTCTGAAAACTAGACCCCAGGGGAGCCCATTGGGTGTGGCATGCATAGATCTTCCAACATATTCCTATCCAGAATCCCCTGAAAATCTCAAATTTAGCTAAACAAATCTAATTCTTCTCATATTTCTGTGTGGCATTACTGTGCCGACACAACTTTCCTACCACTCAGCGTACCCCTCAGTCTCCCGAGCAAAATGATACCTCACTTGTGTGGGCGGGCCAACAGCCTGTGGCTGAGAAGGGCCAAAAACATTTTTTGAGGGGATAGCACAGCAAGCTCTAAGCGCGATATCTTTTTTATATATATTAGGCTGGCTTTGCATTCGACACCCACAGAAGTGAGGTATCATTTTAATCAGGAGACTGAGAAATTTGTGCCAGGGCAGTGATCACACAATGAAATGTGAGAAAAATATTAATTTTTTAACCAAATTTGAAATCAGAAGGGATTTCTAGGTAGGAAAACATTGGGGGGTCCACGCAAACCACACCTCCCTGGACTCCCCCTGGTGTCTAGTTTTCAGAACTGGATTTGGTAGGTTTCCCTAGATGCCGCCAAGCCCGAGACCAAAAACGCAGGTCACTCACTGACAAAACCAGGTTTTCTGTCGCGGGCACTACGCCTACTCACACAAGTGAGGTACCATTTTTATTGGGAGTCTTTGGGGAATGGTGGGAAAGTAAAAGTTTGTTGCTCCCCACAGATACCAGAACTTTCTATCACAGACAAGTGAGGAAAATTTGGTTTTTCTTTCAAAGTTTGAGGTTTGCAAGGGATTCTGGATAAAAGAACCTGGTAAGAGCCACACAAGTCACCCCACCCTCGATTTCCCTGGATGTCTAGTTTTAAAAAATGTACAGGTTTGCTATGTTTCCCTAGGTGCCAGCTGAAGTAGGGGCCAAAATCCACAGCTAGGCATGTTGCGAAAAATGGGCCAGTTTTCACTGGAAAAATGTGGTGTGCCCACATTGTGTTTTAAGCAGTTTCCTGTCGCTTGCACAAGGCCTACCCACACAAGTGAGGTACCATTTTTATCGGGAGACTTAGAAAATGCTGGCTGGATGGAAGTTTGCGGCTCCCTGCAGATTCCAGAACTTTCCTTCACAGAAATGTCATGAAAATCAGCTTTTTTTGACAAAGTTTAAGGTTTGCGAGTGAATCTGTTGGTCTGAACCTGGTGAGAGCCACAATAAGTCGACCCATCCTGGATTCACAAGGATGTCTAGTTTTTAAATATGTATAGGTTAGCTAGGTTTCCCCAGGTGCCGGCTGAGCTAAGGTCCAAAATCTACAGCGAGACACATTGCTAAAAAGGGTCCATTTTCAATTGAAAAATGTGATGGGCCTATGTTGCGTTTTGGGCAGTTTCCAGTTACGGGCACTAGGCCTGCCCACAAAAGTGATGTACCATTTTATCAGAAGACTTGTGGGAACACATAATGGTAGAATAAGCGTTATTACCTATTGACTTTCTATGCATGTCTGCCTTCCAAATGGAAGACAATAAAAAGAAGTCACTTTGAAAAATGTCTTCTAATTCACATGCTAGTATAGGTACCCTCAGTTTCGGAGATGTGCAAATAACTACTGCCTCTAAACTCTCTATTTTGTTCTCATTTCAGAAATACATAGGTGCCCTTGATACCTATTTTTCACTCCATATATTTTACCAAATGAATTGCTATTTACTCGGTACACAATGAAAACACATTGCAAGGAGCAACTCAGTAATTGTCTCTGGGTACCTTAGGTTCTTGGTGAACCTGCAAGTCCTGTATATCACCACAACCAAAAGGGTCCAGCGTCGAGCAACGGTATATTGCTTTAAAAAATCTGCCATAGTTAGAAGTAGTTACAGGTGAAAACGTAGGCACAAAGGGCTGTTTTTTTCAAATCAATATTTTCTTTTTATTTCAACTGTTAGTTTCGATAGGAAAACCTTGAAGGATCCACACAAATGACCCCTTGCTAAATTCAGAATTATATCTACTTTTCTGAAATGTATAGCTTTTCAGGATCCATTATTGCTTTCATGCCCAATCTGTACCACTAACTGGAAGGAGGTTGAAAGCACAAAAAGTAGTAAAAATGGACTATGTCCCAGTAAAATGCAAAAGCTGTGTAGAAAATGTTGGCTTTCTGACAAAAGACTGTCTGTCCCTGAAAGATGAGTAGATGGTGATTTAAGTGCCAAAAAGCCCAATGTTGATACCATTTGTAATGCAAACCACAGATGCTTCCTTCTGCAGCACTTTATCCCCATTGAAAAAAAAAGATTTGTATTTTGGCTAATTTCTGGGTAACTCTATTAGAAAGCTAACAAATACAGCAGTGATGGTTTTAAAGGCCAAAGTTAACGCACACAAATGTACATTACACCTCTAAATCTATCTCACATAAAGGCCACTGGTGCTATGCCAAAAACGATGTGGATAGTTTTCATGAGATCAACCCCATCTGACTGCTTTTATGTATCAAGATAAGCTGTTTAGAATGGTAGCCATTTGGACTTTCTCTCTCTTTATGTTCCGCTCACTCACTTTTGTTCTCTGTCTGTAGTGAACTATCTGTTACAATATTTTGTCTATTCAAATTCTGTAATGCAGGTTCATTTGCACCGGGGTGTGCATGTGTCCGAACTGACACACACTCTTTTGCCTCATCAGAGATAAATACATATCAGAAGTAACTTTGACTTTATTCCTGGTAGGTACAGGTTGTATTTCAGTAATCCAAGGTGTTGTAATATTTCTCGCAGACTATGTGACCTCGCTAATTTGGTTCTTAACAAGGCATTTTCACAAATGTTGTTGTTGTTGTTGTTAACATTACATTTGAAGCCCCATGCAACCCTTGTGGAACCATATCAATTCTGTCCTTACACAATAATTACATTCGACGTTTCTGATGTGTCTTTGAAAGGTTCAATCATCAGATTATGCTAAACAGAAAAATAGAAACAAAATCCCCAACATCCAAACGCCTGAACTAGCAAATAATAACTTCATCTTTCATTTTAATTAAAAATATTTAAACGTGCTGAACAGACAATATGGAAGTTTTAAAACAGCTGATGCAAAAATAGCCAAAAAGAATGCTGCTGCTTCATAAATGCATTTTACCCGAACGCTCTTCGTTTAAACTAGAACATTCCAAAGCTTTTTTCACGTGTTGTATATTTTTTGAGGCTTCGTATGCCTTTGAACAATTTTCTTTCACTTGTATTTTTTGCCTTCACTTGTGTGGGGAAAAACTATAATACTTTTGCCAACACCCTCAGAAGTAGCGTCTGTTTAATTTCTCATGAACAAAGACTGTACTTAAGCAATTCGCCTGTTGTAGAACTGAAATGCAGGAAATGACAGTTGGTTGAGGCATTTTCTGGATCAGATTTGGTAGGATTTGACTTTTCCCAAGCTTTAAGACTTTGCAAAAAAACAGACATTTGAGTAGGTATAACATAGCGCCCCAACTAAACGTTATAAAAATGAACATTTGTTAATATTCTAAACCGAATGAGCATTAACCATAGTGTATTTTGAAAAGTGGAGAAAATGTATCCGACCAATGAAAAACGTTCCTCTCTTTAGAGTGTTATATGAAATGTAAAAGTACTAAGATGGCTGACGAGTGGGAGCTCTCCGATTGAGCTCCATCTGCTTGGGATCCCCTATCCGGTAATATCCCTGTCAGCAGAAACCATCGAACGCATTCGACCCATTAAAAGTAACTGGTATTACTACAGCATCATCAAGAACTAGCTATTTTTCACAACACTAACATTTTTGAACATTAATCTTATCTCCAACGCCTACCTGCCCGTGGACCCCGGACTGGACAGCACCTCGACCGCAACAAGAGTGACTCCTCATCGGCGATCCGGATAGACTGCTTGTGCTCGTGCAGGAGGTCTGCTGCCAGCTGTCACACTTTGCACCCCGCGAGCCCTCGGGACGGCACTGCAGGACCCTGCGTGGGGTATCGGTCGCATCTGACCGCTTGGGTGGCAATCTCCGAAGAGCGGCGGGGCTGACCGGATTGGTCATCGGTCCACAGATCAGGGCAGTTGGACCTCTGCGTGGCAATCTCAGCCTGTCCCGCAGACCTGTAGCCAGCGGTACTGGCTTGAAGGGACGCCGGACTCCTGCACGTTGCGGCTCGGGGGGCCCCCATGGCTCGAGGACCCATCTGAGACCCCACAGTCCAGAGCCCATTGAGATGGCCTTGCCAGGACGGGGGCCTTCCTCATAGGGGCTGACTCCTTTGCACACCGATGGCTCCCAGAGGAGGGATGTCCCGCTGATACACAGAGTGTCGCCCCCACCCCCCCTAATAACCTCAGAGGAGCCGCCGTATGAGACCCCCGCAGAACCAACTGCAGCTGTCTGCTCACTCCTAGGCCAAGGCAAAGTCCTGCGTGCCCCGGCGGCACCTGGGGAAGTGGCGCCTTGCTGCCCCGGATAACTTGGAGCCCCACCTCCAACAACGATCGACATCAACGGAGCCTCAGGGCGGGAGCTCTGTAAAAGAAAGACAACTTCAAGGACCGACCCGACCCAGCACAAAGGATCGTTATCGCGATCCCGCTCCCCCTTCAAACTCCCTCAACAATGCAGAAAATGGGTGTTGTTTCATACGGATGTCCCACCCCAAAGTATTAAAAAGGAGAGGAAATCAATGCTGAATCGCCTACAAAAGAATCAGAATCAATGCCCCTCACGCTTACAGCGGACCAGACGCTGCATCTCCAGCGAGTGCGCCGGCTCCTGAAACAGCCCACCCCTCTCCTCAGGCACGAGGTATTTGTCATTCCGATCTATCGACTATACAAATCTTGAGCTTTCAATCACTGTTTATTTCTGCTCCTCCTGACCCTACATTACCACCACCAGTTTTCTTGCCAGTACTTTTCTTACTTTCCCCACTTCCTAAAATGGCCAATGGCTTGTAGTGTAGGGGTCCCCCCGTCCATTTCTCTGCATTCTCTCCCTCACTACAATCACTTCCTGTGTCCTTCATCAAAAACTGAAATAGGACCATAGTCTTTTTCCTGGTTCATGAACATAAAAAGAGGACTCTGCTCTCTCTTAGCCCTCCCTACTTTTGTCCTTCATCAAACCTGAAATAGGTCCATAGCCTTTGTCCTGGTTCATGAACATAAAAACAGGACTCTGCTCCCCCTTAGCCCTCCCTACATTTGAATGGTCAGCAAAGTAGGACTACACCAACTTTCCCTCATTAAAGGAAACTAACAGGGGACTTCCTTCCTGATTATTTATTCTCTATTTAGGAGTCGACCATCTTACCCTGACTTACCCTCATTGCGCCTTAAGTGCATATTTCGTATCTCATATCATTCTTACTTCCCCTTTGTCCCCTAGCCCATTAGAAACCTTTCAGATTCATAGCATCTGATTCACATCCATCTAACCTCCTCCTCCCCCTTTCTCTCTCTCTGAACCCCTCCCTGGCCCCAGACATCCTTAATCTCTCGGACACCCTCTCATCCGCACCTACTTGCCCACACATACCATGGAACCCACAGGCACCCACACTCACAACATCATCTATCCCCCTGGCCTCACAAAAAAATTGGCCAAACGGTTCAAACACAATTTAATCGAATCACACCCTGAAACTCTCTTCGCTGATCCCTACTTCTCCCCACGCAATGGGCACACAACCATCGACATCATCTTCCACACGAAACGGAGAGCACAATGGAGGAAAGCACTCCTAGCCACCTTTCCGATATCTTCCACGAGAAAATCGGCACATGTTCTAGCTATCTATATCGCCCCCTCCCAACGCTCCCAAGCTACAGCAAATATCACCATTTACAACAACGGTACTATCCTCATTCAAGCCACGGACCGTAATCTAAATCTCCTATACAACATCTTCCCCATCATTAAAGAACGAGTGGACAATACCCAAGCTGCCTTCCTATCCACCTCCACCACCACTATTCCTGGTGCTACCGCCCTAACGCCCTTCGGCCTCTCCCCTAATCCACTCTCCCGACCATCAAGGGCTTCAGATTCATCCACCTATTCTACCCCTACTACCCTGACATCTACCCGCACTAATACACTTAGCAGCACCTCCCCGAAACATCTCACACTTCCCCTTCCCACCATGGCAGAGACTACATCCACACCACACCTGACAACCGAAAGCACTCAAGGCTTGACCATAGCTCCTCATCCCTCCTTCACCACCCCTTCCCTCATCTTCTCTCCCCCTACTTTTACCACACCTCACAATACCACACTCAAACTATCCCCCCATAACAGGACCAAATCCACATACGTACCCCGCCCACACAACCCCTCCCTTATCCATCGCCCCTCAACCCACCCCCTCCATTCATTAACACGCCCAAATCGAACTACACCCAGACCAATCAATCCACACACAACATGACCCACTCTACCTCTGCACCCACATTAGCATTTGAACCCCCACGGAAACCACCGTAGCCCCCCACCCCTCTAACAGTACCCTCTCTCCCCCACCTCTTCCCCTACTCACGTCAACACAACTATCAAGAACTCCACTCACGCTAACCAATTCCCCACAGCTCAGTCGCCTACACTCCGCGTGTCACCCCTTGATTCCTCAGACATCCCTCCACCCTCTGAACACCAACTGCTCCCAACTGCACCTCACACACCCGCACACCAACACTCCAAACCCACTACTCAGCCACCAACATCAACACCCATCCCACACACACATCCACCTACACATACCGACTCACGCACTCCGGCTCCAGCCCATACACCAAACCAGTCTACACCTCAGACACATGCACTTCTCTCACCACCTCCCTCCCCTACCATAACCACACCTGACACCAGATTAGATGAGATCATGTCTATGCTTCATATAATCAAAAAGGAACTCCACGCTTTTAAAGCTATGCTATTGAGTCATCCTTGGCTCCCCAGATCAAACAGAACCAGTTTACCTAGAAAATCCCCTACCCATCTTCCCAGCACCTCCAAACACAACGCGCCCAGGTGGAAATCAAAACCCACCCATAATCTATCCTCCCGACCAACGCGTGCCAACAACCATTTGTTGGAGACCGATCTTCGCACTCTCCTGCTTTCTTATGAACCCTTCTCTACGACCCCCTTTTCACTCACCCACATGCCTATCCCTTCCATCCTCGCCAACCCTCACAGGCCCTCTACTCACAACAACAGAGGAATCACCGACAATAATCTCTGTAAAGTCCCAATCATACAGGAATACACCCCTTCCCGCGCCACCCCCGGCTTAAATGCACACTCCTGAATTGCAGATTGGCCTCTAAACACGCCACCGACATAGCCGATTTCATTACCTCTACTGAGCTGGACCTGATAATTCTCACTGAAACATGGCTCACAGAATCCTCCTCGCTTCTCATCGACATCCTAGTACCCCTAACTATGACATCATCAGGCTTGACAGGACTGGTAAGAATGGAGGAGGTATTGCATGCATACGCCGGAGCAACATCACCGTAAACAGAGCTATATCCTCGGCACTCCCTTCCTGTGAATACATAAGCCTCGACATCAGCAGTAATGACAAACCTGTCTGCTCGCTACACATCATCTATCACCCACCTGGTGACAACCTTCCCTTCACTGAACTCCTCATGGACTTGATCACAACTCACTCTGGTCGACAAAACACCCAAATCTTCCTGGGCGACTTTAACCTCCACTGGAACGATCCCAACGACACAGTGGTCAACAGTCTCAAGAATTTCCTGAACGCCTTAGACCTCAACCAAATTTGCAACAGCCCTACACACAATAAAGGCACCACTCTGGACTTAATAATCTCTAAGAGCGATTCCACTCACTTGGAGTCTATCCTCCCCTGTGATTGAACAGACCATCACATCATCACCTTCTTCATCAATGAAACAGTCAAACTTAACACGGCCCAATCCACAAAACCTAAAGTATGGAAAAGAGACTGGAAAAAACTCAACCCAAACACGTTACCTACTTCAAGCCAGAACCTACTTCTACCCCCCACTGGGTCCTCCAATTAACATAATCTCACCAACCACTACCTCAACTCTATGACCTCGATTATTAACAAATTTGCTCCCCTGCAACTAAAAAGAGTTTCCACTAAAGTCTCTAAACCATGGTTCAATGATCTTCTTAACGAGGACAGACACTCTGTTGGAACTGCTGAACGCAACTGGAGATCGGTACCATCCGCCAAGCTCCTCATGACTCTAAAAAGAAAGAGAAATTCCTACTATCGAAAGGTCAAGCGGACAAAAGTAGTCTTCTTCCGCCAACAACTTGACCAGGCAAGAAACTGTCCCCAAAAACTTTTTGAATTAATCAAAACTCAATCTAAGGACGAATCTCAACGCCCGCAAGATCTGACTCAACCTCAACCCACATGTGAAGACTATTCTAACTACTTTAATACAAAGACTGAGAACATCAAGAAAGATCTCATCAATGATCTAAACTCTCACTCCTGCCCGCTCACCAAAACTTCTCTATCCACTATCTCAACACAACAAATCCCGTCTAAGTTTGCTCTAAAAAGCGACGCAGCTTGGTCGTCCTTTTACACCTATTCTGAAGATGCCATAGGCAAATTTCTCAATTCCCTGAAGCCTTCCAATCACCCCAGTGACCCTCTCCCCGCAAATCCGGTTAAAGATCTTACCCCTTGGCTACTACCTCTCTGGGCCAAAATCATAAACAGTTCACTTCTACAAGGTTGCATCCCTGACTTCCTTAAGGTGGGGCAGGTTTCTCCCATCCTTAAGAAACTCACAGCTGACCCCACAGACCTAAAAAACTTTCACTCTATCTCCAATATTCCCACCCTGGCCAAACTTCTGGAAAAATGTGTTTACCATCAACTGACAAACCATATTGATCACTTCAACCTTCTCAACAATCACCAATCCGACTTCCGGGCAAACCACAGCACTGAATCAGCCATGGCACACATCATTGATGATGCACTCCAGATACTGGAACAAAATGAAGCATGCCTTCTGATCCTACTAGACCTCTCCTCAGCGTTCGACACGGTCAATCACGAGAACTTGATTGATCTGTTGAAGCCCAGAATGGGTCTATTATTATCAGTGCTCAACTGGTGTACCTCTTTTCTGCAAAACCGGACTCAAAAATTCAAAGTCAAGGACACCCTGTCCAAATCTGTTCCAGTTACGCTAGGAGTCCCACAAAGTTCCTCGCTATCCCCTACACTCTTTAACTTATTCATGGAACCACTCACTGATCTGCTACAAGCGTCCAATGTGCAATTTCACAGGTACGCTGACAATACCCAACTGTACCTCAAGATCAACACCCTTGACGACATTAATCTGCTTAACGCCACTCTTAAGTCCACCCAAACATGGCTGGCAGAAATCACCTCAAATTGAATGCTTTGAAAAATTCCTCCTAATTGCCCCACCCCGCCAAAGTCCTGATAATGCACAATTGGATCAAACACCTTACAGCACTCAACGTTCAACCAAGCATTGTGGATTCAGCAAAATCATGGGCTATAGCTCTGGACTGCAACCTCAATATGCAGAAACACATTAATACCACCACGAAGGGAGCAAACTTTCAGATTAAGACACTAAGGAAGTTGAAACCCTTCCTACCTCCCAATGACTTCAAAATGGCGGTTCAAGCTTTAGTTCTACCACGCCTGGACTATGGAAGTGTCTCTCTTTGCGGTCTCCCCAAAGCCATTACAGTTCCCCGAAGAGCCGCCACCAATGCAGCTGCAAGACTCCTCACTGGCTCGAAAAGAAGGTCCCACATCTCCCCTAACCTAAAATCTCTAAGCTGGCTGCCATTTGAAGCCAGAATTCACCTGAAAATAGCCTGCATGACACACAAGGCCTTACATCACCATGCTCCCAGCTATTGCACACAAAAACTCACAATATCCAGGGGGAACAGATCCACAAGAAGTGCGGAAAACCTCCTTTTGAAGCCACAAAAATTCAACAAGAAAAAAACTTACAAACGATCATTCTCAGGAATGGCACCCAGGATATGGAATGCCCTTTCACCGGAAATAGGACTGAACCCCTCCACCTCATCCTTAAAGTTGGAAGTAAAAGGAATCCTTATGGCAAAATTCACCTAAACATAATCCCAGGTTTTCGCGACCTTGCTTCGTCAGCCCGCCCTTGCTCTGTACCTTACCGCTTTGCTGTTTGTATACTCAACGATTTGCTATATATATATATATATATATATATATTTTTTTTTTTTTTCCTCATTATATTACTATGATTCACCAGGCTGCTCCTGTTCTGCACCATGTTGTTTTACTTTTGTCTTCATGAATTATGCTGTGCTCTATGGTCTGTCAATGTATGATATAAATAAACTAATCTACTGTAAAGCACTCTGATACCCGCAAGGGTCTTGTCCGCGCTCTATAAAAATTTCAAATAAATAAATAAGATTGTGTCCCAAAGCAGTGACATTATGTTAGCGAACACACTATGTAACTCACTAAAATGACGCAAAATACAATTAACCCATGTTTAGTGCCATACAGTCATTTTCTTAAGAGATATCATTCTTCTATTGTAATTTTAAACAAACAAAAGTCCCTTTAAAATGGTTATTTAAATGAAATACAACAACGTTCCCTACCGTGCATTTTCGGAATGTTATTTTTATTTGTTATAGCAGCAACAATTTATGTTCTTCTTTCTACATTATTCAATTCAATTACACTCAATACCTTTACTTGTTTCAATCATGTGTTGCCATGTTCCAAATTGCAGCGCAAAGCATTTTGGGGAGATTTAGGACTCTTTTAATGATCAGATTATCTATGTTCTGATCCCGGAAATCATGATGTTTACAAATAATATAACTTGAAATAAAGTCCTGAAAACTGAAAAGTACAGCTTCTCTTTCGTGAGCTCCTATTGAGATGGAGTGTCATGGATTATTAATTCACTACTTCAAATGCTATGTTTGCTAAACATTACTGTACAACTTGTTGCACGATCAAAAGGAGACTTCAAATAGACAATTACTTGATTTTGAAGATGATGCAAAAAATCTATCCCTGCTGTCGTCATTGACAAGAAAACGGTTAAGACAGAAAGTGCAGTAATGGCTGCACGCGTGATGCAACTATTGCAACAATGATCATTTTACGTGAGCATCTCCCTACCACAAAACATTATTTTGAAAATTCCATGTAGTATGGTCTACACAATTGATCACATAACATCATTCCATTTTCGACAGCACAATATTTTAGCCTATATACCCAGTGCTATGTTCAAGTAGATATGGTAACACTAATTTCTGGGCATTGGGGCTTATCTTTCATCATAAGACTTTTATCCAGATCAAGAGAGAGACATGCAGAATAGTGAGGAAAAAGGAGGAAGAACAAAACAAAAACAGTGACAAAGATAGAAAGTGGGGATGAAAATTAACCTCAAGACTGAGATACTGACAGTAAGTGGAGGGTAGTGGTACAGAGAGGCATGAGGTGGAACCAAGATTAGGTGTGCTTGGTTTTGGGCAACGTGGCGTTCAGCTAAATCAGCAGCACCAGCAGCATACTCCTAAGAAATAACTTTTGTTTATAGAAAATAAGCACAGTATAAATCTCTTCCAGCATTGTGTGTGTCTCCAAAACATTCTAGGTCTTCGGCAGTTGAAACACCAAAGTAAGAGAGCTTTTTCCTCATGTTGTTGGTCCCATTGCCTGGGGCACTAGGGTTTTTACATGTCACCTTCCCTTCAGAAAACACCATCTTATTTGCAGTCTCTCCATGACTTGCTCAGCTCAGCTCTTAGTTCCAAGAAACCTGAGGATGTTTCTGCATTTTTATTAACTAAACACATAATACCAAAAGATGCAAAACAAGAGAGGCCCATTGCAAGGTTTACCTTGGCAAGCACCACTTCGAATATTCGGGATAAACCCACGACGACAAGGCTGAGGCTGGGCAGGACACATTTCACAGGGATGTCCCCAGGCGCGGCCAACGGTTGCACAGCACAGGGTCTTCGTACACACAATGCCAGTGACCTGTCCCTGGCACATCTGTTGGCTGACCTGAGTAAAACAGGGGCCGGTTCTGTAATCTGGAATACAAGAAAAAGAGTTAATGCCTTTCTGTACACAGACTGATATAATTGCCACAGAGACAGAGTTACGTCATTAACAATTACTGGGCTATTGTGACCTCCTTTAACTTCTGCTATGTATTGTTTTGTCTAAAGAGGAGAACAGAGTTACCTTTGTGTTTCAATTAATTTCCTATATTCACAAATGCACAGATTGCTTGATTCATGAAACCTTTGTTTATTCGTGTGTTCATTTTTGTCCAAACTCCATTAAAACATAAAAATAAATATGCGAACAATTACCACATCAACTGAAACGTGTTTTAAATAATGCCTAAAGACCTACATCAGGGTACACATGGGGGAATAATTTGGCAGTGCTGTAGGAAGGTCAGGTCGTGCAGTTAAAGGAGTCAGCATTGGGCATGCCACGTTGAATGGAAACAATTCTGTATTTTTCTGCAAGCATGGCCTTCACCCGGCACTGGTGGTCATTCAGATGCTCGTGTAGAATATGATGGGAGATAGAGTGAATTGGTTTTGCAGTCTGGCAGGAGTCCATGGGTAGGGGGCAGCGGGGCATGGGTCCCTAGAACCCTCCAATCCACATCTGGCAAGGAAGAGGCAGTGTGGGGGTCATCGAATTAAGAGAGCAGCAGGGTGGGTGATCCTTAGACAGCTCCAGATATAGCAGGTGGCGGTGCGGTCTCAACCTTATGGAAAGTTAACTGGAAGAATTTAAACATCCGTGCTATTGGCATAAGTGTATTTCTGTCGCGAGTATACAGATAGGTGTGCGCTGTTTGTCAGGTAGACATGCCATGCGGTGTTATGCTCAATTTTCTTGACATATTAAACTTGTGGATATTTTGAGTTCCACAGTCAGGGTGTGATTTACTGTTTTGTCTTGCTCATGTGTGGACTGAGCAAACATTTTTCCAATCTCTAATGACATTGAAATACATGGTAGAAGCTGCTCGTTTTCATTACTCATGAGACTGGACAGTCTATTACCAAGGGAAGTTCTGAAAAAACTTTGATTGAAATGTCTCAGATGACAGTGACTTGAGGCATGTTTTGGCTCAGGTTGAAGAGGATTTCACTGATCCAAGGCTTTACAGAAGTTATCTATACCTATACGTGCAAGCGCGTGATTAGTGATAGGGCTGGGTCTTAAACTCTTAACATTGCATAAAGTCCCACCAAGAGGATGAGGAGAAATAGAGCGGTTTTGAAATTTGAATTTGAAATTTGAATTAGAAGTTGTCTAAATGTCACTTGTATCCTACACAAATGTGATGTGTCTTTAATGTCTATGGCCCAGTACTAAGAGACTAAGGGGCTTGAGCTTCTGGATCTGACTGGGAAGGGAGTCACACTACAGACATTTTAATAGAACCCTGTAACAATATCGACTCAAAAAACCGACCCGAACTATGTTGTCAAGATAAGTAGATGTGGAGTTAGAAATGTAAATCTACTTTTCCACATGTATACTTAACTTTATGACCTAGTCTATATAGAGGCGATATTGATGTTCCCCATACTGTAAAATATAACCAGATTTTGTTGAGCTGTGAAGGTTTCCACAGCTCACTCCCATCGCCTGGGCCAGGGCAGGTGCTGAGGCTTGAGGGGAAAGGCCTGTTTACAAACGAGCCTGTGTAGTACAGTATATTGTTGCAGCCTTGGCAACACACTGTACAACCTCTTTCAGCCCAAAATACAGAACCGTTGTTAAGGAGGGAGGAAATATGCAGCATGCTGCTAAAAATGAGACTGTTGATTTATTACTTACTGAAAACAAGCTACAGGAAATGTCCCCCTCGCAGGGAAGAAACAAAAGTTCTCATTGTGCTGAGCGAGGCAAGGGCAGCTCTACCTCTGGTCGGGCTACAAGAACAGCTCTTGTCCTCAATGCGAATTCTGTGCGTCAACTAAGATGCAGTAAATGTGCCGAACAAACGGCATTCATGCCATTCGCCCCAAATAAGGTAAACACAAACTTAAACAGGAAACATGCCCCTAGCCACTGCCAACGTTATCAATTACAAGCACTGAACGAGGGAAAATACAGGCAGGCACAACGCCAAGTTTAGTTTATTTCACGTAAATAATCAATTTCAGACTTAAAATAAGCTCCGCCAATGCCTGTGAGTGTCAAGGTACAAACATGCCCTTTTCACACATGCGATAACGCCAGTGCTGATTACTGTACTCCAAACTGGACGGCTGCTGAGAATAAAAGTTTGTGAGGCTGAGCCATGTGGGAACTACACAACGTTTAGTGTCTCTTGAATTTTCGGGTGAGTGTACCGAGTCAAATGTGTGATTTTGCTGTAGGACACTTCACGAGCAAACACACTCAGTAAACTAGAAATTGAACAGTGAAATGAAGTAACTACACTTTAGAGGTTCCCTTAAAAAATAAACGGTACCTTTTTGGTCTGCAATAGTCCCGTTTTGGACGGAATGACGAGAAGGGATCCACACCTTAGGCCAAACATAGTCACTAATTGATTTGAAAGGCACCTAGAAAGTGAAAACTGCACACCCACCATCTAATTCTTCTTTGTTACTGTGCTTTACTAAAAAAGCTGGCACTGCCCTGTCTGCTCTTCTTTCTCCATCTCTGGGAGTGTGATTTGCCATTCTGCTCTGTTATTTTTTCACAGCCTAGGTCTTATGACGATGCATCAACCAACTCACACTTTCTGGGTTTTTTTGTCTGTCTTTGCTTGCGATTATTATTATTATTATTATGGAAGTTTGTAAAGCGCCTGGTTATGGGCACCGGCGTGTGCCCGCGCTAGATTGAGAGAATAGGAGGAGGCCAGACAGGGATTGGTTACACCAGAATGGACCGCAACAGGTGAGTTTTGAGAGCTTTATGGAACTTAGCCTCGGAGGGTTCTAGACGCAGTTCTAGCGGAAGCATGTTCCAACTCTTGGCTGCAAGGAGCCTGAAAGATCTGCCCCCCATGCGCGCTTTGTTAATTTTGGGGATAGCTACCAAGCCAGAACCAGTGGATCTAAGCATCCGCTTAGGTCTGTATGGAATGATAAGGCTTTGTAAGGGGTCGGGCGCCTTTCCCCCAATGATGCAATGACATGTGCATAACGCTTTAAAAGTGATCCTTTCCCTACCTGGGAGCCGGTGGAGAGCCTTCAAGGCCGCTTTAGAGGCCGTTCTTCTTGGAAGCCTCAGCACCAGTCGGGCAGCGGCATTCTGTAGCACCCGCAGGCGATTCAGACCTCTAACCATGGTCCCCAGGTAGAGAAGGTTGGAGTAATCTAGTCGCGATGTCACAAGGGCGTGCACCAGTGTCCGCCTGGCACCAACGGTTCCGCAGACTCTTGAGAATTCCAAAGCACATCCCAACCACTCGACCAATCTGGGGAGTGAACGATATGTCGGAGTCAAACATCACCCCGAGGTTTTTGGCCTGCTGACAGGGCACAGAAGTGGTGCCTCGGCATGCTGGCCACCATGCCGAGGACCACACATCCGGACCACCCCCCACCACGAGCACCTCAGTTTTGGCACCCTTCATCTTCAGGCAGTTGTTAGACATCCAGGATGCAAGCTCCTGCATGCAGGCACTGAAGCTAGCTGCTGCAACATCAGGTGCCTGTGACAGCGAGATGACCAGCTGTGTGTCATCGGCATATGAGACTATTTGCATGCCATGGCTTTCCACAATATTGGCTACAGGGGACACATATAGGTTAAACAGGGTTGGGCTCAGGGCAGAGCCCTGTGGTACCCCTTGATCCAGATTAAACATACGAGAGTAATGTTCCCCCTGTCTAACCTGAAAGCCCCTATCGGACAAAAAGGATTGCATCCACGTAAGCGCTGGCCCTGTAACTCCGCCCTTGTTCAGACACTGTAGCAGGGTGAAATGTGCTACAGTTTCGAACGCTGTGCTTAAGTCGAGTAGAATCAGAGCCATCGTCTGCCCCTCATCTACCCCTTGCCTGATGGTCTCAGTGGCCATAAGCAGCGCTGACTCAGTGGAGTGCCGTGAGCGAAAACCAAACTGAGTTGGATGGAGCAGATTGGCCTCCTTCACATAAGCCATCAGCTGAAGATTGGCCACTTTTTCTGCCACTTTGGCCAGATAGGGAAGGAGTGAAATAGGGCGAAGATTATCTAGCCTTTCCCAACTTAAATTAGGCTTTTTTTGGAGCGGGAGTACTACTGCTTGATTCCAACTTTCGGGTACTGTATGAGTTTTGAACGATAGATCCAAAACATCCCTAATATAGGGCTCTAGGATCTCAATACTCCCGGCAAGCAGTCTCGGCGAAGCCGGATCGCGAGGGGATCCTGACTTGATGGAGCAGCATATCTGCCGTAGGCCGTCAGGGGATGGAGTGAGAAAGTTCTCCAGCCTATTATTATTATTATTATTATTATTATTATGCGGTCTTATATAGCGCTCGATTACCCGTAGGCATCTCGGCGCTTGCCTTGGGAAACCGTCCTGGCTTTTTCCCTGTGAGATACCCGTAATGGGCATCCCCAAGGTGAAAGCCAGGCATCCCGCCGCGGGGGGGCCGTAGTGGAGATTAAGCAGGCTAATGCCCAGAGCTGCAGAGTGTGAACCCGTGATTCGAGTAGGCACCGAAACGAGAATTATCGAGTCCATGGATATTTGGGCTCAAGACCACAACCTCTTGTTCAATCTCTCTAAAATCCGATCCCCTTCTGTTTCCTCCCGAAAAGGTGGAGTAGATGGTAGCCACTTTTTCAGAGAAAAAAGCTGCGATGCGGTTACATGATTCCTCTGAGACACTAGACGGGTCAACAGATGAACCACAGAGAGAGATTTCTTTATAAATCTTAAATAACTCCTTCGTGGAGTTTTTAGCTTCCCCTATTCTGCCTGAAAAATAAGTAGCTTTGGAATGCCTGATTAAGCTATGATAGTCTCTCCGTTTAGCTCTATACTTCTGTTTAGCTTGATCAAGATAGGCCACCCTCCACTGCCTTTCGAGTTGTTTACACTCCGCCTTAGCTCGGCAGAGCTCATCGCTAAACCAGGGGGCGGATTTCTGGGGTCTACTACAGGGATTCTTGTGACAAAGGGGAGCTATGTCATCCAGAGCATCATTAATGCGACCTTCCAGTCTATCGGATGCGGAATCTGCATCCTGACGTCCCGGTCTGCCACCTTTAGTCAGCGCAGTATCAAACTTGGCTTTGGAAAAGGCAGCCCATTTATTTACAACTCGGGTATTTCGGGTTAGTTCGCTCTTAGATATTGCCTGCAGGGACACTTATAGCAAAAGGCACTAAAAAGAGATCTGACCAGGGAATAGGTATGAGGGTCTTTACTTCAATTTCATCCCAGTTGGCAAAAATAGGGTCCAGTAGGTGGCCTTTTTGATGGGTAGGGGCCTGAGATCTAATATGGAGTTGGAGAGAGTGTAGTTCCTGGCAGAAGTCAGTGGCTCCTTTGTCCAATGGGTCATCCAAATGGATGTTGAGGTCACCTAATAGCAAAAACTTATCCCTACGTAGGGCAGCTTCCGTTATACCTTCAATCAAGCTGGTAGTAAAGCGAGTGTATGGACCTGGAGAGTGATAGACCAGGAAGCCCTTCACCGTATTGCCTGCATTAACCTTAATTGAGAAGGCTCCTGTCTCACTGTCAGCAGTAGTGAGCGGTTCGAGTTGACAGCATAGCGGCAACTTACATATTATCGCTATCCCACCACCTCTACCCGAGACTCTATCCAACCTCACCAAGGAATAACCTGCCGGAAGGGAAGCAACTACATCTGGCTCTGAGTTGGAATCAAGCCACGTTTCGGTGAGGAATAGGAGATCGAATTTCATATCGGTGAGCAGATCATAAATGTCCAGTATATGCTTCCGCATGGATCTGGTATTCAATAACCCACATATAAGCCTGATGTCCTCAACCTTCTGCGTATCTCTAGTGTGCCAATTAAACTGACATTCTTTGCAGCTGTTATCCTCTCCCGCCTTTAGGTTATGGAGACAGGCTTTAGCGAATTTGGGACAAAGGGCACAGAGTTGTTGCGATGGTACACGAATTAAATGTTAGTGACACTGTTTGAGTTTTTTATGTTGTCTGGTGCTAGTTGTAGGCCTTTTAGGTCGCTTAGGTTTTTAGCATTCATTGTTCAGAATTTTTTGTATTTTACTCACCTTTGCGAGTCTCTGTTTTCTGCAAGTCTGATGGGCAGTGTTGTGAAAGCCAACACAAGTATGTACCACCTTTCTCCTCCATTTAACAGTTCTTCATTCCATAATAAAGTGTTTAAATGTTCTTACAGGTAGGTTGGTTGTGATGTATTGGGTACTGTGAGGTAATATGATGTAATGTGTTATATTTTAAGGTGAGGTGCTGGTGCGTTTAGCGATAGGCGTCAGGATTTAGTCAGGGGCATATTTACAAGCGGTTATCGCCAGCAGAACGTCATCTTTTTACGGTCTGGTGGCGATAAACCCTTCGCCTTGTTTACTAGGTGGCGTTAAGTCACCTAATGTGGCTTAACGCCACCTTGTGAATAATGACCCTATTCACGTAGCTCTTAGCGTGAAAGGTATGGGCAATGGGTGTTGCAGTGGGCATTCCACAGCAACACCTATTGCTTTTTGACGCTGCCCTCTGTTAACAAGGCTGGTGTAATTATGCGGTAGAGCCAAAAATAAGACCAGAGAAAACCTGGCCTTCAACTGGAGCAACGAGGAGAAATTATTTATTTGTCCTCATTTTTGCTGTTTCTATGTGTGCTGGTTTCTGGAGCACACATAGAAAGAGAAAATCACCATTAGTGATTGTTCACGTGCAGGAAAATGTATCTTCCTGTACATAAACAATCGTTAAATAATGACGAGTTACAACTTCTATGTGTGCAGCATTCTGCAGCACCCATAGAAGTTACAAATCGCCTTTAGTGGTTGCTCATGTACAGGAAGGGATACCTTCCTGCACATCAACCATCATTCATGCAAAGCAGGCACCCTTGCACTACGGTGCAAGGGTGCCTGCATTAGCGCTAGGCAGCTAAATTTAGAGCCAGCGCTAGGGTAAACGTAGGCCTGCCCTGTATTATTGTAAATACGGCACATCCCTGCATTTTCAAATGTGAATATGCCCCTCAGTTTCTGGATCCAGGCTGGCCGGACGTGTCACGTCGTGGGAGGATTTCTTATGAAATAAACCAAAACGAATAGAGATGATGTTGCCTCAAATGTGATTTTGAAACAGGCTAAAATGAGACATAACTTTGACAAAAAACACAGTGAGTCAAGAAAGGGTCTTAAGGTAGGAGACTGGGTGATGAATAGGAACCCAGTCAGAGTCAGGAAGGGCGAGTCCTGATTCTCTATGCCTGTGCAGGCGGACAAGGTCAGTAAGGGTGCAGCACTGATTGTGGACAAATGGTGGTGAAATAAAACTCAGTAAAGTAAAACTCACCTACTAACAAGCCAACATCATGCAGAAAAAAAGAAAGGTTCTGTTCTTGATTCTGACTGGGAGTAGACAAACAGAATCAAGCAATAATTCTGAGGGTCTCCATATATCTGTTAATGAGTATGTTTCTGTAACCTAGTCAAACAGGCTTACCAGTCAGCATAATGTCAAGAGATCGGTGGGATCTCACATTAGAAACTGTCCGAAGAGATTTGATAATCTCCTTGGTTAGGTGTGCTGGTATATGCATTTTGCTTTGCTCCCCTGCAGCTAAGAGCACATTCTCCTTTATCTCACTTCAGCTGAGGGACTAGAGCTACTCTTCATAAGACTTTTAGACAGCCCATCACCTTCATTTCTCTTATAACTTATCCCTGCCGGTGCATGCACACACTACTGCATGTCTGTTGAGAGCTAGGCGGTAAAGCTTGGGGCATGGTATACAGCCATGACCTGCTCATTGTCCTGGTCATTCTACCGGAGTGCTGGAAGTATGTGTTTGTGCATTTGTTTATATTGTGGCAGTTTGAGCATAGGTTTTGATGGAGGAACCTTGGGGACTGGGATGGGTGAAGAGAAAAGGTAACACCTTTTTATCACTCTTCTCTGCAAAGGCAACGGCAAGTGTTCCCTCCCTTACACGTTGCCTCTTCTGAGGCCAGCTTCTGTACCGCTTTTTCATGTATGCTTAAAGTTTCATGGAGGAAAGAGACATTTGTGTTTTTGTGAAGCATGGTTTCTAATATATACTTATAAATGGTAATGGAAGGATTTCTCATTATCTTGGCAGATTGATTGTGTACATTTATATAGTTAATTACACTCCTGACATTGTCTCTAGACATATATCAGAAGCACTGTTACCTGTTCTCTGTGTTTTAAGCCCAAGATTAAACATCTTCCAATAATATAGTCATCTTTAGTCCAGCAATCTATTTCACTGGGAACCTGTTGCATAGGACAGTGAGGTGGCTTCCACTGCATTGGCTCTGAATTTGGAACTCAGCACTGGCATAACTTCCCCAAGAATACCCTCTTGGTGTGAGTAGTTTTTTAAAAACTGTCTGGGAGAAGTACGCATACATTTTTCACTTTTATTCACAAGCAGTAGGGTGGCCTCACACAGTTGACGGGGCGCCTGCATGCAAATCTGTAGAACTGAGTACATAATGTGACACACAGATTCCTGCACCAGGCCCCACTGAGCGTTGCAATACTTGGCCTGTGCCCAGTAGAGCTGCAGACCAATGAAACTTCCTTGATACCATCACAGGCAATGAGAGTAATTACCACACAGAACAAGTGATACAGGGCTCAATGGAAGAGTCGTGAAAGCATTTTAGATATGGTTTACACCAAAGTTGCACAAGAAGCGACCACGCAAAGGGAGGTTAACAACTTGGTGGTAACATGAAACACAAAAGTCAGGAAAATATTCTCCACATTTATGCAGATTGAACAAACAGAGAAAGGCTTTGTTCTTCGCTTTATACAATAAGAAAATACAAGTCTATAGCCCCATCCGCCATGAAAATGCCCTCTTAATTTTGAGAAAACATTGAAGGTATAATAGCACTCATACTAACACTGGGTAACTGTTTAATGATTGGATACGCCAGAGAACCATATTTAGAATAGTGCTCCTTTGTATTAATAGTATCCGGAGGAGAAGTGGCTTAGTGGCTAGAGCTGCCGACTTTGGAACCTGTGGACCTACCTTCGAATCCCAACCTCAATGCTTAGCTCAACTTGGTATAATTCTGGGCAAGCCACTTATTATCCATGTACCTAAAAAAAATGTGAAATGCAAAATGTGTTTGTGTAATCCTCACTTGATGTACAGGGTCACACGATTGTCTCCCTTCCTTCCTACCTAAAGTGCAGCCTCCTTTGCTTCCTGGCGAGGCCTGAGCTCTATATAAATACACACGTACATTAAATTGTATGCAATTTTCACCCATCAAGTTACATCACAGAAGGCAATTGTACACTTGGTATGCAAACTAGGAAAGAAGATCCTCAGGCCCCGGACGTTATCAGAGGAGAGAGGGTTCTGAACGCCTAGAGTGGAGGGACAGAGACAGCACAGCAGTCTGAATGGAATGTTGTTGTCACTATCAGAGGTATCTGAGCAGGCAGCCGTCAGCAGCAGCGGAAGCAGGATTCCCTGGGAGATAACCATGAAGGCTGTTCTTCAGGCTTAGGATCTGTTCCACAGTCTTAACTTGAAGCCTCTCTTCTGCTGCGGTATCAGACCTATCCTTGGACAAATGCCAAGTCACGAAAGGGCTGAAATGGGAGGGAGGTTGTCTTCGCTCATCACATAGTCAATGACCTGCAGGAAGCCATCAGGTTTCCCTTTTCATTTGGTGACACTTTGGCTACCGTAGGCAGCAGGATAAAAAGCAGGCTGGTGAATTATGAGTGAAGTATTTTTTTCACTGAAAAACGTGTGGATTTGTCTTTAAGCTATCTCTTACTTCCAAAAATATTTAGAGATTCCTGTTCACTAAAGTTTTATGTGACTGTTTATATTTAAATAAACAGTTCCATTGTAATGAAGGGTTGTCGTAAAACTATGGGGCATATTTACAAGCCCCTATTGCCACAGAAATGTCACTTTTAGTGAGGTTCCGGCGGCGATATTAGTGTGAAAGGGTGGGTAATGGGTGTTACGGTGGGTGTTCCACTGCAACTCCCATTGATTTTGATGCTGCCCCATATTTACAAGAGCAAATTGAATATGGGGAAGCGCCAAAGTTAAGACCAGGGAAATCCAGATCTGAAACAGGCGCAATGAGGAGAAATGCTACATTTCTCCTTGTTTTTGCTGTTTCCATGTGTGCTGCCCAGAATAGCAAAATACCCTTGATATTGTATGTGCATGAAGGTGTCCCTCCTGCACATAAAGAATCAATAAAAGAAAATTACATTGTACAACTTCTATGTGTGCTGATAAATTTAGCGCCAGTCCAGGGGGAAATGCAGGGCTGCACCATATTGTATTAAATATGGTGCAGCCCAGAGTTTCAGAAGTGGGGGAGCGTGGCATTAAGCCAAGGAGGCTAACACCACGCTTCGCCTCTTCTCTAGTAAATATGCCCCTAGGCTCCTAGTATATGAAAATGCACTGTTCCAGTCATAAGAAAGTGGTTAACTGGGGGTGGTTTGTTTGTTTTATACAGTGCTGATGACAGGTGGTTTTAAGACACAGTAACTTGACGTAGATGGGGGTGAAATAAATTATTTACTTATATTATCACAATGGTCTCCTGATGCTGGGTTCCCTCTCATGATCATTTTTAGCTGGAGTATGTAGCCTCCAGTATGGGAAAGTAGATCCTGAGCGTGAAAATGAACTCTCAAAGATTGTTCAGATAATTTCCAAGTAAATCTGAAAAAAGAAATCTATTTTAAAATGACTATCACGTTTTAGATATTGGGCTGCAGTGATACCATGAGAAATTCAATACAAGTCTCGATAAAAAATCGAACACTGGGGGCATATTAGTAAGAACCTCGTTAAAATTATCTCTGTTTTAGGGGCAGGAAACTGCAGCTAAAACTGTGATAATGGGTTTGCTAATATGCGTTATAGAATTCCAATAGAAGCCCAGGTTAGCTGTGCAGGACATCTATCCGGGGCTTCTATTGGAATTCTATAACGCATATTAGCAAGCCCATTATTGCAGTTTTAGCTGCAGTTTCCTGCTGCTAGAATGACGATAATTTTAACAAGTTTCTTGCTAATATGCCCCACAGTAACTCCTAAAACAGGCCAATCTTTTGCATTTGTTTTCGTAAGTGAGGATGTCACCCAGGAGTTTATCCACTGGTCCAAAAATAAGGTACATGACCGGAACGGAATTACTGTAAGTTTTATGCACCATTATTCTATCAGTATCAAAAGATTAGATAATTTTCCTATAAACATCCAGGCTGAATCTCCAAGTCTGTACACATGCTTTTGGGAAACAACTGAAGGTCTTCCTGTTTTCCCAGCCTGACTACTGATAAACTTGTACCTGTAAGCAAAGCATTTAGGGGCATATTACCAAGCAATAACGATAATTATCGCTATTGCTTGGTTAGAGACAAAAATTTACCGCTGAGCTGCGGCGATTTTTATCGCAGATAAACCTTGGTATTACCAAGGTTTATTGCAAATGTGATAAAAATCGGCGCAATGCATGAATATCGCTGAAAAGTCAGCGATATTCATGCATTACCGAGCTAATGCTCTTAGCCATGTTATCCACCTCCCATTGGATAACATGGCTAAGAACTGCTCAGGGCAGGTGTTAGCTTTTGGAGATAGCGCGAATATCTACAAAAGTTGGTAATAGGAGATAGCGATGTTAGCGACTTTTTCCAGTCGCTAACATCTTGGCACGCCCACTTTGCATGTCATTAGTGATAAATATCACTGACATGCAAAGTGGGGCCCAAGATGGTCGCTATCTCCTACTAGCTGTCGCTAACTGGTGTTTGCGATAGCTAGGTAATAGGGAGATAATTTTATCTCCGCTTTCTTGGCTTTTAAAGCCAAAAAAGCGGAGATAAACCCCCAGATTTTTAACACCTACAATGTGTCTTAATTGTTTTATTGGTTAATATTATCCAACATAATGTAGAGAAATTCTAAACAAATCAGTGACACACTCCAACAAAAACGTCCTTGAAAATATTTTGTTTTTGGGAAAGCTGGCAGGTAAAAGGGCACTCTTTACTTGTTTGTGAACTGCATATAAGTGAGAGCCTTTAATTTTGTGTCTGGAAGCATTTATTTCGCGCACGAGGCCCCACCGAAAACAATAGTTTGACATTAATTGTGCATGATGGGTCTACAGCATTTTTTGAAAATTGCAGGATGTTATGTAAACAGCCAGATACTGGCTGATGCTGCGATTGTACTTTTGCAGAGCACAACATTTGCCATTATAAACCATTCATTATGTCAACATTCAGATGTACTGTTGTTTTCAGGTCTCGCCTACAGATAGCTTTTACTCTCTGGTGAGAACTGTGGTTATCACACTAAACACACCCAAAAAACACAATGTCGCAGCGCTCATGGCAATAACACACACCGACACAGAGGTAAGCTTGTTGCTTCTTCCTTTATTCCCTGCCAGCCTCACACTGACTTACAGACTACTCACTTCCTGTGAAGCTTCTTCCTCTTCCTATTTCCTACTCGCCTGTCCTGTCTCGGACAGGGTCAGGCGGAACGATACGACATCTCCCCTGTTTTGCAAAGTCTCACTCCCTCTATATCTCTTCGACCAGACGTCGAGGTTTTCTTATTAGACGTTGTGGACGTTCCTTGTATCTTGGTGCTGGACTGTGGTGATTTGTGATTTCCACCATTCGCATGGGACTGTGGTGGCTCTGGTCACTGCTGTCACTCTGGTTGGAGGAGTCACCTGAGAGTTGATTCGACGAGATCTCGTGTCGGCTGCGCCGGTTAAATTTTTTGAAGTGTGAGATGTTTCTCGTTATTTGCTTGTGGTCAGCTTTGGCTGTGACCATGGTTCCTTTCCTCTTAGTGACTTGCATGGGAGTGTCGAGATATCGACTGTCTGCCTTGGCTCGTCGATCACCTCGCACTATCACCCAGTCTCCTTCTTGTATGTCAGAGTCCTTGGCGTGTCTACGTTGGTCGGCGTATGTCTTCATTCTGTGCTTTTTGTTGTGATCTATTTCCACGAGGGTGTTATGATCAACCGTGACGTTTCGTTGTTGAGGAGTCGCATTCAGCATGGGTAGTCGTGTTCGAGGCGCCCTTCCTAGCATCACAGTGGCTGGGCACTGGTCGGTGGTGTTGTGCGGCGTGTTTCGATATGCTCTTAGTACTTCGTTCAGTGTCTGTTGGATGTCTCGGTGAGTTAATTCTGCTTGCTGGATTGCCCTCTTTAGTGTCCCCATGAATCGCTCCACCATGCCATTTGCCTGTGGCCACAGTGGAGTGATTTTCTGGTGTTTGAAGTTAAGATGGGTTGCAAAGTTTGTAAATTCGTGGCCGTTGAAGGGAGGCCCGTTGTCTGTCTTTACTCGCAGTGGGATGCCCCATGCTGCAAATATCTCATCGAGCACTGGAATCACTGTCGTTGCTCGGGTAGATGATATTAGTTGTGCGAATGGGAATCGGGAGTATTCATCCATGGCAACAATGATGTACTGTCCTGATTGTAGTGGTCCGAAGAAGTCGACCGCAATTTGTTGCCATACTCCTTCCGGTAGCTCTGACATTTATAACGGTGCCGGCGGTTCTTCCCGGCTGACCACTTGGCATGTGACGCAGTCTTTCAGAGTTGTCTCTACCATGTGATCAAGGGTGGGGAACCAGACTCGTTCTCTCAGAGCTTTCTTGGTTGCATTGATGCCTCTGTGGCCTTCATGTGCCAGGTTGATGACTCCTTGGCGTAGTTTAAACGGAATCACGATTCTCCCCCCTCTTAAAAGGAGACCATTGTCACTGATGGAGAGTTCATCACGGACGCGTTGAAAGGCGGCCAGATCTTGTCGAAGTTGAGCTGAGTCTTGAGACGACTGTTTCGTGTCCCTCCATGAGTTTGTGCGGATACGGGTCATCACGGCCTGCACGAGGGGGTCAAGTGCAGATGCCTCCTGAATGGCTTCAACTGGAACTGTGGGAGGACATGCTGCGTCAACGACAAAGTGGAGATATTCGTCAGCCACAGAGAGTGCAGTTCGGGCGCCAGCCAGTGGATGTCTTGACATGAAGTCGGCTGGATTTTCAGCTTTTCCAGGTTTGTGGACTATAGAGAAGACGTAGTCTTGTAGGCGCAGGCCCCACCTTTCAATGCGTGGTGGCATTTTCGCATTGGGGTTTCCAAATATTGTGATAAGTGCCTGATGGTCCGTGATGATCGTAAAATGTTTGCCATAGACAAAAAGATGGAAGTGTTCGCACGCCCACACCACAGCTAGGCTTTCCTTCTCCGGCTGGGAATATGCTTTTTCGGGATCCGTGAGACTGCGGCTTGCGTAGGCGATGATGTGTCGCTGGTCTGAGTCTTCGCGGTATTGGGCTAGAATGGCACCCAGGCCCACCGGACTGGCGTCTACCGTGATTTCAGTCTTCTTTTTCGTGTCAAAGTACGCCAAGTTGATGGCTGACCCCACAGCTTGTTTGATCATGGAGAATGCTTGCTGACATGCGTCCGTCCATTCGAATGGCTGACCTTGGCGAGTGAGTTCCCGCAACGGGTAGCTAATCGTGGCGTAGTCGCGGATGTAGCGTGCGCAATAGCTTGCCATGCCAAGGAAGGAGCGTAGGTCAGTCACGTCTCGGGGCTTCGGAGTGTTAGCCAGGGCCGCTACTTTTTCCGGGTCTGGTCTCATGCCCTCCTTTGAGAATATGTGTCCATAAAACTTTAGAGTGTCTTTGTGGAATTCACACTTGCTGGCATTAAGTGTTAGGTTTGCGGTCATTAATGCATGGCAGACTCTGTCAAGGGCAGTGTCGTGTTCTGTTTGGTCTTTCCCAAATACCAGCAGGTCATCACTGTAGTTGAAGGCATTTGGGATGCCTTGTATGACTCGCCTGATGGCTTCCTGGAAGATCTCGACCGCCGAGGAAATGCCAAAGTTCAGGCGTTTGTAGCGGAACAGGCCTTGATGCGTGGTGAAAGTCGTGATGTATCTCGACCTGTCGTGGAGCTCCAACTGGTGGTAACCCTTATTTAGGTCGAGTTTGGAGAATACTGTGGCGCCGTTGAGTTTGGTAATCATGTCGCTGATGTGCGGCCCAGGATGGCGTTCCCGCTCGATGGCGGTGTTGGGTGCGCGCATGTCGACACACAGCCTGACTTTGTTGTCTTGCCCCTTTTTGGGGACCACCACGACTGGCGATACCCATGGGGTGGGTCCTGTCGTGCGCTCTATGATGTCTGTTCGGAGGAGATCTTGGAGCTCGTCGTCGACGGCTTGTTGCAGGTGGAACGGCACCTTCCTATGGTGTTGAGCAATGGGTGTCACGTTTTCGTTGATGTGGAGTTTTACCTTGAAGTGATTAAGCTTCCCGAGTCCTTTGAATAGGTTGGGGAATTTCGCAACAATGTCGGGAGCGTCCTCCGTCATGTAGAGGAGTTCTACGAGTTTGAGTCTTTCCGCTGTGGGTAGACTGAGTAGACAGTCTGCCAGATCTGGTCCTTCTACTACATGGATGTAGGCATCGATTGTCCTGTTCTTGAACGTGAGAGTGGTGCGGAAACGGCCTAGGCAGGGTAATGGCTTGCGTGACATCCACGTGAATATGCGGACAGCTGCAGGTTCCAATTTGGGTTTGTGCTTCATAGTTTGATGTTCTAGGGCACAGATGTAGTTTAGAGAGGCTCCAGAGTCCAGGACAAATTTGGCTGGATGGTCTCCTATCAGGATGTCGAGTTTTGGATATCGCTTCAGTCGGTCCGGGTCTGCTACCATACATATGTACTCGTCACGGTCCGAGTCTGCTACCATACATATGTACTCATCACTGTCTTGTGATGTGGGGGTGCGTGATGGTGATTCACTGGAGGTGTCTCTGCGTGACCGATAGGATTCTGTCGCTTGACGCCTGGTGCGGTGACCACTTCCGGAGCGACCTCTTGATTGGTATGAGTAGGCTGACTGGGTGCTGGAGTTTGATGAGCTAGATGAACATCTTCCCCTCTCTTTTATGGCTCGGGCGTGATGACGTGCCTCATGTCCTTTGGCCGACGATCTGTGACTTGGTTGTTTAGCTTGACATGCAATCTCAAAATGGTTGTCTCTCCCACAACGGTGACATCGTTGCCCGATTGCTGGGCATTGTCCTGAGTGCGGGTAGTCCTGTCCACATCTGTAGCAGGTGGGTGTAGACTTTGCGGACCTCGTGTGTCGCGAGCTCCGTCTTGGAGACGTCTTCCGAGTGGTGTGGGACCTGTGAGATTTGGGTGTGTACTTAGTAGTCTTAGAGGACCTGTGTGCCTGAATTCGCAGAGCGTGGTCCTTGTGATCAGATGATTTCTGTGTCCCCATCCGCTTCGCGTAGTCCTCCGCTTGATCATTGATTCTTGTTAGTTCTTCAATTTCTTCCAGTGTATACGGCTTTTTTAGGAGTCTCCGGCGTAAGGTTTCAGATTGGCATCCATCAATGATGCGGAGTCTCAGAGCATCTTCCGTTTTGAAGTTGTCGAAATCGCAATATCGTGCCAGTCTTCTTATGCGCATGATGAAGTCGCTCATGCATTCATCTTTCTCCTGCGTGGCTAGGTTGAACGTATGACGCTCATAATCTATGTTGCGTTTGTGGAGAAAACGTCTATCAAGGGCAGCTTTTGTTTCTTCATAGGTAGCCGTTGCTGCGTTGGGCAGTTCTTTGATAATTTGCGCAATGTCTGGGCCAACCAGGTTTCTTAGAGCCACGAGTTTTTGCTTAGTGTCTTGCACTAGGGATCCTACCATGTAATCTTCAAAATCTTCACTCCAGGTTTTCCACGATGGGCCCATACTGTTGCCCGGCGTTAGTGGTAGTGGCTGTGGTTGGCGCATGAATGAAGCTCCGATGGGATTATTTGCCATTGTGGGCACGTTGGTTGGGGAAGCTGGGCCTCTTGTACTTGGAACTGGGCTTCCTGAACTTGTTGTGTCTGATGTACTTGGAGCTGTGTTTGCAGTGCCTGAGGAGCTGTCAGGAGCCTGATCTGACATCTGCAACTAATTGACTCTGAATGGCTGGATGAAGCGTTGTCCAGGCTTTATTAATGTATTGCTGGCTTCACAACAGTTCCTTATTTATGTTATTGGGCTCTTGTAGCTTTAGGTGTCTTGGCTGCCTTTTATTCTTAGCAGAGTCCTTGACCACGAGTGGAGCCTGACTTTAAGATGGCCGCCATGGAGGGTGTGTGGGTTTGTTTACACGCGGGCGCCTGACCCTAAAATGGCCGCCGCGCGGGACATTTTGCCTCGTGTATTTCTCTGGCGCCTGCTCTTCAGGTAGATGGCGCGCGTGAGGGAAACGGCGGGGTTTGGACTCACCCTCGCTCCTCACTCTGCACCCGGTTCTGGCCCCTCGCTCCTCACCACGTGCCTGGGACCGGGCACTGTTCTCCGGTGCTATGCGGGCCCGACTGCTTGCTTCTGGGGGCACGTGGTGGCTGCGTTCTGGCATACGCGCCTCTCTCTCCTTGGGCAGCGGTTCTCCTTGGGCAGCGGTCGTGGGCGCTTGGGGTGCCGTTCTGGCACACACACTCGGGCTTCCTCGGCAGCAGTTTGGCGCTTCGTGGCTTTGGCGGTTTTTCGATTTCCGCTGCAGGGTTCGGTGGTCGGCCACGTTGGGTGGCTGAGCGATGTGCTGCTTGTGGGCTTCACAGAAATCCCACCCTCGTCGCCATTGTCGCAGCGCTCATGGCAATAACACACACCGACACGGAGGTAAGCTTGTTGCTTCTTCCTTTATTCCCTGCCAGCCTCACACTGGCTTACAGACTACTCACTTCCTGTGAAGCTTCTTCCTCTTCCTATTTCCTACTCGCCTGTCCTGTCTCGGACAGGGTCAGGCGGAACGATACGACACACAACACACCACATACACATTCACACAAATGCATAGGCAGAAATGGGATTCGGACTGGTCTCTTCAGCTATTAGGGAATGTTTTTCCGCACGATTTAGACACTGGCTCTCGGGGCAGTCTATTGGTGCTGGTATTAGCTATGGTATTTCCCGGAAAAAATATTAAAAAAATAGCAATTCTACCCTGCTCATCTTTGTTCTCCCTTGCTTTTCCACTTGTCCCTATATCGATCCAGTGCTTTCCCTCCCATCCCAATCCTGCTTTGCTTTTGTTTTGTTTTTTCTAAAGGGCTGCAAAGTGATACTGTGCTGCTCACTTAGGGGGTGATTTACCATTTTTTCACATAGCGCGCCGCAGCAGCTGCAAATGCTGCACTGCATGAAAAGGAGAGAGTGGAGAGCGCCCAATTTACTGAAATAAGACACTCTCCTCCCCTCCGCTTGCACCAGCCCTGAAATCAGCTGCCATGTGCCACTCGGACACATTTCGCCATGGTGCAAGGGTGTCTCCATGAGTCTAGAATAGGTTTTGTACTGGGAGGGAACCCTTCCAGTACAGCATACTATGCTTAGATTAACTTGAAGCCTTTTTCCACTTTGTGTGGACTGTCCAGTGCAGCAGTGACCAAAGGTACTCTAAAACTGAATTGTGAGTGTGGACATCTCACAAAAAGTGAAGGACTGGCCTCACACACCACCAGGTGTCATGCTTCATCATCGTCAGTCCTCGCCCTCTAGAAACTCAGTTTGGTAGAGGGCGGGCCTTCACCTGATGACAGGAAGGCACTTCTAAACTAAGTGGGGGCCCGTGAAAAGTGAGTGATGTAAAAACCATTACAATTACCAAATAACGTTTAATAGGACGGGTAGCTATGTGGTATTAAGAAGGTGGACGGTGAGATGGGGAAATGTATTGTCCCCTCACCGTAGTGAAGGTGGTCAACATGTTTCTGCCATTTGGCCTAGGTGGGTCCATGGCATTCATCAGGGCCAATGAGAGGGACTCCGTTCTTACCAATTTTGTGGTGAGAAGGTACCACTTGGTGGGATGACCTTTGTCAGACTCCACCGGAGAGAAGGGCTCGCATTAAGCCCTAGGAACATACCCTACATGCCCCATCAGAGGAGAATGGAGGGGAGTCCCCTGTTGTCAGACTTGCCTCAAGGTGTGTTCGCCTCAAGGTGTGGTCCCTAATGGGGGGAGGACAGAAGAATACACCTACTCCAACACTTACTCCAACCATTTACAACTCTGTAAGAACAGAGCCCCTCTCATTGGTCCTGATGAATGCCACAGACCCACCTGGGCCAAACGGCAGAAACATGTTGACCACCTTGTTACTTGCCGTTAAGTTAAAATCCTAACATAGAACAGTGAGCTATTAACTGTCATGCAAGAGCTGCATGCAAACTGCAAGGTATAGGTTAGATTAATGGTTTTCCCCAGTCTTTGATTATCCTAATGTTGCAAAAAAGGGTAAATTTGGTTAGAAATCAATTCTGATTTTTATTAAAGAGAACCCCCAACCATGGAATTATGTTTTAAATTCTGAGTTTCACTCCTACACCTTATAGTCCTTTGTCTTATGTAACATTTCCTACACAGTTATTTACACACATATGGTTGATTGTCTCTGTGTACCATGTGTGATGTAAAGTGTTCTGACACCCTACACTTGTATTAGTGGTGCAGTAAACTTTCTGATACTTTATTATTTTGACATTTTTACACATGCTAACAGTCTCTTCAAAGATTTTTCCTTATTAGTACCAGCGGAACATACAACTGCAGGAGTGAAAAAGGTGACCAGTTAACCTGTGCAAAGAGCCTCCACTTCACAGCAGCACAGTCAACTTTTTTAGTAACTTTTGATCTGTTTAAGCTATAAACAATTTATTAGTTGAAATCCTCAGATTATGCAGCAGATGATGTATTATGTGGCAAGTACATAATTATGTGGAAAACATTTGCAAACTAGGATATTTTGCCATTCATGTTTGAACTGTTCTTGTGGAAAAAGGGAGGAGAAGTGCTGATGACAAACTCCATGGCTGGTAGAGAAATGGCTTGCGATTCCACTTTTAAGGATATTTGGGGCATTCTGTGATTGGAAACGTATCCCACTTTGTGAGTGTGTTTTAATGTCAATAACTCATATTAAACCTTAAATAAACATGTGTATTCATTGGTTAAATTAAATAACGTAATAAGGTGTAACCGGTTAGTGAAATGGTAAACAAATACTAAAAATTGGGATATTTTGCTCTTTCTGCCACACCTCAGACTCCGCCCACTGACCCAATCCATGGGTTATCCTGCCCTCTGATTCTCCGTCCACAGTTCCCCTACTTTTTTCCCCCCACTTCAACCACTGCACTATAGCACAGAAAAAAGTGTACTTAGAAGAGGACACTTTCGTGACAAAGTCGCAGGACGAAAGGATGACACAAAATCCTATCTGACCTTAATGCGTCCTTTCTTGGCGGTGGTAGAAGGCCAACTGAAATCTTTGTTGACTGAGGCGCAAGACCTCAAGGCAAGAACAAGAGCGGAGAACGCTGAAAGGCACTCACCACTCATGTTGTAATAATGTTCACTTCCTGGGCTTCCCTGAGGGGCGCGGATGTCCCCACCATCGCTAACCATACTGGGTAAACAAACAGGCCTTTAGCAATTTGCGAAAAATAAATCTACCAGCCTCACTTCCCAGCTCAAAGGGAGGAGCTTCAAACTGCTAGGCTGTCTGCTACTGGAAAGATCTACTCCAACCCTTTACAACTCTGAAATTGGGAATACAGAGTTTCAAGCTAACACAGTTTCTTGAAGGCGTTCTTGGAACTTATTGCAAAAACACTACTGAATAGAAACTATAGGGGTTATATGGTGTTAAGCTGTGCAGCCTGCCATTCTCTAGAGGGCAGATATCACAACCACCATCATTCATAATTAAAGATCTCCACAGAGATCACTGTGCCTTCAGTGGAGCTGCAGCTTTTGGGAGCCTCTTCATCTGAAACACTGTCCTGTAGCAGCACAGTGAAACGGGGCCGGGGCAGCCAAAGAGACTCTGTCAGCCATTGCCTCCTGATCAGCTTAGTACTGACCCGATCAGCCACGGTGTCCCCTAGGATACTGTCCATCAATTTTCAAATGTCTGTCTCAGGCTGAGACCTTACGGTAGGACACCCTCTAGACCTTGCCTCCGCCCTCGGGATGAAGTGGTCAGAGTCACAGAACACTGAGCCATCTATGGCAGGCCTCCTCTGTATCGCTTCTGTAGGAAAATACCTCTAAAGTTGTGATTGCTTGGTTTAGTGAGGGACTGGGATGAATGATGTTTCATTGAGGGGGGACAAGTGGAGTGATATAAGCATTTCCCTGAAAAATAAAATAAATGAATGTGTCCTTGGGACATTCTGTAGAGTAAAAATCAATCACACACAGGCCTGCAAGTCTCGTCCAATTAAAAAACCACTTCAGGTGCAAGTCCAAACAAAGTCCATTCCATATACGTGTTTCCTACCACTCATCAGCTTCATTCTGGAGATAACACACATACATGCAAATACACAGATGGCAGAGATATTTTCTGATTTATAAATAATGTATGTCAACATCATGAGCAATTTGGACTGACATTAAAAACAAAGCAGTTTGCAAAACCGTATTATTCTGTGCTTGACAGAACTAGGCTTAACCCACCTGACTCCATTTTAAAATCCTAATGCAGTCATGATGTGTGTGTTTTCATTTTCCCCTCTTATTGCATATAGTAAAAACATAGAGAATGCATTGAATGATGGAGAATGCTGAAGCATTCACCAGCTCCAGAGGAAAACCCCAGGACCCAAAACCGGACCCCACCCTAGCAGCCTACAGGGGAAACATCCGGTGCTCTCTATGGCCAGTCCGACCCTGGTGCCAAGGCTAAGGGTGGAGAGGAAATAGGCAATCGCTATTTGGGCCAGAACCATGTAACCTCATCCACTAGAAGAACCTCTGGGGTTCTAGACAACCTCCCTCACTTGCAGGTAAGAAGGACACTTTTACTCCTTCTCTTTATTTTGCCCTAACCCAGGACTGACTGTTTGAAAATACTGCATAAGGTAATACTTGTTCCTCTGTGATTTCTGGTAACACTCACTGGTCTATTTGGACTCTGACCATGTTAGTTCTGTGTTCTATTGTTGCTTGCTTAAGTCAATCCTCTCTTTGCAGCCTCTATTTTTGCCCTCTTTATCCTCCGCCCTGCATCCCCTTTTCCCCTCTCATCCCACACTGGCGCATCAGCACCCCTCCACTTTCTGGAGTTGCTCCACTTTGCTTGAGTTGCCTTCTCTCTTTGCAGCCTCTGTTTTTCCCCTCTGCTTTCTCTGCCCCCTTTGTTCAGTTCTCGGAAGCCGCTGCTGACTGCTTGAGTCTGATTATCAGTCCTATAGATGTGTACTCTTTAGCCAATAATCAAAGTGCAATTTTAGAGCTATATGCCATTATGATTGATGACAAACTGTGTCTGTGTTAATCATAAAAGATGGGAATTTTGTGCAACTTGGCTTGTCATTAACCAAACTTTACTACTGCTAGACCCAGTTTTCCCTGCCTGCTCCTTCTCCCCTTCCATTTCCTTCTTCATACCTGCTCTCCTATACAAAGCTTGTGGATTAGAGGCTGAACACACCCCTCCTCAATGTGTACTAATTTGGTGGTTGCTGAGCTACCACTTAGCTGGGCCTGCAGGTGAGACTAAGGGCCTGATTCATGTATTGGCGGTAAGCATACTCTGTTGCAACGGCGACGGAGTCTGAGTACCGCCAATGTAATGCTCTGCACTCTGAATGTAGATGCGGGTGGACCATAGTTTGACAAAGTTGAAAGCTACTCCGTTTCCGCCATGGCCAAACTTCTCTGATGGCCTGACGGAGAAATGGCTATATGTCTACCAGCCCAATTTAGATGGGCAGATATATAGGTGTTTCTTACCGCCAAGTCACCGCCAAGAAAACTCACAATTAGAGACAGTAAAAACATAAAGATGTCCCCCTCTTAAGGGGAGATGACTCCCATCGTAATGGGGGCACTGGTTTTAGTTATTTTCAAATGGAAATTCCCACTCTTTCTGAAAATAAAAAACACATACGTTTGACAGACAGCGAGACCATGTTGATGGAGTCGTGCTTCAAACTATAAAAAGCATTGACAAGAACCCCTGTGACAATGGTTCCTGCGAATGCTTCAGAAATAACCACTCGCCTTGGCATTCACTTCTAAATTTTGGCAGGTGGTTACTCTGTAAGGGTGACAGAGTAATTTACTCCATCACCCTGACAAAGTAAACTCCATCCACCAAAAAATAAATCACCACCTTCAAAGCTGAGAGAGGATCAAGTGACTTCACCACCTTCCCTACAAGCCCTTCCTGCAGGGTGTCTTAGCCCGGGCAGAGTGGATAAGGACAGTTGCCTGTTTGGGCCTCTTCGGGTAGGGAAAGGCTCAGGGCAAAAAATGCTGCCTGTTTCACAATGTTATGTTATGTTATGAAAATGTATTCAGAGCACAGCTGCTCCAGCGAAGGAGCGTCCTGGCGCTTGACAATGTAACCAACACAACACAACTAGAAGGCAGCAGGCTAAAAGAAAACAGGCTCAAGGGAATAAAAAAGTTTTTATGGCCCTACGAAATGAAAAGAGATTGTCAGAAGCTCGTATCTTTAAAGGAAGAGAGTTCCACAGGACCGCAGCCCGAACTCGGAATGAGCGGCCTCCAGCTCGGCTAAGTTTAAACCGAGGGACCACTACTAGATCCTGACCTAAAGATCTCAAAGAGCGGGTAGGAACGTAAGGCGTTAAAAGATTCATAAGAATCGGGGCAGAAGAGCCTTTAAGGATTTTATAGGACATGCAGAGGACTTTGAATTGAATCCTCTGCTTAACTGGAAGCCAGTGGAGAGAGCGTAGAGTGTTAGCAACGGAGCAAAACCTGGGCAGACCCACCGCAGCTCTGGCTGCCGCGTTCTGGACATGCTGCAAACGAGTAGTTTCTGCTTGGTTCACCCCTACCAAGAGAGAGCTAGCGTAGTCGAGCCGAGAGATTACCGTTGCCTGCAGCACCAGTTGCCTGGTAGAGGCGTCAAAAAATTTCAATGCTGGTCTTAAACCTCGCAGAATGCCAAAGCAGCTGGCGGCAATCCTCTTGGTATGGGAGACAAAACTAAGGGCGGGATCTAGCCACACTCCAAGATTTTTTGTCTCCATTACCGGAGTCGGGGTAGGCCCCAGTTCCGGAGGCCACCATATGTCGCCCCAAAGTTCCGATTTCTTGCCGATGATCATTATCTCGGTTTTGTTTTGCGTTCAGCTGGAGATAGTTGGAATTCATCCAGCTGGCAAGTGACCTCAGCCCGTTCTGAAACCTAGGGGCATCCAAATCAGAGTCCCCGCTAAGCGTGACCGCCAGCTGAGTGTCGTCAGCATATGAGACCATAGTCAAGCCCCATTGCTTGACGACATCAGCCAGCGGCCTCACGTACAGATTGAATAACGTGGGGCTCAGCGAGGATCCCTGAGGGACCCCCTGGTCCAGCGAATGGGATTTGGACTGATGGGGTGGAACAGCTACGCAAAAAGATCGATCGGCAAGAAAAGAACGGAACCACTGGAGGGCAGTCCCTGAAATACCAACTTCTTCCAAGCGCTGGAGGAGGATTTTGTGAGAGACGGTGTCAAAGGCGGCGCTAAGATCTAATAAAACAAGCGCCGCCGTTTGACCCGAATCCAACACCATGCGCAGATGTTCCACCATGAAAAGAAGGGCTGTCTCCGTGCTATGGTCAGCACGGAAACCATTCTGCGTAGGGTCTAAGATGTTTGCCCGCAGAAGATGATCAGAAAGGACTCTATTCACGTGTGCCTCCATAACTTTCGTCGGCCATGGGAGGAGCGATATCGGACGGTGGTTCTCTGGTTTGAGAGGGTCTAAGCCAGGCTTCTTCAGAATAGGCGTGATTACCGCATGCTTCCAACTGGCAGGCACCATGCCAGTAGAAAGCGAGAGGTTAATCAGCGAACGCACCGGTAAAAAGTCAAAAGACGACGGGTCCCTGAAAAGGGACGGTCTTAATGGATCGGCCGGAGAGCCGGACTTAGTATGTTGGGCCAATTGTTTAAAAACCTCAGGCGATAAACAAGGGAAGGTATGCAATACCATATGTTCCTCGGGCCTAAGGGACGGTCCGGAGTCCAGTATGGAAATAGGAAAGGAACGACGGATGCCTTGGACCTTCTCAAGAAAGAAGTATGCCAGTGCCTCACAATGTGCAATCGATCCAGAGTCTTTGACAGGGGCCTTTTTTGCCATTAAATCCTTAAGAGCCTTAAAGATAGATTTGGATGGGTTAGAGCTGTTGCGGAACTCGAGAGAATAAAATGCCGCACGCGCTCTGCAGACCGCGCGATGATAAGATTTAATAGTGGCAAGATATGACACTTTTTTACTGGTGTCATAAGCTTTCCGCCACTCTCTTTCAGCGCGTCTGCACGCACTCTTTAATGTACGTAAAGATCCATCGTACCAGGGGCTAGGATCCCTTGCGCTACATTTGCTCAGGGTCACCGGAATAATAGAATCCAGGGCCCGGGTAATCCACTCACAAAAAAGGTTGTAGCCCAGTTCCACGTTGTCAAACGGGCCAAGTGGGTCCTCCGACAGGGTTCGATACAAGTCCTCTAATCTAAGTTTGTTCCAGTGTCGTCTCGGGACGACTCTGGCCATAGGTTTAGAGGGGGGCTCAAACAGAGGGCACTGGATCCTGACCAGATAATGGTCAGTCCAGGCGAGCGGGGTAGAAGTTAAAACCCTAGCCTCTGTGAGATTGGTGAAAAAAGGGTCCAAGGTATGCCCTCCCACGTGAGTGGGGTAGGTAACCCGTTGAGACAATTGAAAGGCTTCCAGATCCGCCAAAGTACTACTAACAGCAGGGGTGGACAAACTCTCAAAATGGAGATTCAAATCCCCCAAGATGGAGAAGTTAGCACAGCCTACGGCCAGCATACCTATAGCATCAGGGAGAGCCTCCCTGAACGCCGCGTCACTACCCGGAGGACGGTAGATTAACATGCCGGAGAAGGAAAACTGGGGACTGATAGAAATCCGGAAAGAAGCACTTTCAAAGCCCGCAATTTTTAAACCTCTCCAGTCACAGGGATAGCATTATCTGACAGCAAGCGCTATTCCCCCGCCTCTAGAAGGGCGATTAAGCGTATATACCGAGTATTCCGGCGGAAAAGCCAAGTTAAGGATAGCTGTATCAGCCTCCTGCAGCCATGTCTCGGTGATACAAAAGATATCGGGGGACTACAATCTTAGCACACTCTCCAGGAAATGACCTCAAATTCAGCAATGCACACAAACCCACAACAAACAACACCCCTCTCTCTCCCTCTCTCTCAACAAACAAGGTCACTCCACCCACCACTCACTCAGTAAACACTATTCACTCATATAGCACACTTCTACATACTCTTCTACCCCTACATCCACACACTCCTACACAATCTACAACTTTGTACTACAAAATATCACAAACACATGTTTAAGTCTACCAATAACCTACAATGCACATATCCTAAATCTCAGAAACCGTCACACTTTCCAAACAAAATCCTCCCACTACTTACTGTCTACTTGAATATTGCCCATGGCAACCTACTCAACCCTTTCTTCAACCCTCTGTCATACTGATTCACCACACAACCCTTCTCTTCCTTGTGACACAAAAGTAATGACAATCACTTTTCAACACTCCCCTCTACCAATAAGACTAAATCTACAACCATCACTCCAAACCCCTCCTTATCCACTCTCACTTTCCACAGAAACTCTCCTCTCATACCCATTCTCACCCCATCCTTCAACATTCACAACTCACCAGTCCTTCACGTTTTAATTCTTCCTCTCAACTCACTACCAAAATGACCGAAAATACTATTCCAACAAACCAAAATAGATCAGAAACACACCATTTATCAGAAAAAATACATACATGCATCACTCTGCTCTGAATACCACTCAATCAAATTTGTCTTAAGTTTGTCTTGTTCAAACAACAAAAACAAAAAACCACTCAATCCACAAATGCACAACAACACTTACTCAAACATCTACTGCAGAATTCAGAGCCATGAAGCATGACTCTCATGCTCCACCCCACCACCCCTCATTCATAAGCTATTCACCTTCAACTTACGCAAAAGGAAGCAACCCCACAACACTATTCATAATCTCACATCCCCTTGTCTATGGCACAACAAGCCTACTTTGCTAACACAACTCCGCAGCCAATCCCCTTAATTTCAACAGGCTCACCACCACTCACACACACCATAAAACATTTATTCTAAGCCGTTTGGAGTTTGGAGGAAGAAAATAAAAAACAAATATAACACTTTCTTTGTCATGCAACAGACAAAATATCACCAATAGCACACCACCTACAACTCAAGCTGACAATACTCACTTTCCGGCAGGACACAATCACTCTACCAAAAAAACAAGTAACACATATTAGATCTAGTGACAGACACAGAACCTGACTTACTTTATATAACTGAATCATGGTAGGGGAACACATGGCATAAGTACTGCATGAAGCAGTTCTATCAGCCTTTTAAACCATGACACAAAATATCAGAGGCAAAAGAGGAGGTGTCTCAGCAGTCATATTTAAGGAAACAACACATCTCACAAAACCTTAGGCTGTTTCTTTACAAGGTTGTGAGGCCCACCTTGTCAGATACAACCCTACCTCAACATTTTCATGTAACTTTCTCCTTCTTCACAGACCACCACCTAGCAATAAAACATTTCCATACACATTTCTAGACACAATCTATAACCTGTTTACAATATATACAATCCTATACCTTCTTTGTAACTGGAACATATGGTTTGAAAAACTTGATATGCCCCACCGAAGAACATTCCTCACTGGCCTAGACACACAACCTACAACAGCTCATTCCCAATCCCACACATGTCACAGAGCACACCTTAGATGTCATTTTCCCAAACCCGGACCTTATCACGTGCTGAAGGATTACTCCTATCATATGATCAGACTGGTTTCCTTCCGACAAAAGGCAACAAATCTCACTCCAGTGAAACTCATTTTACCGGCAGCTACATATTGACCTCGGTACAAGCTGAATTTAGAGAAACTAGAAAGCCAGCTTACCTCCAACACAAATTTGGTCACAATAAATTCTATGTTATGGATGTATCCATGAATCATTTAATCTATTAATTTCACTGATAACATCTACGCATAACACAAGAAAACACACCCCTTCAATGAATAGAGAATCAAAAAATATCAAAAAACAAATTGCTAAGCTTCATTGAATCTATCTCAAAACAAATAATCATTAAGGCAAAATATGCCTATACAGACATAACAGAATGTACATGACTTCAATCAAAAAATCCCAAAAAAATGATCCCAGCCGAATCCACAATGCAAAATGTACCAATGAAGAATTATATAAAATACTCAAAGAATTCCATAAGTCAAAATGCACAGAAGGAACCAATCTAATTTCTCAAGATTTGTGTGAAAAACAGGCAAACCATTACACAATGAAAGCTAACATGTTGGAGTATTACTTAGAATGCAAACAGCCAAAAGCCCCAACCCAGTTACAACAAACCTCTCCAAGGGAAAGCTAAAGCAGCTACACTCCTTAAAAGAACTCTCATCCACAGAATTTTTAGATCTTGTCAAAGTGAGCAAGCCAGCTTGCTGCACCTCAGACACTTGTCCACCTCAAATCTTCGAACATGTTCTTTTAACAGCATCAGTATTCATCCTAGTCAGAGCACTCATCAACAACTCCTTAATGACAGAACTTTTCCAGGATGACTTAAAAAGTGCACCAGTTAGAAAACTAATCTGAACACTCAAGACCTGATCTAAAGACAACAGACCATTCCTGGGATAATTTATAGAAAGAGCAGCCTTTGTTCAGATATCACAGTTAATTGAAGACAATTCCCTACTTTCTAAGTTCCACACTGGATTTCATCAAGGAAGAGGCACTGAATCAGCCCTGATCTCAATGTTGGATGAGAATGACGTGAAAAACACAAACTCAATCTGGGATGAGATGATCATAAAAACTCAGTAGAGTTGCTAATGTACAACTATTGGACCTTTCAGCAGCCTTTGACACAGTTGATCATGCCACACTAATCCAAAAACTCAAGGAAGCTAGACTAGAAGGAGCAGGTCTTGTTTGAATAACATCCTACCTATACAATAGAACAAATATCATCCATACTCTATTCTCTTCAAAACCATACAGCATAAATGCAGGAGGCCTCAAGGATCATTCATCTCACCCATCCTACATGAAATCACTACCAGAATCTATCAATGGTTTTCACTTCATCTGTTATAACTACACAGACAGCAGCAGATACATTCTTAAATTGGAAAGTCGCAAGGACATTGGAAAATCCTAAATCTTCAGTTGCCTCCTGGTCGTCGACCAATTAATGACATGGATCCACCCCAAATTGAATGCATCAAAAACTGAAATTCCTCAATGGTGGTGTCTGAAAAACGTACAACCCTCTCTTCTCCTGGCCAGATGATCTAGGACCATGACCAAAATATCAATGAAGGTAAGAAACCTCACATGGATGGAAAGCTGTTAATGATTCCCCAAGTGGATATTGTAGGTAGATCAAGCTTTCTTACAATGAAAAGGCTGCAATGCATCTTCTCACATCTAGGATTTCCCCATAGGGTCCAAGCAACAATCTCTCTTGTCCTATCAAAGCTTCATTACGCTAATGATCTATATCTCAGCTCACCTTTATCAACTATGAGAAGATTAAAGAGAATTCAGAACTCTGCTGGTAGATTACTCAAACATGTAAATCCACCTCAGCTCCTTCCTGGAAATTTTGGGGTGATCCATCAAACAGGGGTATTTACAAAAGGGGGTCCCAAAATGCAATATCTCCATGCAATTTCCATAGACTTCTTTAGACAAGGCTACAGCAAAAATTACACAAAATTCAGCAGGAAGCTAGATCTTGGTCCACAGATTGTGCTTCTTGATTTGGTGTAGATTCGTTCACTAGTTTGTGGGATATTGAGGGTTAAAAAAAACAAATATTTGGATGGTTGGGATTGCAACAGTCTCAGAGCCTCTCAAAGTGGCAATTTAAAAATTCTGATTGGTCCTGGGAAGTTTATTTCCCTTGGGCAATCTCGCTCATGTGGGAATCAGACTCCTGGATGTGCTCTGATTGGCTGTCAACAACATTAGAAACATCTTGCTTGCAGCCATTACAGAGCTCAGGGACTTAGTCCCCTATCCTCAAGTTCTAAAAAAAATGTATATAGGGGCAGGGTAGGGATATCCTGACCCCCCAACCTCACAGAGGGTCCCGGAGGGACTCCAAGGGGCCAAAACAGAAAAGAAATGGCAAAAAAATTGCACCCTGCAGGGGTCTCGAGGAATACACCCCCCAAAAATGGCAGCCAGGCAGCATCTATTTATTATAAGCCTCAGGGAGCCTATCTCCAGGGCTGTATTCATAAAGGGGTGGGTGCTGCAAGGGCTCCTCCTTTAGTCACTGGGACTGCGGGGGCCTTGAGGCTCCCCCTGCAGTCTCCAACATGTACACTGGGTGCCCTGGGTGAGGCTAGGGCACGCAGGGAGAAGTGGTTGGGCCCCAGGGAATGAGGTTACCTGGCCAAAATTAGGGAGGGGAGCTATTTGACCCCCTTCCCCCACTGAAGTTTGGCTGGGCCCTAAGGGATGTGGTCCCTGTGGCCGAAATTAACCAGGAAAGTGAGCCCCATCCTTATTAGGTACTGGCAGGGCCCAGTGGATGGGGCCCCATGGCATTTCTGGCCCTGATTCTCATTTGACAGAAATAATCCTCAACAAGAAGCACTTTTAATTACAAACATAGCAGGTGCCCCAGCTGAAGCTCCACCTCTGTAAAGAACAAATGATCCTAAATCCTGGGCTTGGCAAAGGCAAAGCGAGTATGCTTTCTTGGCAGTTCCATACTGAAAGACGATCTGAAATGCTTTGTGAAAGTGAATGCATCATTAATCTATTGGAGCGCAATCTGTAGTGACTGTGACTTGTGGGTCCTTTCTTGAACTTACCTGGTGAGAGAAGAGTTTATTATTCTCCCTTTCAACTGCTAAGAGTATTCAAATATACAAATCACTTGGAAGCATCGCTGTTTGCCCCCCCCCCCTATTGGAAGTATGGCTTCCTTCCTTTTGCCAGTATGATGGACAGCTTAACAAGCGGCCCCCTGAGAGATTCCCACCAATTCTGGTGAGCTGTTCTTGATGCCGAGGAATATGAGGACATCTGAACTAAACAAAGGAGCACATGCTTCATATAGTTAAGAAGAAAGACCCTTGTTTGGTGGCGATTTACCTCTTTGTACTCTCATTGTCTTCTCTAGTGGAAGATTCATGCTATCAGAAAGTTCTGGGTAACGACGCACAAGGAACAATCACATTGCAAAACATACACATGGTCACTGGTGACATTTCCTTGTGCTCCATTACACAGCCGTAGTGTAGAATACATACTGGACATTTACCCAAGGAGATAGCACTTAGTAATTAACCAGTAGAAAGCACTCCACTTGGGTAGACATTTTGTGCAAAAATATGAACTCTTGTTGGATAAAGGGTTAGGGGCAGTTCATTGTGGCCTGGTTGTTCACACAGCTGATGACACACCCACAAAGACACTAGGACATCCATTCACATACTCAGTTACTCACACACCCCCTGGCAGACCCACTCAGACATTGACTCACCCACTCACAGACACACTCAGACACTCACAGACCCATTCAAAGACCCACTCACACAACCACTCACAGACCTAATCAGACACTCACACATGCATTCATAGCCCCACTCAGATACTCGCACACCCACCTAAATACATAGTCAGATACTCACACCCATTCATAAACCCACTTGGTCAATCATGCACCCACTCACAGAATCACACAGACACTCTCATAGCCTCTCACAGGCCCATTCAAAACCAAAAGTTACAGGGTTCATTATAGTTAGGAACAAATATTTTTTTTTAAGTTGAAATTCACTGAAAAAAACAAAGGTTACATGGACGATATAGGTAGGAAATAAAATTTAAAAAACCTTAGCAATTCACAGAAAAAACACCACAGGGACGGTATAGTTAGGAAATAGCATTTAGAAAACCTTAAAAATTCACTCAAAAAAACCAAAGGTTACAGGAACTTTATAGTTAGGAAATAGAATTGAAAGAACCTTTGCAATTCACTGCAAAAACAAAAAAGGCCACAGGGACAAAATAGTTAGGAGATAGTATTTAAAAAATCTGAAAATGTTACTGAAAAAAAACAAAGGTTACAGGGATGTTGCAGTTAGGCTCAGATTTCACTCGTACAAAAACAGTAAAATTCAGCAGTTATAGTTACCTGAGCTAACCGTAACTTATGCCTCAACAATCCAATGTTTATGATCTCATATATTACATGAATCATGACAAGGTAAGTGACATCACTCATGACATCTCACGTGACATATGGCGGTCCCGCCAAGCATATTGTGGCCTCAGGACTGCCATGCCAGCACCAGGGAAAGACTGTTCCCTGGCGGCGGGGGTGGTCCCAGAGTGGTCCATCCGCATAACTTGTAATGGGGCGGTTGGAATACCGGTGTGGCGGTAGCTGATCTGTCTCTGCCACACCACCCCAAGTTTGTCGTCCACGGAATTATAATGCCCACTGTTGATATAAGACATAATTGTGATAATTACTGGGCAATTGTAGACATCCATGGCACTAGGACGTGCACTCCTGGTGCAATGCTTGCTATGGCATGGTGGTACTAATTATTGACATACTGTGTACATACATTAAACACTGGTGAACACACCCAGAATAATGTTGTGATCGTAATAATAATGATGGCAATTACTGGCATACTTTGGTCATCTCTAGTACGATGGTGACCGCACCTGGCTTGAGAAAATGCCTTGTCATATTGTTGGCAACCACAGCATGATGGTGAACATACCTTGTATACTGCTGATCCTCATGTAATGGAAAGAGTTCTTGACATACAGTTGCATCCATTGGTATGGTGATGTCTACACTGAGTAAACTGTAGTCCCTGCCCTGAAGGTGGCAATACTTGACACACTGTAGACATCCAAGGGATGAATATGGCCATCTTCGCTTTAATGCCAGCCTGAGCATAATTGTGAAAATTGTTGGCCTGATGTGGCCATGATATAAAAGTAACTAGGCATATAAAGTTACATTTACCCATTTGACTATAAGACTGGTGCTATTGCACCAAACGTGTATTTACTAAAAGTGAGAAGTTGGTATTACAGGACTAAATTATAATGTTTTACTGTGGTGATTGAGTTTAAAAAGTAAAGTTAATATTATTCACTATTGCTTTCTGATACTCCAGCCTGTGATATTGTGATATAACTTGTTTGCTGTTTAACTCTATATGGTCTTTGTTACCTGAGCAAAAAACTTGCAGTATGAGCCTGAACAATCTGTTTAATTCTGCAGCCTAGAATCATGAGATGTGTGCAACCTCCATCCTGCTTATTAAAAGGACACCATTACGCATGACTGAGAATCAACAAGGAAGGAACAGGATAAAGAAATGAAATAAAATGTCATGCAAAATGTCAAAAAGATGCTACGAAAAAATAGAGAGCACCTAAAGTTCCATTTTAAGCTCTTTGTGTATCATCTGTGGCATTTGAAAAATGTATTAGGAGAAACTGTGCTAAAGAAACATTATGTTGGCAGTAAGGATAGTCCCTACCTAGGTTATTTATTGCACATTAGGTCCTTAGGTTACAACAACAGGAGGTAGGTTCCTTCAGGACTCCATCCTCCCTCCAGCTGAGCCTATCTTCCAGCTTTCAGTCCACATCAGACATCAAAATTCTTTTACATCATTCAGCATTACAGACACCAGCTCAGATAGAGAATGGGACACACAGGATACTACAAAAGTATTGGAGACTCATAGGTGCCCTATAGAACTCATGTTTTTTAAGCAATTGCATGGAATATTGTGCTGTAAAATGCACAATTTTGTTTTTAAATAATTTCAGATCAAGAAAATGTGCAAGTTCCCCTGGAATTACTTTGCAAGCTTACTTCATTCGTTTGGTACAATCTGAAGTGGGTATTCACGTAACAGCACTGTCAAATATCAGATGCCATTGTTTACCATGGCTCAAGGCTGGTCATAAAACAACCCCAGACATTTGTTCTCCCGTTTCTAACCATCACTTTTGATTACCATTTACATTCATTGTTTCTTGTACTCTCTCAACAGGCCAATATAAAACGCTAATTTGGCTGTGCTTCTTGTGGCTTAGGCTGGGGATTCCTAGATTGACATCACTGGTCACAGTAATTTTCCAGCCATCATTTAGTCCTATGTCCACTGGGAAAGTCAAAGCTGTGTGTCACATGGCAGCGGCCTGATGGAGAGAATGACAGTCCCTAGGGAAAAGACTGGTTGAATCAGGTTGCAGAACACAGGCAGTGCTCTATTACCTGTGCCACGTTGCTGAACAGATGCCGAACTCACTTCACTGGTGACGTCAGTAGAGCAAGGCTGATGGATGGAATGCTCAAATTAATCACAGCCACTCGTAATTACTCAGGCCAAATCCCAATCCATTGTTTTTTTTCTCACCATGCCACCTTAGATTAGGCCCAGCGATTTGCATATCAGCTTTGGTCCTGCTCGAGCCAGAACAGTCGACCCTGAACTGCCAAGATCGGTTTCAGCCAATTTGGGTCTCTTCAGTCAGGTGCAGGTTGATTCCAGAGGCAAAATAAGTTCTGGACTTACCTCTGGGCATACCCAACGCACTTATGGTGTCACACTGAAGACAACGAAAAAGTGATAGATCGAATGCTTCAATTAATCTCATCCACCTGGTAATTATTTGGGCCCTATCTCAGTCCGCCCATCACTTATTAGCCCACCATGTCATCCCAGATTAGACCTATCCATACACAAATCAGCCTTGGTCCTGCTCCAATAGGAACAGTCCGGTGCCACCATAAGCCCCCTAACCCCCAAAAAGAGTAAACAGGAGATATAATTCTACCATGGTGCTAAACATTGTATATATGCATGCATAAATACAGTAATCAGGCATACTCTTACAATCCAAATCCTACTCTGTGTATATCTAGAGTGTATGTAGGTGTAGAGCCTAGAAGCCCCCCTGGGGGATAATCCAATCCTATTACCTGGTGGGAAAGATGTCAGACCACTGCGTGGTAAAGTCTCAGCGTTCAAAAACCCTCAGTGTCTGCTGAAGTGCCTCCTCTACTAAGCATACTTGCGATGTGCGTACAGATTAGGAATGTTATGGATATGTAGATAGCTCTGTAACCCTGTGGATGAAGACACAACAACATTTGTACCTCATGCATCGAGGACCTATACTTGGTGTTCGAGGTATCATGATAAAGTTATGTGAAGCCAGATGTGTAAACAGATGAAGTTTCAGAGACACTAACTCAACATTGTCATACACGTGAATATGTGCAAAAGGTCTCAGCAGTAATGTTTTTGTGTAAAAAGAGGACAAGGTAAGAAAGTGTGCAGCTTCGCTACATGGGCTTAACCCGGGCACATAACAGTATCTCCTGGGACAGCAGCGACATGCAAGTGGTTTAGGATGCCCTATGCCTAAAGCCTGCACAAGTCACACAGTTGCACCAGTGCAGGAACAACTCCTTGCCCGTAGTTACTGATGCTTACCTGTAAACTATGCATGGCTAATTCCTGAGAGGACGGAGCTGGCCGTAATTATTCAATTGGATGGGTTACCATATGTGACACTTGGAGGCATGAAACTGCATCAAGCAAGATGCCTCTTGACCGAGTATTGTTTCTTTTTTGTACTGCAGCATTCATTGTGGACTGGAGGAAGCTTTCATGTTGTTATGTAATCCTTTTTCAAATGACTTTGGAAGGGTCTGATGGACAATTGCCAGCCCACTTGACTCCAACTATATCTTTATCCACTTAGCTTTCAGTCATACTTTGTACATCAAAGGAGCACTTACAATTCGCGTTACCAGCAAGAAGAAGCTATGTTGCAATGTCACATTGCCTTTGAAAAATAGATGTGTGGCAATTGTAGTAGCACAAAAACATATTTGTGAAAACCTACATTTTACGATTGTACTTAAAGAAGACACTATTATGAAGCAACAGTCTGAATCTCTCCATTTTCAACATCAAACCTCCTAGCCTGGGCTGCACATCTCATCTGCCATATAGCAGTGCTTAATTTGAGTCAGTGGTTGCAGGTGACACCCACTGGCACTCATTTTTTGTGGACCCGCACTAATTTTTCCTCATTCAAGTTTGACCCAGCGAGGGAAAATCACACAAGGGGAGAAGAGGGAGGAAGAGAAAGACAGAAAAACTGTGATTAAAGAGAGAAAGCGGAAACCTGCAAGAGTTAGATAATGTTACAGGGAGAATATGGTGGTTGATTAAAGAGTCATGAGGTGAAAACAAGACAACACGGCCTTGCTACTCAGCATGTCATGTAGTAGCGCTGGCTGTGGGCTTCTGAGAAAAACTTTGGACCCAGCACTTATACTTAAACAGATTCAGTACTGCACACAACCCATACAGTTATAATAATTAAACTTATTTGACTCAGCGATGGCTTGCTCTTATGGACTTTGGGGCATTCAGAGCCATCTCACAGGAAAGATAGTTTTGGGGTGCTAGACACTGTAAAGACAAATTACTTTAAGTTGCTACACATCTTTTAAATATCGTGCACCCTGCCTTGTGGGTTTCAAGGCCTACATCGGGGTGATTTAATAATATATCAAAAGAAGGGTCTGTCATATCAAATAGGGTTATTTTGTCAGGTAGAATTGCAAGATTTACACTGCAGCAGTCAGGCTACACAGGGTAACTCTGACGTCATGTATGTCCTGCCACTGTAGTGAATTATTCTATAGGTGCTGCAGTACACACGTCATTTAACTAGCAGGCCCTGGATGCACGTTCTACAGCATATACTAGGAACATTTAGGCAATTTAAATGAGTGAAAGGGAGTGAGTTTGAGTGAAAGTGTTTGTAAGTGAGTTAGACTATCTTTTTCTAAATGAGAGCAATTGACGCAAAAGTGAGGAGAATGATGAGTGAAACTGTGAGTGAGAATGAGTAAGAGTGAGTGACAATTAGTGAGACTCATTAAGAATTTGAGATGAGAGAGAGAGAGGAAGAGTGAGTGCAAGACAGTGCAAAAGAATACGTGTAAGGTGTTGAGTAGGTGTGAGTGAGAATGAGGGTGACTGAATGAATGTAAGTGAGAGTGAAAGTGACTGAAAAGTGTGTGACACTGGGAGTCTGAGTGTGGGAAAATAGGTGAGACTGAGTGAGTGAGAGTGAGTGAGAGTAATAGTGAGTGCAAGTGAGTGAGCAAGGGTGACAGTGATTGAGAATGAATAAATGTGAGATTTAGTGTGAGTGAGGGAGTAAATGTAAGTGAGCGTGAATAACAGTGAGTATGTGTGTGTTTCTCTTGCAAGTCTGCTTTTAGGCCTGGGATCCTGAAAGTGATGCTTAGCATGTAGTTTACCCACTGCAAAATGCTGTAGTTGGCATATAGGAAGTGAATTTGCATACTGAGAACCCGCAACTGCTAGTGCTGGCATATTAGAGGTTATTTTGGGCATATTGGACACCAGTGGCAAAATGTTGGTGCTTGTACAGTGGAGTGCGGTCTTGCCATATAGGGTACACATGGCGTTGTGGGTTATTGGAAATAATTCTATACATATGAGGTATTTCTTAGCAAAATGTTGGCTAAGGCACACTAGAAGTTATTCTTGTCATATCGGATACCCCTGATAAAATGCTGGTGCTTGTATACTGGAAGTAATTCTTGGCATATGAAGTACCCATAGCAAAATTCTGGATCCAGCATATTGGGGATAATTATTGACATATGGGGTACCCACTGCATAATGTTTGAGTTGACATATTGAAGGTAATTCTTGACATTAAAGGTATACATGGCAAAATGTTGGAGCTAACATATTGAATGTAATTCTTTGCAGAAGGAAGGACAACTATGGCACATGGGGGCAGAGGGGCAGGCAACCATGACAAAATGCTGTCCCTGATATCTTATATGTAATATTTGACACGGTATATGGATGGATCCACGGTATATGGATGGTTTCAATAGTAAAAACCTGGGACTGGCACATTGTATGTAATTCTTGAAATAAGGGGGCATTCATTTCCTATGGAGGCACCCAGGACAAAATGCTGGCTATGGAACAATGAAGGCAATCGTTGACATATAGGGGCCACCCACTGCACATTTTGAAAATAAACTGAGTCTACCCATGGGGCTCGTCAGGATACTTTGGCTTGGCATATCAATGGCTTATAAGCCATTCTTTGCGAAAATCATGATTTAAAATGCCCTATTTGTCCTCGGGGAAGAACTCACCATCCCCACCTCCGAACCCTGTTGGAAGAAGTTAGGTTTGCTTAATTTACGCAGAATTCAGCAGCAGTATTACTCACCACTACTTTCAGAGATCACCAGATTTCACTGATGACACTATCACAGAAAGAACATGAGGCCACCTCATTGCTTTTATGAGTGTGGGTTTATAATAGCCATGAATGTGGTCCTCCGTATATGCCTACATCAGCAAAGAACTGATGTCAATGAAATTGAGAGGACCAACATTTAGGAGTCCTTGAGTAGTTCAGCAGTGTGAACAAAAGGACCAAATCAAAAGTAGGCCAAACGTTTCTTATATTGACCACTTGTTCTAGCACCTGAACAAAGTATGAAATACTTTTGAGAAGCAACTAATAAGTATTTGATTGTGGTCACTAGTTAAATTGACTGTTCGTCTTGTGGATGTGGGCACACCACTCTCATATATATTGGAGCTCTGATATGATTGAATCAATAAATAAAGAGAGCTGGTGAGTCTATGGATAAAGGACTGTTGTTATCTAGGCTGGTAAAAAGAAATCATGGGATTGGTCAGATCAAGCCTAATTATTTTTCTTATATATATGTATTATTATTATTATTGTTATTGTTCTTCTTCTTCTTCTTCTTCTTCTTATCATTATTATTATTATTATTAGTATTATTGTTATTGTTATTATGACTGTTATTAGTAGTATGGTTATTATTATTAGTATTATTCTTATTCTTATCAATACATCTAGCAGTAGTATTATTATAGTTATTATTGTTATTAGTTGTAATAGCAGTACTATTGTTGTTACTAATAATATTAGTTTTATAATTAATAACTTTGTTTTATTTCTGCTGTTATTAACTTACTATTCTTTTACCCTTGGAGTTAAGTAAACATATTTTACAAATTACTTTGTGAATAGAATTGTCTGCGTGAATGACTTTGCCTTAGGTTGCTCCCTCAGGGCAGCATGTGATGTCAAGTGCAAGGAAGGTTAATCTACAATTCTTACTCCAGGCTGGGAATATTTCGGGAATATACAAATTCCACCAAATAATCCAGGATTTTCATTTATTATTCTTTATAAAAATAATTCTTTATTAAGCAGAGAAGGAATTGGCCATTTTGTTACATGAGTAAACATATCCAGAACTCTATCAGTAGTGCACTGTAAGAAATGAGTAATAAGAAGAAAGAAAAAATAGCAAACAATATGAGGTTACTTACTATTCTAATTGCAGTCCTTGAATATTACCATTCCTGAAATAATGTAAATCAGTGTGGAAATGTTGGAATCCCAGTGACTGCAGCGCCGAGGACGGTTTTGGAATACCATGAAGCTGGTACTTATTGTAATGGTGCCCACTAGTCACTGGCTAAATTCCTGAGCAGGACCAGGAACATCACCGCCCGAACCAGCAAATGAGACACGTAAAAATTGAAGAGCCACGCGGAGGTGACGCAATAAAAAAATAACATACACTTCCCTTTCAAATGCTTGACACTATTGTGATGTGGGGGGCGATTAAGAGTGGTAAATACCAATATGACAGGGTGCTTCACCTCAATACAAGTCATTACTCTGAATTTTCATGCTCAGAGGGGTAACATGAGGAATTGGAGATTAGCCCACTAATTACCGCATGTATTTTCTCTTGCAGAACATTTTTCCATGTTCACTTTGTGCCAGGTGTTTCCTGGTGAAACGTGAATGGGGACAAAGAACTTGTAATAACCGTTCAAGTTCCAGCTTGCGGACCAATTACAATGGCACTGAGGGACACATGCCTTGTCTTATAATGTAAATGAATAGCACAAACACCCTTATCAATTGCCAATTGAATAAATGGAAAATTTATAGATAGTACCTGTTTAATCAGAAACTGTTCATTCAATTTTATTTGACCTTTTTCCCCAGAACCAATGACATGTCATTGATTTCCCTATGATGGCCTTTGAATCAAGTAGAGAAATGTCTTGTGTAACGTCCCCGCCCAACACTATGGTGATGCTATTGGGTCAGAAAGAAATGGAAGAATGCCCCTGTCCCGAGGACATTTATTATCCATTACCATTCCTTTTATATCCAATGAAAATGTCCTGTATTATTTTTGGGGGAAATGGCTTCAGCAAGAAGTTATACTTTACCTATGATTCTCTTCAATTGAAATTTGTCTGTAGTGACTGCATCACTCAGAGGTACTGAGACTCTTACTCTTTGTTTTAGGGGTGAAATCTCAACTGAAACAATCAGGCTTGGAAAAATAATTATTCAGTATTAATGATTGACTTTTCTGTATCCGTATTGCCAATTACATGCCCTTGGCAGTCCTGAAACACAGATCTAATCCAGCAAGTTTGAAAACTCTCTGATAGTTGCTTGTTTTTTTTCCCAAAAACACATCCTCGGTTATCAAATCCTAGTTAGATTATCTCAGGTGGTCAGTCATCATAGACCTTACAGTGATTAATTCTCAGACTTAAAAGTTTAAAGGATCCTTATTGCTCTGTTTTTCCCAAGTATCAGTCCTATCCACCCCAGTAGACTCAGTTGGAGCAGGGTAACAGGTCTCTGAAGGGAAATAGGGGCAATGATATCAAATGAGAACATCTCAAAATGCAGTTGTGTGGCACCAGCAGTGGTTAGTGCAAGCCTAACGCCCTTTGATCAGCACCTTGACTGGCAAGACCAGAGCTGAAATGAAAACTGCAGCAGGTTTCCTACAGCGATCACACATCTTGGACCATCAAATATTTCCCTCCATGACCATAGGACGTGAAGGAAAAGCTATCAGGGACTGCTTATCTGTAGTTCTAGGCAGAGTGGAGAGCACAGATATATAAAGTAGAACAATCCACCAGAACGAAAGCAAGGAGTTTGTGGTTTCGATACTGTTCTCAAAGAACCTATGGCAGGACACCCTGAAATGGGTAAAGCTATAGCATACAGAGGTCTGAATTAATGACATACAAACATTTTTCTCACAACCGACTTTTTAGGTCTCGGGTTACCCAAGACCTCTTGATTTTACCAAAATAATAAGTATAATATACATAATTAACCCGTTGACCGCGGTGCGAATTCCGCTGCGGGCATTTTAATCAGTGGGCAAGGTTTGGATGGCCCCTGGCCGTCCCCCGCACACGCGCACCGTCACGGGGAAGGCCGGGGGCCATCCTCAGCATGGAACGGGTTAAAGGCGGTTTCACCCACCTCTCTTTACCCCTTGGACTGTTTATGTGTCATTTCCATTTTGCTTCCTCCCATTACATAATTCAGCATTGGACAATCGATCAACCTGCTCAAGACTCTTAAGACTCAAGTTAACACCCCTTTCAGTGACTGCATTTTGCTCTTTCATAAGGCAGACATTCACAGACAAGGTAATTCTCTTTAGTGCGAGTGTTGCCTGATGTGCCAGTAGGATGCAGTTGAAGTGAGTACAGGGCACATTCCAGCTTTATCAGCTCCTGTCTCCTTCCAATGCTGTTGTAAATTCCTTTTGAATTGGACTGCTGTTATTTCACAGTATAGCATATTGTGTCCTTGAACTCTGTTTCACCAAATAAACTTTGCCCAGGAAGGAAACCAAACCAATCTTATCAAGTTTAATTTGTAGCACACTTGTAACCGTTTTATTTAAACATAGGAAGGATGCAATTTGGGTTTTAGTATCCAGTATTTTATACTGTGCACCCTCGTTCCTTCCTCTTTCCATCTTCTCTTTCCTTTCTTTTTTTTTACTTTCCTTCTTTCTTTATTTTTGCTTTCTATTTCTTTTTTACCTTCTTTCCTTCTTTTTACTTTATTTCCTTCTTTTGTATCTTCTTTCTTTCATTTTCTTTTTTTTACCTTCGGTCCTTTTTCTTTTATGCATTCCTTTTTCTTTCCTTCTTTTTCATTTTTCTATCCTTTATTATGTCTTTCTTTCCTTCTTTCTGTACTTTTTCCTTCTTTCAAACTATTTCCTTACTTCTCTTTTTTGCCTTCTTTCTTTTCTTTTGTCGTCTTTCCTTTTTCTTTCCTTCTCTCCTTTTTTCTTTCCCTGTGCATCCTTATTTTTTGCCTTCTTTCCTTTTTTCCTCCCTTATTTCCGTATTTCTTTCTTTTTTGCCTTCTTCTCTTACAAACTTCTCCTTCATTGTTTCCTTCTTTCTTTCTTTTTTTGCCTTTTTGCCTTTTCTCCTTTTTACTTACTTTTTTCCTTTTTCATTCTATATGCCTTCTTTTCCTCTTACTTTCTTTATGTCTTCTTTACTTTATTCTTTCTTTTGACCTTTTCTTTCTTTCTTTTTTACCTTTCCTTCCTTCTTTCTTTTTGCCTTCATTCCTTTTTCTTTCATTCCTTCTTTCTTCATTTTTTACATTCTCACCTTTTTTCGTTCCTTCTTTCTCACCTTCTTTCTTTTGCTTTCTTTCTTCTTTCCTTTATGTTTCTCTTTCCGTCTTTCTTTCCTCCGTTCTTTCTTTTTTTTTTACTTGTTTCCTTCTTCAGACTAACAGCTTTTTTAGGTTTCTGTTAGCCAAGACCTTTTGAATTTACTAAAAGTATGTATAACATAGTTACTTATAGGGGTTTTCAGCCAGACATCATCGATTATACTTTGACTATGTCATTCACATGTTTCTTACACCTACTCCAGCATGCATCAAGGGGCAATGTTAGCCCTCTTCAGCCATTGATTGACTTCACTAGGATTTATGGTATGCTGCCCTTTCACAAGGAGCAGATCCGCACAAGTTAGTTCCCTTTAGTGCCGGTGTACTTTTTGAGACCAGAAAAACACTTTTGCCTTTAAGCAATGTTCTTTTTTAGATTTGATGAAGGTCCAGCAGGTTTCCAAACAATAATGTTTTGCAAAAACTATGACAAAAGAATTGCTAAAAGGCTGGCGGCCAAAATCACACCTATTGGCTTTTCCAATGCTTGTTCAGACTTCTTGACTCCCTGCAGGTAGAATTTTGTTGTATTCACTGCATCTTTGGATTTGCAGTCTGGTTGATTTCCCCTACGCCCCATCGTATGCGTGTCTTGAGTATTTAAGCTAAGGTCTTCTAGGGTGTTACATTCAAGGAAATAAAAGGTCCTGCGTGCTAATCTCATGGGAAAGTTAACTTCTATTATTCAAGAGTAGGAGCCCAATATTCTTGCCTCACTCTTTTGATGACCTGGCATGTCCTAAACCTTACCTGGGCCAAAATGTGAATGACCTTTCCAGCTAACTAAAACGATATATTGTAAAATACACAACAACTTGGGCTACCAAGTTACTAAATGTATTTTTAGGCCTGGATGATACACGTTAAATGTAATGTGTGGATTTTTAATTTCAGAAAAAAAGTTACACTTTATCTTGGTGGAAGACTTAACGCATGAAATGACCGGCACCTTTCATTACTCATGAAGGGTGAAAAGAACCCATGCATGCATTATATATTTAACAGCCCCCTTCCCCACATGAATCTGCCTGTAATACACAAATATAAATCCAATTACTAAAACAATGCATAGGAAATATAAACAATTGGCTTAGGAAAAATAGCCAATGCAAACTGGGACTCTTCTATTAGGTAATAGTGATATTAATATTTAAGAGACATATGGGCCTGAAACACACACTGATAGGGCTTCTATACTTGTATTTGAGATATGAGACGATGCAACATGACCTGGGAAAAATATTTCCCATGAGAAGTTATTTTAGCACTGTTACTAATTTAGGATGTAAGCTGGTTTTAAACCTATTGGAAGAAAGCCACAGAATAGCAATCAAATAGCATGACATTTGCGCAGAATATTGTCTTGAGTTCCTTTTCTTTCACAACTAGAGCCAAGAATGCCTTTTTGTTCTTCTAATAGCAAAGCCAGATGGACTTTCTTAGGATATGAAAGGTTCGCTTTAACGATGCAGATCACCACCTCAATCTGGGTATACGTATGTAAACACATTCATTCGATATCTTTTGGGAAAACATTTGCTTCCTCTTTCTTGTCTTCTGATGGGAATTACTTTCTTGTTACTACAGCACTGTATGGAGTTTTTTCGTTATCTCAAACTACAAGTGCCATATTGTCATTTACAAAGCTTTTTCATCATAGTATATGCTTTCTACCCCCCATATGTTCACACAGGGATAGAATCGTACCTTCCTATGTCTTGCGGCCATTCTCACAGTTTGTGGTCTGGCAACTCCCTGTCATGATCATTTTTATGTAGTGCTGCGGTGAGAGTGGTGTTCATTTTATTAGGTCCTGTACCTTAAAGAGATTGTTAGTATACCTCTGCATCCTCTTCAACTCACTTCTGGCCAGGTGAAGAGGACTGCAATGAAGTCAACCCATGCCAAGTGAAGTCAATTTATGGTTAATTATCAATCAGCTTCTAGGTGGGCCAGTATGTTGACATATCATCAAGTGTTCATATAATTCAATCTGTCTCAAATATGATACCATCTTTGTGTGGGACAACATGATCTCCCAGGCCAGTGACCACAAAGCATCTGGTCCACCTGTATACAGTGTGCCTGAACTATAATGACAAGACCCGATCTTCAGTCTCTCAGTTTTCTCAAGTATTCCCTTAGGTTCTCGACTCTAGAGGACAAGAGGACTTACTTCAGCAGGACCAAATATTCACCAATGACCTCAGCAAAAATCAACTCATATTACTGGTAAGGGAGGATTTGACATGCTTCACAACCAGATAAATGTGAGTGGCGCTCTGTGCTCTTAGGCGCTCTACTTACTTTAAATCTTTGGAATTGCATATCTCTGGTTTTAATGATTGGATTTTGGTCATTTTGGTGTCAAATAATTTGTGTTTTGTTTTCCCTTTATTACTATTTGAGTGCTGCATAAATACTTTACACCTTGCCTTTAAGTCCTGACTGCCTTTGGACCAAGCTAGCAGAGGGTTAGGCACAGGTTAATTTAGTGACTTTTGTGGTTCACCCTGAAAAGGATTGTGGCTTTTGGTTGAGAAGGGCTCAGACTCCCCTCAACCAAAAACCCAGTTTCTCTCACTCCAAATGCATAATAAAAAAAAGTATCCTTTCTCGCTTTCAGTTAAAAATGTAAAAATGTGTGGTTCTCTCATTAAGTGCTTTGATGCTATTAGGGCAAGATCACACCATATAAATGTACAAAAATAAAAAAAATCAGCACCCTTGTTAGACATTGAGCTCAGTTTCTATTAAGATGGCATCTTATCCTCCTATCGTCTCTGTGCAGAGGACTCAATACCTGTAAAAAGCGCCCAATAAAAGTTGAGGCCGTTGAAAGAGGCTACATTAGCACTGTTTATTTATTTATTTATTTGCAACTGTTATTGCTATATCATCATTGGACATTGTGTGTTGTGAAAAAGCATTGTGACTTGCAAGGGAGACATTTTGGGTCTCGGTGCAAATACTGCCATGACCCACATAACAATGAGAAGTATTGACTTAAACATTTATAAACCTCTTATGAATGATTTACAAGCCCCTTGTGCCTCGGTGCATCACTTTTTATGACTCTCCGGCGGCGCAAAGTGCAAACCCATATCTACAAGGCCACACAAAGCCACTTTGCGTGGCTTTTCATTGCCTCATAGATATGGTGTAAGGCAAGGCAGCGCAAGTGGTTACCTTGCCTTACACTGCACCAGGGAGGCTTCAATGGGCATTGCGGTGGGTGTTTCCATGCAACACCGATAGGTTTCGACACATTCCTATATTTACAAGGATCTGTAAACCTGGGAATGCACCAAAACTATACGTCTCCCAAGATCAGGCCCTTGTTTTTTCCTCTTTCCATGCATGCTTAGAAGGAGGAAAACACCCCCCATGGATTGCTTTTGTGCGGGAAAGAGTCCCTTCCTGAACAAAAGCAATCCTGCCAACAACGCAGACACCATTGAACCCTGGTATAAGGATGCCTACGCTGGCGCTAGGCAGCAAATTGTGCGCCAGCGCTAACTGAAATGACAGGAATGGACCGTGTGCATCAAATGCACCGTATCTTATAATACAATGTATTCCTGCCCTTTTGATTTGGCGTAGGGCAGCGTTTCAAAAAGACTTTTGGCGCTGCCCTGCGCCAAATCTTTGTAAATAACTGGCCTGACATCGACAACGTCCATATTATAATAGGGTATGTAGCCGCATCTAGGTACTGTTGACAGTCTATCATGTAAATGTTTGCGCATCCCGTCAGTCCATGGCATCAAACGTGTGGACGCTTCCATTGATATTAACGAGTAGGCTAGTTGTCCTGCAGTGTGCTGGGAGGGTTTGCACTGCCTTCTGATTCACCTTGTGAAACCAGAAGACTGACAAAGACCAATGGAGGGTCGTCAATTCCCCTGTCCTGCACAGAGCCATAACACTATGGAAAATCGCAGCAAAAGAACTGGCAAAATGCGACTCTGCCAAGCAGGCAATTAATTAGCACATATTTCCCAAATGTATTGTCATATTCGTCATTATTTTAAAATAATAAGTGTCCCTCTATCGTGATATTGACCTTAAGTCCTTTTATGCTTTTAACATGTATACTTTAAAGCATTGCGTTTTATGATGGTTGTCCATCCTTTTATGATTTTTAATGAATCAAATAAAAGTAAATTTTGACTTGACAAAGACCAATGCAATGATGTTTCCTACCTGGCCACATTCCGATTGGCCCATATAGCTTGAAATTAGAAGCATTTCTTTCTATTAATATTCAAGCCAAATGTTCCAAATGTGCATTAAAGTCAATATAATATAAGTTAATATAGTTTAAGTAGGCTCCATATTGTTTCCTTTGGCTACATTAGGATTCCAGCAGCTGGCGTCCAGTTCAACTTAGAAGCAAATGCGTAGAGACATTTAATAAAGCGCACCTCGTTATGTTCGCCAATTGAGAATGAGCTATAAATAGTTTAGACTTGGAAGAAAGTAAAACATTTATTCCAGCAGATGCGATTCGAGAGCATGTTTATGTTAACTTCGTGGATTTTGCCTATTAACGCCTTCCCAACAGCCCTTCCTGTTTGTGTTAAAGATGAGCCTTCTCCTCCACTTCTCTGCTGCTCTAGTTACTCCTGCTACTGTAACCCCTCAAACAAACACAGCAATAAGGCATTCAGCAGTTAAAACGCTGCAAAATAGGAATGCTTCAACCATAACCTACAGTACCAATAGTCAACAATGCAGTCCGAAGAGGACAAAATGCGTTTCAAGTACCATAAAAAATGCTACCGTAGGGATTAGATGAGCCAAAAAAGACCACCTCGCAAAACAAGCTTGTGAGCCACCAAACTAATGGAGGGAGATGTTTAACATCTACTACAAGCTGACCAAATAAGTCTCTTTAACGATCTACCTATATGCATCAGGACAACATTGCTTAGATTTAACAGAGGCTTTCACATTCAACATTTCTAAAAATAGTAGTCTGTCTCTAGAGCACTAGACTCTTTATACCTCCCTCTTTTTTTCACTGCTGCCATATTCACACTCTTCAAACCTGTAGAGACTGATTAGATGCTCAGTCTGGCCATCAAAATAAAAGTATCTAACTCACATACTGACTAATGTCAACGAGTCAGGATAGGAACATACTTCCCCTATGGCAGTCTGGCTTCCACGCAAGACACTCCACAGAGTCAGACCTATTGGAAATCGCCAACACCTTGAAACTAACTTTGAATGTGGTAAATAATGCGTGTTGGTTTTACTAGACTTGTCCGCTTCATTTAATACCCTCTCCCGTGACATCATTCTCCAACATATCAAGGAGTTTAGAATCTCTCAACTTTCCCTGGCCTGGATGAAATCTTTCCTAACAGACCATAAACAATCTGTCTTCTTAGGGCCCTTCTCATCCTCAAAAACAATCAGGACATCAGGAGTCATCTGTTAGCCCTGTAATATTTAATATTTAAATGACCCCCACCCCTCTAATTTGCCTGATTACATCTTTTGGAATCAAAACTACTTCTTATGCGGATAACACACAGCCAGTCCTATCTCTGGACAAAGCATTCTTTGGCTCTGAGCTTCAGTTCAGTTCAAACCACTTTATTCGGTTACTGAAAACCATTAAAGTACCATACATTAAATCACAATACATTACATAAAACTCATATGGTATACAGTAAAAACACATAGATTACAAAATAAAATTTCATAACCGATTCTTCAATAATAGTGCAGAAAAAAAAGAAAAAAAATGTGGGAGAATAAAACAAAATTCATGAATTACATAAAGTCTATGGTATGTTTAAAACAATAAGGGCAATACACCATTACAATAACAAAAATGTAGTGATAAAAAGGCAAGTATTAAAAAGTAGTAACATGGACTTTACAATATTCTTATACCATCATGGGGTGCCAGATTTTTCAAAGTCTCACTGCTGCGACAAGAAAGCTCGCAATATTAAAAATATCCCAATGACCATTAATCTTTTGTAAGTACAATAGGGCTTGTTTAACCTGAATAAAGTCTTTCCCTTTTAAAACTGGGACTAAACACCTCCTGTGGATAGTGCAATAATCATCACAAAACATAATAAAGTGCAATGTGTCCAGTATCAAAAAATTATCACAGATACAGGGACCTGAATCACACGTCCTGCTCCAGCTTTGTGAATTTCCCAGATAAAAATGAATTACGTTAAAACGGAATCTCATTAGAAGCAGGCGGTGAAATGGTTTAGTAACAATCCTCAGATAAGGTTCAATCTCAGGGCTAGTTTTTAACAGAAAATTGATTTTAACCGTAGGTTTTGTTAATTCAATCTCCTCCCTCTCTACCTTCATCCAATACAATAAGTGTATTTTTACCCATGCCAAATCATCTTTAGTTACTTTATCCGGAGAATTGAATAAGTCTGGACATCCAAGCTTAGTTAAGATATTCTTGACATAATAATTTTGTTGGCTTGGTCCAGAGTGACAGAATCTCTGATTATCTTATGGTACAGCATTAATTGGTGGTTAAGCCAGGTTTTAAGCCAGCAGAGCACCGGAGCCTGCCTCAACCTGTCTGTCACATAGCCAACCCCTAGTCCCTGGTGAATTGTAAAAGTAGGAGTGGATTGGGATACAGAGAGCAGGGAGCGTAGGAATTTCTTTTCAACTATTTGTATCTCCTCCATCGGTTTACATCCCCATATTGCCGAGCCATACAATGCAATCGCTATACATTTAGATTTATAGATATTAAGCATTTATTTATTTATTTATTTTGAAAGTTTTATATAGCGCGAACAAGATCTTTGCAGATATCAGAGCGCTTTACAGGACACGGGGGTGATAGAGTAATAGAATGTAATAGTTGAGGTAATAGTTGAGGTAGTTAGGTACAAGGTGCATAGTTACATAGGTAGGTAAAAAAAACAAGAGGTAGGTCACAGGTGAGGTAGTGTCTGTACAAGGTGCATAGTCAAACAGTTGCGCCAATAATATAAAAGTACAAAAATAAGCATATACTTTTTTAAGCGTGCTTAAAATGTTTTTCTGGAGATAACATAAAGGTGGGCATAGTTGAGGTAGGTGAGTGCAGGATGTATAGTCACACAGGTACATCAGTAGTACAAGAGTAGGGATATTTGAGGTGGTGTAGGTACAGTGAACAAGGTCAGACAGGTGCGTCAACAATATAACAATATACAAAGAGGGAACGTATACAATCAAATAAGTCATAATACAAGTAGTACAAGTAGACCAAGGGGTCAGGCAGGTATTACGGAGCGGATTCATGAGAAATACAGAATAATAGATCATGTGTATTTAGCCATGAGGATCGCTTTTACTTCTTTCTTAAACAGTTTGTTGGAGGAGATGAGCCTGGTTTCAGGAGGGAGTGAGTTCCAGATCCTTGGTGCCATTCCTGAAAAGGAGCGTTTATATGTTTTTTCCTTCCGGAATCTTCGAGGCTTCAGTAGAAGATTGTTTGTGCTTCTAGTAGTTCTAGAGCCACCCGAAATTGTCAGCTTTTGAGTGAGGTAGGCGGGTGAGTTCATGTGTACAGCCTTGTGAGTCATGCAGGCGATTTTCAGATGTATTCTGGCTTCAAAAGGTAGCCAGTTCAGGGATTTAAAGTCAGGGGAAATATGCGAGTGTTTTTTTGATCCAGTGATGAGTCTCGCTGCAGCGTTAAGGGACGCTCTTAGGGGTGCCGTTGTAGTTAGGGGGAGCCCGCAGAGGGCGGTGCTGCCGTATTCTATGTGAGGGATGACTATAGATTGTAGTGCAGTTTGGAAGTCTTTGGCTGGAAGGAAGGGTTTAAGTTTTCTTAAGGTATTGATTTGGAAGTTCGCTCCTTTGGTTGCCTTGCTGATGTGCTGCTGCAGGTTGAGATTGGCGTCAAGTGTTATGCCTAAAGATTTTGCTGAGTCTACGACGGTAGGTTGTACATTTATAGCCGTTAAGTGCTTAAGCCATGTTTGAGCCGTAGAGATTTTTGCGGGAGGTGAGATCAGGAGGAACTCAGTCTTCAGGGCATTGAGTTTGAGGTGATTCTCGGCAAGCCAGGATTGGGTGTTTCTGATCGTGGTGTTCAGAAGCATGATGTCCTTGGGAGATTGTATTTTGAGATAAAGTTGGGTGTCGTCGGCATACATGTGAAAGTGAACATTGGATGTCTGTAGCAAAGTAGTGAGAGGTTCCATCACTAGGTTGAACAGTGTTGGGGAGAGGGAGGATCCTTGAGGGACGCCTAGCGATACAGGTACCGGAGAGGACATCAGGTTGTTGCTTTTGAATCTTTGTGACCGGTTGTGTAGAAAGGAGGTGAACCACTTGAGAACAGTCCCTGATATGCCCATTCTTGTGTTTAACAGTTCGAGTAAGTTCTCATGTTTAACTGTGTCGAATGCTGAGGAGAGATCCAGAAGGATGAGGAGGCAGGTATCGTTTTGGTCTAGGATTTGGAGGGCGTCGTCCACTATGTGAGTCATGGCAGTTTCGGTACTGTGCCCTGCACGGAAGCCTGATTGATGAGCGTTGAGGAGATCAAACTTGTCTATGTGTTTAGTCAGTTGTAGCTGTATGCATTTTTCCAACAGTTTAGCGAGGGTGGGAATATTTGTGATAGGGCGGTAATTGTTTAGATCAGTGGGGTCTGCTGTTGTTTTTTTTAGTAGAGGTGTGACTTGTCCGACTTTGAGGGCGTCAGGGATGGATCCTTGTTGAAGAGAGCTATTGATAATTTTAGTCCAGAGCGGGAGGAGCAAAGGGGTAAAGTCTTTTACAGCGTTTGCAGGAAGGGGGTCAGTGAGGTGATTGGATGGTTTCAGGGTGCTGAGCAATCTGCCAATTTCTTCTTCGGAGTAGGCGCCAAAGGATGACCATGTAGCATTGTTCTTTGGTTCAGGCGCTGCTGTGTGTTGGGGGTTGGAGTAAAGGATTGCGTCATTGAGGAGATCGCTTCTTATGTTGTCGGAAGCATTGCATCCATTGGTTTAGCCTCCAGTCGCTGCGCAAAACCATTCACAGCGGCCGTTGACCTAGCCATCGCATTTGCTTTAACTTTCTGTTGAGGTACCCAGGAACTCTTCTCATCAAAAGGTACTCCCAGATAAGTGAAAGAGGTCAACTTATTCAATTCTACAGTTTCACAAAGAAAAGGTTTTGTTTTTGTGGGTTTCTGGCCCATAGCCATTACATGAGATTTAGCTATATTTATCGCTAAGTCCAGAGATTTCATGTAGGCCCCAAAGGAATCTAAAAGCCTTTGGAGCCCTATAGCTGTTTGGGCCAATAGGACGGCATCAACCGCATAGAGGAGCATTGGAATGAGCCTGTCCTCTACCCGAGGTATGTCCAGATTAGCCATTTCTAAAAACGTGCCCAGATTATTTATATACAAAGTAAAAAGTAGTGGTGCTAAAATACATCCTTGGCGGACACCTCTGCCCGATGAAAAGTGTCTTGTGCATTTTTCTTCTTGGTGGACCCTCACTCTTGCGGTGAGATCCCTGTGTAGGTCGGCCAAGAAGTAGACTAAACTAGTATCAATGCCCATATCTAACCCGATGTGCCAAAACTTGGACCTATTTACCAGGTCGAAAGCTGACGACAGATCCATAAATGCCAGCTGAAGCGTCCCTGGTTTAGCTATAGTGTATTTACCTGCTAATAAATATAGATTAAGACCCTGATCCATAATACTCCTGTCACTTCTAAAACCATATTGTAAATTAGATAAAACCTTATTTTCATCTAGCCAACCCATTAATTTCTTTAAAATCACTCACTCTAAAACTTTCACTGCAGAGTCTATTAGTGACATTGGCCTATAACAGCGGGGGGCCCCTCTCTGTCCTTCTTTAAAAATCGGAATAATAGTAGAGGATGCCGATGATGGTAGAAAATCCTGACGGCTTGACACATTAAAATTATTTGTCCGGATTTTAGCTCCAAAAGTGTGGATTTTGTTTGTATAAATCCGCCTGGGCCGGGAGCCTTATTGCTACTTATTTGTATAATTGCCAATTACAATTCACCTTCATTAAAGACTATTTTGTGGGAGCCCCTTCTGGAATCACAACTAATTTGCACTTCCTGGCTATTAGTGGCCTCATATATAGCTTCAAAGTGAGAAAGCCATTGGTCTTCCGTGCTGTTATATTCAACAGGGGTTTTCTCTGTCCCGCTAAAAAAGGGTTTGTTGACAATGGCCCAAAAGTTAGAGCTATCTTTTATCACCTCTACTAATAGCAGAGCACACCATGCACCTTCTTTAATTTCCTTCTTACGTGTCGATAGTGCATGCCTGTACTCTGTACGTAACCTAGCTATGTTCGCGCGATCTCGTGGAACCCTCTTTAATTCTGTTAACAATTTACGATGTGCTTCAGAGCAGTTGCAATCAAACCGTTTTTCTCCTATAGTGAGCCTAGGTTTTATCGGTATGGTCAGGTCTGATGAAACCTATGCACAAATGCCTTCAAAGGCCAAAAGAACCTCCTGCCCCTCTTTGGCATTATCAAGACAGGTAGCAAACTTATCCCTAACCCACTCACTGATAACCAGGAAAAAGAGGTCAGGGAGTACATTCGCCCACTTCAACCTCTGTCCTTGGTCTGTTACTTTCAAACAGGATTCACTCCCAGACTTTACCGGTTTCCCCTTTAGGCCACATCCCCTAACCAATGCCAGGATTACAAGATTATGGTCACTAAAGTGAAACCATTTGGCATTATAAATAATTACTTGGATCAAAAAAATGGAAGAAATAAAAATAAAGTCTATAATAGTGTCACTCCCCCGTGCTTTAAAAGTAGGAATCCTCTCTTCGTGGTCAAATGAGCTCCATTCAAAAAAATCTATGTGGCCAAAAGCTCTTCCAAACACTCTCCTTGTTGTGTGTGTTCAAAGTGTGGCATTGGGAGGTTGGCCAGCTCTAGCGGCTCTGAGCTTAACTTTTAAAAATGTCCTATGCGAAGTCATCCAGTGGATGCAATCCAGTCATCTAAACTGTAATACTGATAAAACTGAAATCATGCTGTTTGGCAAGTCAAACTTGTTTGCTCCAGCCCAATGGTGCCCCCCCCCACCCTTGCCTGCCACCATTGTGGTGGTAAAAAATTCTCTGAGTCAAATTTGACACTTCCTTGTCCTTCTGCCCTCAAACTCTTGCAGTAGCAGGTATGTGTTTTAATTTAATAAGGTCTTTGATAAAATGCTTTGATATACTCCCAAGACTCATAAAACGGTCTATGGGAAGAGCAGGGCTGAGGTGGAGGTCAAGAACTGCTAAGGGAGTCAAGTTTGGAAAAGGAGAGAGAACAATAAATTATAAAAATGTAATTCAAAAAACAAAACGACCAGAAAACTGAGTGAGTGGGGTGATGTGAGGAAAGGGGTTGAGATATCAAACAAATAGTTGGAAAACACGGAAACATTTTAGTAGATAAGAAATAGAAAGGAGGAAGGCATGAAGGATGAAAAGAAAGGTAAAGGGAATGAAACAAAGAAGAAAATATGAAAGGAAGGAAGGAAAAGTGAAAGAAGAAGTGAAAGAAAGGAATGGTGAAAACAACAAAGAAAGGGTGTACTGATGAACAGTTGGACAGATTAAAGCTTGACTCAAGGGGTGAAAGGATCAATTAACAATGGGTTGGAAGGAAGCGTAAAAGCATAAATGAATATGTGGGTGGATGGAAAGTTGGACAAAAGTCTGTTAGCATAAATGGATGGAAGAGTGAAAGGATGGATAATCGATAAGTGTAGGGAATGGTCATTGAATGGATGGAATGATGAAAGGATTAATTGATAGTTGATTGAAATGAGGAATGGGTGAAATAATGGATGAATAAATCAATGGATTGATGGATGGAAGAAATGTCAATGGATTGTTGAAATAAATTAAAGGATGTGGCAAAGGATCCAATAATGGATGGACAGAAGGGTGGGAGAATGAATGGATTGATTGGAGGATGTACAGGTAAAAAAAACTAATATAGGAAATGTTGGCCTTACTGTTTCTCTCCTTTGGTGTCATTAGAGATTTGGTTAAAAGAGGGGGTATTTTAATTTTCTGGCTATTCCCTTGCTACTGCAACAGCCTGAATGCAGGTTTCTCAAAAGAAACTATCCATAAACTTAAGGCTGTGCAACACACGGCCGACAGACTGCTACGGAAACTTCCTAGACGTTCATCTGCTTCTGCAGCTTTGAAAGCTTTAAATTGCCTTCCAGTGCATAAAAGAATCCTGTTTTTAATCCTCCTACTCACCTTTAGAGCCTATAGATCTACTGGGCCTAGTTACCTAACAGCAAGATTTACCCACTACATAAGTAAAAGAACTCTGAGATCTTCTTACGCCAACCTCCTGAAGCCCCCTTCTTTTAGACTCAAAACCTGAAGCAGTAAATCGTTTTCAGTTCTAGGTGCCAAGGCCTGGAACCAGCTTCCTGGTCACTTAAGATTTATTGACTCTGGATCACTGTTCAAGAAACAGCTTAAGACGTGGCCTTTTTAAGCCTCCGACACACGTTATTCTCTCATTCTGTGACCTAGTTTCCTTCTGAGATTCTCTATGCTTGACTGAGTCAGTTATTCTGCATACCACCAAGATGCTCCCTTGGCAATGGAAGTGCATTTTACCAGTGCTAATTCACTCATTCATTCATGTTCATCCACATTCCTTAAACAACCTTCCTGCAATTACACTGGATAATACACATATAATAATGCATCTAGACAATCAGGAGACAGAAAAGATAACCTAAAGTATATTATTATTACTCACATCTTAAAAAGACAAATACAGACCCTTTGATCCTGGCTGTTGGACTTGCCCCTTTCTGTAGGGTCATCCTCAAACATTTTGTCTTCACTCTCCTGTTTTCAGAACTGGTTTTTGTACGTTTTTAGAACTCTGTGCACTTTACCACTGCTATCCATAGCTTAAGTGCTTGTGCTCTCTCCTTTAAACATGGTAACAGTAGCTTACACCCAATTGGAACATTTAGTTTGCTTGTTAGTCGCTAGTAAAGTGGTACTATATTTATCCAGGGCCTGTAAGTTAAATGCTTCTAGTGGGCCCGCAGCACTGATTGTGCCACCCACCTAAGTAGCCTTGAAACATGTCTTAGGTCTCTCATTGCAGCCTTTGTATGCCACTTTGAATTGCCATTTTGACACAGCTAATGAAACCTTTGTTCAGGCCTAAACCTTCACCCCTAGGGTGGCCGGATACAGCTCAGAGGGCAGGGTGCTGTCTATTTTAAAAAGGATGGATATATGCCTAAGTTTTACATGTCCTGGTGGCAAGACATGCCTCTCCCATAGGATAACATTGGGTTACCTTGTTACATTTAATAAGTGCTGACTTTCAATTGGAAACGCGTCGGAATATCGAGTTTGGTGTCTATTGAATTGTAATTTACATTATCATTAATGGTAAAATCAGATTTTAAGACATATTTCTGAAAATGCCACTTTTAGAAAGTTGCAAAAAGAACAATTGATGGACAGAATGCTGAACAATGTCATACATTCACCCCAGTACAGAGATTTGTGCCTAAATCCGTCTTTTTTGCTCCCTATGCCATTCTAGTTTAGACCCAGCCATATGCAAATCAGTGGGAACAGTCCAGCCCGAACTGCCAAGCCAGGTTCTCCCAGGACTGGAAACAGGCATCCTAGGACTGGCTTCGGGGTTTCACCCCTCATCACAGCCAGGCTAGATTGACTCCAGTGGCATTGAGAGCACAGGCCCCACGTCTGGGCATACTCATCCTACTTGGGGTGACAAATGTAAAAAGAACAACTGATGGACAGAATGCTGAACAATGTCATACATTCATCCGAGTACAGAGATCTGGGTATAAATCCATCAGTAATTTTTGCTCCCAATGCCATTCCAGTTTAGACCCAGTCATATGCAAATCAGTCTGTCCAGGATGCTTGTTTCTTGTACAGGAAGGACCTTTTTTTTTTTTTTTTTTGCAGAGTTTTATATAGCGCGAACTAGACCCGAACCGATCAGGGTATCAGAGCGCTTTACATATCACCAGTTTCGTTACATGAGGACACACAGTCCAACCTAATCTGGCTTCGCAGATTAGGTTGGACTGTTCCCATGAGAAACAGGGTCAAGACTGATTTGCATATGGCTAGGTCCAAACTGGGCTGGCACGGTGAGCACAAGAACGATGGATTAAACCCAGATCTGTGTGACTGGGGTGAATGTTTGCATTTTTCAGTATTCCGCCCATCAATTCTTCCTTTTGCTTTAGTCACCCTAAGTTGAAAGGGAATGCCCAGATGTGGGTTCCGTGCTCACTGTACCACTGGATCCAAGCTAGTCTGGCTGATGAGGGCAGAGGCCCTGAAACCGGTCCCAGAAAGCTTGCTTCGGGTTCAGGGAGAACCTGGTTTGGCAATTTGGGCTAGACTGTTCACATGAGGAACAGGGTCAAGACTGCTATGCATATGGCTGGCTCCAAACTGGGGTGGTGTGATGAGCAAAAAAACAATGGGTTAAACCCAGATCTTTGTGACTGGGGGGGGGGGGGTTTGCATTGTTAAGCATTCTATTCATTAATTTCTCCTTTTGCTTTTGCCACCCTAAGTGAAACGGGTATGCCTAGACTTGTGTCCCGTGCTCACTGCCCCACTGGATTCAACCTAGCCTGGCTGATGAGGGGGATGCCCCGAAACTGGTCCCAAAATGCTTATTTCCGGTCCGGGAGGACCTGATTGGCATTTCGGGTTTGCCTGTTCCCTTGAGGAACAGGGTCAAGACTGATTTGCATTTGCTTTGTGTATTGCAGACAGTGATAAAAAGGAGCATAGGTAATGGCAGGATGGGCCATCTTTGACTTGATATGGGGGTGATTTGTCTCCTGCCTCACTAGCACAATACAAAGGCTCTGCCTGAGAACATTTGCAAAGGGGTTGAGACTAGTCGATTGTGACTCCAGACAAACTGTGCCAGGGCAGGGATGAAGGAAATTCCAAGCACCTCTAGGGGTGCAAACGTCCAGAACATTCTCCTACTTCAAAGTGGGACCAGGTATAAATATATGACCCTCAAAACTATTCAGTACACCTCTAGACATGTGGATGCTGCAAAAGAAGGACTGTTGTTACTTTTCTGACAGATGACTGCTACTTTGGAGCTCTGCTACTCTGCTGCCCTGCTGCTTACTGCTCTGCTTGCTGAGAAGGAAGACTGCAGCTGCACTCTTCAATTATACTTAAGTGACTCCAAGGGTCAGCTGACTGACCTCCTCTTCTGAGCTACAGGGACATAACAAGCTCCGGAGGCTCCCTCCAATTGCCCAGCTGACCTGCTGCCTGGACCTGCTAGCTGACTCTTCCTGTGGCCTGCTGGCCTCTGCTGGAGTGATTCCTAACACTTAAGAGATGTCCCTTAGGTCCTGGACCTTTGGTGTGGCATCAGTTGAGCTCTGCTCCAAAGAAAAAGACAAATCCTAAAGTTTTGAGCTCTTTGTAACCGGAAATGGGCATGTTCATGCCAAGATATTGCCGCCCATGCGGCCTGCCAACGTGAAGCTCTAGTGATCACAACACTTAGCAATACAGCGACTGCCAGCGACACCCAGCAACGCAAGATCTGCACTCTGTGCTACAGCATCCACAGCTCAAAGTGACCGCCAACTTGAAGCTCTAGCAACGATCGTCCATGATGCCTGCCAGTATATTCCCACTACAGCGATTACCATCTGTGACACCTGGCTTGCTCTTCACGTTACATCAACGACCATCCATGACACTCTCCCTGCTCCTCCCAGGCCTCTACACAGTGAACAGAGCTGGTCTTTTGAAGGTAATATTTTCAGCAGGACTAACCTAGTCCCTGTATCTGGCCTATGTTCCATCGCTGAATTTGTGACTTTCACCTGGTCTCCCATGACCAGAGAATGCTGATTTGTGTTTTTAAGTGCTTTACTAACTGAAATCATTTCAATTACATGGCTCCGGTTCTACTGAATGGATTCTTGTCATTTTGGTCACAAATAATTTATTAACGTTTACTCTATTTTTTTAAATTGGTGTGGTATTTAACTTGTGTTGGGTTTTCACTTTATTACTGTTTGAATTCTTTACACATTGCCTCTACGGTAAGCCAGATTAATTTTTTAACAAGCTACCAGATGGTTAAGCACAGGTTTATTTGGGGTTTGATTGTGTTTCACCCTGACAGAGATTGTGTTTTTTTCTTGAGTCTGGTTTCAAACCCCTCAACCAGTAACCCAATTTCCAGCACTGGCTAATAACAAGCGCACATCTATCTTTCCTTTCCTAAGAAAGATCCAAGAAAAGGAGGTGGTGAGACAGAGCCAAGTGCATTTGGAACTAAGCCAGCTCCTCATAACCAGAAGTAGAACTGAAACAGTGTTAGCCAACATAAGGGAGTCTCTCCTCCCCTTAATGAATGAAGATAAGAACACAGCTCTCATGCTCCTTGACTTGTCCATGTCTTGTGACACTGTTTTATTGGTCAGTTCTTGAAAAATGGACAGGAATAGTTTATACTGCCCTATCCTGGATACTGTCTTTCCTCTCTAACCACAATAAAGAAAGCAGGATCGGAATTGCTGAATCTTCCACTTGCCAGATACTCTGTGGCATTCCCAAGTTTCATTCCTTATCTGTTTTTTCTTTGGTTTCTGTATACACTCCTTGATGCAGTTTTTCAAGCAATATCAAGTTAACCTCACAAATCTGTGTTGGTGATACCCAACTTTCCAGCTATGCAACCGCCCCAATAACACTACTAACATCACTTTATATTTGCCATTGTGTGTCAACATATCCAGACATATTGGGGTACATAAATATAGTGTTATTTAGATTGTTTACAAAAGTATCATCCTACTGGGTGCTGATTTTCTATTATTTTCCCAAATTGGGCAATATTTTTGTAGACATTATTTTGGACACAATATTTATGTCAGATGATAGTCTAACAATGATATTCTAGTACCTAGGTGTGGACCACCTGTTCTACTGCATGAAAGAAAGCTTCCTTTGCATGCTTAGACCCAATATGTGGATGTATGACGTTACAACGCATACTTTTACCACGCCTACCATTACCACGCAATTTTTACAACGCAGGATCCATTACAACGAAGTACCATTACCACACATGTATTTACAACGCATATACCTTTACAACGCATACAATTACAACGTAAGTATTGGTAAGTATATAATATTTTTTAAAATTTAATTTAATTAAAATTAATTTAATTTAATTTAATTTAATTTAATCAATTTAATTTAATTTAATTTAAATTTAATTATATTTAATTTTTAATGTAATTTAATTTAATTTAATCAATTTAATTTAATTTAATTTAAATTTAATTATATTTATTTTTTAATGTAATTTAATTTAATTTAATTTAATTTAAATTTATTTATTTTTAATTTTTACCCTGATCCCTTTTACCCAAAAACCCAAAACTGACCCTGAACCCTAAAAATACCCCTTTACCCAAAACCCCAAAACTGACCCTGAACCCTAAAAATACCCCTTTACCCAAAAACCCAAAACTGACCCTTAACCCCAAAAATACCCTTTTACCCAAAAAACCCAAAACTGACCCTGAACCCTAAAAATACCCCTTTACCCAAAAACCCAAAACTGACCCTGAACCCTAAAAATATCCCTTAACCCAAAAACCCAAAACTGACCCTGAACCCTAAAAATACCCCTTTACCCAAAAACCCAAAACTGACCCTGAACCCTAAAAATACCCCTTTACCCAAAAACTGAAAACTGACCCTGAACCCTAAAAATACCCCTTTACCCAAAAACTGAAAACTGACCCTGAACCCTAAAAATACCCCTTTACCCAAAAACTGAAAACTGACCCTGAACCCTAAAAATACCCCTTTACCCAAAAACTGAAAACTGACCCTAAACCCTAAAAATACCCCTTTACCCAAAAACTGAAAACTGACCCTAAACCCTAAAAATACCCCTTTACCCAAAAACTGAAAACTGACCCTGAACCCTAAAAATACCCCTTTACCAAAAAACCCAAAACTGCCCCTGAACCCTAAATATACCCCTTTACCCAAAAACCCAAATAATATTTTTATTAAAATAATATACTTACCAATACTTACGTTGTAATGGTATGCGTTGTAAAAGTACCTGCGTTGTAAATACATGCGTGGTAATGGTATGCGTTGTAATGGATCCTGCGTTGTAAAAAATGCGTGGTAATGGTAGGTCGTTGTAAAAGTTGCGTTGTAAAGGTTGTATACCCAATATGTAGATCATGGTGAATGTATGGTCCCAGCACTACCTACTCCACAAACACTTCCTTTACTCAAAATTGACCAGGAGGTTCAACTGTCCAGAACCCTCACCATTTTAAGCACGAACTATTGGCGCATCTTTAGGCTAGATTCTCAAAATGTTCACAGTCAAACTACAGAGAATGCTATTTAACGCATCCAGAATGTGCCTACACCTACATAAGCAGCACCACAACAAGCCTGTTTAGAAAGCACACCAGTGGCTACTAGTTAAGGTCAGGATAAAATTCAAGTTTATCTGCAAAGTCTACATAGTCTACAGAGGAAAAGATACAAAATACTTGCAAAACCTAGCCCCTAACTACATTCAAGTAAGAAACGTCCACTCAACAGCAGCTTACTTAATTCAGCAATGTCCGTACAAGAAGATGAAGCATGGAAGCAGGTTCATGGAAGTACAATGGCCAAAGGTGGCCTCAATTCCTGGCCTCAATCCCTCCCAAAAATCCATGTCAGTCATATGTGCTTCAAGAAATTCCTGGTAACTGTACTATTCACATCACTTTTTAAATGGACCTTCTAGAATTTCAATAATTCAGATAGCAGAATGTAAACTGTAGGCACCAATTCTACCTGACTGAACATATTCTCACCTTCCATAACTATTTCTTCAGATCGGACATTGTTCTTATCCCATTTTGTACACTAATGTAACCAAAAGAGTGTAAATAGAGTATTAAAAAATTGTTAAATAAATATAGAAAATACATGAAGAAATCAATAAAATTGAAAAATGTTTGGTTTTCAACTTCAGCCTGAGGTTGGAGTATTTATAGCAACCCACTCGAAAAACTTGCTGTGAGCTTGCACAGTGCAAGGAATTGTTCCATGGCTGGCACTACTCCAGGGCATACTTATGAGAGCTTTGCATCATGCTTGCTTACCTGCAACGTGGTGCATGCACAACACAAACGTCTAAGTCACATTTAGGAAGCCACGCAAAGCCACTTTGCGTGGCTATGAATGGCTCGTAAATTTGGAATACTGTAATGCAGTGCAAATTGCTGTGTTGCATTACTCTGTGCAAGGGAGGCTTTCAATGGGCGTTGTGGTGGGTGTTCCCATGCAGATCCCATGGTTTTTTGATGCATTCCCATATTTACCAAACTTGATGAACCTGAGAGTGCCCCAAAAAGATACTCCTCCCCAGGTGAGGGGGATCGAGGAGAAATATCTTCATTTCTCCTTGTTTTTCTTCTTTCTATGTGTGCTGCATTCTGCAGCACTCACAGAAAGAGAAACACACCTCTATGGATTGTTTTTGTGCAGGAGGGTGCCTCTTCCTGCCACTATTCCTGTTAATATGCCCCAAAGTGGTTGCCAAGGATGACATGAAAGTGAAGTGCTTTTTTGCTAGTAGAAGCATTAGGTATTGCCCCACCTTCAGGGAAAGGGCGTCAAAAAGTACATTTGTTTAAGGTACCATAAACCTTTGCACTGGCATTGTATAAAAAAACATAAAAGACACAGCGAATGGTAACAGTTCACCAACATGCTCTATGTATGCTTCTTCCTTCATTTCATGCTGTTTCCCTTGAGGCTGGTGTGTTTTACTCACTGCCACGTCTAAATAGAAATACCAGGGGACGCACCACTGCAAGTACTAGAGCAACACACCAAACAATCCACTTTTCATGAAGATAGGTTTTTTCAGCGTCACCTACTCTTGTAACACACTACTTAAGTCTCTATTACATATAAATTCCACATTAGTGGAGTTCGAGGGTCCTAATAATATGCTTTATGTAGAAATACACAAATGCCGCATAGTCCAAGGTACAAGGCTTATAAAGAAAGCAGAGCTTAGAATGGTGCCAGCATGCCCAGTGTGATGGTGTCACGCTGCTACCCGCCCAAATAAAACACAGCACTCAGAGCTCGGCTTAGGGCAACCTTCTTTATTCCCTGCCAGGAAGCTACTGGCTTACAGGCTAATAGCTCCTCCTTTTCCTGTGTCCTCCACTTCCTGTTCCTTGCTGCCTGACCTGTCTGGAAGGTCAGGCATAACGACATGACATCTCCCCCTTTTGTACGAAGAACTGATGCTACATCTCTTCGACAAGTCGCCTTGGTTTCCTCACCAGGCGTCTGGGGCGAGTCTCTCTCTCAGGTGTTCGGCTGCGTCGCTCGGGACTGATGGTCATTCTCGGACGGTGATGGTGTTGAATCTCGGCACGATCTCCTGGACTAGCGGAGTCGCTCGATGTGTGTCCAGAGGAGGATTCCTGCCTGTTCACCAGATGGTGCCTTTTGAAATGAGATATATTTCTCGTTATTTGCTTGTGATCAGCTTTGGCAGTGATCATAGTGCCTTTCCTCTTGTGAACTTGTAAAGGGAGATTCAGGTAACGACTGTCTGCTTTCGATCTGCGGTCTCCTCTCACTAGGACCCAGTCACCTTCACGGATATCATTGTCTTTGGCGTGACGGCGATTGTCTGCATATATTTTCATTTTCTGTTTCTTCCTGTTGTCGATATCAACAAGTGTTTTGTGGTCAACAGTCACTGTCTTTGAGTGAGGCGTGGTGCTTGACATGGGCACTCTTGTCCTCGGTGTCCTTCCCAGCATTAGTGTGGCCGGGCATTGGTTTGTGGTGTTGTGAGGAGTGGTCCGGTACGCTCTCAGTACTTCGTTTAGGGTTTGTTGAACATCCCGACGTGTTATTTCTGCTTGTTGGATGGCTCTCTTTAGTGTACCCATGAACCGTTCCACCATGCCGTTGGCTTGTGGCCAAAGCGGAGTTATCTTGTGATGTTTAAAGTCGAAGTGCTTCGCGAATTCTGCGAACTCATGACCGTTGAACGGGGGCCCGTTATCAGATTTGACTCTTGCCGGAACACCCCATGCTGCAAAGATGTCGTCCAGTACTGGGATGACGGCTGTTGCTCTGGTGGACGCTATTATGTGCGCAAATGGGAATCTGGAATATTCATCCATGACAACCATGATGTACTGTCCTGATTGGAGTGGCCCAAAGAAGTCAACTGCTACTTGCTTCCACACCTCATCTGGCAGTTCGGACATTTGGAGAGGTGCTGGGGGTTCTTCACGGCTCACCAGTTGGCACGTCATACAATCTTTCAGCGTTGTTTCCACCATGGAGTCGAGAGAGGGAAACCAAACACGTTCTCTCAGGGTCTTCTTTGTGGCATTCAGGCCCCTGTGGCCTTCATGTGCTAAATTGATGATGCCTTGGCGCAGACTGTGAGGAATCACGATCCTTCCCCCTCGCAAAAGGAGTCCATTGTCGCTGATGGATAGCTCTTCATGAATACGATGAAATGCGGTGAGATCATGCCCGGGAGGGTCTGAACCAGGTGCAGTGTTCAAGGCGTGCCGCCAGGAGTTGTTGCGAACGTGGGTCATGACTGCTTGAATCAACGGGTCCGAGGCGGAGGCATCCTGGATGGACTCCACGGGGACAGCAGGTGGACACGCTGCATCAATGACGAAATGAATGTAGTCATCCGCCAGAGAGTCAGGTTTCGTGGCAAGCGGCAAAGGATGACGAGACATGTAGTCCGCAGGGTTTTCAGCTTTGCCTGGTTTGTGGACAATAGTGTACACATAGTCTTGGAGTCTCAGACCCCATCGTTCGATGCGAGGAGGCATCTTTGCGTTGGGATTACCGAATATTGTGAGCAGGGCTTGGTGATCGGTAATGATGGTAAAATGTTTCCCATATACGAACAGGTGAAAGTGTTCGCATGCCCACACCACAGCTAGGCTTTCCTTCTCCGGCTGGGAGTACGCTTTTTCCGTGTCCGTGAGGCTACGACTCGCGTAGGCAACTATGTGTCGCTGGTCGGAGTGTTCACGGTATTGGGCTAGAATGGCGCCCAGACCCACCGGACTGGCGTCGACAGTTATTTCAGTTCTTTTATTGGTATCAAAATATGCCAGGTTGATAGCAGATCCGACGGCTTGCTTTATTTCTGTGAAGGCTTTGGAGCACGCTCGTGACCACTCAAAGGGTTGACCTTGACGAGTTAGTTCTCGGAGTGGGTAACTGATGGTGGCGTAGTCACGAATGTATCGTGAGCAGTAGCTGGCCATCCCCAGGAATGAGCGGAGATCGCTTACGTCCTGTGGCGTTGGAGTGTCAGCTAGTGCGGCTACCTTATCGGGGTCAGGCGTCATGCCTTCGCTGGAGAAAGTATGTCCATAAAATTTGAGAGTGTTCTTGTGGAATTCGCACTTGTCCGCATTCAGAGTCAGGTTGGCCTGCAACAGTGCGTGACACACTCTGTCCAGTGCAGTATCATGTTCGACTTGATCTTTCCCGAAGACGAGCAAGTCGTCGCTGTAGTTGAAGGAATTCGGAATCCCTTGTATGACCTTCCTGATAGTTTCCTGGAAAATTTCAGCAGCAGATGAAATGCCGAAATTCAGGCGCTTGTATCGGAATAAGCCTTGGTGCGTGGTGAACGTCGTGATGTAACGTGACTGCTCATGGAGCTCCAGTTGGTGGTAACCTTTATTCAGGTCAAGTTTGGAGAAGATTGTGGCTCCGTTCAATTTAGTGATCATATCACTGATGTGTGGTCCTGGGTGGCGCTCACGTTCGATGGCGGTGTTGGGCGCTCTCATGTCCACACATAGCCGGACTTTGTTGTCCTGTCCTTTCTTCGGGACTACCACCACCGGTGATACCCATGGGGTAGGTCCAGACGTGCGTTCTATTATGTCAGCTTGTAGTAGGTCTTGTAGTTCATCATCAACGGCTTGTTGCAGGTGGAACGGCACTTTCCTGTGATGCTGGGCAACGGGTGTGATGTTTTCGTTGATGTGAAGCTTTACTTTGAAATGAGTCAATTTGCCCAGACCTTTGAATAGTTTCGGGAACTTTGCCACGATGTCAGGGGCATCTTCTGTCATGTATAGCAGTTCCACTAGTTTCAGTCGTTCTGCTGTTGGCAGGCTGAGCAGGCAGTCTGCGAAATCAGGCCCTTCCACGACGTGGACATATGCTGGGATTTTCCTGTCCTTGAAAGTCAGTGTGGTGTGGAATCGGCCAAGGCAAGGCAGAGGTTTTCGACACATCCACGTGAAAATGCGGACTGCCGCCGGCTCTAGTTTGGGTCGAGTTTTCATTTTCTGATATTCCAGTGCACATATGTAATTCAGCGAGGCACCCGAATCCAGGACAAACTTCGCTGGATGCTCTCCTATCAAGATGTCTAGCTTTGGGTATCGTTTGAGTCTGTCTGGATCAGCCACCATGCATATATATTCGTCACTGTCCTGCATCATTGTCGAAGAGGCAAACACTCTGCAGACATATTCATCACTGTCTTGTGACACTGTGGTGAGTGCCGATGAGCTGTTAGATGAGGAACGGTGGGTCTGACGTGATCTCGATGAGTAATGACGAGAGCGAGGCCCACTTGTGGATCGGCTATGTCGTTGGCGGGAGTATGTCGAGCGGGTGCTGGAGCTTGAGGAGTCTGATGAGTGACTTTCTTTTCTCGTTACGGCTCGGGCATGATGCCGAGTGCTGGCTCGTGGAGTGGGTGACCTTCGGGTAGATTGTCTGGCTTGGCAGACTATTTCAAAATGATTGTCCTTGCCACATCGGTGACATCGTTGACCAATAGCCGGGCACTGTCCTGAGTGGGGGTAATCTTGGCCACATCGGAAGCAGGCTGGGGCTTGCTTAGTGTGCTTGGTTTGTCGCGAATCTCGTGAATTTCGCCTGGGTGATGATCTCCTGGGGCTACGGTGGTGCTTGCTAGGTTTATGTGCATTCGACCTTGGACGGATACTTGTGCGCGATTGTATCCTAAAAGCTTGCTCTTTATGATCTTTGTCTTTGTGTTCAGGCTTGTGTGTTTCCATTCTTTTCGCATGATCTTCCGCCTGGTCGTTAATTCTTGTGAGTTCTTCAATTTGTTCTAGGGTGTAAGGTTTCTTGAGCAGGCGTCTGCGTAGTGATTCTGAACGGCATCCATCTATGATGCGGAGTCGTAATGCGTCTTCCGTCTTGAAATTATCGAAATCACAGTGTCGTGTCATCCTCTTGATGCGTGTAATGAAGTCGCCCATGCACTCCCCTTTTTCTTGAGATGCTAGGTTGAACACATAGCGCTCGTAATCAACGTTGCGTTTGTGGAGGAATCGCCGATCGAGGGCCGTCTTCACTTCATCATATGTGGCCGTGGCGATATTGGGCATTTCTTTTATGATTTGCGCTATTTCTTGGCCCGCAAGATTCCGCAGCGCAACCAGTTTGCGCTTGGAGTCCTGTACAAGGGATCCCTCCATGTAATCTTCAAAGTCCTCACTCCAGGTTTTCCAGGCAGGCCCCATAGTGTTTCCAGGCGTCAGCACCAATGGCTGCGGTTGCCGCATGAATGGTGCTCCTATGGACGCAACTTGAGGTACCGTCGTCGTGTTGTGTTGCGAGGGTGCGCCTCCAGTTGAGGTCGTACTTTGGGCATCATTGTCCGACATGGCGGCCTGTGGTCTGTTGCAGTCTCTTGGTACAGTGCCTTGTAATTATGTTATATTGCAATCCTTTGCTAGATTCTGCGTTTTCGCGTTGACTTGTTATTCTTGTGAGTTATTTTCCATGGGTGGTGGTCTTTTGAGCTGATTTGTCACTTTATCAGGCTGGCTTGTGAAGCTCACGCTTCTTTTTGCAGATTTCGCGCTTCTTTTTGCATGTGTAGGACCTCGCCTGACTCTAAGATGGCCGCCGTGATGGACGCGTGGGTTTATTAATGGTCGGCGCCTGACTTAAAGATGGCCGCCATTCATTCTCCGGCCCCCGGCAGTCTCATACACGTGCAGCAGGCCACGCTCTCATTTCTCTGGCAGCCGCACGCGCTGCGGGACTCACCCCGTGGTCCTCTTGCCTTGGCGGTGGCGGAGCGTTCGCGCTCGCTTTGCTGCCACTCTGCGGGGCTTCCGCGTCTTCGACGGGGCGCGCTCACCTTGCGCCGCTCTGCTGGGCTCTCCGCGCCTTCGGCAGGGGTGGAGCGCTCGCGCTCGCTTTACTGTTGCGCTGCTGGGCTCCACACTTCACGCGGCTGGGCACTGTTGCGCACAACAAGTCAGGATGGCGCTGAGGCGTCCGTTGTGGCGCGCTCAGGTTCTTGAGGTCGGCGCTTCTGGAGCTGCTGGCTTGCTTGTCGTTTGGGGCCGTTCTTGGCTGGGCTTCGTGATGTTGTGTGGGGCATCTGCTCATCCCACCCTCGTCGCCATTGTCACGCTGCTACCCGCCCAAATAAAACACAGCACTCAGAGCTCGGCTTAGGGCAACCTTCTTTATTGCCTGCCAGGAAGCTACTGGCTTACAGGCTAATAGCTCCTCCTTTTCCTGTGTCCTCCACTTCCTGTTCCTTGCTGCCTGACCTGTCTGGAAGGTCAGGCATAACGACATGACAGATGGATGCCATAGGTACTATCGTTTTCATTGAAAAAACACAAATGGCTGATTTTGTGACTATAGAATTTCTTTAAGGAAAGCAATATGATGGATGAATAAAAAGGATCAAACTCGCCTTCAGGGCTGTGCAGCTGCCTGACATGAACATAATACAAAGTGGTCTTTAAAAGCTTTCCTGTCTGAATGTCTTTTTACAATAAAATCTGTGTATTTCGTAGAAGTCTACTACTCTCGTAGAGTAGGTAGACCAAGGACACAAGCACTCCTTGTGTCATTGGGTTACTTAATCAGTGAAAATATATTATTGACAAAAAAAATTGCAAACTTTTAAAGGGGTTTGGGCATAAAAATCAAAGGAAAACTGGTTATTCGCTTTGCTTTGTTTTTCATGCCTAAGCAGTGTTGATAGCCACGAATTAAAAAAATAGCAATAGTTGTCTTGGTTTTGAATGCACTCTTACATAGCTCTAAAATCTCACTGGAAAACCTCAGGGTGTTCTATTCTCGACAGAAAAAGTCTTATTTTGACATTGTATTACGAGGTGTGCAAAGCCTGACGATGCTGAGGTATTCCACTTAAATATTGGCTCCAAAATATCACTTCCCCACAATCTGGCCAAAATATTATTGAGAACAAAATATCATGTACACTAATATCAAAGGTAAGCATATCTTATTGAATTTTTTACTTCTTTACGATAATAATATCAAAGTTAAAAAAATTATTAACTATGAAGTTTTTGATTATGTTGTTTGACTGCATTACGTTTATGTTTACATTTGCTAATCTGTGTTATTGAGACACTTATTTGTAATTATCTTTTTTTAAATATACTAATAGAAATTTGTTTTCAGTTCATTGGGTTTATTGTCACTGAGTGTTGTAAGAAATTGGGCTATTAGTTGACTTGCATGTGAGCCCTGGTCAAGCAGCAACCACAATCCCTGTCAGGATTAGGCTAAAAAAAATCAAAATTGAACATGTGCTCAACCCCCTGGTAGCTTGGCACAGAGCAGTTAGGCTTAATTTAGAGGCAATTTGTAAAGCATTTGAGCAACACTTCAACCAGTGAAACACCTCACAAAAAGTTCCCATGCCAAGTTAGAAAATAGAACAAATATTAATAAATAAAACAGCATGAAAACAACAAAAATCCAATTAGTAGGACCAGAGTTATGAATTTTTAAATAATAAACTGTAAAATAGTGCCTTAAAGCAGAGAGCACCAACCGCGGATATCTGGTCATGCTGGACTGGGTCAAAGTCGACTATAATGGAGAGTTGGTCAGATACAGCCCCAGAGTAGTCCTGCTGATGGTCTTCCTTCTCATCCTCTGTGCCAAGAGTACCGTTCGCATTGGAGAGACACACAAGGAGCAAGGAGAGTGTTGTGTCTGGTAGTTGCTGTGGCACAAAGTGCAGGTTGGGTGTCGTGGATGGGTGGGATGGAGCTTTGCCAGTGAGGTCCCCTGGAGGTTGGCGATGCTGCTGTGCGAAGAGGAGGACTGGTGGCTCGTGCTGGATTTCGGTGTGAGCGGAATGGTCTCTGTGTGAACGGGACCGTATGCGGTAATGTAGAGCCCAAAAGCGAGATTTGAAGAGCCCATAAGCTGCACCAAGGGTCCCAGACCTCAGAAGCACCATTTGGGTGCCAGGAGGTTCCTGCAGATGAGGACAGAAACTGTTGGGGAGCCTTTTATGTCCCTGAGGCTCAGTTCAGGAGGCCATCAGACTAGTCGTATGAGTCACTCTGGGGTCCTGGGTTCAATATAAGTTGCAAGTCCAGTTCATCTTCCCCAGGCAGAGGGCAGCAGACAGTAGAGCAGCAGTTTCTTCAGAGCAGCAGTCCAGCAGAATGGTACTCAATGTCCTTCCTGACAGTATTCACAGGTCCAGAGAGTACTGCCGAGTTGGTGTCTGAAGTCCAGTATTTATACCAAGTTGTGCATTTGAAGTTGAAAAGAAGCTTCTAGAAGTTTCCCTTTAAAGTCTCCAGTCACCCTACCTTTCCTTTTACTGGTTCTAGACTAACTGCAGTGGGTATGAATCCCTTTGTGTGGAAGCAGGACACAGCCTATTCAGGTGCAAGTGGGACTGTGGCCAGCTCCTCCCTACCATCCTGCCAATGATAGCCCATCTTCAGCTCTCTGTTGTGTGTGGCTGTCTAGGAGGAATACACAAAGTAAATGTAAATGTAAAGGAATTTATATAGCGCAAATCACCAAGCGGTTTCTAAGCGCTTGCTTAGGGAACCCGTCCTGGTATTCCCCTGTGAGATAACCCCAGCAGGGTATCCGCAAGGTGAAAGCCAGGCATCCCGCCGCGAGGGGCCGTTGTGGAGATTAAGCAAGCTATTGCCCAGAGTCGCAGAGTGTGAACCCGTGAATCGAGTAGGCACCGGAGCGAGAATTGTCGAGTCCATGGACATTATTTAGGACTCAAGACCCCGCCGAGCTGGGAATTGAACCCTGGTCCTGGGCTGACCTCTGCTTTCAGGTCTGCCTCCTCTAACCAGTGAGCCACACTTATCCAAGATCAGCTTTCGGCTACACCCAGTCATGTGAAAAGAGACAGGCTACCGGCACTAGATGACTAAGACAAGAAAATGCCAACTTTCTTAAAGGGGTATTTTCAGAAATGCAATAAAATATCTGACTTCACCATAAGTTAGGATTTTAAATTGTGATTACAGAGACACCAAACATAAATGGATTAACCCTTCCCATTTGGAAATTACACTTCTAATATACAATGAGGCAAATCCAATGTTATCCTATTGGAGAGATAGGCCTTGCAGTAGTGAAAATCAAGTGTAAGAGTTATTTTACTACCAGGGCATATAAAACTTAAATGCACATGTCCTCCTTTTAAAATACATTGCACCCTGCCCTCTGGGCAGTACAAGATCTACCCTAGGGGTGACAGATGAACTAAAAAGGAAGGTTTGTTCCTGACAAAAGTTTTATTGCCAGGGCGAAATGGCAGTTTAAAACTGCACACATAGCCTCTGCAATCATGTGCCTGAGGCAGGTTTAAAGAGCTACTAAAGAAAGTGGAACAATTAGCACTGCAGGCCCACCAGTACCATTTAATTTACAGGCCTTGGGTACATTTAGTACCAATTCTCTAGGGATGTATAAGTAATTTAGATATGGCATTTGGTTATAAGCCAATATTACCATGTTTGTAAAAGAGAGCACAAGCACTTTAGTACTGGCTACCAGTGGTAAAGTGCTCAGAGTCTTAAGGCCAGCAAAAACGAGATCAGTGTCAATGGAGGAGGAAGGCAAAAAGGTTTGGGGGAAGACCACTCTAAGGCTGACAGGTTTAACAGGTGGGTACAATTTCTATAAATTATACATGAATAATGTTAGATGTTTACCATGTTTATTGAATAGTAAATGTGACCCTGCCCCTCCAATAAATGCATCCAGTGTTTGTAAGATTAGACAAACTTACATCTAAACACAAACACACACAGGTAAAAATACACCCATCCATTCGTTCATCACAAGCACACATTCGTGCACATACTCACATCCACCATTTCACAAAAGCACACACACACACAAACGTTGACAAGCGCAAGCACACACACACAAACTCAAACCCACCCATTTACAAACACATGCACACTTACCCATACCTATTCACAAGCACACTACACATATAGGCACACATACATACATACATACAATGAACACTTAACTGGTGGGCCAAGAAGGTTGAAGGCAGGCCAGTGGATGGCAGGAAGTAGAAGTGTTGTAATTTGTCAGCGATTAGGTTAGCATTAGCGGAGGCCGTCCTGCATTTAGAGACTATCGTGTCCGTTTTGTGGAATCCATTTTGTATTTCTGTAAGCCATTTTGTTTGCCATGTGCTACCATGTGCTCACCATGTGCTCTGTCCTACCTTTCTGTCAACTGCTCTTGAAATCTGCCTAGAGACGAACTATATTTAGCATCTTCCACCTTCGCACATGCTCAGTTGAGCTTGCAGCTGTCCATGTAGCTGCTGTAAGTTTGTAACTGTCAGGATGTGTTCACCAGAATTAGCAACGGTTAGCTCCTCCCACTTGTTGACTGTGCATTTTCTGTATGACCTTATATGTGCCTAAAACCAGCATTTTGTACTTGTACCGCCTTCATTTGAGCCCCTGTGTGGGTATAAAAGGACCACGTTCCTTACATTCAGTGTGCTACTTCATACATTACCGAAGGGTGCTGTGTGAATGTGGTTCCACCTCATGAGGTTTAATAAACTCTGTATTTTCTATCCCAGCTTCTGTGCCAACTTCTTTCTATTGGTCTGAGGACTCTGTGTAGAGAAGGGAGAACCCCTAGCACTGGTAGGCCTTGCTGAGGCCCACCACCACAGAAGCATGACGGCCCAGGAAGGAGACATCAGCAGGAAAGTATGAACCGGAAGATCTCACTGCTTTTTCACATTGACTAACCTTATCAAGGGTCAGCCAATAAGAAAGTGGGCCTTCTCTAACTCACCACAGTGTGCAGTGGGGTTAGGGAAACTTGCAGACTTGCTGACAACTTGGAAAAAGGTCTTGTGAGTCATCATTGACAGACTGCAGACCATAAGTATTAATCAACCAGGGCTTACTCTATAAGTGGTACTCTTCCTTAATCTTCAGGGGGAGGATCCTCATGAGGTTTTGCTGGTATGATAAGCTGGTATGATAATTCAACTTGCCTTAGGGCTGTGAGATATTCGGCCTAGCAAACCTTGGCTTCATACCGCCTGCGCATTAGCACATGTTAATGCACCAGGCTGATTGATGGAAACATGAGGAGTGTCAGTCAGGCTGACCTTTGTTTAGTCTGACACACTCTACAAAATGGGTCTGGAGGAGAACCCCATTGCCTGCGCTGACAGGCCGCAACTGCTTGGAACTCTTGAGCTCTCTTTTTCTCATCGGCCCTTTTCCATGAAGCTACGAACGTGTCTTTCATTCAAATGATTTTGGACTATTAAGACATCTTTCCCATAGGCAGTGTGGACTTTAAGGTGGTGCAACCGGTGTGGCTGCACTGGGTGTCAAGGTCTCAGTTTTTTGTACCCTCTAAAAGGTTTTCCTTTATAAATGTATGTTCTAAAAAGCTTACACCTGTGTGGAATAATCTGTGCTGGATTTGTTCAAGTTGAAATAACTTAATTTAATTTCTGAAACAGTTCGACGTAAGTTACTAGTTAAAGCTTACAACCATTTATTGCTGATAGATGTTTGATTAGGCGAAAGGAAGAAAATCCTGTGCAGGCAACTTTACCTGCTAATGTACCAGTGTGGATGGCACAGGACTCACACACTTTGTAGTCCTTATTGCCTTAAGTAACATTTCCTATACACTGAGCTACAATCTTGCATGACTCACTTTCTCTGTATAATGTGTTAGTGATGTAAAGCGCTATGACAGTCTATATTTGGATTAGCGCTATAAAATAAATAGATATGAGAGAGGAGCTAAGAAGAGATGAGGGGCATCATTGGAGGGTGGTAGTGAGGGAATCTGAGAAGAAGGATGTCAATAAAAGGAGCATGTGAAGAAATACAGTGAATTATATGGAGTGGGTGTACAACCTCACCATGTAATAAACTTTCCAACTCCTTTAGGACCCTTGCATTTCATTTGTAAAACCTTCAGCTCAACCCCTGGGTAGCTGTGGCTATGAACAGCAAGGCTTATACAAAGGAACAAGTGTGAAGCATTTTAACACCACCAAAACAATTGAAGAAGAAATCGACAAGACTTCAATTTATAAAAAGATCCACCGGGGGTTATAGGGGGGTTCCGGTGATATAGAATTTACAAGATAAAGTAAATCAAGACATTTCACTCAACCGCAAACAAGCATTGGCAAATTCAACAAATTTGACACAGACTTTTTCACTAAAATGTTTGGGCTAATTGTAATGTGGTCAGTTGAAGTCATTTTATGTGACCAACTCTAGTAGGGAGCCAATCGGAGGACCAGTAAGGTCCTCAGAAGCAACTATACAGCAGCAGAAGCAGAATTCAGTCAGTTTCAGGCATTTTTATCCTTTGCAAGGCTTACCTTTGGAAGTGGACTAGATACAAGGGATGAACCATGCTAAGAGATGATCAAAGGATGCTGTGGATGCGATGTGGTTGACAGGGGCCTTGCTGCGACTACTCCTCCGGCCACAAAGGGGAGTGAAGTGGTCCTAGTCACAGGGTTGACATCCCTCAAAGTCTTCTTGGTACTGTCAGGAGACCAGTCACCACTGGACTACCGGTCACCGAGTATCGCGGTCACAATCCAATCCTTCCTGGGTCAATAACTCATCTTCTGGGTGTCTCAGCTGCATCTCAATGGCACTCTCAGGTTCAGCGAACTCAGGTGCAACTTTGTGCGTCAGGTCCTGGCCCCCGGTGATGCATAGCAGCGGTTGGCGGCAGTTTGAAGACTTTGGGCTGCCAACTTGAACCATCAGGCTTCTCAGCTGGTGTGTCCCTGTGCTCTGAACAGGAGGCCAGGTCACGATCTTTGGAGTCTTGTGGCTTTGTCTTTGCTCTGGAGACAGCTTCTCCTTGAGCAGGACACAGCAGACACATGCCCCCTCCTTTGCTAGCCACCAGGTTCAGCGGTTGCAGTCCACGCCGGTGCAGCCTCCCTTGCTGGTTTCAGGGTACAGAAGGGCAGTCCTTTTTCGGTCCACCTTCCAGTCCAGTTGAGATCTGAGCTCTAGGTGCCAGGGGTGTCCTGCTTATGTAAAGAAAATGATTCAGAAAAGGGGGTGGTGATGAACAGAGTGTCTGAATTAAGCAGACCACTCTTACCCAGTCCAAAGATCAGGGCTTGATCCATCACCGTTATTTAGCTCACTGCCCCATCCCAGCTCAGAACCTGGCTATATGGAAATTAGTCTGTCCCTGTCCCAGTGCATCATGGGAACAGGGCAGACCAAACTACCAAGCCAATTCTTCACCAGAAAGGATACAAGCTACCGGGGACCGGTTTCTGGCATTTCAGCCTCGTCGGCCCGGCTTGCTTGAATCCTGATGGAGCAGTGAGCAAGGGACTCATGTCTGAGTATACCCTGCCACACCTATAGTGGCCAAAAACGATTCAGAAAAGGGGGTGGTGATGAACAGAGTGTCTGAATTAAGCAGACCACTCTTACCCAGTCCAAAGATCAGGGCTTGATCCATCACCGTTATTTAGCTCACTGCCCCATCCCAGCTCAGAACCTGGCTATATGCAAATTAGTCTGTCCCTGGCCCAGTGCATCATGGGAACAGGGCAGACCAAACTACCAAGCCCCTTGTTGTAAATATTTTTGTCCACCCTAAGCGTGGAAGGGTATACTCAGATGTGAGTCCCTTGCTCATTGCACCATCAGGATTCAAGCAAGCCGGGCCGAAGACGGCTGAAATGCCAGAAACCGGTCCCCGGAAGCTTGTTTCCTTCCCAGTGTAAGAATTGGCTTTTGTAGTCTGGTCTGCCCTGTTCCCATGATGCACTGGGCCAGGGACAGACTAATTTGCATACAGCCAGGTTCTGAAACTGGGATGGTGCAATGAGCTAAAAAACGGTGTTGGATCAAGCCCTGATCTCTTGACTGGGTGAGAGTATTCTGCTTAATTCAGAGACTCTGTCCATCACCACCCCTTGTTGTAAATATTTTTGTCCACCCTAAGCGTGGAAGGGTATACTCAGATGTAAGTCCCTTGCTCATTGCACCATCAGGATTCAAGCAAGCCTGGCCGAAGACGGCTGAAATGCCAGAAACCGGTCCCCGGAAGCTTGTTTCCTTACCAGTGTAAGAATTGGCTTTTGTAGTCTGGTCTGCCCTGTTCCCATGATGCACTGGGCCAGGGACAGACTAATTTGCATACAGCCAGGTTCTGAAACTGGGATGGTGCAATGAGCTAAAAAACGGTGTTGGATCTAGCCCTGATCTCTTGACTGGGTGAGAGTATTCTGCTTAATTCAGAGACTCTGTCCATCACCACCCCTTGTTGTAAATATTTTTGTCCACCCTAAGCGTGAAAGGGTATACTCAGATGTGAGTCCCTTGCTCATTGCACCATCAGGATTCAAGCAAGCCGGGCCGAAGACGGCTGAAATGCCAGAAACCGGTCCCCGGAAGCTTGTTTCCTTCCCAGTGTAAGAATTGGCTTTTGTAGTCTGGTCTGCCCTGTTCCCATGATGCACTGGGCCAGGGACAGACTAATTTGCATACAGCCAGGTTCTGAAACTGGGATGGTGCAATGAGCTAAAAAACGGTGTTGGATCTAGCCCTGATCTCTTGACTGGGTGAGAGTATTCTGCTTAATTCAGAGACTCTGTCCATCACCACCCCTTGTTGTAAATATTTTTGTCCACCCTAAGCGTGGAAGGGTATACTCAGATGTGAGTCCCTTGCTCATTGCACCATCAGGATTCAAGCAAGCCGGGCCGAAGACGGCTGAAATGCCAGAAACCGGTCCCCGGAAGCTTGTTTCCTTCCCAGTGTAAGAATTGGCTTTTGTAGTCTGGTCTGCCCTGTTCCCATGATGCACTGGGCCAGGGACAGACTAATTTGCATACAGCCAGGTTCTGAAACTGGGATGGTGCAATGAGCTAAAAAACGGTGTTGGATCTAGCCCTGATCTCTTGACTGGGTGAGAGTATTCTGCTTAATTCAGAGACTCTGTCCATCACCACCCCTTGTTGTAAATATTTTTGTCCACCCTAAGCGTGGAAGGGTATACTCAGATGTGAGTCCCTTGCTCATTGCACCATCAGGATTCAAGCAAGCCTGGCCGAAGACGGCTGAAATGCCAGAAACCGGTCCCCGGAAGCTTGTTTCCTTCCCAGTGTAAGAATTGGCTTTTGTAGTCTGGTCTGCCCTGTTCCCATGATGCACTGGGCCAGGGACAGACTAATTTGCATACAGCCAGGTTCTGAAACTGGGATGGTGCAATGAGCTAAAAAACGGTGTTGGATCTAGCCCTGATCTCTTGACTGGGTGAGAGTATTCTGCTTAATTCAGAGACTCTGTCCATCACCACCCCTTGTTGTAAATATTTTTGTCCACCCTAAGCGTGAAAGGGTATACTCAGATGTGAGTCCCTTGCTCATTGCACCATCAGGATTCAAGCAAGCCGGGCCGAAGACGGCTGAAATGCCAGAAACCGGTCCCCGGAAGCTTGTTTCCTTCCCAGTGTAAGAATTGGCTTTTGTAGTCTGGTCTGCCCTGTTCCCATGATGCACTG